>NC_072854.1:117572505-118173005 GCF_028858705.1 Grus americana
GGGGCCCGTGAGACTCTCAGCTCAGTAATACCTACTGGCGACTGCTTGACAGCTGGTGGAGGCCTACTGTTTCCATCCATAGCTGTTCCTCAGGATCAGAAACTAAAGGAAAATAAAAAAATAAACAGGGGAAAGGGATTTTCTCTACTTTAAATTCCTGTCTGTGAAAAAATATACATAAGCCTTTCTTCCCCCAGAGGTCTTCCCTTGGTTGTCATGCCTCTTTCCATTTCGTTACCAGTCTGTAGAAAAAGGAACATCAATACCAAAGGCAATGAATGGAGCAGCACTCCTGGCCTCCTCTAATCAGCAAGACAAGATCCTGCACACAGAAACCAGGACCATATGATGGGTCTGAGTGAGGAACGTGACTAAGTCAGTCACTGCCTATCTTCCAACATCCCTGACAGCCGGCTGACAGTACTGCTCTGCAAGTTGGTGCCACTGAAGAACTATACGGTAGGGACATTGCAGTGCTGAGGAGATGGCACCAATTGGCTCTGCTCTAGCTTATAAACCTCACAATGTTGAGCTCTGATGGTTTTGTCTATGTGATGACGTTTAAAAACAAAAAAAAAATTAAAAAGAGACATGAAGTTAGGAAAGACTGGGTTAAAAATTCAGATCTGAATAACACCAAGAAAACTCAGTTCCAAGAGGCCATTTAAAAAAAATTAGTCATTATGAGTTGACTATTGAAGTTTAAGACCAGACATGACTATTTTGGTTGCTAACCTAGTGCTTTATGTAAGCTGTTGGGCTTATCAGTATTAATTCTTGCTTCTGGTCCATAGTCTTTCTTTTTTTAATGTACCAATCTTGAATTAAAAATCAAGGCTGATCTATTACAGCTATTGTAGAATGTTCCAATGATTGCTTACAGCCATTGGAAAAAAATTGTAACTCTGCCTGTCTTTAAAATACTGATTAGTCCTGCATTGACTTCTGGGTGGGTTTTTTTATTATGAATTTGTCCATGGAACTACTGAACTTCTACTGAATTTTTCCTCCCCAGATGGTAGCTTTAAAGTTGTGATGATAAAGACATCTAAATAGCACTCCCTGAGTCTCTTTATGTAAGGCATATTTTCCATCCCTTCAATCATTCCCATTAAATCTTTTTACTCCTTGAATTGTGAACTATAGCCGCATCAGATATTTTTTCAGCAGAGGTCAAGCCAGTGCTAAATGGATGTTACATCACATTTCTATTCTTACTGAGTACCCAGGGTTTCACCAGCCAAGGATTTCATTCAGTCTCCTTACCACCGAGTCTCCCGCTGCACGGCAGAGTACCCATGCTGACTCGTACACCTCTCATCTCCCCCCAGCCCTCTTCAGGACTGCTGCTCTCTAGGACAGGTTATTATGTCCTGCACGGCCAATGATCTTTGTCCTTAGATATATATTACCCTACTTTGTTGAAATACACATCATTTACTTGCATGCAGCTTTCCAAACAATCCAGGTCACTCAGCACTCCTCTCTCATAGTTTACAACTTCCTTCTTTAACCTACAAACTTTATCAGTAATGAATTTACATTGATGTACTGGATTTAGCAAGATCTTACAGAGATCGTTTCTTGGCCCCAGTCCTCTGGAACCTCTCCAGAAACCAATCAACTTCAGCAATGATTCCCACTTTGTAATTACACTTAAGAACCTAGCGTTTAATCAGTTTTTAGTCTGTTTCATAGAGGCCATTTTGATTTTGTATCCAATTTATTCACCAACATGTCATGCGACATCAGACACAAGCAATATTGTAGACATGATGGATCAAAAACCCTGCTTTTTTTTTTTTCCAACCTCATCTGTTGGTCCAAGGTTCCTCATAAATTTTGGCCCATCTAACAGAAGGCAAATAAACAACACTACTAGCTTTACCAGTCAGAACTACAACAGCATTTAAAAAAATGATATAAAATTAGTTTAACAATTCCAATTCCCAAATGGATTGCTGACGACATCTTTAAACAATCATTAAATAACTACGATTATTTTACAACAAGTAGTTAGTATTCAGTATGAGGTCAACAAAGTACTAACATTTACAGGAGGTGTTTCTTTCCCTGGGGACTGCACAGGATGGTACCATGCCAAAGGAGATCAGTATGTCAGAGAAAGTCGTTAAGAACTTATTTCATCCCTGTGGAAGTCAACCGAGTCCTAAGTACAAGATTTACATTGCTTTCATCTTTAATTGTTCACCCTAGCAGATGTATGAGCAGTAGCATTCTGAAGAGCTGCAAACAGAATATTGCAATAACCAAATTTTACGTGTTATGAGAGCATGAAACACATGAGCATCCTTTTGCACAAGTCTGAGTCTCCCTTAAACTTATCTTTCTGAAGCTGTGAAGCGGGCATACAACCATGCTTTAAGTAGACTCTGAAGCAGACTCAAAGATAATACCTACATTTGGTGCAACAGAAATGGGACATGAGAAGATACTACAAAAGGAAAGAACTAGATGTGTTGTTAAAAAGCCCACAGTTGAAAGAAAGTGAAACATTATTGTTTGACAATCTTTTTTAGAAGTTATTAGGACAGGGAATGAACAGACCTATTTGAAGAAAAGCAAGAACTAGAGTCTTATATTGTCTGCATATCAAGAACACCAGAGAACCTGTGTAACTGAATGTACAGTATGAAGAGAGTGAAATGCTATCAGGAACTGCCACGGCAGTTGAGTGGACCAATTCACAGCTATGAGTTGGCCCGTGTCAGCTACGGATAAAAGTCACTTCAGAAAGATTCCAGAACAAGCACTCTAAAGGTACGTCTATTTATGAGCCTTGCTATGGATCATCTTATGACAGTGTATAAGAGCAAGCTTTAAACTGGTTTGTTTTGATACTGAGCAGCACAGGTATAAGGAAAGCAAAGCAGAAACCACAGTAAATGAGTTCAGAGAGAGCAGAGCTACTATTGCTCCACTTCGGGCTGATTGCCAAATCAGCCATGACTGTCTTAGAGGTTTTGTAAGACACATCTGGGCCATTTGAGCACAATGATGGATGTATGAGTTATTGCAGCAAACTGATAAAGCCAAGCAAAACCAGTGTTCATGTGCAGAGGCCTAGATTAAAGGGCTTGGGATACAGTTATCTTAAATGATTTCAAGATCATTTGCCCTATTTAAAAATACCCACCTGAACATTTTCATTGCTTTATACTAGTGAAATATTTTATTACTGTTACAAATGTGTTAACAATGGCAGCATTATTTACAGGCACGTGGCTCCTGATCTGCTGTATGTTATGTTAAATGCTGTTAGCGAAGAGAGAGGGCTACAGCAGGCACCACTTTGTACCTAAGATATGTGAAGCCAGGAAGGCTGGCACTTACCAGGCACAGGAATTAATAACTAAGATGAAATATGTCACGCCACCACTGTGTGGGACTGCATGGACCTTTCAAGCTTAAAGGACACTTGAAGACTGGAAGCCTAATTCACAGTTTCCAGTTACTTAAAGCTGCAGGCAGAATCCTCTCAGCACACGTTTATCTATACAAGTGTTATACTGCCAGTAAGATTTGTACATAGTAAGAACTCTATGTACAAATTTAGTGACATAATAATGCAAATAGTAAAGAAGAAGAGTATAAAAATTGGTTTTCAGCATCCATTGACTGCAGGCCAGCTGGGCTGAGCAAAGAGGACGGGAGAAGGAAAGGTGTAATTTCCTTCCCAAGCAGTTTTGGTTTTCTTTCATTTATTACCTCCAGACATAAGGAACGACAGGGGGGCTGGTAAGCAACATGGTGTCTGACAAGCAGAAGGTGAAAACTGTTGAGATAACCAGTGAAAGCAATCTCCCACTCTTACTTTATGAGTTTAAAATCCAGAATGAACAGAGAAATAGCTTTCATGTAAAATACACATTCACAAAACAGAAAAATAAAGCCCTTGAAAGAAGAGAGTATTTAACTGAGCATTTGAATATACTTAAGGTTAGGCCCATGCTGAAAGTCTCATGCATTTCACTTGGGACTACAGCATGTACATGTCTGTCTGCTAAATGGGAATATGATTACCCATGGGCTGAAGTCGTTTCCTGAATCTGACTCTTAGCCACTGCTTAATATCCATGTAGACAAATGTTCAGCTTAGGCAGCCATGGCAGAGAGGTACTAAAAGTAATGAAAAGATGAGGTTCATTTATATTAAAAGGATATGCTTGTCACACTTACCAGGCTTGTTTGGGTTTTATGCTACTGAGTTCTTTGCTGAAGACCAACTCTGTCTGGAAACAAGGTCTGTGCAAATTATATTAGAGAACCAGAATTGCTCAGAAGAGTCAGTTTGGAGCAGATGGTCTCAGTGACATTTTAGAAGATAACAATGGGTGAAAGAAAGCTCCTAAGCGAGACCTGGTAATACTAGTGTAAAAAAAAAAAAAAAAACAAACAAACCAAACAAACCAAACCAAAACACTACAGCAGCAGCAAACTTAAGGGAAAAGGGCAGAAGAACATCAAGGTAAAAAGATGTCTGTGAACCATGGGAATGACTGGGCCAAAGGAAAGTGGCTGGATAGGCAGAGTGAGGGACAGAGATGATGCAGAGGAAAGACTGAAAGTGGAACTCAAAAGGGAACATCAAAAGATCCAACATGATGATCTCCAAGAAATCCACCGACACGGGTGATAAATCTTTCATAAATTACTAATAAACCTGTTTGCCTCGGGAAGCTCCAACCGTGTCCCAAATGAATTACAGAAAGGCTCAGGGAAGGTGAGGGAGAGAGCGCAGTAATTTTGGTTTCTTCAACTTTATCAAAGAGATGACAAGGGCTCAAAGAGAAACGGCTGACAACACACACATCTGGCACAACTAATAATGAGCTCTTCAGCTTTGATGGAACACTAATTGCGAATGCTTGGCTGAAACATGGGACAAAACAGCTGCCCACCAAAAATGCAGTTTAATGCAATCAAAACCCATATGCAGTGTTGATGGTCTCTATGACAATTTTGTTGGGTAAAAAAAAAGGTGTTTGATTTCTAATTAAGCAATGCTGAAAAATTTTGGGTTTATTGTTGCCCATTTCATTTTAGATTTTGTTCATTCAAACATATTACACTCCCCATAGCATGTTTAATATTTTTTATCTTAGTAGTTAGCAATCATCAGTATGAAACAAAAAAATACTTTCAGATTTATTTATTTTTTTTAATTTCTATGTATTAAAATTTCAGGCTTTGTTTCCAATCAAGAATAAAAACTAATTAGAATTTTTTTTTTTTAAACTTGAGTGCTTAAAAAAAAAAAAAGAGGTATGATCACAGAAAAATAATTTATAAAGGCAAGACTGAAAATAAACCAAGAAGTTGCTTTTGAGCTGAAAGCTCTCTGTGGGCAGACTTCCATAAATTAGAGATGTGGCACCATATATTCAGATAAATGTAGGTTTCTTTCAAGCTTATCTTTGAGATTCCAAGTTTCTAAAAGGTAAATTAAACTCTTCCACTACTAACTTTATTCTTATTGACTGGAAAATAAACATTTCAAGACTTCTTTGTATAAATATCCTTTTGATGGAACTTACAAAATTTCTGTATTTTCCACTTCAAATTAAAGCCTTGCAGCCCATTGAAAAGCAGAGGCAAAGACAGGGAAAAAAAATCTCCACAATCTCTGCTGGGCTGCTTCGATCACTTTTCTCATAATTCAGCTGCCAAGTGCTGCCAGAGTTAAGCAGCTTGGTACATGACTGAGGTGAATTTGTCTGTGCTCCTGCTTGTACCAGTTTCACAGGCCTGCAGTTCACCTTCCTCCTGGAAAAGGCTGCAGACCAACAGTTTTTCCCTCATGTCATCAGGAATTAAAAAAAGTCTTCATCATCACTATAAAAAAATAGAAAGGAAAACCCCCAAAATAGCTTAAAGCATCATGCCAGAATAACAGTTTTAAGTTAATGGCTATTTACCCCTGTTAAGGTTAATTTCCTTCAGGATCTCTGCATAGCTGCCTTTAGACTTTGTCACATTTGGCTGTCTCATTCCCAGGCCCTGCCTAAAAACCTTTCCCCTTGCAACCAGTGACCTCCTCACGCTCCTGGTACAGAGGTGCTGGAGCTGGGATGCTGGCACAGGATAAAAACTGGGGCACAAGACTCAGAGGACGCATCAGACAGTCTTCTGCAGATATCAGCTTGGGCATCGGGAGGGTCAGGGTGTGCCACATCCCAACACGGTGGCACTGAGCACAGCTGCCACCACCCACCAGCCCAACCCTCTGTCACTGATGGTGCCACAAAGAGCTGTTTGCTAGAGACCACAGCTGGTGCAGAGGAGACAGGTTAGCAATGGGAAAGGCTAGGGAGAAATGAAAACTTGAATTTTTCCTTACATCTCATGTGCACCTGGTATAATGATTACTCAGACTGTTCACACAATGAAACCTCATTCCAGACTGAGGTTCAGAAGTGCTGTGCTGTAGACAACAATAATAAACAGCCTTTTGTAAAGAAAAATGGAGGATTTTCTAAAAGGCAGGCCATACAAAGCCTACTGAAATTCAGTGGGAGATGGATGACAAAGCCTATCTGTTCTTTGATATTTTCCCTTGGCAGAAATAATTTTGTCTGGATTTTTGGCATGAAAACAAACACATCTCTTCCTACACCTTCTTTTATGTAGTGCCATCCCTTTCCAAATCATTACAAAGTGTACATACACATATTGTCACACTAAGCAGTATCATGGCTTCCTAAACAATTCACCAAAAAGTCACTGCATGTTCATAATTGAAAAAGTCAATTCTGACAGTGTACGAAAAAAGGAAAAAAAATACAAGCAAATAAATCATTAGGAAAAACACATCCCTTGTCCTCTAAACTGCTCTCATGCCATCATTCTCTTCATAAAGAAATGCATTACCTGTTATTACTTCTGCTGTGAGACAACTATTATGGACATCATAAAAGTATGCAGGCTCTGCTCAAGACCTCACTTCTAAACCACTGCAAAAACCTGGTGTTTGGCTACATCTTAATTTTACTCACAGAAAATAAAGAAGCCATGAGGAGCAGATGAGAGGTCACATCTTCAATAAACATCTTGGTATGGCAAAACTGAAGTTTAGTTTATTTGGGGTTTTGGTTTGGAACTGATTTTGGTTTTGTTTTTACTTTGCTACACAATCAGATTTTAAGGAGTGATTTTTAAGAACCTATTTTCCATCAGAACTACCATGCTGGCTTCAGGGGTGGTGCCCTTCAAGAGACTTCTCAACGATTTGTTAGCTCTTTGCAACCCTTACCTCTCAATGGGAGAAGAAGCTTGGCAGAGCCACAGGCTATTATTTTAAAAACATCAAGAAGAAAAAGCATCTGGCTCCCCAAATGTGCATTGCTATTTTGCCTAAAGGTTTGTTCTGGCAGGTTGTTTTAGCTCTACCCTGTTCAGGTTACTCTCAGGAACCATCCCTTTGAACTACAGTGATACCTTGCATGAGGAAATTAAGCGACAGGATCACCAACGTCATGAAGGGCATCACAAGACAAAAATAATCTCAGTGGGAAACATATCGATTCAATCTTCTTAACGGAAGTACATAATATAGAACGGTCCAAATAATTTTGGCTATTAAAGGGTCACAGTAATGCATTGTAGAAACTGAATAACTGTATGCGTTACCAGGAAATACCATAATGAAAAGACATATGAAAACCAGAAAAATGAACACTGGAAAAGGGAAAAAAAGTCTGCAGTGTTCTATTTATAACACAACAATCGTGGATCTTCTCAAATCACACCATCGTATCTTTGCATAGACTCCTCTGTATGGTTATTGCTGAAATGTGGGACAAAGTACACCCTATATTCAATTGATACAGGCTGCAGAACATTAAGCACTGAATAAAGGATTATTTTTTTTTTTTAATAAGGAACAGATGGTCACCTTATTCAAGCAGCTGTTGGGGGAAGAAAAAAAAAAAGATTCAGCATCAGGCATCAAAGACTAAAACTGGTCAGATTCAGATGCACTCCCTCCTGCTAAGAAGCAGTGGTATCAGCATTCAGCCACTAACTGGTATAAGACAGGAGAAAAGAAGCGAGGCAAGAGGGCTCCTCCTGGTCAGCTCTGCCCACTGCTCACACTGGGATATGTGCCATACCTACAAATCTAAGCTGGTGCTGAGCAAAAAAAGCTCTATGCCTCAAGGCATTTTTGATGTCCAAGTTCCATGCTAACAAGTGGAATTGCCAGGGAGTACAGTAAAGGAATAAGCATCTTAAAGGCTGTAAAATTAAAATGGAGTTATTTCAGGAGATTATATTTTATCACTAGGTGGCATTGCTCTAAATCTTTCAGTGCCTCTCTTCTGAGCTCTTTACTGTATGGGCAATATTCTAACAGCTGGTGAAACACACAGGTTTCACTGAGATGGTGCCAGCCATGCTGCTTAAAATATGTGTACAAAACTTCAGCGAATCTGTATAGTAAGAGATTTTATTCAAACTTTGCCCTCAACTCTTCTGTTTACTACTATAGAAATAAACACAGTCCATAACCAGATATTAAATTACTCCAATGGAAAGCCTCAGCCTACTCAGAAGCGTTTATAAAACAACCGCAGCAGCTCTGATGGCTCCCCCCTTCCACCATTCACCTTCACAAATCTTTCCACCAGGGACAGCACAGTTGATTACAGCTCATGTTTGTGTGTCATACAACAGCTGTAAAGCCAGGGCTTTTGGCAATTCACTGCGCCACTGGGTTGGCTCATTGGCCCATGGAATTTGGAAAAAAAAAAAAGTTTAAAAGTTATTTTCAATTTTTTTTTTTTATTTGAACTGTTGAATTGTCTGTGAAAGCCATAAAAAGTCTGACAGCATGAAATAGAGGAGTAAAAAAAGCATGAACATTTGTATTATCTCTAAACCCAAATAGTTTTCAACAGCATAGAAGTGATACAAGAGCTCAAACCTCCATTTTGAAACACCGTTAGCAAAATGTGCGTCCGATTCAATTTTGGAAACTACTGAAATCTCATTCTGACTTTAGTAACTACATCTGATGTATTGTATCTAAGGCTTATGACCCAACGTGTGATGGTACCATATCCCAAAGAGGGTTGAAAGCTTCAAGGAGGTAAAGTTGAGCCATGTTCAAAAATGCAATCCTGAAATCCCACAGCCTATAATTACCTAAAGCACAGACATGGCAAAAAGACTTTTTATGCACTTCATATTCAGGGGTCACTGGATAAGAAATATAGCAAGGTCTTGGAAAAGGGACTAGAGCCTAGAACTCCTCACTCTTAGCTGAGGACTCCAGGCACCAGCTAAGACATCATGATCCTTCCACATCTACATTTTTGAGAGATAACAAGCGAGGACTTTCAGCCCCTCACACAAGAGAGTAAACATGCAGGGATTTCTTAACAGCTACAGCCTCAGTTCCATGACTAGATTTTTTTTCTTCCTTTCCAAGACAGACCCTTTAATAAAATGTACTCTATGGTCTGGATGGCACTATCTGCTTTTCTGATTTGACAAGCTGATTTGTATTTGCCTCTGTTTCAACAAATCAACTTCATTAAGTCAGCAGCAATGACCCTTCCCGTTTTCCTGAGCTCGGATCAGTGCCAAGAGGTCAGAATAGCTCTATGACCAGCAGTGCTCATGTTCAACAGATTTTATCGTAGGAACGAGATGATTTGTAACAGTCACATCACTCAGGAGAAACACATGAGCATTCCAGCACCTTTTAAACCATTTCAGGGCAAAGGTAGAGCTCTTTTCAGTAGAGGAAATCAAGTCAGTCAAAAGAACAAATACTTATTTTCACTTTCAATGCTATACAGAGTTAATTTCTAAAAGTGTGAGAACTGTTATAAAACAACCTTTATTTCCTTTACACTCTTTCTTACATGCCCTCTCACACTGATAAACACACACATGACCATCTTCCAGCTCTGAGAAGCAAGAGACAGCCTCACAGAAGTGGGCCAAGGAAGCTTTCCCTGCTCTCTGAGCCTGAGTTTCATTCACTAGGTTCTCCAACAATTGCTTCAAGTTTTTGTAATTGGGCACGTGTAACTCTTCAATCAGATTGATAACACTTACTCATCCTTCGTAAAGCACTTGAGCTCTAGGGATGAAAGCAGCTTAGCACTAATGGTAACTATTGTCTTTAACCTACATAGGCCTTGAATACACACTGAGGGAAGAAAAAAAATAAGAAAAGGGTTTTAGCAGTTTAACTGAATCAGTTTAGAAACAGTTTAGATAGTATCAGTGAATCTCCCTTATGCTGGCTTTCAAGAAAATGTCTATAAATCAGTTTCTGAACCATTTAGCGGGAGCAGGAAGAGCTGTGTGTGGTGCTCTCAGCCCAAGGCGTGTGGCACAATGCTGGTGTGCTGCTTGCCTGAGAAACACCACTGATGTCCTAATACAGTAGTCCTCCTTCTCTCCCTTCCTTTCTGAAACAAATTCCATGACAGGTACAGACAAAACCCAGTTCCTCCTTCATGAAGGGTCCAGGAATTTTTTTGTTTTTTCTCTTTCATCCAATCCAGCAAATGCCAGCCACTGCTTAACATCTCATTTCCACTTCTGCTACCATGCAAGTACCATTTCCTCCTGAGGCAGCCCCGTGCAGATGGGCCAATATCATTCATTTGTACGTACTGTGAAAATCACATGTTGAATCACCGTGGTTAACAGGGGACTATCACAGCTTGACACTGCTGTATAGACATGGGCTGAGTGTACTCATTATGCCATTGAGGAACAATTAAGTAGTCTGTTAATAATCTTAAAATGAACAATGATTGCTATTAATATATTAGTCATCTTAATAAAACTACCCACATATACATGATAGATGATGATGCTGACAGTAGGATTTAAAAAGGAAAACCTGTGTGATGATAGCATGCCCTCAAAGGGAAGTGAGCTTTGTAGTTCAAATACGTGAATTCAGAGACTGAATTCCCTCTCAGGTCTGCCACTCACTTCCAGTGTTGCACTCACCTACAAAACGGGCGCATTTATATAAATTAGGCATATCTAATTCAACCAGGCACCCAGTATTGGAACATTTGCATGAAAGATTGAGGAAATGCAAGACCTCATGTTTGCTCCCTCCAGAAGCAACTGGCTGGAGTCTACAGGGACTCTAACTTTTTGGCAGAGAAACAAGTTTTTCCTTCTCAAGAACAGACCATTCTTAGAGTCATTTATCCCCCCGCCCTCCCCGGCTGCCTGTTTAAGATCTGGCATTTCTCTGCTCAGGAAGCGATTCCATTCATTTCTGTAGCATCCCTCATGAGAGTCTCAACAACGCTGAGCACCGAAATGAAAGGTCACCAGGAAATCAAAGCAGGAGCAGGCTGTGAGCTGGTGCTCACAACAGCAGGAGAGAAGGATGGCTTTGTGGCTTCTGGCACATGGGCTTATTGAAGTTTTCTTGACCTCCAAGGATTTGGCTAAGATGTCAGATCTGAATTTCTTTTATTGAATGTACAAAGTCAAGTCAGGCAAATGCTAGAAGGGAAAATGCCTTCAGGAAAGAAGACATAATTGTAACATCATAGGAACTATCATGCATATCTAAAGGAAATTGTGTCTTAAAATCAGTATTTGCTACAAGGTTAAAGTGAAAGAGCATCTCAGATTGAAGTATTTATTAGCTATCTTTGTGCTGATAGTCATTGGTAATTATTAGTTACTCGACATTTCTGACAAAAGCAGGGTCTGTCTTTAGTCAAAAATTTGATGAGCTGCACCGGGAATATTTGCAATAATACGAACAACTCCGGTCACTCAGATTCAAGAAAGATTGAAAATGCTGCAGGTATTTAAAAAAACCCCAAACAATAAGGACAGCCATGGGAACCAAGAGTCAGCCCAAAGGTTGCAAAATCCAGCTGTGTTTTTTTCAACCAACCAAAGCAACAGAAGTGAAGGGATAGGGCTGCTCTGAAAATCACAATTACAGAATCACAGAAAACACATCAAGGGGAAAGCATGATTACGCTGAAAATTAAGAGATTAAGCATTAAAAGAAAAGCATTAAAGGAGTGAGGTCATAGCTGGCAAATAGGTTTTAAGATTTGGTTTGCTAGCTTACAAAAAAGGCTGTGATGCGGTACATTCAGCAAGAAGGGGCTGGAATTACTAAGCTGTTAGAACACTCCCAGTTCTTTGTACCAATGCTTCTTTTAAAATAAAATAAAAAAAGGCAGGGCTCATAGAAAGCAATTTTTTTCAAGAAACTAGGCATGGAATTATCTGCATAGAAGTATCATTTCCCCTTGTGGATTTGAAAAAAAAAAAAAAGTTAAGCTTTGTTTTTCCCCTATTACAATTAAAACATCTGCTCTGACTACATGGTCATAAAGGCTAAGAGTAAGCATTTTATCAAAGGGTGACAGGTTTCTGAAAAGTCTATCATCAGGGCTTGGCAGCTAGTGGATAAATTACAAGCCCCTAATACATAATAACTAAGTTCTGTGGGTTGAGCAAATGCCAAACATGGCAGCTGATTTTTTTAGATTACAGAAACTCTCCAAAAGCAAGGACAGTTTCCAACACAATGTACTATCCCTTTGCTCCTAAGGCACGTTCTGTAGTACATTTCCCTCTGGCATGATAACACCTGCACCTCTGGTAACGAACTTTACCAGTTCTGACCACATTAGACCAAGGATGACTGGGGGCAAAAATCCCAAAATATATGGTGAATGTATCTTGACCCGATGTTCTCTACAAAACAGTAGAGGGGACCTAAGTGCTCTTAAGTGAGGCCTTGATCTGAATACGATGGCTCAGGTCCTTATTGTACCTTGAGGGCCTCATTGGGAAGGGATGGCACTCTCAAAACCTCCCTGAAGCAAAAACTGAGCTACAGCTCCCGTTCTGAGCTGCCCGGCACGACACCACTACCTGGACCAGCTAGCACAGGAAGAACCATGTGCTGGTCCTCTCCTTTCTCAGAGCCGAGGGATACCTGGAGGATGCAATGGTTTTAAGGTCCGAAGAAGCTGCAACCCTGCTCTCATGTGGATAGAGCCAGGTGATTACACCCTACCAGCTGGCCCTTGCATGCTGCCCAGGAAAATGTAGAGATAGAAATAACATAGGAAGACTGTCAAAGTAATGGGGCTGAAGAGAAAGAGTGTATGAGACTGAGGGAAAGGAAAAGCAAGAGGAAAAGGCAATGGGAATACAGAGGAGGATGGAAAGAAGTGAAAGATGGATAAACCAAAGACAACATGAAAAAGAAAGATGGTATGAAAAAGGAGACACAGAGAAGAGATGGGGCCAAAATATGTGCAAAGCCCAAACAACAGTGCGAGAAACTGCTATGGGCCATAAGAAAGCTGAGCAAATGCGTGACGGCGACGTACTTCTCTCTGTCATGGCAAACCCTCTGCCTCCTGTCACGCGGCTTCCCTGCAAGAGTTTGCATTTCTGGTACGGCTGCCCAGTAGCCTAAATTTTCATCTCCATATCTATTTATTGTAATATTTGACATAGTATCTTGCAAAGTACCTAAAACCAGCTCTAAATAATCAGCTAGTGCAGTCTCTGCACATCTGTAAGGGCTGGAATGCAGCACCTTTTCAGTACAGCACCATTACAGTACACCTTTAAGCCTCTGCAAACAAATCCAACTAGTGAACAGTTGTTGATTTATCATGCAGTTCCCTGGAGCCACAATAAGGTTGAATCCACCTACTAGATTCACCACACAAATTCCTGAGAGGTGACTTGAGTTACATTTAATCTTTGTTGCAGTACAAAAATGTTGAGGTGCGAGATGCTTCCATCCCTTAAAATGAATTCAATCACTTCATTCCAGGAAAAAGAAAGGTGCTGCTTCAGCCCCATCAGACAACACAACCCTTACTGAGGTCAACAGAAATTTCACCGATGCAACAGAGGCAGAACGGATTGCAATTCTGCACTGTTTTTATTTGGTAGTAAACATCTCTAAACAGACTGTGCCCCAAAGTATCCTTTCATACAAAACTGGTGTTCCCCAGCAGGACTGTTCATGTGAACAGAGCTTGGCACTAGCTGTCTTGAGTATAAAGGTGCAAATTTACTACTCATAAGCCTGTGTTATTTCTCCAACGCTTATTTGCTCCTGGCTTCCAAAAGTTGCCATAAACCAGAAAGAAACTACAGCTTTTTTGTGAAATGACAGAAAAGTGGCAGTCCTCCCAGCTGCAGAGTTGTGAAAAGATGATGGCTGTTAGATATATTCCTTCTGACTGTATTTATACAGGAGGAAATCAGTGTGAGTAGGCACAATCCAAGGGCACTTCCTCAAAGATGGCAGTTGAAAGCGGCTTTTGTTGGAAAACAAAAATCCTCAGGAGAACAGAGCTTCCCCCCTCACAGAAGCTCTCCCTATTTCACAAAAAACCCATAAGCGTTTGTTCCACAGACTTGATCATTCCTGGGGTATCTGCAATCCTCCATTTGGAAATACTGTGCCCCTTTTCTAGCAGTCCTCTCTCTCTCATGCTGTTCCATGGCTAAGGGAACACAACCAAGACTCAGGTGTCTGTTCCTAGCAAACCTTTCATCCAGCGCGGCTGATCTGTTAATACTTTGTTCATTTGTTTGTCAAGACTACAGGGATCCCCCAGCTCTATCTACTTCTGCCTGGCACTCTCGCTGCTGCTTGTATTTGAAGACCTTCTAGAACGTGTTTCAGGAGCAGCTCTCTGAAACTAAGAAACAGAGCACTTAGACATATCTGAAGATGCTAGTGACACAGCATTCCTTGGCTCTTCCTGGGGCTGAGATAGCATCAGTGATGTTTTTGTCTAAGGATGTAATGACAGGAGACTAAGGATTTTCAAAATTCGGCTGGGTATTTTAGTAACAGACCTAACGCAATGACAAACAAAACTCAAGTATGTACCTTATAAAACCACACACACACATCAAATTGCTATATGTTGTAAAAGTTACATAGAGAGTTTGTCCTTACCAGTTTGTTAATCTCAATCATGAAAAAAGCTGCAATTTCAAGTATTTCCTAGAATCAGGGTGCCAAACGCACTAAGGTTCACAAGCAGCTTGTCTTTTAAGAGAACCAAGGGTGTCAGTGAAAGCAGAAATTCTCTCTACATTCTGAAATAGTTTTATGAGCTAATATAGTCTAACCAATCATTTTAATTTAAGAAACAGAGCACATACTTCTGCAGAGATGGAACAGATGCAGAGTGGGCAGGTAAAGCATTTTTACCTTGAAACACTATGTTCTCATTTCTAAGTGATCTTTCAGTCTTACAGTTTACTTGCTTGCTTGCTTTTCCCTCTGGCACTTTTGAGCGAAGAGCAGGCTTTTAAAACCACTGCATGTCCTAATGTTAATCAGGAAGAAAAGCATCTATGGGCACAGAAGAGGGTGCTGACTGTAAGTGTTCAACTTTGAGCTTAGGGTCCCAAAACAGAGACTAAGTTTACTACTTATTTTCATAGAATCATAGAATAGTTTGGGTTGGAAGGGACCTTAAAGATCATCTAGTTCCAACCCCCCTGCTGCAGGCAGGGACACCCTCCACTAGACCACGTTGCCCAAAGCCCCATTCAACCTGGTCTTAAACACTTCCAGGGATGGGGCATCCACAACCTCTCTGGGCAACCTGTTCCAGTGCCTCACCACTCTCACAGTAAAGAATTTCTTCCTAACATCTAACCTAAATCGACCCTCCTTCAGCTTAAACCCATTACCCCTTGTCCTGTCACTACACTCCCTGATAAACAGTCCCTCACCAGCTTTCCTGTAGGCCCCCTTCAGGTACTGGTAAGCCGCAATTAGATCTCCCCGGAGCCTTCTCTTCTCCAGGCTGAACAATCCCAACTCTCTCAGCCTGTCCTCATAGGAGAGGTGCTCCAGCCCTCTGATCAGCTTCGTGGCCCTCCTCTGGACTCGCTCCAACAGCTCCATGTCTCTCCTGTACTGGGGCCCCCAGAGCTGGAGGCAGTACTCCAGGTGGGGTCTCACAAGAGCAGAGCAGAGGGGCAGGATCACCTCCCTTGACCTGCTGGTCACACCTCTTTTGATGCAGCCCAGGACACGGTTGGCTTTCTGGGCTGCAAGCGCACACTGCCGGCTCATGTTGAGCTTCTCATCAATCGATACCCCCAAGTCCTTCTCCTCGGGGCTCCTTTCAATCCATTCCTTGCCCAGCCTGTAGTCGTGCTTGGGATTGCACCGACCCACGTGCAGGACCTTGCCCTTGGCCTTGTTGAGCTTCATGCGGTTTGCACAGGCCCACCTCTCCAGCCTGTCAAGGTCCCTCTGGATGGCATCCCTTCCCTCCAGCGTGTCGACCCCACCACACAGCTTGGTGTCGTCGGCAAACTTGCTGAGGGTGCACTCAATCCCACTGTCCATGTCGCCGACAAAGATGTTGAACAGTGCCCGTCCCAGTACCGACCCCTGAGGGACGCCACTCGTCACTGTTCTCCACTTGGCCATTGAGCTGTTGATCACAACTCTTCGAGTGCGACCATCCAGCCAATTTCTTATCCACCAAGTGGTCCATCCATCGAATCCATGTCTCCCCAATTTAGAGACAAGGATGTCGTGCAGGACAGCGTCAAATGCCTTGCACAAGTCCAGGTAGGTGACGTCAGTTGCCCTTCCCTTATCCATGGACGCTGTAACCCCATCATAGAAGGCCACCAAGTTTGTCAGGCATGATTTGTCCTTAGTGAAGCCGTGTTGGCTGTCACCAATCACCTCCTCATTTTCCATGTGCCTGAGCATAGTCTCCAGGAGGGTCTGCTCCATCATCTTGCCAGGCACGGAGGTGAGACTGACCGGCCTGTAGTTCCCTGGGTCTTCCTTTTTAATGTTCTTAAAAATGGGGGTTATGTTCCCCCTCTTCCAGTCGGCGGGAACTTCGCCGGACTGCCAGGACTTCTCAAATATGATGGTGAGTGGCCTGGCCGCTTCATCCGCCAGTTCCCTCAAGACCCGCAGATGCAACTCATCAGGTCCCATGGACTTGTGCACCTTCAGGTTCCTTAGATATTCTTGAACCTCATCTTCTCCTACAGTGGGTGGTTCTGCATCCTCCCAGTCCCTGCCTTCTGTGACCTGGGCAGCGTGGCTCAAGCATTTGCCAGTGAAGACTGAGGCAAAGAAGTCATTGAGTACCTCAGCCTTCTCCTTATCCGGGGTAGCCAGGTTACCTGTTTCATTCCAGAGGGGACCCACATTTTCCCTTGTCCTCCTCTTATCACTGACATACCTACAGAAGCTTTTCTTGTTGTCCTTGACATCCCTGGCCAGGCTAATTTCTATCAGGGCTTTGGCTTTCCTAACCTGCTCCCTGGCTGCTCGGACAGTTTCTCTGTATTCTTCCCAGGCTACCTGCCCTTGCTTCCACCCTCTGTAGGCTTCCTTTTTTTGTTTGACTTTGCCCAGGAGCCATTTTGGCTCCAAGATTCCTAGCACTGGTCACCCCAAGTGCTATCTTGCACTTAAATATGCAACTAACAGAGTTTTTAGAAACATTTCTCAGAAGAGGTCCCATGACTAAGGAAGAAGGCTGACTCAAGAGCTCAGGGCACTGTCCAAGACATCATGCCTGGGTGAGAGCTAGGACCACTGGTGGCCCCACCAGGGCGAGAAATGACGGTAGAATCATAGAATCATGTTGGTTGGAAGACCTTTAAGATCATCAAGTCCAAACGTTAACCTAGCACTGCCAAGTCCACCACTAAACCATGTTCCTAAGCACCACATCTACGTGTTATGTGTCTTTTAAATGGGGGATGGTGACTCAACCACTTCCCTGGGCAGCCTGTTCCAATGCTTGACAACCCTTTTGGTGAAGAACCAAAAATGTTGCCCTGTAAGTCACCTCATGACACCTACCACCATTAAGGCACCATTTATGTGAGAATAGTTAATGACATCAGGAGTGATAGAAAAGAAAGTACAAAGCATTAGGCAAAGGAAAAAAGGTGAACAATTTAAGTAGCCTTTAATGTTCGATGCCATACAATTTGAGTCCTTGCACACAGCTGGAGGTATTTGACATTTTCCTCTTCAGAGATTAGCACTTGCGGGTATTGATTTAAACTAGGATTTATACCATGACTGTCATTTTTACGAAGGGCACAATAAGAGAGATTAGCAAGAAATTGCCAGGCACACCATCCTTAATCAGCTACAAACTGTTTTCATCCTAAATCTGCAGGTTTGTCAGCAAAAGCAACATGCACATAACTAAGTGGGGTAGCAGGAACAGAGCATTCAGCCCAACAGAATAAAAATAGCTACCAAGAAAGGGTGCCATAAGAGAGCTTTTTACTTTTTATTTCTGATCTGGAACAGATTCACAATTCATGCCACCTCATTTTAAATCTTATTATCTGGTTTGGACTAAAATTAAAGTTCCTTCTCAAACACCAAGCTCTCCCCATGCCCTTTACAGGACATGGGTTCCACCTGAACATGTCAGAAGGCTGCCAGACCAACTTCTCATTACCCAAGTTCCTTGCTGAATGCAGTCTCACATAATGTGCACCCCTTTTTCAACCCAGGAGTCTTCTTTTGGAAGAAGTAGGTTTAAAAACAGAACGCATAAGGAAAAAACCAACCCAGCTCTGTGAATGAGGTCTGAAGACTGAATATATCATTAAGAAGGATTTTCTTTGGCACAAATAGAGGTAAAAGCCTTGCTCCTTTCGATTTTCTGTAAGAGTTCAGCACCTACTTTGTTCTCAGCGCAATTTGCCCAGGTGCCTTACAACAGGCCTTGTCCTCTAATCCATTCTGAAAATCCCATTTTTGCCTGCTTGGCAGTTATGGAAACATGAGCTACAGCCAGGTGTATTTCAATTAAAGGATAAAAATTGCAGGGAAAAAAAACCGTTACATTTTCTGCCTCTCTTCTAGTTACCCAACCTCTAAATTAAAAGCAGGAAAATGGGTGGCTCTTTCACCGCTAAAGTCTGCTTGAAAATCGGTTTCCTGTTTAGCCTACACCATAGAATTTAAATTATTTTATTCTGAAAGTTACAAAGCACCATAAGTTCTTGCTGCCGGTGAAATGGATTAATATTTACAAGAATTCTATCTTTCTTGATAAAGTTCAGTCTGCATAGCCCTTTATCAATGGTGCCCTGATATGACAGAGCTGTTTCTGTTAGGGTTAGGTTCAGGCAACAAGCATAGCAGGTTTTGTTCTCTTTCTGCCTGGATGAGCTTAGGTAAAGCACAATGTTGGTCCCTATGAGTTACAATTAATCTCCTGAATGGTAAAAACTTTTGATATCTTTTCTGTCGTGTCTACATCTATATGGAAATTTCACAACTGCCTTGTTAGGGAAAACTGTGTTGAAGCAGCTCCCTATCATTCATACTGCCTTTTGAGCTTGTGTTATCGATTCAAAGATGACTGAAAGCACATCTGCTATGAAAAGAAAGCCACGGAGCCAAAAAAGTGGGAGAGGTGTCCATGCTGTGTAAGGATCATCATGGGTTTAGACACGCTGTCTCAACTGGGCCTGCTGTTGCATTTCTGTGGAGCGTCTGAATGGACCCCCAGAGCTGTGCCTACGTTTATGTAAGCAGCCAGCTTTGGATTTAGATTTCTTCTCATCGTATGGTGAAAGTTCATGAAGGCCAGGCTGTGCAAGGCTACTTCTGTCACAGGAACTGACTAGCAAGAGAAAAGAGGGAGGGCTGGAACAGAGATATCGAGCCTTAATGGGCTGCTTCAGAGGGAATTGGAGAGGTGGGGTGCAGTCACAGTTATCTCCCACCACAAACAGCAATTTTGCACCTGAGAGCAGCAGCAGCCAGCTTCACTTCCCAGGCCTCTGGCCTAAAAATAATTAGGGGAAACATTTTGCTGGTTTTTATCTGCAGCCTACAGTTTGAGCAAACTGCTTTCCTCATCTGCGCCCATATAGTGGGAAGCTCTCAAAGGAATGATGTCAAAATGCAGCGCACCTCCACAGCCCAATGGGGCCAATTTATGATGGCTGAAGATCTGACCCGGACTGCTTCTCTCATTTCTCTGCTACTTAATCTGTATTCAAAATGTTTTGCTATCAGAGGTTTATCTTATGAAATAGTAATACCATTCTGGCTTAGTGCCAAGGTTGGGCTAAAGGATGGCAATACATTAATGCTTCAGGTAATCAGCTCAGCAGCTTTCAACTGTCAGTCACAACTCTCAGACTATCCAGGCAATAAGAAATGTTTTCAGATATACTCATTGCTGATGCATTAAAACCAGTATCCAGCAAATGTGAGACTTACCTCTCTGTGTATACAATGGGTCTAACAATTGCAATGATCTAATCAACCAGTCAGAAAATAATTTTAGTTCTTGTATAAACATCTATTTTTTAAGCTGGGATACACAACCAGGTCAGGGAGAACTCTGTTTCTAAAATTCAATAAAACATAATTCAACATAATCATCAAAGTACAAAAAAGAAGATTATTGTTGTGCCCAAGGAAAACAAAAAGTTTCTGAAAGGAAAAACAATTCTTCTTTTGTGTATATTTTAGTAGGGCTGTACTTTTAGTTAGACCACATTTAAATTACTAGACTGGACTTTGAAGAGAGGATAATATGGCAAACCATCCAGACCATATAACCCTCCATAGCTTTAACCTATGGAGAGCTCAAGGTTTCATTTTCTGGGTGAAGAGGTAGGTCAGCTCTAATTCTTGCATGGAAGTTGTTTCAATCCAGCTTTAGAAGAAGAAAATTCCTGCATTACCAAGCGTCTCCCTGCAGCATATTTAATATTCCATTGATCTCTTCCCACTACCAAATAATTTATGGGCTTCACTGTGTCTCAGTCCATAGAAAGTATGCTTGTAGTAGAAATACACTATGCTTTGTGATGGAGGAGAGACCAATATAAACAAGGAAAAAAAAGTTCATAGATTTTTTTTTTTGCCCCTCAAAGAGGTTTATTCAGTTACCAGTATCTGGTATGTTTTTATATTCTGACTTAAATCTAAATTTTTCTGTCACAGAAATGTAACTTAAATAATATTTTGCAAAAAATTAATGACAGCTTTGTGCTCCTTCAGCAACTGGCTTCCTCCTGAAGGACTGTCTCCTTTTATAGGGTTGCTTTCCTCCAGTTTACTTTCCAAGTAAACAACCTCACCTGACACCTTATTCATCATCCACTAATGGTGGAGAATGTGAACGTGCTTGCACTCCTGATTTGTTGCTCTTTGTCAGACAGAATAAAGAGACTGAAGGCAACAGTTTTTGAAGGGCCAAATGCCAGTAAAATGGTTAGCCCTCAGTGATTTGCAGTAAGTTAGAAAACATCCTTGCTTTTGCATTATCCATTGACTTAACAGTTGCCTGATACATGTGATCAGCTGCACCACATTTTTACTCCTTTGCCAGTAGCATTGATTTAGAATTAAAAATCAAAACCTCCAAGCCATGAGAGTACACAGTCTAACTGGGGAGGGAAGAAGCTGAAATCTTGTTTTGGTTACAGCTGGCCAGAAGTATATAAAAAAAAAAAACTTTCTCACAAAATTGTAAGATCAAAGAAGCTTGGGGGTTGGTTTTTGTTTGGATCCCAGAAAGAACTGCTCCTTGGGGCTCACAGAGTCCCCACTCTCTAGTAGGCAATTAGTAGCACTGACACCAATGAGCTCTCCCCAGCGAGAAAATCTCAAAACATTTTAATCCTCAGCCTTGGGCCAAATCTCTTCCAGAATTGCCAGTTCTGTCCTGAAGTCAGAGAGGTTGAAGGAGATACTCTGTCCTGGATCTGAACATCTAGAAAGCATCATCTTTTAACCCCATAGCACCCCAGCTGCTGGACCATCCCTACAGAGCCCAAATTCACAGATGTCAATATTGGATTCAAGCAAAACTTGTCAAACCCCAAATACAGGGGCATATCTCCCTTTACTTGGTAAAGAAACATAACGAATATTTTTCTTGTGCCTCATTTCTGCCCCGGGGAATGTGCTGAGCAGTACCATTTCTACATGCTTCCTGCAGCATTCTACTGCCTTTTTCCAATCTAGGCTGAAATGTCCTTAGGTTAGAGTAAGACTACTGGAGTTTTCCTTCTTATACACATTCCTCCCAGGAGTGGATGACTGTACTTCAGTGCTTACGTTTCAATTACCGGCCTCCAACATCAGCTCTGCAAGCTCTCTACCATTCGATGAAAACATACTTGTTTTCTTGTTGACATGCACAACAGCTTTTAGTTAATACGCCCCCAGACCACAGAAGCCATCAATGAAATATTAATTTGTTGTGCTGCTTGAATTACAGTTCCTGGCTGGGCAAACTAAAAGGTCCTCTGTCACAGGAATACGTTTGTTACACTTAATTGCATGTCTTTCTCTCCTTCTGAGTCATGAAAACATTTGAGGTCTCTGCATAACTTCAAAATATCTGCATCAAGCATGAAAGCCTAACGAGAAAACCAAACCAAAAAGCTGAATGCTGTCTCGCACAGCCCCATATGATTAAAGAGAATTAGAGAATGAGCAGAAAAGCCCTAGAGTCAGTGACATTGGACTGGGCAGGAATGAGTATCTAGGGAGCTGCTGAAACTGCTAGCACTTGGGAATTTGGAGCAGTTTCCCACCGTGGAAGATGAAGTAATTAACCTACAGCCTGTGCGCCTTGGCCAGCCCAAGAAAGGGGAAAAGGCATGAGCAGAAAGTTGGTCAGACCTGAAATTTATGACATCTGGGATACCTCAAGGGAGGTCATTCCAGCAGAGCAGGTCTTGAGCCAGAACATGGGGCTGGGATTCAGGACAATGGGATTTTACTCCTGTCTCTGTCCATGCAGAGAAAAAGACATTTTACCTCCCTGTTTTCTTTCCTGTTCCTTTGTCTGCTCTATCAACTTAGATCAAAATGCTTTGTGTGCTTGCAAACTGGCACTCTGATCCTGAGCAAAACTAAGAAGTACAGCATGCTATAAATAAGCATTACACTATCAAAATGATGTTTGTTTGGGAGGCCACTTTGCACATTGGGTCAGAGATGTCATTCCCGCAACGCTTCACAATAATAGCCATTCCACAAGTAGTCTCCCTTCTTGCTGTGTGGGCCAAAGCAGGTCGGACTGAGTGGGGATCAGGGGCAGTAGGGGTGAAAGCCCATTCCACAATTTGGACCCTTCTTTTATTTAAAAACAGAGGACCCAATCACCTACAAAATATCCCATTAAAACATATTCAGCCTAAACGAACGATTCTATTCCTGCACAAGCTATCCAATCCAAACATTAGATTTGCTCTATTCCAAACTAAAAGGGTCTCTTCAACCAGTATTATGAAAAATTTCTGAAGGGCTGGATAGATCTCCAAGTAGGTTTTCCACTTAGGAAGTTCTTCCCCAAATAAGGCCTACATAAGAAAAAAAAATAATGCTCCTGTAAACTAGGATTTTTCATTTCTTCTTCAATATAGGCAGAACTGACTCAACAAGGTGAAGGAATGAAGAGAAGCAAAGGACTAGCTCCTCACGCTGCCTCTTGAGGCAGGCCCAGCGCAGCCAGGCAGCAATCTGCAGTCCCTCAGGTGAGTGCAAAATAGATTTAGAAACACTTTGCCTCTCTCCTGAAGTTCCCCTAGGGGGAATAGAGCTCAAATCTTTTTATTTAATAAAAACCTTTATCCAGGAAATAGTACACTGTCCAAACCCACGCATCACACAACATTGCCTCCTAGTACTGATAAACTAAGATGAACACTTTGCTCGGTTTGCCTTACACAGCCATTGGAAATCTCTTGGAACAGGGCAAATCCTTAAGAAAAGGCCTCTGTTATGCAGACAGCAGGAAAGATGCACATTAAGTTACTGCATGCATCTGTATCCACATCCATGCCTTTGTATCTATCTAAAAATACACACCACTGGTACTTCCTATTAGCTTGTTGAGAATGCCACTGCAAAGAAAAAGTGGCACATCTTTGTTTAGTAAGTTAATCATAGGAGCCTATCTGTGTTACACACACCATCAAAGCAACTGCACTGCTATACGGAAAAGCCATAGGATACTTTTTTGGTATTGTGCTGCAGAAAACAGTAGGAAGGTTCAACTCTGCTCAACTCTGGTTGATTTATAAATAGTTTTTGTTCAACGAGATAAAGGTATTTACATTTAATGTTTTAGTGAGGGAAGGAATTAGTTTCCAATGGAATTGGGGACTTGTGTAAAGATTAACTGAGAAGGGTAATTTAGAAGGTTAATTTAATCGCCATCTCCTCCTCTGATTCCATGTTTTTATGTTTGGGCCCCTCCATGCCAACCCCATCCCCATGCTTGACATGCTCTATCACTTTTTAATATATTCTGCTTTTACGTCTTTTCACAAAACATACTGCTTTTAAATCTGGCTCAATTCTTGACATGGCACAAAAAGACAAGTCAATACATTTTAGAGGAAATTCAGTGCCTGCATTATTGCAGTTAGTTCAGTAGCTATTCATTAATCTATTAAGAAAAGTAAGATCTACTAAAAGATATGGACTGAAAAATATGCAAATTTATATTAAACAATTTACCCAGATCATTAACAATCTTGCAAGATTAATAGAAAACTGATTTACAGAATCAATATCCATTCCCTCTCTCTCAGCTCTAAGCCTGCTTATACCACAAGAGCAAGCCATATTAAATTTAAAGCTAACCTGATCTAGGCTTTGCTGTCCCTCTCTAAGGGCAAAGAATTCTATGACATTTGGAAATGGCAGCTAGTTACACACCATGCATTTTTCAGTAGCATCTATTTCAAAGTGTTATCATTACATGAATGAGCTCTACCCACTACTTGAAGAGAGCTTTGCCTGGTCTGGTGTTTGGGGTTTTGTTTGTTTGGTTGGTTTTTTTTCCTTTGCAAATGACTACATAGTATAAAGCTCTGAATAGCATGCATTTATGAAGCTGAGTATAAGTGTGCTGCTATTTTCACAGGAAAACTGTCATAAAAACAACCAGCACAGGGCCTCATGGCACTTACCTTCATAAGACAATTGGTTTCATGGAGCAAATATCAGCAGCTGCATTATCAAATAACCTGAAGACTGTGCTGGATTAATAATAATAATAATAATAAATGGATCTCTCTGTGAGATGCAGGAGACAGAAAGAAATTAATCTTTGCAGCTCATCTTCAGAACATCAAATAATATACCTGACCAATGAAAACCCAAACTGAAGATCTTATTATAGCTGCACCTACAGACAGCACTTGTTTTATGAGATGATGTAAATGCACCCAAAAGCACTAGAGGACAGATCTTACCTTGTAGTTTTTAGAATCTCATATTTAGCCCAAAATCTTTTAAAAGACTGCCCAGATTTCATATGTCAGATGTAGAGTTATCTGCAGAGAAAAAAAGAAAACAGACAACTGTAAATAAACTGAAACCCAATAAAAATGCAATCTCCCCAACTGTATACATATTTAATAAGCAACACAAAAAACTCTTTTCCATACATCCTGTAGAAAAAAAGGTTTCAGTTCCTTGCCCTTACTACCTTGAGTATTCAGCCTAAATTGCTGCCCCCTCTAAAAATTTCAAGCTCTGAAAAGCAGAATATCTCAGAAGATGAATAACTGATTATCTCAAGATAGCTTGACATAATCAAGATGCTTCACAGTGACCTTCCTTCTTTGTTCAATGTGAACTCATCTATTCTGCCAATGGTTCATTTTAGCCTGTCGGTAACTTGTTAGCCGTTAATCCTGCTTAATTATTTCTATCTAAAACCAAACAAAACGTTGATTTGGCATTAAACAAATTCATCTAACAAAGTTTCCATGAAATCAAATGTATTCATCCCTTTGTCTGCTAACTGAACCATCAGTGATGCTTTCTCCATATTACTGCATAAGACTTTAGCTATTATTCTAAGCAAATGAATCCAGGACAAAAATAGAAACAGCCATTAAAAGATAATGCTACTGGATAATTCTTGCTTCCAGTTCTGCCTACATATATAAGCTTAAGATCTTCATGATACTCCAATCAAGCTGAATTAAAATGCTTTCCAAGTATAATTTTATGCTTTTTAAGCTTGTCTCATTAAAAATTGGGAAAGGGGGGGGAACAATCAAACCTTGTGACTACGCACTAAAATAATGCTTGTACTGCTTTTTGAGAACCAGGCACACTGTTTGTATTCTCGCGTTCCTTGTTTTTTACAAATGAAAGAAAATGTAATCAGAATTCAGTACATTTACCTGGAACCTCCAAAGCAGAACTTACAAGAAATAATAAGGCATCAAGCCTTCTGGCTTTGCAGAAGTCTCTCGTGCCCCAGACACAGCAGCACTGCACGTAGTTCAAGGTGCCAAAGTGGCAGAAAGTGACCCTTCTTCTGCACAATAGCTAATAGGACTGTTTTGACAACAGCACCTAAGGGATTATGAATAATGATCACCTCCAGGAAGATTTTGCTTACATGTCCCCCACTTAACCTCAACCTGATTATGAGGATGTGCAGTGGTTTTGCAAACCATGGTGATCTGAAACACTTTTCTGCACAAACAGGTTTTTCATTTCCTGGTTAGCAGAGCCCAGTACACAGTTACTCTGAGGCTCCTTTTCATTCCTCTATTGGCATAGTGAGGTTACTAAGACTCTGAAAGTATCCAGCAGTTCAGTTTTCACATTGCTACAGAAAGTCCCACGCCTATTCAAATGGACCGTGTTCCTCAAAGCCACGTATGGTTCATGCCAGCAAGAGTTTTGTGTGCAGGGCTCCTGAGAGCAATCGCGCAATGACTGTGGAGGAAAAGACATAACCTATCCCGACAGGTGGGATTGTCCCGAGCTGCACAGACAGTCAAAGCACGTCATGGATTTGCACAAAACAACTTGAAGCCACAGTGTGAGAGAAGGAATTACAAGAAGCTTATTATTCCCAATTACAGAAGAACAGAGAGCCAGCAAAGCTTCCCCTGATCCTCCTGACCACAGCAGACCACTTGCACCTGCTCTCCATAGGAGAAGTTTGCTTCTTCAGTCGCGGTTATATCAAGAAAGGATGGAGACAGAGCAGAGCAGCTGGTAGGGCAGTAAACCAGGGCTTTGAGCAAGCAGGAACACTTGATCCTCTCTTCTTCTAATTAGCTCTAACACAAGCGTAACACAACAACATACTGACTTCTTCCAATCCTCTTTGTACCGTATCTAAAGTGGTTATGGCTGCCATTCTGTCTCAGGATTTTCCAGTTCTCTATTTTAAATGTCACAGCTGAGTCAAGAGCCACTGTCAGGAGAACGAATATGCAGTCACCTGTAGAAGAGCTAGCACTGACAGATACTCTGCCTGTTCTCTCATCAAAACCATTTCTCATCTCACAATTTAGCCCTCAGGGATAACATGACCTAAAAAACTCTCAATTTCATAGCAAAATATTTTTGAATAAAATGCTCTGCCCAGATTCAACAAACTCCATCAAACCATGATGTAGTGGTGACAGAGTTGGTAGGTGGTGAGCAATGTCCTATTTGTTGAGGACTCTGTTAAGCACAGACTGTTATCCACAACCTAACTGGCTGCTCTTAAGGTGCTCTCAAGTTTGCTTGTCTCCTTCAAAATCTCTGTTTATACTTGGCAATCTGTATGGAGAGTTAGAAAATTATGGTGAAGGAAATGACTCTTCATCAGAAATTATGTCAGATGAACAGTGGCAAATTAAGTGGTAATCACGCTCACTTCTGTTAGTTAAGCAGGACAACAGACATCATCGGGAACCGGAGCCAAAGGGCTGAGGGCTATGTCGATACCAAGTTGATGGCCAAACAAAACATGCATATACTGATACACAGATGGCTCCAAGTCAGTCCGTACTTCCCTGTCTTTCAATTTCTCCTGATTTCTCTGGTCAGGGCAGGGAGGCATACAGAAGCTATCTGCCTTTTGGAGAACAATAATGGAAGCGCGATGCCAATGCTCCAGTTTGATTAGACAGGTAGGTGTGGGTCAGCTATATTCAGAGCACTCTCTCCCTTATAACCAGAAAACATGAGAGGAAAGGTTTATCTGTGCATATACAGCTTAGCTATGGCCTCCAAATCACTTCTCGCTAATTCTCCTCTGAAGAACAACACAGACTACAGCAGAACTTCAGAAAAATGCCTAAAGAAGGATGGCAGAGAATGGGGCTTTTCAGCCTTTGCACAGTGCTGCTGTGTAGCTGACTGCTCTCAACACCTATGGACCAACCTCAAGCAGTTATGGTGTCCGCTTGTGCTTGCCACTGCCACATTTGGTTGCTGCTCCTCTGCAAACAGAGGCAGTTACAAGGAGGATCCCATGCTGCAACAAGGAAGTGATGCCCACTTCATCACACCACCACAGCAGAGCTGACCACCTGCACCTCAGTCAGCCATCAGGGCTCTTCTCCTTGACACAGTCTCTGTATTTGCTCTATGCAATAACAGTATGCTTAGCTTCTAAGCAGCTGTGTTCAATTGAGTAGGATTTTAAAATCTCACTTGCTATCAGATACACAAAATGAATCACTGAAAGGCAGAAAAACAGGTTATGGAAATGGGGTTTCATCTGTCTGTGCTGAACCTTGGGGTAGCTTTAGCACATTTTGTGGAACAGCAGTGTTTAAACCAACTGAAGGTCTGGTCCAATTTTTGTGACTGTTCTTTGTCTCAATGTAATTCCCCAGAGCTACGCTGGGCTGGTGGTGCCTGAGGATGTCTCTCTTACATTTATTGTTGGGGACACGAGGGCATGTCCATATGACCACACGGATGATAATGTCACCTGTGATAACAGCATGATTAAGCAGGTGCAGGCAGGGTAGTTTCCTGGCAAGCTGACTCCTCTTTCTTCATGAAAGCAAAGCACTTGCTTCAGCCATTATCTTCAACAAGGAAATTTATCATTTGCTTCTCACATGATTTTCAATTTTCTTGACATTTGAAAACAAAAGTACCTTTGGCCTTACTAACTCTCCCCCCCCCCGTTAGTACCTGGCACACAGCTCTGCTGACTGGGCATATGACCTTCTGGTCCTCTGAAATTAAATGAAGGCTTGGAGGTTTTGTTACCAAGGCAACTCCTTTTGATATTTGTACGAAGTTACATGCTTTGGAGGGAACCTGCAAAGCTGCCGAATCCCGCAGGAAGGACACCTGCGGCTTGCTCTTTCAGGCTCACGTACAAAGGACCATATCCAATACAGGTTGAAGCTCTAACAAAGTCCTTTAACAATTTGATTGTATACATCTGTCTAAAACAAGAGGAGCTCTGTTGTGTGAAAGTAGCAGCAGCTTGCATATTGCTGGAGAGGATGAGAATTCTTTGCTAAACACTATGCCTTCAGAAGATACCTAGCAAAAATGAGGACAACACAAGCAATATTTCTGCAGCCCAAATGAGACCACTCCCTGCAGAAACACAGAATAGCTTTACAAGAGAGCAATAAAATGGAAGTAAGCAAGTATCTCTTGGAAGTGGCTGTACCAGAGGTCCCAGTGGGAGAGAAGGTTTATTGGACACAATTCCAGAGGGTAATGGACATGTTAGTGAGAGCATCTTTTAATTTTCCATGGAGGAAAACCAAAGTGAACATGAATAAGTTACACTGAAATGACTGAGTGCCAGAGTGCTCAGGATTTAACAAAGAAAAATTGACTGCCAAGAAAAAAAAAAATCCTAACTAAATAAAGCTCACATTGAGCAATGCCGAAAACTCCAGAGCATGGCAAAGAGAATAAGCCTCTCCGGTGAGGGTCAGAAAGCAGCTACATCAAACATTGCTGTAGATAACAGAAGTCATGAAAATGAGAAAAGGATGAGATCACCATTTCTGGTCATTTAGTCCTTGCATAGACTCCATGGGCTAACATAAATTCATAAAGCCAGCAGGATTTTTCTATCACCATAAAGAGAGATAAAGAGAGACCATGGGAGATTTGTTTTTTAATCCCATTACTGCTCTTCTTACAAGGGACCATATACGATCCAGTTTATAATTACTGCAACTAGAATTCACCAACATTTCCCATTATAAGATGCTGTTTTCAGTTCCTTACGACTTTGTCAAACTATCAAAATTGCAAAAGCAATTTTAAAATGCCAAAATAAAACTTACACCTCCAACTTAGAGCCTTAATATCGGCATTTTCTAAGATAACACTGGGCTTGGGTTTATCAGAGAGCAATGGCACAGAGTGTAAAAATCAACAAACTGAAGATGCAAGGGAAAGGATACGTTTCTAGTTAATTCAAGGTTTCATTCCCAATTCTACAGCAGGACTTCTGTGGAGTTCTGTGTTGTGGAGAGGACAAGGCTTGCATGCATTCCCAAGGTAAAACGGGGCAAGAGTAATTCTTCTTTACCAGCCTTTGTCTGCCTATATTTAAGTGAAATGTTTTTGGCTTCTCTCTTTGTTAAGGTGTGAATCCTGACAGTTCACACAGGTGAAACAGGCAGCGGTTTGGGAAGTGCCACATCAGCCATAGATGTACTTCCACAGCAAACACTTGGGTCCTGCTCAAGGTAATGAAATTGTCCTTTCCATGTTGAACAGCTCATCCTGTAGTGTAACAAAAACTTTCTGATTTATAGAGTCTTGACAATGCTGCAACCGGCAAGTTGGTCATGTGAACTTGCTGAAATCCATTAGTGGGAAGGGCACAAGCTACCAAAGCCAGGTTGAGTGCTAGGACTGATTGTTGTTACATCCCCTAATTCTGCAGACATAAAATAGCACATCTCTGATGAGTAACAAACAGAGACACAGCTCAGAACATACGCACCTTGCTGCTGTATTTTCTCAGTAACAAGACACACCATTCTACTTCTTGAAATAGAGTTGCACGACTTTCCAAAATAATCACCAGCATGACTGTTCCCAAATATATAGCTCGACTCCATGCTGAAAAGCACTTCAGTCATACTGAGACCTGCCCATCTCTCTTGAAATAAAATAAGTCATTTTAGGAGGACGATGCTCTGAATGAATTCTTGCTTAGAAAATACAATGTCGATTGAAAATCATCAGTAAGAAAGTAGATAAGCATTGTAAATATCTGCATCTGTGTGAACTAAATGTATCAAGACCTCAATTCAGAGAAGTACGTAAATATATCTTTACACAAAAGAATGTATTGTTGTTCCTTAGTAGAGGTTTCTCACTTCAAGGGCATCTAGAAACAACAGAACTGAGTCATACCAAGTTACTGTGAAGTTTGTTTTTTTGGTTTTGGTTGGGGTTTTTTGGTTGTTTGGTGGGGGGGGTGGCTTTTTTTTTTTTAAATTAGTAGCATACTTCCTCTATTCATTTAGGTTATAGGTAACGAAGATCTGTAATTATAATGTAAGTTGTCAAGCAAAATTAAACTGAATCGAGCCTATCCATCCTCTGCTGCTGTTAGCAACCTTCAGTCATGCTTTCTTTTGGTTTTCATGTTGCTTCATCCCCTTAAAGGAACAAAGCCAGCACCTCTTGCAACCGAGGGAAAATATTCAGTAAATGCAGTAGCCTCCAGCCTAACTAAATCCTGATATAAGTTCACCCCGGCAGTACACAAAGACCATCATCACCGCTCCTGGTGGACTGTTAATTGGGTTCTCTGTCTTATTATACTCTATTACAGAAGCGACTGTAATCAAATGGCTGTGTACAAAGAATACATCAATGACCCACTGTATGCAATTTTTCTTGAGACATGCTCTTGTTTTTCATCGTGAGCCACCATTCCCTAGAGATAAACACACAGAATCTGTACCATCTATCAGACAGCACCCGAAGGGGAGACCCGACTTATTTTCGCCCCCCGCCCCTTTTTTTTAAACCAAAGCAGATATTTCTGAGGAAGGAAAGCAAAACTGGCAGAGGAAAAGATTATGCAAAATTAAACAGTGATGCTTGCATAATGGATGGCATGACTTGTTAGAAATCTTTAATTGCTTTTTATCAGTCGTGACAGTATTTTCAGATACACAACCAATCTCCTAAAGATTTCCCTCGAGAACTCCATGGAGCACAGGATCCCTCTGCCACCATAACACAGCACTATCCTTCACAAGAGCAGGCATATTTACAATGTGAAAGCTAATTAGCAAATACAATATCTAAAGCATGGATGCAGACCCTAGGTTTAGATATCACCAGTTGCTGGTACTACTGAAAGACCACCAGTTTTGAGCCCTTTATAACTATATGTGAAACTTCAGCATTAGGAAAGTGGCAGCTTCAGCTGAAGCGTCAAGTGGTTTGAGGCTTACATTACTTGTGCTTGGAATCAAAATTACTTGGCAGCATGCTGAAAGCAAACAAACAAACAAAAAAATCTTCTTCTCCCCTATGCAGTGCTTAGTTTAATTCCAGAGCTCTCCACAACAGAATGTTGTGGAAGCCAAATTACAAATAGGTTGAAGAAGAAATTAGACTCATTCATCACTGGTGGATATTAATCAGGACGGCCCAGCCACAGTCGCTCAGTCTGGAAAACAGTACTCAGCAGATTACCAAGAGCTAAAAGAAATACATATGGAAAGATATTTTAGGCACACATTGTTTCATACATTCTTTTCCTGAGTTCCTTCCAAGTATCTACTGGTGGAGACTATTTACTAAGTTGGATTAACTTCTAGACTGATCCAGAACAGCAAACATAATGCCCCTAACATAGAAAAAGAACTAAGAACTGTAAAATAATTCCAGTTTTGTTTGTTTTCCAAAGTTTGAACAGAGAACGTGAACTGGAATTCAATAAAACTGTACTAACTATTGCGATATTTGCACTGAAAATACCTAGATATTTTATGGTGGACTCACAACAAACATAGCCATTTAAGTTATCCCATCCTTCATAACAGTCTTTCCTGACCTAATAAGAAATGAAATTAAACACTAAGACAGATGGGGCATGTAAAGAAAAATACCTATCATAAATTCATATGCAGTGCAGAAATGCTGCCAGATTTGCACTGAAGCAGCAAATGTAAAAGCTTTCACCAGGAAATGGGTGAGGTTCTTTCCATTTACCTCCCAGTAGAGCTAAACACTTTTTTAGCAGTCCTTTGAGATTTGCCTTTTGCCAGCTATCTCAATTGCAGTTAAGGAACTACAGTTGTAGGAACAATCTTTCTTATGATGTTGCATTTCTTGTGCTGCACTTCTGAAAGCGTCATCAAATTGCAAAGGGGGAAAAACTCAAACTGCTCTTGAATTAGGCTGTGTACTGCAGTATCACCCATATCCAGCATCTGACATGAGACCATGGGTTTAATGTATCTTATAATTCTGCTTTGATGCAAAACATTGACAAAAAGCTTGAATCTAGATCCTCAGGTCAGGCAGAGATGTTGTCTCCATTGGCATGCATGCATTTCCATCAGCTCAGGATCTGGCCAACAGACTTGAATGGGAGTTTGACTTTGATCACTGTCCTTGGAAACAGCAGAAACAGGCACCCCTGGAAGCACATATCAACAGGCCTGCAGCTGTTAGAGTCCACCTCACATGATGAAATGCAGTCCCATACCTCCACTTATCACTCAGACACACTACACAAAATTTCAAACCTTTCCTGAAAGTACAAGCTGTCCTGTCCATTCACCTGCAGACAATGCCCCACATGGTGAGGAACCAATCCCCACAGCAACCTTACATGGAAAAGACCTTCTTCATGTCCCAGAAAAACAAAGCTTTTGCCATAAAAAGTGTCAACAATCCATTTTCAAAATAACTGAGTTTGACTTTTTTTGGCCATTAATTTGATAGAATGGTTTGGTTTGGAAGGGACCTCAAAGATCATCTAGTTCCAACCCCCCTGCTGCAGGCAGGGGCACCCTCCACTAGACCACGTTGCCCAAAGCCTCATCCAGCCTGGTCTTAAACACTTCCAGGGATGGGGCCTCCACAACCTCCCTGGGCAACCTGTTCCAGTACCTCACCACTCTCACAGTAAAGAATTTCTTCCTAACATCTAACCTAAATCGACCCTCCTTCAGCTTGAACCCATTACCCCTTGTCCTGCCACTACACTCCCTGATAAACAGTCCCTCACCATCTTTCCTGTAGGCCCCCTTCAGGTACTGGTAAGCCGCAATTAGATCTCCCTGGAGCCTTCTCTTCTCCAGGCTGAACAACCCCAACTCTCTCAGCCTGTCCTCATAGGAGAGGTGCTCCAGCCCTCTGATCAGCTTCGTGGCCCTCCTCTGGACTCGCTCCAACAGCTCAATGTCTCTCCTGTACTGGGGCCCCCAGAGCTGGAGGCATTACTCCAGGTGGGGTCTCACAAGAGCAGAGCAGAGGGGCAGGATCACCTCCCTCAATCTGCTGGATTTGACTTTTCAAACAAAATTCAGATTCTTCAAAAGAAGAATTTTTTTTTTTTTTTTTCAAAGCTCACTTTTTGCTAGGAAAAGTACAGTAACAAAAGAAAGGCCTGTTTCTTCTGCAGCTGTGCATATAGCACAGACCTTCTCCTCTACAGTCAGGCAGGCTTGTTCTGATTCAGCAAACAAGCAAATAAGAAACAGCCATAGGGAAACAGCAGAAAAAGCACAGACTGAAAAAAAAAAATTACTAAAAATTGCATGGGCAAATATCAGGAACAGAGAAGGCAAATAATATAAGAAGCAGTAATACAACTAATGACATTCAAGGCAAATATTAGGTGGGTTTAATGCAAGCTGGATGAATAAGGTAAATATTCAGAAGGATGTATTGAGACCATCTAATTCCTGTGCACCAGGGAGGAGTATGACGATGACCACCCCTTGGAGCTCAAGCTTGTCTGCAACAGTTTTCAACTCAGAAAAAGAGAGGATGAGGAAAACTTGTTGACAATAATTCTATCAAATAGAATCCAGTAAACAAGAGCAACATCAACACACAATACAAGGCCTTGCTAAAAAGCCAAACGGCATTTTTCATGAAGTGACTGGAGGGCAGTAAAATTTATGAAGTGAAGTTACAATGGTATAAAAAAAAAAAAACCAACAGCAGTGTTGTTAAGCAAATTGTACGCTAATAAGGAGGGAAGAAAAAAAAAACAAAAAACTTGCAGGTAAAAGGGCTGAATGGAAGCACAACACACGAGGTTTATAAGAAATATCATTTACTCCCATAGTGAGTATTCCTATATTCCTGAAGAGATGAAACAGGTAGTGGTGAATTTAGCTAACCCATATAGACAGAGATGGTGTAGAGTGACTGTTTTATTTATAAACTTTTCATCATATAGATGATTGATGAAAATGCATTACGACATGTATATTGTGGATAAGATCCTTTAATATCAGATTTCAACTTTCCCTAGTTTGAAAACTTAAATACTCAGGGTTGGTTTTGTTTTTGTTTTTTTTTCAGTTAGGAACTGATCACTCATGCAGCCCCCTGAAGAGCACTTTTTCTGCATGTTTTATATAGAATATTTACAGTACTAATGTTTATGCTTAATACATTTTAGCAGTTCTGCTTGGAAATCTCTTGGGTAAAATTAAGACAAAACCCAAGCCTTTCATTATATGTTGCATTAAGCAGCCCAAACCAAGACAGTAAAAGTTTTATCATTAGAATACACTTTAAACATTCATACACCTAATTTTTGTGATCATAAGAAATGGGATTCCTCACTGTTTACCTTAAAACTATTAGTGCCGTCAAGCACACTGACCCACTCTAACACTTTGTGGAAGATATTGCTATTTGCAAATCATTGCTTCTCCATTTTTTACTGGTTTGGACCAAAATTGTTTGATGCCATGAGGAAATATCTCCATGCTCAAGTCTCCTGTGGAAGTAGGAGATTCGTAGGAGATCCTGCCGCTTTGACCCAGTTTCCAGGCTGACTTGACTGGGAAGGCAAAGGAAGGACTAGAACCTCCAGAATGACTATACAGCACCATGCAAAAGAGAAAAGAGAATGGGCCAGTTTGGGTTTCTTTGAAATGAAGAAACCACTGCTTGCTCTACCAGGGTGTTCCTTTAGTGTCACTGCTGCTATTATATTTTGAGAGTTGGAGACTGCAAGACCTCACTTCCACTTTTATTTTCTTCTAGTTTCTCTCAGTTGGTGGGTGACATGGATATTTCTGAATCAGAGAAAGCAGGTGTCTCTTGTTTCCTTGCTGCTACAGGTGATAAACTAGGAGGTTAAAAGCACAGACCCCATCACTGACATTCAGTTTGCAAGATATACATATAGGAACTGTCTGTTCTTCCCACCTTCTCATGTACCTCCTCTACCTTAAGTGCATGCAGCAGCAAATACATACAAATCATTCCAAGTGCTAACATAATTGCTTTGCATACTTTTCAGTGAAGAAACACCAAACCTCAGCCAGGGTAGGCTTTGGTTCAGTGATGTCTTGAAAGAGGCACCCTTTCTCCATCATTCCTCCTAATCTCTCAACCATTTCACCAAAAAGTTTGGTTAAGGGCTATGATGATATAAACAAAACACTCCCCCTGTCTCACAGATATATACCAGGTTGATTGGTATATATACATATCTGGTTAGCTCATGTTGGGTGGCTTTGATCTTGAATCACACTCCAGCACTGAGGACTACAAATTAACTGAGTTCTATATCATTCAAAATAATGAGTAATTATTGCCTGGAGCTTAGAGTTAATTTTGTAACAAAGTTTAAACATTAGTCATCGATTTAATTCTGATCATTGACTTAATGGAATCCTATCATTTTCTGAAACCATTTTACAAAATGCTCTTTCAACAACATCTTTGTATTACAGTATGATGCAACAACATTCAAAGATGACTGGGAAGCTTAAACAGATGTGCAAATCTCAAATGTCAAAAGACTGAACAAAGTGTCCAAAGTTTGGGCTATTGGAAAAAGGACTGACAGCTTCCCGAGCCTCATCTTTTCTGCTTCCTGAATGATCTTTGTAGTACTTACATCTACTGGTACTTTTGTCCTGGTCCAAGTCAAACCCCAGAAATTCCATGAGAAAAAGAGATAATGCACATGCTCTATCTAACATGATATTAATAGCAAAAGCAATGGAAGAACTATGTGCTGCTCTTGACAAGAAAGTTATGTAGACCAGAAGTAGTTCTGTAAGAAAAAAAAAAAAAAAAGTGAAACGTGATAGCCCTGACAGGTTTGCTCACAACTGACTGTGTTGCAAGAACAGAAACAAACACAATTACTCCACTCCTCAGAGTATTTGTACCATCAGAGTGCTTCACACTCTCTATATTTCCACTTAAAATCGTAGCTGAATTTAGAGGAAACTGGCAGCAGCACAATCCCACTTTATTGGCACTTTCCGTTCCCTCATGGCTTGTGATTAGGGTCCTGCTGGGAGGTAGGTTTTCCCTTGTCCTGAAGAAGTGCCACAGCTACTGAAATAACTACCCCAAGGAGAAGCTGGATTTTTTTGTGTTATTTTCACCCTGCCTGCCATTTATTGTCAGTAGCTACCATGCGCTAGATGGAGAGAAGTCCTGTCTGCATGCTGAGTTCATGCTCTCTTTTGAAGAAGCAAAGTCATTAACAATTCCTAAAATAGGTGGAGCCATTTCCAAAATAAGAGAACAAAACAAAGCAAGGACAGTCAAACTGCTCGAATAAATCTGGCTTAATAGTATGTAGAGAGGAAAACGTAAAGCAAAATATAAAACCTCAAACTCTATTATGATGGGAGAAAGGGAATAAATATTGGTTAGTTGCCTGCCCCACCTTGAGTTCTGGGTTAACTTAGACATCACTTCTCAAAAAAAAAAAAACAAACCAACCCAAAAACGACATTCAGAGTCAATCATGAAGAATAATTAGGATCTCACAAAAATTTTACAAAGAGGTATGAAAGAAAGATGCGGGTTTACCTCTGGGTTGGGAAATGTACACAGAGTATAAAATAAATACGGAACAATCAAGTCAGCTGCTTCAAAGGAAGGAGGAAAGAGCAAAGAATGTACCTTCCTGAAGTAGAAATTCATCGATGAAGTAGTAAGACAACACACTTACAGTTGCTACAAGTACAAATATATGTATATATGGCTTGATGATAGTTCATTTTACAAGTCATCATAAAATTACTCAAGAAAAACAATTCAGTTCAGTGGAGGACTAAAACAGTCCATGAACAAAAGTATTTGCATTTACAGCTTTGGGAATAAAAAAGACCAAGTCAACCATTACCAGCCTGAGGTGAAAAAGGTACTTATGAATACACAATTTTGCATCAGAATACATCTGAAACATCTGGTAGAGGCCAGGGACAGTACAGGTGAAGCTGAATAGACTGACCATCAAGTTAGTGTGCATCCCTGCATTTGTCAGTAATTGATTCTAGCACGGTGACAATAAGTGACATTGAATTCAGATTAAAGGTGGCTGAAGAATAATTGCAAGATCACCTTTCTCTGTATGAAGGCTTTGCACAAGTGGGCTGGTGAACATCTTCAACGTGTGTAATCCATTGGCAACTAGAGAAGGATCTGTAAGTCATCCATTTATGAGAAATTATGAAGGAAGCAGCAGAGGAAGCAGCAGAGAGGACTCTAACAGTGTCTCCTTCAAGAAAGTGACATTAATGAAGTTCCCAGAAAGCAAAATAATGCAGGAGAAAGGATAATAAACACTAGATAGGCAAGCATGACCTGTGGTCCTGAACTGAGATCAAGAAGGAGCAAAAGCATCTGCCATAAGCTGATTTCCCTTTCTGCAGGAAATACATCGATAGATTCTTTGTAAATGTCCAGCTCCTCAACTATTTCCATCAAAGGTAGGTGAAGTTGACAGACTCGAAAATCATTAGGGAAATGGGAGGACAGACTACAACATCCACACACACTAACAATCACTGTGTGACTACAAATGCCAGATGCCTCAAGGCAGCCAAAACAAGACTCCAGAAAATTGTTTCAAAAAAACCAGGAACTGAAGGCACTATCTGAACTAATATAGGATAAGAGCAGAGCAGAAGGAGTCGTGAAAGAAGGAGACTTTAATGATCAAGGCTGTTTATCAAGAAAAGCAAAGTGCGTTTATGCAAAGCAAGCAAAGACAACGAAACTTATCCTAACTCAAAGCTAGGTGGGTGCCCAAGCAGTGACAAAGGAGCAGAAAATCCCTGAGAAACTACCACCACAGAGGGGAATCCACCAGGGAGGAGAAAGAAAGAGAGGAGGTGGAAGAGGCAAGTAATCTACACAGAAGCCTCTGTATGCCACTCATTCTGTGCATTATGGACAGTCAAAATACTCCAGCTGAGAGGGACTGAGGACTGATGTACTGAGCAACTGTTAGTCATGAAACAGAAATCAGATTAAACCAGCAAAGTGATAATTTGGTTTTTGTCACGATGACCTGCAGTCCTGTCCCTGACACATAACAGGTTCAAGGATTCACCTGGCAGCAACTCTCAGCCCCAAAGATTCAACCTGAAGGCAAAGAAACGGATGGAAGAGGTGAGAACAACAGCTAAGTTGCAGTAGCAGTTACTGCAAGCTCCTTACAGTAAAGCAAGCCTTGTATTTGAACTTACATGTTACTATCATATACGTTGTGTATCAGACAAAAAAATTCCATAGAAACTCTGAAATACAATGATGCGAATGGAGTGGGAGGTTGTACAAAAATCTTTAGCTCAGGAGAAATCTTGAAAATCTATCCAAGGCATCACAAGTAATGCATATACAGCTTTCCATCACTTTAAAAAAAAAAAAAAATCAATGGGAAGAACAGAGGGCGAGGAATGTTTTTGAAATCTGAGATCTCTGAATGATCTAGCAACTGGGAAGATAAAGAGAGGTAAAGATAAGAATCAGACAAAACCACTAAAATTTAGCGACAGGGGATGTAAATGTTGAGGAAAATAGGTCTGGTTTTATAGAGATCAGGTTTAGAAACTAAGGACGTCAATTAATAATGAAGGAGCTGATTCTAGAGACTCAGAAATATAAAACCATCCTGCCTGGTTTGGTTTTGTTTTCTAGGCCTGTCTCTCCTTACCATGAAATAAAATATTTGCACAGGTTCAGTAGACTATGCAGTACTTTGTAAACACCCTACTGATAGCTACAGTATAAGGAAATTCTAAGAAAATGTCAGGATAAGGAATCAGTTGTATCACTTGAAATGCCCCCTGGGGAAGTACAGACATCCAAGTACTGAGGCTGACTTTATACTCCAATTTCTGTTTCAGAGTATCAAAGCCGAAAATCATACTGTCCCCTGCTTAGATCAGTAGCTGGCTCAGAACAAGATGAATTTCCTACTGATACTATGTTTGAGGAAATTGCTCATTGCATGTTCCCTCAGGCTAGATGCCAAAAGGAAATTAAAGATACATTGCCCGACTCTGCTGCTATGCAGTAACAGCATCTGAAAAATACAGCTCATGATCTTTGCCATGTCAGGGCAACCTCTCTGCAAATGAAAGCTAATAAGATTTGGATTAAAAGGAGCGGTGATAAAGAGTTTCTAATGTCTGGGACAGACTCTTAGCTGCTGGGATGGCTGTAAGAGCCAGGACAGAGTACTTGCTGAGGACCAGGACCCACAAAATTGTCAGATCTATTACCCTCCTTCCTACCAACTGATTCGCAACAGGGAAGGAAAATGCTGCAGCTCACCGAGAAGCAAGATTTTTGTCAGTGTTCAGAACAATGCTGATGTTTTCTAACTGGTACCAAGTCAGAGTTCTCTGGTTGCCGTTTTCATCTGGGCAGGAGGAGGAAGGGGGTTAAAGAGGAAACTACTTTTCTTCCATAAATGTAATCCTTCTTTTAAAAAAATCCCTCAGATACATATGACTGGACTATCTATACACAGCTCTAAACAAAAAATACCACCTTAAACCAGCCAGCTGTTGAGAAAACAGCACAGGCAAAAAACTGCTAAATTATGCAGCCACTTAGAACAAGGACACCTGGCTCCGACTGCTTTCGTCTCACTGCATTCCTCTCCGAGGCAAAGCTTTCTCAGACACACAGATACTCAGTGAGATACCTGTCCTTTGAGATACTGAACACTATCCCAATCCAGAACAACACTCAGAGCTCAGTAGTCCTATTGACTCACTCGCATCTCACGTACTCTCAATGACAAAGACAGAGCACACCACAGCATCCAGGATTGAGCCCATTTTCTACAGCGCTCCATCCTTCCCATCACTGCACCACTGACAGCCAGAGACTTCTGTGTGTTGCTTCTCAGTACTCCTGCAAAGAACAGCAGAGCTCCTTTGACGAAAGGGCAAACAGTCCCAAACACATATTTGGGCTCCCCGGGACTCAGCTAGGCTTACCTTTCTTTGAATGTTGCAGTCATTTGAATTTCCCCTTTAAATCTTTGGCCAGTGCCCATGAGCAAGTATGATTTTCAGCATTAGCCCTCATATGATTGCAGCATATCTAAGACATGCTTTCAAGGCTCTGTGCATTGCAACACAGAAGTCTAACAGCTATTTGCTCAATGGAAGCTTAGGAAATTAAGCAGGAGTTAAACATGTAAGTATTGTCATGCTTACAATCATTTACTCATCTGGAGACTCACAGGATGCCCCCCACAACAAAATATATAAAAATGTGAAGAGAAGATGGGTTTTTATAGATTACCTCCTCCTATTTTAGCCACAACACTAAAGGCTTTGCAATGCACTGTCATATAGTGACACTCACATGTTGGACATGCCGCTTTCACGGAACACACCACTTAGTTGACAGCAGGGGGGGAAGTATGAGCTCTTCTTTTTACCTAAGAAGGAAGAGAAGAGCATCCCTTTTAAACTTGCAGGGACATGCTGGAATTTGTGGCTAAGAAAAACCTTTTGCCCGGTCCAAAAGAAAAGGTCATTTTCACTGTAAGTTAAGACTACTGCAAGCATTGTCAAGGCTTGCTAACAATAACCCGAGTGAGAATGAGCCTCAGATGCAGAGGGAGATGTATATTCTCCATGGTTACAGATTTCAAACATAGCCATCGGAAGAGTGAGTGCCTTCGTGTCCCATTTAATTCAATAAGAACAGAAGCATCTTCAAAAGCAAGTCACAGATCCTGTTTAAATGACAGCCAAAAATCCCAATTATGCTATCTGTAACAGAAAACTCTTCACAGAAAACACAGTGTGTTAATAATGAGATCAGCAAGATATAAGTGGGACATAAAGAAGGTACATATTCATCATGGGTGAAGGCTTGGCTGGTGTAACATGGCCAGTGTAAGAAACCATGCCATAAGAAAGGCAGAGATCAATTGGAAAATGATCAGAAGTCTAGAAGACATGACCTATGAGAGAAGATTAAACAACTGTTCAGTCTAAAGAGGAGTCATCTGAAAAAGGATGACACGTAAACGCATTCAAAAATACAAAACACTGTCCCAAGGAGAGAAAGGAGAACTTGGAAGAGCAATCCACTGCAAGTTACTAAATAGAGAAGCCACGACAGGTTCAGAAATTCCTGTGAGCCAAAAGGGATCTGGCCATGCTTTTGTAAGATGACAGTATCACATATGGTTATTCTGTTCGTACTCCTCCTCACGCATCTTGCTGCGACTGCTGTTGGAGGCAGACTGCCGTGTTAGACAGACTTTTGCTCTGGACCACATGTTCTCCACACCCCCTGTAAACAGAAGACAGAACAATTAGGCTTACGTCTACATAAAGGAAAACTCAGGTTAGTTATGAAGAAAGGTAGAACCAAAAGTCTCCCTACCAATAAGGACAGTGATTCTTCTAACTGACTTCTCAGAGAAAAGGCAAGATCTCCATCACAGGAAGTTTTTAGAAAGAAACTCTTGTCAGGGGTGACACAAATCCTACCTTTGGGAAGGAGAATGGACTGCATGACCATCAGGCCTACTCTCGCCTTATGATATGAGGATTTAATAGTGAAAGGTGGTTAGCCCACCACCTTCCCTGCATAAAAGGTCTCTGGACTGGTTTCAGAGACCTGGGCTAGCTAGCAAACATCTGGTTGGAGCACACCTATCATGCTGCAATATTATTTCTGTAGGTGCATTGCTAATTAAAGAAGGTGGGAAAGACAGCCCATCTACCTGAGGCTGCAGGTTATTGAGAAAGTATGTCTGCCGAGAGGCTCCGTGGACCTTCTTTGCATGCTGAAAATATCTTGCAAACTGGTTGCTAGGTGCTCTGCTCCTTGACATTTACGTGCTTGAGCAAAAACACATCTGCTGTTTAGCAAAACGTCATAATAAATGTCATTTTTAAACCTTGTCTACTGCAGTTCTGATTAGCTTGTAAGCAAAACATAAGCATCATTTCACTTCTTAGAAGTCCTGTTATGTGACAGTCAAATACAGACCAGCTCTTAAAGTGCTGGGGGCTGGTGCAGCCACTTGGAGAAAAGTAAGTTAAAAAGAAAAAAGAAAGTTATATTTTACTGACAGCAATATCTCAATTTAAAACCTTACCCAAAATAGATGGTTTTGTAGGGATAGTCCTATTAATTCATCACCTCTCAATAATGCAAGCTAGAATGAATGCAAGAGGGTTCATGCAATCCATTACATAATCTAGAGAGTATATCTTTTACTAGACATTAGCTTGGACCTCAAAAAAAAAAAAAATTTGTATTTGATTTCTAGTTCTGGCCGATGCCAAACACAATGCTGGATTAGTAGCTTATTTTCCCCATATGGATTTTTCAGGTGTTAAAGGAGAACAGTGCTACTTTTGTCTAGTTTAGTTGTGGCAGGGGCTGTCTCTTGCCATTGGTAAGTGTTTTGGGGGATCACTGTGTCAGTTCAGAGACAAACATGTAAACAACCACTGCTAGGTGGCTTTCAAAGATGGAGTCCTGTGGTTTTGCTGGACCAATAAAACTCATGAGAGAATACTGTAAAATGATTTCCTCGACAGCTCTTCCCATCAGCTTTGAATGGTTAAAGACATCACTTGCTGAGCGCGTCAGGGACTTACTACTATTATGGCTGGCTGTAGCAGGGGCAGTGCAAGAGCAGCGTTCATTGCAGCATCGCTCCAGGGAGGAGCTGGACAGAGAGCAGGTAGTCCACATCCCACCAACTCCTGCTGAGTCGCAAGCAGCTGTGAGAAGGGCAAATGGAAAAACAGGTCCTTATTTCATCCCTGCTGCTATTATACAAATAAATCAATAGATAGCAGAGGCTTTCAACCTCTAAACCCAAGCCAAAGTGACAGTGATCAAAAGCCTTTACTGGGCTGGCTGTTTAGTGACAAGGCACAAGGGAAGGAATTTGAGCAGTGTGACACTGACTCCCAGGGGGTATGTGTCAGCATCACAAGAGACTGACAGCCTCTGAATGACAACAAAGGAACGAGCTATGATTATACAATGTTACAGGAGATTTGGGTACCTCACACATCTGCGACTTCTGCAGTAGCACTCTGAGAACAGCACGTTTGGGCTAGGCTTGCGATCTCCAGCCATTACTTCAAATGGCAAATGAGAGAGAGGAAAAGGTCTTAGCTATCTGTCTTCTGGGACAACAAGGTGACGCCAAGCAGTCCATCGCAGACTGACGTGACAAACTCCCAAAAGCTGTTAATGCATTCCATGCTAGTTTGGCTTGACTTTAATAACCAAAAATCTTCTGCACCACTGGGTGCATTAAACTACCCATTAGCTGAGCAGATCTGAATTTAGCAACAGTAAAGAAACTCAGCACAAGGGCCAGATTTGTCATGGTACATCGGTTAAGGAAGCTGGAGAATTCTACTACATACTGAAATGCATGAATCTACATCTAGCCACAACATTGCATAGAGTATATGGCTAGAAAACTTAGAAGGAAAAAATGGTCTTGAGTAAAGTATGACCTTGGGTTAAAAGGAAAGGAAGAAAAAAGTGTATTTATGTAAGTTAGGGATTCTGGCAGACAGAAATGGTTATAGTCAACGTAAAGCTGATCTAAATATGAAACTACATACAAAAGCTACTCACTTGCCACTGCAGGATTTGGGGTTTTCACTATATACCTTGCAATACTTGGTGCTTGATTTCAAGATCAAGCTCTTGGAGACAAGACACAGCATAAGAATTTCAAATTGATTCTTGCAAGGAAGAGCTCAAAACTTGGGCAAACCCCAAGTGTAACCTGTGGGCCCAAAGAGGGCCACCTGTAACCTGCAGGACAGATAAAAGGAACCATAAACATAACCATGGTGACAGACCACCAGTGTTGGGATTGGAGATGCTGCAGACTCCATTGGTCTCAGTACCCTGCTTCTGGCTCAGATATTCTCTACAAGAAAAGTCACTGTCACTGGTGTAACACAGAAAGCCAGCTTTTCCTGGTCACTAATGTCAAGCCCAAAGGCAAGGGGACTCAAGCATCTTCCTTTCCTCCTTTAGACACTGTGCCTGGGCCCCATCCACATGCTTACAGACATGCCAAGACAGCCTCTCTCCAATCTCTTGTGAAATATGTAGTTTTGCAAGAGGGAAGAGGAATGATAAAGGCCATTGCTCTGCTCTACATGTTGAGTGGATGGCATCATTGAAAAAGAATTAGTTTGCTGAAGGATTCCCCACCATCTTGAAACTAAGAGCTCCATTCTGGTGTTTGCAAGCAGGCATACCACCAGTTATTGTTAAAAGCAATGTATTTTCCCTGAAACCTTACAGCTCAGTCTGTTGTAACGAATCTAACAGTCATAATAACGAAAACTTCCACTTCTGTCACAGCAGATGAAAAAGAAGAAATGCTGATACTATGAGAAAAAGGTTTATCGATATACTTCTGACAACACACATTTATAAACAATAGAGATAATACTAGCAGGCATTCAAATGCCCTAACTGTGTAACTCTGTGTTAATTAGAGCTACAAACAGTTAGCAGGGGAGGTCTCTTTCACAGCTTCTGATGTTTATGCATGTTTTGGGGGCTATTTTTAAAAAGCTGAAGGCAGAGTAAGATTATTTCAGGAACATTTCAGTGTGCTGTTTCTCACAAAGCCCAAGTGATTAGTGCTGAGGGTAATTTGTGTGGAGGTGTTTATCACCTTTGTGCTAGTATTTTTTACTACAGTTTTTCTATTAATTCAGCAGTTTGATACCCAGCTGACATGCTGAGGGCTGATACAATAGAAAAGCAGATAGAACACTATAAATAAAGACCAGCTCAGAGTGGGGGCATTCGACTGACACTCTGCATCTACTCTCACTGAGACATGATTGTTTTTCCAGAGAGCACTCAGAAAAGCCACAGCAGACAGTTACATTAAAGCAAGTTGAACTAAGCATACAAAAAATAAGTTAAATTTCCACAAGTTATTCAAGGCCATGTATTTAATAACTGGGTCGGGAAGGAATGGAAAATTGAGATTCAGGATCCTACCTTGTGCCATATTTTCTTCCTATAGCTTTCAAATGTCATATAAATACAATTTAGCCAATTACATAATGGAAGATTGATAGTTTTGTCTATACAGTAATGGACTAGGAATCTAGTTCATGTTTAATATTAAGAAATGTGCATCCTATTTGGAAGGAGGAGAATCCTGTGTAAATTTTTGCTGGAGCAATCCCAAAAGTTTCTTTATTTATGGGGAAAGAAGGATAGGGAAAGGGTACTAGCTAGTACAAGATACAGAGTAGCCTAAAAATTAGGACTCCAACTTGAGAGAATTGTATTAAGTTCTAAATTGTACAATAGCCTTCCATGAATCAAGCCATGAATCAAGATCCATTTTAAGCACTCCTCAGAGTTAACGCTAACCATCATGTTACCATTAATCAACATGTTTTAATTTATTGTAAAGATGATTACAATAAACCTTTCAGACTCATGCCAAAATACCATATTTAGATGAAGCTGTTAAGGAGCTGAACTACACAAGAGAAGATAATATTTGGATCACAGCAAAAAAAAAAAAGCCACAAACAAATACATCACCCCAATGGAGTTTTCTAAGAGGCACTCTGAAAATTAGCTCTATCATTTGCAATAAGAGATATAGCTTTTAGAAAGCTGAGCCCTGTGGAGTGCTGGTCCAGTTACCATAACATCAAAGCATAATGCTTATAACTCATTCCTTCACACCACCTGAGCACAAAATCTCATGGAAGGTGGACACAGCCTTCATTCCACCCTTAAAACAGAGTTGTTTAACTAATGCTGGCTTTCTGGTCACATTTCTGGATTATACTGCAGACCATAAAGTTTTAGAAACTGGGAATATGTTGCTCAAGTTTCAGTTTATGTTTAAAGCAAAAGCCCTTCATTCATTCTGAGGTTAATTTATCACACATGCTGGCAAATTCCACTTCTGCATTTGCTGATACAAGAGATCTGGCATCTCTGATTCTGTGTGCAAACAGATCTCTGTGAAGCACAGAGTGCCTCAGAAATAATTCCAGAGCTGATTACCAGACTGGGTTGCAACTCCCTGATAGGCATAGAAGAAAGATTAGCAAGAAATTTATTGCATCAAAACATTGTTTGTTATGTACTTTGTAAAAAAAGAACTGTGATTGGGAGACATTCCTTATGACTAATGAATTAAAAAAGGAAGAAAATAAATGCTTCCAGAGCTCATAATATAAAAATATTACCTTTAAAAATATTTTAGATGAGCTTGTCTATCCTGAATAAACAGAGACATGAGGGTAATTTTTAACATTTTAAGTAAACATTTTTGTAAGTGTTAGAAAAATATTTTTCTTTTCTAAGTGTTCCGCCCTGGCAATTTCTTTTTCTAATTCACTAAATTAAAATAGAGAATAGGTCAAATTATCAAAACCTAATTTGTAGTGCAGAGATCACAGTGAGTAATCTCACTTAATGAAGCTGTAATCAATGTCTGAGCCACTCCATTATTAGTATCATTACGTTATTTATTTATGCCCTGTACCGCTAAACTCTTCACCATAAACAGTCTTCAAAGGCAACATTTGCATAAGCTGAAACATGTATTACTCCAGAGTTTTGCAAACAACCTCTTGTACAAGTAGCTCTCATGCAAGACACAACATGAGATCTAGAAGGCCAGGTTCAGACACTGGTTTAAGTCAGCCTGCATAAGATGATCTCAGGTTTGCCTTTTGCCCACCCATAATAGCTGCTTTTTTTGTTAGTATCCTAGCAGTAGTTGGAGTTCTGATGGGAGTTCATGCTTGCTAGTGGTAATTACTGCAGCTTTCTTCAGGAGCATCTCTGTCTGGACCATTTCATATTGACTATGAGACCATATGATACAATCTGCTTATTCTCCCCATAGAAGGGATTCTCCCTGTGAACAGCAGGATCTTTATGGCTGAAATAGTCCCCTAAAACTCCACTGAAAGGCAACAACACACAGCATTTCAACATGAGCAGTTAAAACACAGCCAAAACTAATAATAAAATAAGATTACTAAACAACTGAGAAGGTGTCAGGGCAAGTGTCCCCACTGCCACCTATTGAAACAGCTCTTTTGGTTTTGCATGCCTGCTATGGCACATAGGCAATAGCTTTAAATATTCACCTAGGACTCTCTAGCACAGTCACTTTGCCAGTGAAGGAATTTCTCATGTTAAATAAGTGGTGTCAGCTCAGTGCACTAAGAAACCTTGTGGTTTCCTAAACTGACTTTTTTCCCCTAGTAGCAGGAAGGGAGCAGCTTTGTCACTGTTGTTCACCAAGTACCTATTACAGTAGTTCCACCCAGTGGCACCTGTGAGGACTTAGGACAATGACACCCAGAATGCCTGAAGACTCAAGATCTCCCCAGCACTACCAACAGCATACACAGACAAGGGATGCAGAAGTTGCTTTGTGCCAAAACCTTCAGAACTGCCTCTTTTGAAAGACATAGAAGCTTGTAAATCCCTAAGAGTCCCCCCTCTACCAAGTCAGAATAGATATAATAAAGCTTGTTTTAATATATAAAACAGATATTTTATATTTTTATTATTTATATATTAAAACAGATAAATTATTTTATTGAAAGAAAAAAAGCCCTCATCAGCTTTGATACCAAAGTATTCAATAAGCTGGTCAAGGCCTAAAAAAGGCACAGCAGTCCTACAGGTCTATGGAAAAGTAATTAAATGTCTTCCTCAATTAACCTCAGGCACAAGAGGTGGTATTATTTCATAAGACTCAGTTTACCTGGTGATATAGTGTCAAAGAAATATTTCATAATCTCTAAAAAGAAGATCTTATTATTCCCATATCAGAAGCTATATCCTGTCTAGTGATACAAAAATTAACGTTATCCTAGAGCTACGTGCTTCTTAATATCACTGGTCTCTGTCTAGACAAATATTAAACAAAGGCTAACAAGATATGGAAAGCTATTAAAAAGCCAGATCCCTCTATACACCACTGGAATAAATTAGCTGGTTTCAGCTGAAGAATGTCACACAGACATCTATGAGAAACAAATGTACTGACTGAATTTCACTTATGAAGGAGTATTTAAAAAAAAAAATCAGCTTCCATTGCTGCCTAGAAGTAGCTTAAAGTAATTGCCTTTACTTGTACAAATGTATGACCGCAAAGCTTTACGAGAGCACGTACATTCAGCATGTTTTGAAATGATAACCAGTGATACTTTTTGAAATTCACAATGTGAAGTTTCGATATCTATTGCCATAAGATCCCATGTTGCTACAGAATTGAATCTACAAGGTCATTATCTGGTTATTCAGTCTGTGGCCTATACACAATCATAACATTTATGCACAAAGCCACAGAGACATATTCTGACTCCTTTAGATTCAGATGAAAGGAATTCTAGATGGAAAACGAGGGCTTTAAAATTAAAGCAGAAGGTCAGTTCTTCAACTGGCATGGAAGAGCTCAGCTCTGGTGATACAGTTTAGCTGTCTCCAGTTAAGCAACCTTTGAAGTTCACCTAACAATGCCAAACCTGAAAGGAAGGGGAGAAGTGGGGGGAAATCAGCTCTCCTTACACTCCAAACAGAAAATGCCATAAGTTAACTTTGTGTTCATTTATGCAACAAAAACATTACGTATATATTTACTTTGAAATTACTGCTATGTTATATGGCATAATCGAATTAGAGTGATGCCAAGTTTACACCAAGCACTTTCATTTTCCAATGTTCTATGTGGAAAGACTGTAACGCCAAGATGTAGGTCTGGACTAATGGCGATCTTTTAGCAAATCCTATGTTATTTGTGAACAAGCGTTAATTTATAAGTGATACAGCTAAAGAGAGATTAATTCATGCATAATCAATCCAGTGTAGGGAGATTTGTCATATGTCCCTTCTATGCAGCATTGCTTTACACTATGTAAAGCATAAGAGATAATATGAAAGTGGTCAGCTTTGCCTGTAGGCAGTGGGTTGCTCTCTGCCAAGAGAAATTTCCCCAAGGTATTGCTGGCAGCTGTCCCTTATGAGGACAGCATCAAGATGGATGAAAAGGTACCTTAGCTAGTTTAGCCAAACTGAAAATGAAGACACTAGAAACACAGCAGAAAGTGATCAGATGATACCATTGGCACATCCATCCAGTTGCCATGATCATTGCAAACCAGCACTTTATGGTAGAACTTCTTATTAGAAAGATCCTTTCTAAGAAAATAGAACATAATTTCTCAGCAGTTGGCTTAAAAAAAAAAAAAAAGGCATTTGATAGCCCAATTTTATTACCAGAGCTGCTCTGTATCCTTCAGTCTTCTACAACACCCCCAGTTATGTGATAGTTTATTCACAAAGGAAGACAACTGCAGAGGATGAAGCATGGAAGTTTATTACAGCTGATGACTATCAGAGAAAAGCAAAGGTAGAGCCAAAGAAAATGCCAAATCAAACCAGAATCCAGTTGTGTAAGGGAAAGCTGTTTCTTTTAAGAGATGTGGAACTCCTTTGCACCTGCTGTTCTGGGTGGAAAACGCACTGCTCCAAATTGACAAAACTACTATACAAATGAAGCCTGCTTAACGTAATATTATTGTATATTTTGTATCTATTGTTGTCAGTAACCATAACTAGCCCAGAACACGTTGCAGTCAAACGTTAACTTAGTGCAGTAGAAAATCATTTGTAAGTCACACTGTTACAACAGATGATGGTCAAAACAAATGCAGTGGTGAATAAGCGCCCTCTTAAGGGCATTTGGTACGAATAATGTTCCTTCGATGCACTTAGACAATTTTGAAGTTCAATACTGAACATTTCCCACAGCTAAAATTGGCAGCTTCTAACATTCCTCCTTCCCAATATTTCAAAAGTGCTGTGAAAGGTTTTGAAATATTAGCTAGAGTCCCAGTCGTTTCTATTTCTAAACAAAATCATCAGTCACTGGGGGTACTGGTTGGCAAAAAAGTTACATGAAAAGTATTCATTCCAGTGTACGACACTCACCTGCTCCATTCCTCTAACAGGAATGAATACCAGCATGCTTTCACTTACCTGGGATAGGGGGTGAATAAGTAGAGGGAGAATAAACTAATATATTTAGTCTTAGGCTGCAGTATGCCAAAACAAAATAAGAAACCTTTCTAATTACTCATATTGCAGACATTGCTATGTTTTCCTGATCACACGAATACACTCCAGCCGGAGAGGAAAGGAAAAATTCAGAGTACCATTTTGTGTTACTAATCAATACAAAAGCAGCATGTGTATCAGGCGTGAAATTGCCTTCAGAAACTGTAGTAAGAGACATACAGGTAAAGACCTACACATTGTTCCAAAAAGGGCTTAGCCATGGCAGGTGGGACCCTTTGGGAAAGCTCCCACAAGTTTAGGACGCTGTGATAGTGAGACAGAACAGTAATCTTTCTTCTTTCCTGACACGTGGTTATTGCAAAACTGGTTGCAGAAAACAGGTTTACCAGAAGCTGAGCCTTGCTCAGAACGGTCTGTAACACAGTCTTCGCCATTTAAGAGCTCTCATACGATCAGAGTGGCAATTTCAGGCTCCAAACAATGTGGATAAGTTGAAGAATCTTCTCTCCTTTGACAGGATATGCTAGTGGTCATTTTCACATCTCAGGTCAGTGAAGCATAGAACAGATGTGTCCCTGCTTACAACAACGCTGCAGGGAACAGATACCTAGGATACTGCCAGATTTTATGGTCATATTCATTCAGCTGTAAAACTAACTCAAAAAAAAGTAAGTTCTTCAGAGAGGTTTTCCATCTAGCAGGCCCCCAAATCCAGGACAACTCTATACTTCAAAGCTGGTCATCAGGTAATCTAACATTATGTAGGCATCAAGGATTTGCTTAGGCACTGTTCTCACATAGCTTAACTAGGGTCAAAGAGAGGAGATAAAAGCATACCTTTCAGGTAGGAGGCTGCTGAACATGGAAAATCTTCCCCCCAACTTTGCTACTTTGGCCCCAGGCAAACCAAATGGTAATACCAGTTGATCCCCATGAAGGCAACAGTTTGTATTGGTGGTTTAGGGTGGGGTTTTTTTTTGGTCATCTTCTCAACAGACTGGGTCCTCCTTTTTGGTATGTTTCTTAAACATAGCCTGATTGACAGACTTTCTACTTTCAGAGTAGCTTTAGTAGTCATTGCTTCAGCAGGTAGAGCAGCCTATAAGGAAAGATATTTCAGAACTCCAAGTTTAAAGAAAGTCTACTTTTGACCACCACCACCACCCACCACCCCCATATTTCCTCTCCTATAATCTTATATTTTAGATATTGCCTATGGAAGAAACTCATTTTTCTCAAAACAAATTGATCTAGAAGTATTTGCTTTGGACATTTATAGACAAAAGCATGCTTTTGGAATGTTCTTTCCAACAACATGCAACCAGCAGAGAGAGAAGCAGTCCCAGGGAAAACAATTACCAGCTATGGCCAAAAGTGAGGTTGCCTTGTAAGCCTTTCCTAGCCTGCTTTTGGAAGGCATTATTTTGAAATTCTATGCACTTTTACCAAAAGCACAAAAGAAATGGGGAGGGGAGGAAGGTAGAAGAAGAAGCGGAAAAGAACCTGGCTTAAGGTTGACAATGTTCCACTGAAGTATCTCTTGCCCTTTTTCTCACATCTTTAAGACTTTAACAGCAATTCCATAAGGGTAGGATGCATCAGCTACTGTGACTGCATAAAATTGTACTTTCAAATCAGTGGTCCTGGCTCTCCGCTATTTCAATGGGCCAAGCGGGAGAATAACTAAAACATTGCTCCCATTTTTCACTGCACAAGTCTTTTTGAGAGAGACCTGGCAGCAAATGAGGACTGATATGAGAGCACAAAATTCCCAAACTCAGATGTATACCACTACACCTACACACATCACCTTCCATTGTGGGCTGCCTGCAACTCCTCAGACTCCACATACTGGATAAGCACTTGCCAAGTGTGTTACATAAACTGCTTTAACTTCTTTGATTAATTATTTTTCTTAGGAACATACCTGTTTTAGGAATCCATGGTGATCAGATGAGTAATCATCAGCGATGACACCACAGTGGAAATCGATGTTTTAGAGATTTAAACTACTAGGTTATAGAATCACTGTGGAAATACTAGAAGTTACCCTCCCATAGCAGTTTTCATTTGTAAGAAGAAATGTTACTCAAAATAGCCTCTGAACAATTGTCCTACTTTAGCATAGCCAGTCATCACAGGATATATTCATGATGCAATATATACCAGCTAGCCCTGTGATATGGTGTTGCCAATGCTAGTAATAGCCTGTAAGCTTTGTACTGAGTTTGCAGAGCCTCAGGACTGAGACTTATCGGGCTTGCTCGATCTGAACTTATCTTGACCTGCCTACAACTTAGTTTTAGCTTCATTTAGCTGTAACAGGATTTTTTCTAATTGACTAGGTGTCTATGGCTAATTCGTTTTACTTATGGTACTGCCACAGTTCTATGACTAACAATGTGGTACAGAGAAATGCAGCCTGATATGACATCAGAGGCCTTGGGAAGCATAGACACAGGATGCAGTATAGAAATACAGGCAAGGGATGATAAGAAATGGGGCTCAGGCTTGGCACTGGGAACTCCACAGCTCTGAACAACACATCAACGGTCAGTTAAAAAAATGCAGAATGAACGTGGAAAAAACTTGGTTTAGGAATAACAAAGGGAACAAAGAAATAGTATCTAACATTGGTAAAATGGCCACATATAGTAAATTTGAAGGCAACATGGAGCTGCAGAACAATGAAAAAGCAAAGGTGTACAACTGTGTTAGCAGGCAGATAAAAAGGAACCCAAGCAGATCCTAGGGTAAGGAAGAAACAACCATCAACAGGAAAATCCTATTCTTGCTGGTGAAGGACTCCAGATGCTAATAACTCACCTCAACACCCCCACCAACACCAGAGTGAAACTACAGGTCGTGGGACTTCAGGAAGTAAAACAGCTACGTCCATGTAGTTTGCAGTTTGGTAGTAGACTGGTTTATGTCCGTGAGGTGTTACTACTCTGTCACATAAATATATTAAGACTAAGGCTAGGCTAAGGTGATTTCTAAAGAAGCACTGCATTGCACTGAGCAGCTCGTATCCAAGCTAATACAGAACTCCAGATGACTACTTTGTCTAGTCCCACATCACACTGTAGTTCTGACCTGAGAGATAAATAATAAAGCAAGAAACTCCTTTAGTGGGCCATAAGTGAAATAATTGCCCAGAAAGAAGGCTTTGTCTAATGTTATTGCCCCAGATATACATCCTCGATTAATAACTAAAAAGCAAGCTGCTTTCCAGCATTATCCCAGTCACATGTGAGTTTTACTAGCAACAATTTTCTCTTTAGGCTTGTACTTGGGTATTCCTAATTACATGCAAGGCTTTTTTTTTTTTTTCAGGCAGGGCTCATCTTACTCAGGCTTCCCACAGCCTTGGTATAGTCAGTGAGACAATACAAAGAGGCTGGGGAGGGAAGGGAATTCTCTCTCCATCACATGGCTGCAATCATAGACATTGGTTAGTGCTAACACCAAAGGGGACACTGCTTGCTTTGCACCCTTTCTCCCAGGAGTCTTTCTTTGTCACATCTCCTAAATTACACTGCCATGGAAACGTTAGTTTCATTTGCCATTATTCTCCCCAGTTTCTTAGGCTGGATAATACAAGCTCTTTATAAGTCTGTTCCAGTTGTACTAACATAAATTATATTCTATAATGTGAAAACAATATTAATTGGTGTATCTAGGACTTTACACCCAATTTCTTAATTTCTTTCCCTGTGAAGAGCTTAAGCTGGAAAGGTCTTCAAGATGACAAAAATCACTCTGTTTCTCTATAAAAAATAGGAATTTGAGAGCTAATTATATCTAAAGTATACTCCTTGTGCCTTCACAATATAAGCCACCACAGCTTTGTTAAGTGTTTCTTAATAACAGTGGATCCATTACCGCATAGTTATGTCCATTTCTCAGACAGGAAGATAACGCATTTATTGCTTCCTCCTCTTTTGGAGTCACGGATTAATTCTGATTAAGTGTTGTTCTTTTCAACAGGGTATTACTGACAGCCTAAGTTTATCCTTTTACAGTTACACACATAAGGAAAAATCGTTTAGGAAATGCAAGTGAGGAGATGAAAGGCAGCTGGAAAAGCAATAGGGGTAAGTGACTAATGGACAAATTCACTCTGAATATATTCTCTGTGGAAACTTTCTATTCCTGCTTAAATTTGCTCTATGAGATGACATTCTCTCTCACTCCCCCACATGCCCATTTGCATTTCACACACAGGTCTGACCAACAGTAACTGAGGAAGAGAAATACTATTATAGACAGTAAATGTGCAAACCCGACCTTTTCTCTAATTGGATAATGTCTCCTAAGACATTCAGAGTCTGATTTTGTTCTCAGTTACATGGATGTAAATCAGGGTAAGTTTCTTCTGAGATCAGAAGAATTATATTCTTAGCCTTTATGCCTTCTGGTGATCCATTACACAAAAGCACACATGCCTTTTTGCCATAGATAGCTGAGACACTTCTCCATAGCATGTTGCCACTAGATCCAAGATGAACCAGCCTCTTTGATTAAGATACAGGTGAAGATGGCAATAGACATTGACAGCAGCAACTGGTTTGTCCACTCCCTGAATCACTAGCACGACAAGTCGCATCTAAACTATGGCTTGGTCTTAGGTAACATGGCACATGACAATGTTGCAGCTTAAGGAAACCTATTCAGGAGCATTTGCATTCTTCGGGCCAGCTTTTAAAGACTAGGTCCCGAAGGCACTAGAAAATTAAAAAGCTTTTGTAAATTGTTGCCAATTAGCCTGTAAGTCATCTGTACTGCTTAACATGAAAGTTTATCTTTATAATCACTAGCTATAGAAATAAAACTAGTGCTATAGTTTCAAACAGCATTCCCACAGTTTTCTTTTGGGAGGAGGCTACCTTCTGGCTATAAAACTGACAGCCCACTAATGAGAGGCTTGGGAACAGTGTGTAAGAATGTGAAAAAAGCTCTCTTGCCAGAATTCAGAAGTTATCTTCATCTCAGTTTTAACCTAGGGAAAAAAAAAGTTTTTGAAAAAGTGTTCCAATTAATTTTAAGAAATCCACCAAAACTGCATTTTTGATCAAACAGACGATGAACTCTGATATGTAGGGAACCAATTTTCCAAGTTAGTCACAGGAAGTGTTGTAATCGTCATTTTTAATGAGTGAAAAATAAAAGACACTGTGGGAGCAGACAAATCATTGAAAAAATGCAGCATGGCTGAAATCTTGGCCCATAAGCTTGTAGAAGAATAAACATCAAAGCATTTTACAGCATTAGCAAGTGAAGATGGATTTAATCAAAAGAATATTTACATATGAATAATATAGCCTGTTACACATTTATAGCCCATCCATGGAAAATTAATTTGCAATGCAAACCAACTGGGTCAGCTAATGAATGCCAATGAACAATGAACACCACTAATGACAGAACTGTATTTAATTTGTTTTAAAAAAGCTTACTTTTTTGGGGGTAAGTGCTTATTGTACATTATAAGATTTTCTAGTGTTACAGTGCAACTGATAGAGAGATCAGTACAGATGGGAGGCGGGAAACGAAAACCTACCAAACCTCAGAGCAGGTTATGATCTTTGTCTTTCCTTTTAAACAAACAAGGATTAGCTTAACCAACCAACAAACAAAAACTTAGAAAAGGTGGTTAAAAAGATGTGGAAGCTGGACAAAATGCACTACGCAGTCACAGCTTGTTCATATCTACTTTAAAAAGGAATCATTGTATGGACACAGAATTTTCCTGGTGGCATTTCAATACAGCTAGGAGGTAGCCCAACCATCATTGAAAGAGAAGGCAAAACCAACTCTCATCTTTCCTTCTCCACCTTCCTGTCTTTCCCCATTTGTATTTTTAATGTATCTGAGAGCACCTTGATGAGGGTTTTTCAGTGGTGTGTCATAAAGCACAGAGTACCAGGTGATAGCATAAAGTACAAGGTATCTCAGTGGAGACAGATAGGTGGGAGACAGAGAAGCAAAAAATCCAATTGAATAAGCAATCAGGTAAACAGCTTACCATGCAAACACTTAAGTGCAAATACCTCAGAAAGACAGCACACTAAGAATTAGAAACACCATCAAGATTAATCACCTTACCTCCCCGACGGCAATCACCCATAAATACTGAACATTTGATCAATACAAGTTGAGAATATTTGTATGAAATTTTGTATCAAAGGTGGCTGTTCCCATCTCAGGCCTGTGGAACAGCCCAAAACCCTACAGAGCATGAGGACAGTAACAGCACCACCTCTAAAAACGCTCCGTGACTGCATTCCCAAGCCTCACTGGTACGGACAAGCCTGAACCAATGACTGGCCCTTGGGTCAGTTTTGAAGCCCCTTTGATGGGCGGCAGCCAGTCCAGGAGACCAGGCTAAATCCAGTCCTGAACAAACCTGACAAGCAGCACACAATGTAGATAGAAGTATGGACCCCAGCACCAACTGTTTTCATCTACTGGTTCACCACTAGTACGCCAAACTACTAGCATCTATAGCCTAAGAGCAACAGGCAAACAAAATAAGTTCTCTCTTAGAGGGCTTCCTGCAGGTTGAAATTATACACAAAAGTCACATAGAAGCTGGTTATTGAGACCAGTGCTAGTAATAGCTTGCTAGCTGCAAAAGCCAATGTAGAGACTAAAAATTACACAGCTCATGAAACCAAGAGCAGGTAAATATCTTCAGATGCTTAGAGTAACAGTAATTTTTTTTTAATTTTAAATTCAACCAGATACCAACAAACCCTCATGTCCCCTGCAAACCCCAAACACACATGAATATTTCAGCATGCCAAGTACTTCACAATTGCAAACTGTGTTTCAAGCAATGTGCAATTAAGGCAGCCCAAGACAACCCTGCCATTAACATCTATGTTAAGACTAATATCATAAAAATAATTATAGTTATCCAACTTTGGGATGTAGTTTATATTTTTCATATCATAGAAGCAGATACTGCGCAAGACCCATTGTAGTAAACAATTAGTAGAAAGATCAGGATTTCAAGTCACAGCCCTCTGGGGTTGTCGCATCTGAAATGTCATTTCAAATAAATCCATCTTGAGGAATATTCCCCAAAGAAACATAAGAAAGTTTGAGGCACAGCTCAGTATAAAGCGTTACTAAGATGTGTCAAAAAGTCTTGATCATGGTTTATTTCATATTTGTTCATGAGGTGCTTTCCAGACATTTTTACAGGAAGGAAGGAAGTTACTTGTGTGTTCAGGGCAATAAAAACTAAGATTTGAGGCACAATTAAGGAAAATAACTGAATACACTAAGCACTTTCACAACAGAACTGTGCAAAAGCTTCGACTGTATCTGCCCAGAAAGTATTTTAAGGCAACTTGAGTTAACACATCCAACTAGTGATATATCATTCAAAGAAATGAAAAACACCCTCCCCCTCTAAATAATTATACCTTTCATTCATCAGTGACATGCAGTGGTTAGGATTCATAAGAGCAGATCATGAAGCTGTCTTTTCCATATTCTGCCATCTGGAAGCTTGTAATATCACACACCTCCATTCCTTTTGGTTAGGAGACCCAATAACACTTTACTGCCATCTGTTATTTTGGGACTCCTCATAACTATTTCATGATCCTGTCAGAGTGCCACTTTGCTGTTATTGTTTATTATGGGGGATGAACAGCTAGCTCTGACACCGCTATGTGAGTAGCTGCACATCCTGTGATATTTGAGACATCTCCTCCCTCCAGAGGCTCTTGTTAGAGGAAGACAGGAGCTCATAAATGGGGTGTGCAGAAGTAAAATTAAATATATTCCTTTGCAGTAAGTTATAGGTGAACTGGATGATACCAGTTCCACTCATCCATGATTATTAAAAGTTGCAACGAGGTTGCTGTGGAAGCCTCTTTGTCCAGCTCTAGGACATTAAAGAGAAAATATGACATTGCATTTTTTAATATAGGTTGTGTTAAAAATCCCAGTACTTAACAGCAGATATAATGATTTTGTCAAAGCCCTCTGAGTGACTGAAGTTCTGCTCAAAATGATGATGAAATTCCTTCTGGTTAAAAGAAAAAAAAAAAAACCCTCAAGAAACTACGCAGTTAAGTATCTTTAGTGTACCAAAACAGGTAAAAGTGCAAGGAAGGTTTAGTAGTTCATATGAATCTCTTGATAGGAACACTGTTGCCATAACAACAGCATATTAGAAGGATGAGGGGGAAATGCCAGAAACACATAACTTTAATAATGAAAAAGATCTAGTTTCAGGTCTTTTCTATTATATGCTGCAGTTCATTTACCACAACTAAATAAGCACAGACTGTATGCAAGGCATTTCAAACCAGAAAGCATTTATTTTCTGTGCTACTCCTCACCTTTACCATATCTAAATACTTCAGAAACCATTAGTCATTACAGTACCTTTGTGAGGAGAGTGGCTTTATCACCGCTGTTTGACATTAAGGTAAGTCAATCAGAAAGCACCAACGAAGCAGCCTCAAGTCCTATTAGAAACCTACCACAGAAGGAGAATTGCGTTCCAGACCGACACAACTGTACACGACCTTACCTTCAAGATCTCTCTCTTCCCACCACTGCTGAGCAGCTGCTTGACCCCTTCCCCAAGATTCAGAACAGGTCAGACATGGATATTTTGGTAACAGAGAAAGCACTGTACTGGGTAACCAGTGTAATGAGCAGTAGAGATTCCCTCCTGCATTTGTTCCAATTACAAAACAGGCTCCCCAGGTTCCACTAAAAAAAGCAAAGATTTCCTCATTTGCACAAACTGTACTTATGTGGAAGGAAATGCCTGGAATGGGATCTCTCTTTAAGGGACAATGGTCTCCAGAACAATTTGCAAAGCATAAATTTATAATCTGCATGACATTGCCTGGAAGAATTGCCCCTCAGCTACTAGTAAACATTGTCTCTTTCTTTTATTCCTTCCCATCCCTTTTTTGTATTCCTCTGGGGGCTGAACGACTGTAGTTCTTTATTTCCCCGGAGTTCCTAAATGCTATTATTATTCTTTGGATGCATCTGACTCGGAACCCTACAACTTGCTTCCTGACAGCTTTCAGTCTTTCTGACATGGGATAAATTCTTATAAAGGCTTTTTAACTGATTTTAAGAGTTTTACATGTTGCACAGAAGACTGCTTTTTAGCCATGACCCATTGTATTGTATCAGTTTTCTTCCCTCAAATACATTTAGGATGTCAAAAGGATTTTAGCAAGCTATACACTAGGCTTCTGTTGAATATTCCTTATGGCCACAGGAGCTTTATCTTCTGCATATCTGTCTTGTGGTGACGAAATCAGCCCCCAGATGGTGCTTAAGTCAACTCCATCGTGCATTTCTGTAGTTAACACAGCTGGATAATAGGACAGTAAAATCTGGGGTAAACTGAATCATAGAATCCCAGGTTGGAAGGAACCTCAAGGATGATCTGGTCCAAACTTTCTCGGCAAAAGCTCCACCTAGTCAAAAGCACAATCTAGACAAGATGGCCCAGCACCCCATCTAGCCAAATCGGAAGTGTCCAATGTTGGGGAATCCACCACTTCCCTGGGGAGATTATTCCAATGGCTGATTGTTTTCATTGTGAAAAATAGCACCTTTTACCTATAACACACTACTACGCTGCCACTTTACAGTGCTATTAGAGAGAAGTATTACTCAGTGACATGGCACATAGCACCCAGGTGCATGTCCACTCATGGTCCCTGTTTCCATTCATCAGAGCCATGGGCTGTCTGAATTCAAATCCCTGCTCCTCCTGGGGAAGTTTGATCGCCTGTCTCCCATCTCTTAGTGCATGTGCCACTCTGCAAGGCTTGACAGGTGGAGAGGGAGACCACAGGACCTTTGCTAGGAGGACTTAGGTTGTGGTCCCTCACTCCAAAAAAATACTCTGTGTGACCCCCATCCTTCCCTGGAATACAAATTCCGGTCTCTTCAGACCAGATGCCCAGCCCTGCCTCTTGACTAACACTGTACTCAGCTCACCCTACTCACAAGCTCTACTGCTGCAATGAAAAATTCATACTACAAAGCGAGGAAAATACCCCCATAAAAATCAGCTGGCAAATACTGCATTCTGGACTAGCATAAACCTTCAGATAATAGCCTTGAACTCAACTAATAGGAGCGAGTACTTCATCTCTCAGAAAAAAAAAAAAAAAAACCACCAACCAACTTTCCTGACTTGGAAGAAATTCTACCAAGGAGAAGACAATTGCTGAATGTTTTTTTGTGTAGATGGCAGCAGGTCATTAGCCTCTTGATTTCCCATGTCATCTACTTGGTTGATCTAGTCACTCTCCATAGGTGATTCTTCAGAGACCCAAGCTCTAGCATTATTTTTACTAGTTACATTTCCTCAAAATACAGGACTGCCTCTGTTTTTCCTTCAGTGACAGAACGATCAGTAAGAATCTCTAAAGGTAGGTATAATCATCCAATCTCTTTGAAAATCTGAGTGATCCAAATGTCTTCGCAATTTTTTTTTTGTGTTCGCTGAGACTCACTCAAGATCACAGAACAATTTATTGTCAGAGCCAGCAGTTTCCTTTTTCTAGATCACTACTCTAAAGACTCTAAAGTACCACCTTCAGCGCTTCTCTTCATTACTTCTAATAATGCAGTACTTTTTTGGCCACACTTTTCCTCCATGTAAAGTTTGGACCAGCGTGGATTTCTTAGCTATTTCTAGTACACTTGAACTTACATAATTTGTCATCCCTCATCGTCGTGTCCCCGCCCCCCCCCCTTTTTTTTTTCCTTAACGATGACAAATACCACCAAGGGCCTGCAGCAGGGCAGGTGTGATGCCACAGCCCAGGGTTTTTTGGATCTAGATTTCCAGTTCATGAAATTTACTGTGAAGTAAGGTGCTTCCTCAAAGTTACGCACTGTCTGGGATTCTTAAGAAAAAGGAATAGCCTACATATTGCTTCAGCATCTTTATTTATATGCATTTGTCAGTGTGCTAAAGTAAACAAGTTGCACTGGGGAGACAGACCTTTGTGCAACGAAATGCTCTCTTTCAAATCTCTTTCACAGGAACCCAAGCCTCAAGAGCAGCAAATTGTTTATCCTTTCTTCCCATTTCTTATGCAGCATTGTCCTGGAAGGGCACTCATATATTGGCTGGTAACATCCCCCCTGGAGCTCGGGCACAGCATGTTCCCACTACAGAGAACACCCTTCTCCTGACCCTGATGAATGATTACAGAGTAGCTCTGATTCAGCACTACCTTTCCTGCACTGCATCATTAAGCTGGAACACAATAAAACTGCCTCTGCCATCATCCACAACTCTCAGCAACCTCCACCTTGATAAAAACTAGTTGGTTTTGGCTTCCTCTATTAAAAGGAAAAAAAAAAATCTCTGCATTTCACAATGGTAGCACACTAGCCACTTTATCCTCCTCAGCAGATTCACTTTTACATAATAACCTTATCTCTCCCCAAACAATTAAAATCTTGGTGTCAAATATCCAATTGTGCAAGCTTTATACTTTTCCAGAACAATTATCTAACTGTAGCCAAAAAGAAAGGCCTGTAACGAAGGCCTGCTTATATTATACATAATAAGAAAACGTAGCCAAGAAGAAAGGCCTGTAATGAAGGCCTACTTGTATTATAGGTGATAAGAAACTCTTCATTATTACTTTAGGTAGAAGTCTAATGATTCTTAGAATGAGCAGCTGCTACACATCATGAGAAAAAGGAGGAGCTACAAGACACTTCAAGGTCCTTATGTACATATTTTTCAGAAAGGGAGGACATTAATTGCCTCCAGCAGCATCCTTATCTTGCTGAGGCGTATAGCAAACAATTACCAACACCGAAATATTGAGAAACTAGGGGAAAGGTAATTTGGGCCAGGGTCCCCACGACCACCGACTCATAAGCCCCCTACCCAAATTATCCCACCTACTCAAAAGATAGAGGCGGAGAAAGGAACTGAGCATGCGTTCTAGTTTGCATACTAGGCGAAGAAATATGAACCAATTATTGTAACGGGGAATGTACCATTTTGTAATCTTTGTAACATTTCTGTATAAATATGACAAGAGAACCAGCATTAGGTGTGCCTGATTAGAGGAACTATCCTCCTGACACCCAGCGCTGCAATAAAGGAAATGCCTGCTTCTTAATGCTAAATTGGTGTTAAGGAGTTTTCTTTCATTCCCGAATTTCGGTGACATAACCTCCTTTCAAGCAGCAATGGCTGAAGTTCTTATCCGAACCCTATCGCACTCCAGAACAATTAAGTCAACACACATTATTATGGTTTTCTACCCTTACTGCCATGAATCCATCTAAAATACTAGCTTTCTGAAAGTTTTTTTACAATGACGTAACATACAGTGTATAAAGGAGATTAAATATCCTTTATTATACAGAAAAGGTGAGTAATTATTGCTCTCTTTCAGAGTCTTCCCAAGGACGACCCATAAATAGTACCATGCCTATTAAAGGAATACATGGGTCCTAAATTTCCATACACAGACTCCCTGAATTTACATCCACAGCCCCACTTTTTAATATAAATTCAACTAAAAGATTTCATAACAATTTTCACATAAATCACAGAAGGGTGCCAACAGACTAAATTATCTCACAGTCGTCACGCCTCCCTCATTTACACCTACTCTGAGCTGTGAGAACTTTAAGAACTTTTAAGATTGGGGCTTATTGTAAATGTCAGTCGTCAAACTGCTCTGCTCTGCTCTCAGAGCAATCTGAGTCTTTAAAAATCAATAGATTCTGGTCTCTTGTTTCCCCTGTATCTTTAAATGCAATAAAGTAACTGCAGACGGCAATAAGGAAGCACACAAGGTCACAAAAGCCCAAAAGGAGGGTTCAAAACTACTGCTGTATCATTAGCAACATTTGAAAGCAGCATTAGCATGAAGCAAACGGTAATTAGAAACATCCTTTCCTTATCCTGCCAAGAGGCTTACTGCCTCTAGCGTGATGAAAGAAAGGCATGAGATGTCCATTTCATAAACACAGGGAGTAGAGATCAAGAAATACATTCCAAAAGGAGTAATTCTCTGTAGAAGTTAAAGATCTGTAGAGCCGGTACACTAAGAAGATCTGCATCCAAGAACAAAAGTTTCTCCTGGAATTCCAGCTCTTGGAATCCAATTCTTCTCTCAGACTCCCAGCTCTCATTTTCTCTATAGAATAGAAGTCTTTTAAAGGGGGAACAAGGCTCAGTAAACAGAGAAAGTAAAGCATGATCACAACACTTAATTGTGCTGTTGTGGTTTTGGTCTTTTTTTTTTTTTTTTTTTTTTTTTTAAACGTGCAACAGGTTAAAATGAAGGATGCATGCCACACAACATTAGAAAGGTGCAAGTGCTATTCCAGCTTTGTAGACAGAAACATTGATTTGGTCACTTTGATATTTTTTTAACAGAAGGAGAAGAAAGAACAAGACAAACCACAACAGGAAAAAGTGATCAATCATTAAAAATATTCAAAGACAAATTTAGGAAAGCAAAATACAAAGATAACATAGTACTGCATAGGTAGAACAAATGAATCCCAGAAGAACTGAGAGACTTTTCAAGTACAGTTACATGCCTGAACCCAACAGACATCAGTTCATAAACACAAATCACCTTCCAGCACCCACAAAACTAACAAAATAGGAGCTGGAAAACTGACCAAAGAGCTATAGGTATAACATTAATCACTTACACTTCAGTGTAAGTGTCCTGCGGGACACACAATGTGAACTCGAGTGCCTGTCTCTTCCTTGCCCCTCTGAGGTGAGGCACAGGTCATCTCTGCCCAGCTCTGTCTCACACTAATTTGCCCTGTCGTAAGACCTGGCCATCTCCACGAAAGACGTTTTAACTGGTAATCCATCCAGAGACTCCTTACCTCAGCTTTCAGTGCCTTCTTACAACCACATACACCATGTGTCCTCTGTTCCAGAGTTGCAAGACAAAAAATAGAGTTAAAACATCTGCATAGAGTGAGTAGGAATTTTAAGATTTCTTTGGCAAATAAGCGAGCACCTGGATTACGAGGAGGAATCCTGCCATGCCAATCCACCTTGACTGCAGGGGCGCAGAAGAAAGTACCATATGCCTCTTCTTCAGCATACATCGCAACCTCAGGCGTTGTGCCCATTCTTCGATTAACTTAAAGAGCTTTTTATGGAGGGTTTCTTATCAGTTTGGATCACAAATGTTGGCCTGACCTCTTTATACTAAAAAAAAAAAAAAAAAAAAAAAAAAAAAAAAAAAAAAGATGTATGCTATTTTGTAGATGGATAAATCGAGACACAAAAAGGGAACTTGGGTCCAGGGTTGAGAACAACATACAGATTTACTGTCCTGCGAGGCTCGGTCATACTTTCTTCCTCAGCAGGGATCAGAACAGGCCTGACAAGGCACCACACACGCTCCCTCTCACAACAAGCCATAACAGCTTAGGCAGACATTGATTAGACTACCAAACCGTGGGCCAGCTCCTCAGCTGCAGAGATGGAAAGAGCCCTATCCAGGCAGTGCTGAATTCCTGCAGGCGCAGGACCAGGGACCTCTGAGGCACTTCTGCATCACAGATTTGAGATACGAGCTTGACTTCACAGGAGGTAAGCATCCAGCATACTCTGCACACCCGGAGAAAAGGAGGTGGTTTCCATGGCAATGCTCATCTTAAGAGCTTTCAATTCATCCACCCTGATCCTCTCTGCCCTGTATCCTAGGCATGCATCTCTCCCTGTGCTCATCAGCACACTCACAAAAGGAGTACTCAGACATGCACGGCTTTCTGTCTTCCTTCTGCTTGCAGGATTCCCACGGGTACCTAAGAGGGCAGAGAGGCCTTTGGGGACATGCCTGAATTTTTCAGACACAGTGAACAATTCGATGATGAAAGCCCCAGTAGGCTTGAGAGGATGGGGATATTTTAACTGTGAGCAGTTCCAATTTCAAATGCCGTATCACAATACAAAACCACAGTGATCTTAATATCCAGACTAAGGCCCCACTGATATAGCAAAACTCAACTCAAGATACAATCATTGCTTTGGCGATCTCAAAGCGTATCTCCACATGCCATTCGTTCCCTCATACTAGTGCCTACTCATTCCTCTTTTCCTGTATTAGTGGGGGGTTCTAGCCACGCAAAAGAGTAAATAGAAAACCCCTCCAGTGTCTGTTTTTATGTAAAGTATTTGAAGCTGTCACACGTAGAGCATATTTCTACATGCAGATCTGTGTGGACAGGCAGAAGAGGACAGAGCCCTGCCCTAGGGTCCAAGCTGCACAGCTCCTGGGTCACGACACCTCTGGCAAGTTACTGATATGACACTATTACTCTGTTTCCAAAAAACAGGTATGTGGGGAGGAAAAGATGTGGTTCACCCCTCCTCAGCAAAGTACACTGAGACTTACTGAAGGAAGTAATGCTAAATATTATAAAGCCAATGCCTTTCACATAACATTCTGCAAACAATATTTGTACAAAGCAATGCTTCACTTTCACATAAGGAGCACACATACCCCAAATAGGAATTAATGTCTTATTCACTGTTTCCAGAGTTATCACATTTTACTGCGTGAAGTTGCAGTGCATATCTTAAATTGTCTCAGCTTTGCTGCTACTGAGTTGAAGGTAAGTGAAGTTTACATCAGAGCCCCCTTTCCTCCTATAGTTCTACCTTTAATCCCTCACCTGTCTTCTATTAGAAGTACCTCATCGTCCGCTCCCTCCCCAGCTCCCAACTCTTTTGCCTTTATTTCCAGTTATGTGAGGAATAACAGAGACCTTTTTTCAATACTTGCATTTTTAAGGGAAGCAAAATGCCTGGATGTGCCAGTGGTAGACTACAGATTGAAAATGCAGTAGTATCCCTGCCCAGTCTGTTTCAGTGACTTTGATTACACAGCACGCAGCAATATCATGCGGCGTCCAGCTATGAGCATGATCAGCGGCACCATATGGAGGCATCTGCCGCTGCCATCACTTGCCGCACTTCTGGGGATACCAGCGCTCACAACAAAATGGCAAAGTCTGGGAAAGCTCATGCATCATGCAGCAATACTCCTGGAGGGGGCACAGCCACGTTTACAGAAATTCACTTTCAACTCTGAATTCCCAGTCTTGCAGTGCTGAGCTCTGAATACTGATGCTGTCATGTGGGATAAAGGGGAGGCAACTGTCCTATGCACATAAACAAATACATGGTAATAAATATTTTCTTCAGACAGACAATCCATAGTCTAACAACATAACCAACCGCAAATCACAGCTGAAAGCAAATGCTAATATACTAGTTATTTCCATAGCAGATCAGGTAGCTGGTATCTTTTGTGCATTGAGCTTAGAGTCAATGACTACCAAGGGGGAGGAAGGAAAAAAAAAAAAAATCACACCCCACCTTCCCCTAGTACAGGGGATTACAGAGGTTGTGTTGATCTGTACAGCCCAAGGTCACCAAAGACTTGCTTGGTCTCAAGAACTTGCCTTCCAAAATAAAAGCAATGCATCTTGCGAGCACAAACTGTATCTGAGCTGACATAAAGCTAGGGTACTGGATTTTGGTATATAATAATCTATACTAGTAGATAATGCTGAGTAATTTCACAATTAGATACAAAGGTGGTGTTTGGCATTGGAAAAAAGGGTATCTACTCCCAAATCACTGTATTAGATGTCAAAGTTTCTGTAAATCATTACAACCCCACAACATAAAATCTCTCTGTAATTTTTACTTCTTCCTACTCATCTTATGGCACTACAGCTCTCATCCAGATTTGATCTTTCAGACAGCATAACCGCAGCTATTCTGGAAAATGTCAAAAACATTTCATATCTACTTAACTTCAGTAAGAATAATACAGTATTTGCATGCTGTGTCATAATGACCTGTAGCTTCAATCTTGCAAAAGAGGAACCATAAATGGAAAATTGAATGCTATAAAGATGAACTTTGTCTATCATTTGCTTTTAAGTAAAAGGAATATTTTTTGCATGAATAAGTTTAAGAGGTCTCAATTAAGGGCTAGAGGAACAAAAATGCCTGATCTATATTTACACTGAAATAAAAAAGAGAAATGGAGCAGATGCAGACTTATATTGAAGAGAACGTTCAGCTTTTTTGACACCTTAGCTCTACCTTTTGCTGTTCAAAAGTTTTACAGTACAATCTAAAATTGAACTGAAAAATGGACCAAAAATACTTTTCATAAATAATGCTATCTATCCTTATTACTACATTTTAAGATTCAAGATTCCTCTGACGATACTTACCCAGAGAAATTAAGTGTTTATATTCAACAGGAAAAAGTTTTTCTAGACAACACATACCTGCCACAATAAAAATCTATGCTCCTTTCAACCCCCTCCCACTCACACAGATATTTCCCAACCAAGACACCCTGTATGACTATCACAGACTCTCATACACAGGCAAGTTTCAAGTAGTTTGCAGGAAAAGGCTGCAGCTTTGCACTGCAGAAGGTACTTCTTCACTAAGGAGCAACCACCAGGTGGGACAGGAATGGGCAGAGATGATGCGTCTTCTTACAAAACGTTTAATGCCGTGACACTAAAAAGAAAAGTATACAGAGAATAGAGCAATGTCTGTAAATGCCAACTTCAGAAAAAGACTCAAACACTGTTATTTGCCCACAATTTCTGCAGTGTAGCGTAAGAGAGCTACTTACATGCAGTTTCACGACAAACAACTATTTGTAAAATAAGAACCCCATGTAAAATGGGATATGAATTGCAGGGAAGAAATAGCAGCAAGAAGAGCATTAATAACCCGTGAAGGTGCAGTAACAGTACATTGTGTTATCCTGTTAGTTTGATATTTAGGAACTGTTGTACCAATGCCCGGCACAGACCTTCCAGAGCCATACATACCCTGCTATGTCAACTTTCAGTCTGAGAACCTGCATTTTCAGAAAATAACTTTACTTCTTGCAATAGCTCGAATGACAAATTTACAGCGTCCTCAACCACTTCCACATTACAAATTTACATTGCATTTTGCTAAACTAAGTTACATTGAATTTGACAACTCTGGGACAAGGGCTCCTAATGTCATACTAATGCAAGCTTTTTACATTAGGTCAGATTTTCTTGTGGTAAAAATTTGACACTGCCCACAGAGAAGGTCAGAACAGGAGCTACATCGATTTATATTAGCAATGGACCAAAGTCTAACATTTTTTATGCTAGAACTGAAAGTAACTTAGGGTGCTAAACAAAATCTGTTGCCTCAACTCACTTCATATCCTTGTTTCTGTTAGTTTTCTCTTGCTCTTCCTTGCTAGCTTAGGTCTGAGGTAGTGCTTCCTACAGGAGGGGGAAAAATTGCAGTCCTTTCAGTTACATTTGACTTTCCCCTTTTTCAGGAATTGCAATAATTACTAATTATGATTGTGCACATATCAGCATGTTTTCTTAAGAACATTTTCTGTGTAAAGAGATAAGCTAGCTCCCTACCTCATGCACTCGCCTACACTCCAGCTCCATTATGAAAGTAAACATACATTTTTCAAAGCAGCTGACGGAAGTCTTAGGTCCCATTCCCTGGCAGCCACACTTGATAAATTACCAAATCATACAAGCTTCGCCTAGTCTGTTTGCTTTACTGAAAGTAGTTTATTTTTAATATTAGAGAAGGAAAAATAAAATAGTCTTATTAAATAAATGCAATCTAGAACTAGATTACTGGCCCTGGACAGGAAAAAAAAGAAGAACTGAGATTTCTGTATTTCAGATTAGACACACATTGGTTCATATCATTTTGACTGCTAACGTTCAATCCCATGTCAGGTCATATGGGGGAAAATGAGACTTTACCAAAGAAAGCAGAAATACCCACTTAAAACAGCTATTCTCTGCATCTATTCCCAGCGCAAATTCTGCTTATAGTAATGTCTTCCAGATCTAAGCAAGGACAAAAAGAGTATTTGATGTAATGTGTGTTGGGTTTGCGTGGCAAGATTTTGGTAGCGGGGGGGCTACAGCACTGGCTTCTGTGAGAAGCTGCTAGAAGCTCCCCCTGTGTCTGACAGAGCCAATGCCAGCTGGCTCCAAGACGGACCCGCCGCTGGCCAAGGCCAAGCCAATCAGCACCTCTGTGATAATATATTTTAGAAGGAAAAAAAAAAAACAGTTAGAGAGAGCTTTTGCAGCCAGAGAGAGAAGTGAGAAGATGTAAGAAACTCTGCAGACACCAAGGTCAGTGCAGATGGAGGGGGAGGAGGTGCTCCAGGCACCAGAGCAGAGATCCCCCTGCAGCCCGTGGTGAAGCAGGCTGTCCCCCTGCAGTCCATGGAGGAAGGATGAGGGGGTGTAGAGATTCCACCTGCAGCCCGTGGAGGACCCCATGCCGGAGCAGGTGGAGGCACCTGAAGGAAGCTGTGGCCTTGTGGGAAGCCCACACTGGAGCAAGCTCCTAGCAGGACCTGTGGACCCGTGGAAAGAGGAACCCTCTCTGGAGCAGGTTTGCTGGCAGGACTTGTGACCCCGTGGGGGACCCACGCTGGAGCAGTCTGCTCCTGAAGGCCTGCACCTCGTGGGGGAGTCTCACGTTGGAGAAGTTCGTGAAGGACTGTCTCCCATGAGAGGGACTCCATGTTGGAGCAGAGGAACAATGAGAGGAGTCCTTCCCCTGAGGACAAAGAAGCGTCAGAGACAACGTGTGATGAACTGACCGTAACCCCCACTCCCCGTCCCCCTGTGCTGCTGAGGCAGGGGGCAGAGGTTGAAGCTGGGAGTGAAGTTGAGCCTGGGAAGATGGGAGGGGTGGGGGGAGGTGTTTTAAGATTTGATTTTATTTCTCATTGCTGTACTCTGTTTTGCTTAGTAATAAATTAGATGAATTTCCTCTGTAAGTTCAGTCTGTTTTGCTCGTGACGATAATTAGTGAGTGATCTCTCCCTGTCCTTATCTCGACCCATAAGCTTTTTGTTATACTTTTTCTCCCCTGTCTAGTGAATGAGAGGAGTGATAGAGCCGCTCTGGTGGGCACCTGGCCTCCAGCCAGGGTCAACCCACCACATAATGCTAAAAAAATCCAATAAAAATTAAAAAAAAATGTTTTGAGGTGGGAAAAAACAAACCCACAACAAAACACTCAGTGAGGGGAAAAAAAAAAAAACATCCAGAGGAAAAATGCTGAGGGGAAAAAAATAAATCAGAAAGCTGCAGTGGTTTGAAAGAATCTAACATGCAATACTACATGTATGTGCAACCACTTTCAACCTAAATATTTTTCATTCCAATTTTGCACTTGCACAGAAGGATATAAAAAAATAAGCTATTGTTGGAAAGGGCACTTATAAATACAGGCCTGTGCACAGAAGTATAGTTAGTGATTTAAAGTATAAAACTTCCTGAGTCAAATCAGAGGCAGGAAGATGTATTCCCTTCTGCCTCAACAAGGCAGAGCTCACTGATGTCCAAGGGACCCCACCAATTTCATTGGGCACCAGGCTGGACCTACAATCGCAATAATCACGGCAGTACATATCTGCCATCGTTGACGTGCATCATTTACTTCCAGGCTTCAAATGCATCTTCCATTTGAGAAATGATGGTTACATCATTTTCTGCTGAAGCAAGCAGAATAAAGAAAACTAAACCAAAAACGAGGTTCAAGTTTTGACCTCCACTTGAAAGTGATTACTTCTCTGCACATATCTGAGCTTTCTTACTTACTGGCAAACACTGACTTTTCAGAAGCTATCTTTATTTGCAGCCTTCAAAACAGCACCTAAGGGACAGGCTCACAAGTTCTCCAGGCCATTTACACCTTCCCCCAACCCTGCAAATAAGACTGCATTCTTTGTGAGGTTGCTCCCTCATGTCTTCCTCTGAAGATACTGGGAAGGGATTGGCTGTGACATTCAGCTTTGAAATACTGTCACTCACCAGGGGTCTGTCAACCCAAGGTCAAGCCCTAGCAGCTCCCATTTTCTCTCCTTTGTTTTCTTTTAATGGTAACAAGACAGTAGCTGATACTTGCCATGCCACCCACTTGCCTGGAATTGTCCATTTCTTCAAACCACTGCTAAAGGAGCCCATTTGAATACATTCCTAGGAAAGGTGCTAAAAACTAGGGGTTTACATCTTGGATAACGTGAACAGCAGGTCAGATTTCTGATCAGAAGAGCTAAAAGCTAAGGAGGTATGCTCTCTTGGAAGCTTACAGGAAGCACACTAGTGATAAACACTTTTGTACTTGACCTTCAATAATTTTCAAATAAAATTCTGAAAACAAATTTAAAACGTTGCAGTCTACAAACAAGAATTAATTTAACTGTTCATGAAACACTTGGATGACACATGAAATCTAAACCATGTATTTCAGTTCTAAGAGCAATATTCTAGTTTCCAACAATTTTAAGACATAAGACTTGGCAGACAATGCTGTTTACCAAGCCCTCAAAATGCAACATGATGCTGGCTGAATAGAGAAATTCGATTATTTTGCTCATCAAAAGGAGACTGGATTGTAGTATTTCTATTTGATAAAGCACCCACCCACTGCAGAAGCCTGCACTTCTGCCCTACATAAGGTTGTGGAAAACAAGAAATAAACAGACAAACCAAAAAGCACCCTCACTTCCAAGCTTCGTTTAAGGAACTTTGCTTCGTTGAGTGTTTTTAGAGGGCAGAGAGAACTTGCAGTTTTTCCACTGCCTCATCTCAGCACAATGGAGACAAGCTTGTATGAAAAGAATGCATAGTCCAGCTAACAGTCTTTCTTGTATTTCCAATGATGCTCCAAATACTGCTCAAAAAACATTGTTGAGTCTTCATTCTCGTGCTCATCTCTTCTCAACTCATTCTTACTCTTCTCAGCATAAAATATTAAGTCACTTGATTGACTAGGCTGAGAGTAATAAAGTGATTAGGAGGGACAGGAAGAGACCAGCAGACGCAGAAAGTGGTGAAGGTGGGGCAGGAGGCGGCTGCGACAGGAATAAACCCATGAGACGAGAACACTGCAAGGTGCGCTGAGCACTGACTAGTTTCAAACACTGCCTGAGGCAACTGCAGCTGACACTGCTGGCTGTGCCGGGGTGAGCTAGCAGAAAGATGCCTTCCCACAGACCAGGTCCTGACTCAAAAAGCCACACTCGTCCCTACACGCCCGGGCACTGAAGTCCAGCTGGCACCAACCAGCTTCTCAGACTTCGAAGGCAGCAGCCGAGGATGTGTATATCCAGAGAATTAACCTGGCAGGCTGGGTGGGAAGACAGGAGGTAGAAAAAGAAAGGGAGGGAAATCCAGCTGATGATATTTCAATAGCTGGAGGCTGGCACAATATTCTGTACTTAACTGCTTTCTTTGTAGAAGAAAAGCCATCTGTCAGTTTGCGTGATAGCCTAATTCTCCCCTAATTCAATCCTGTTACCTTCGGTAGAATTTTAACACAGAATTTATTTTTGGTGTTGCAGCTGGGGGGAGAGAGGATGGTTTTGTTTTGACATGGAAAAAATATAGATACAGCTTTTTCAAATTTTTTTTAAAGCTGCCATCACAGCAACACTAGTAGAGAAGTAGATTTTGTGCCTTAGCGTGCATTATTCTACATTTTTCTTTGTAAGCTGCTCAGATTTCTTAATGTCTTAGAAGAGAGGAGCTAAAAATGCAGCCCTCTGGCCTATTGTCCTCCATAATGGTTTTTAATGTAGTCAGAGACTTTTAAAGTATGACCTCCCTCAATGGTACTAGCTGATCTTTACTATCCCCGTTGCGGTAGTAACTGCCACAGGACTTTCCCAAGGGGTATAGGGTCTCTTCTGCATGGAGTGACTCAGAAGGGGCTCTAGGCATCCACTGGGAGCATCCGGGGTCAGGGCTGGGAAGGCCAAGCACTAGAAGATTCACTGGCTCATCTCAGCAGCTGCTCTACAAAGGTCACCGTTCAGCTGAAGGTATCTTAAACATCCCAAGAGAAACTACTCTTTCTTTAAATGAAAATAAACAAAAAACCCCAACAAAACCCATACTACCACACACAAAAGCGCCAAACAAAACCACACCCACACAAACATCCCCCGGTATAAGGTGTATAGGCATGGGGTGATATGGCTGACACTGGAGATCCCCAGGCTATTTAAAACAAACAAACAAAAAAACCCCACCAAAACACCCCCACCAAACCTCACCAATGGGCAGATAAAAATAAATGTAAAGCCAGGAGCTGGGTAAAAATCTTTTTAGGGGTAGCAGAAAACAAAGAACAGTTAGCCAACAACCAAAATTCACACCATATATATAGTAAATGTGGATATAACGTGGAGATGCAAGACAGTCAAGAAAGAACAAGGCATAAAAGTTTGTTAGAAAACATAAAAAAAAATACACCATATTCCTCCCAATGATGATGATTTGAGACAGTTGTAACTCACCATAAACCCTTCACCCTAGCCTGAGCCAGCCTTAGGACCCAGAGAGACTGTGCAAGGGCAAGTGTAACACAAGCAAAGGGGTAGGTACTAAGAAGTATCAATGATACGTTCCTAGCAGTTATTAAATACACCACCACCAGTGTTCTTGCCTCTTCTCAAAGCGATATTGAAGCACAACACAGCAGCCATGTAGATATTATGGATTTAAAAGATTCATTCCTCAACCAGCATGCAGTAGGGTTGGGAAAAAAAAAATCCATTTGGGAAAAAACTTTAGAAACCAGAGGAAGAAAAGCTGAGAGGAAGCTTTGAAAATAACTTCTTCTGGGTGAAAATGACACCAACAATAAGATGTGATGAATGGAAGGACATAAGGTCAAGCGTTAAAGGAAACCTGCAGCCATTTCTCTCAGCCCAGCAGTCTAAGAGTTCACAAGACAGGAAATCAGCTCAGATGGTAAACAGTCAAGTGCAAGGTTTTTTCATCCTTTTAAAAAGAAAATGAAAAAAGGACATCATACTTTGAGCTTATGGGTAGCTATCTTCAGAAAAAAGGAGTTAACAGGTGAATGACAACTATAATAAATATCCTTTAAATGCTATACTGCTCATTCTCCATTTTATTCATGCCAGTAAGCTTCTCTTATTCTTACAGACTCAAGCAAGTTTCATACCCATTTTCTGCTAAGCACATTAGACAACTAGTAGAGATTTACCACTTTGCAGCCCACATAACCTTTTTATGGCTGTTAATTTATTACTTTATAAATTGACCATTGCCAGGGCATGAGGAACATTTTAGCACATTCTTTATAGAGCATGGCTTAACATCTGCAAGCAAAAATGTCAAGTCAAATTCAAATATAAACACTCATGTGTCACAGTGTCCTCTCAACAGATACTTTACTAATTCCTTAGTGTATTTCTAAGTAGTTTTATGTTGTGACTTGATTATTTGATAACAACATCTCCCAATATTCTCATTCCTCAGAACTAAAAATAGTAATTGTTTTCATTTACTGCAGTGTTTCTTTCAATACAGTTGTGAGTAAATGGCGAAAGAGACAAATTAGCCAAAAAATAATCACAAAACTTTAGTTTGTAAGCATGACGGAATGAGCCATGGGAAGGGTACCTATCTAGAATAGTACCACATTTTAAAAACATTGCTATTACATGAACAATAAGGCACCAAAAGGTGCCACAATAAATTAAGGCTTATCTTAACTCACTTGAAAAACAGATATAGGACTTGTATGCCCCTTCTTTACAGCTGAATGGCCTGTGTGAATCCACTAAACTTCACCGAACTTCTACAAATCTTGAAAACTGAAGGACATTCTACCTCATACTTCTTAAGAGAGTAGCAATAGGAGATTTAGGAAAGCTAGATAACAAAAATGAGGACCAACACATCTCCCTGGACATACTTGTTTTTCCTCTAAACACGCTATTCTTCCACTCACAGGAGCATCTGTGATTCAACTTAATCTTAGGAAAATTTATAAAAATTGCCTGCATGAAATGACAATGCTTCTCTGTCAATTAGATCCCATTTTTCTGAGTACGCTGATCAGAACAAATGGCCAGATGTTTACACAAGCCCCATCTGGTTTAGATTCACTGGCCAAAGAGAAGTAATGCAGGTCAAATAGTATTTCCTTTCATTAAGTATAAAGAGCATTATTCATCCAAAATATCTGCCTAACATTTCTCTCAATGTATTTTCTTCATTTTGCTAAAACCACCTTATATTAGCTTGACGTCACATGGCCTGTCATCGCCGCAATTTTTACCATAGCAACCCATTATCCTACATAGTCACGTGAACTAAAGCTGAATGTGGCACTGTCCCTATGCATATGAAGTTTTAATTTAGGTCAGTATTCTGTGCTGCCAGCTAACAAAGTGCAGTCACAGGCTTCCTCTTGTATCTAGAGGACAAGGAGACGCGTACAGTGTGTACCAAGGCAATTTATATAAGGAGGTGTTTTTGCAATGCCACAAGGTTGGAGAAACATTAGTTATACCTCTCAATTTAAACTCCTGCTTGCTTTTTTTTTTCTTAACTATTGTAATCATGCTGCCATTTGTAATGGAAAGATTTGTGGATGAGCCTCATAAGGATGCCAAGGACTTCTATGTACGTACAACTGGAAGAACGCAGCTCCTCTCTAGGCACCTAAACAAAAGGCCACGAGCAAAGCCTTAAAATACACTCATGAAAACTCATCTCCCCTGTTCTGCTGCTCAAGGGAAGCAGGTAAGTTTCAGCCTAGAGATACAGACTTGTGTCTTGCACTGTAAAAATTTATCTCAGTAGTATCAAACAGACCCTGGAACTGGAAGTCTAAATCCTGCAAGTATTAAGGAACCTTTTTTCTCTGGCACTTCTGTAAGATGACATGAGTGCTCATATCTTTAAGACTCATGTGACAGGAGCTGTGGGACAATATAAGCTCAGCTGCAGCAACTAACTATAACAAGCGAGAAGGCATTTGTTTGAGCCCAATACTGCGAGTACTTCCAGTTGCCTCACTATTTGTTTCTCATTGGGTCACTGCGCCATTGAAGGAAGACTGGAGGAAAAAAGTTACTCAAAGGACAGCCACAAAACAAAGTGAACTCTTAGCCATGAAAGAGGACAAAGTAAGACACATTAATAAAGACTGAGTGGCTAGTAAGTACTTGGAAATTGAAATTATTACACAGAAGTTATACAACTTAAATATTTTCTGGTTTTCAGCATGGAAAATAAAAATGATTCCCAGAAATGGTAAGAAAGCTTTCATATTATGCCTACAATGCCACAGGTTGTACCACTGAATAAAGAACATCAGATTTGAACGCGTCTCTGAGGAGTGGGCAGAAGGAAAGGATGATTCAAGCATGACAGGTTGGTTAGCCTGACCTCAGTGTAAGGTTTTAGAAGAAAATTCTGAGAAGCGAAAAAAGACAGAGTAAACAAGTCGATATATAATGGAACACGTTTCTAGAGGGTCATCTGAAGAATCAAAAGCAGAAGTCTAAAGTACACGATCCCCAGAGAGCATTTCTCGGCTTTCCATTCCTCATCATGCCCAGGGCCAGTGAATCATTTACTTATCTTTCCTGTGCCCCCAAGTGGCAAGCAGAGCATTGATTCTAGCTTTTGGGCAAATTCTCAAAAAGCAGTCTCGCACTAGAACACTCTATAAATCCCTGTTGCTAGGGAACCCTATGGGCTTTTTGTTGTTGTTTTGTTTTTAAGCTTCATTTCCTTTCCAATTTCTCCTTCTCCATCCTTTTAATCACAGTACAATCTACAATTAGCAAAGTGGTGCAGATGAGTGCTCTCCATTTACAGGAAAAACCCCAAACTCTTAAAACCTTAGCAGAGATTTCCAATGGCCTGTAACAGTGCCTCCCTACTCAGAGCACTCAGGGTGTCAAGTGAGCTTTAGTTGAACTCCAGACAAACCAGAGATGCAAAACCAGTAATATCCAGCTTGGAGCACAGGCACTGGGTAAAAGAGATGTAAAAAACTTAGACACACTAGAAAAAGATCATAAGATCTAAATATAGCATTGAGTTACACCCAGCATATAAGAGCAGAGTCAGGAACACTTCAAACTACTAAAAATGAATCTAAATGAAGAAAAACTCCCATGAAACATCCTGCTATTTCTTGATTGCTACATTGATCCACTCATCTCCATAATCCTCCAGCAAACTACAGCTAATGCAGTTAGACCCATATTTTCCACCAAACGTCCTCCCCATTTCCTGTTCCAGGGCTCTTTTACAGGTGACCATGTTTAGAAATGCTCATGGAGTTGATCTGTTGGTTTTATTTCCAGCTATCTTTGATACTGACCATAACCAGATTCTGACCCAGCATTTCTTATAAGTTATGTAGTCCTCAGCTGAGGCCTCCACTTGAATAGTGTCCATTTCCAGTTTTGCCTAAAAGCTGCATCCAACAAATCTCTTAAAAGCCCATAGGAGTCTTCAAAATGGTGGTTGCCAAGAAAACAAAACCACGATCCTTACAGGTTGGTTGTACCCTCATCAGAGCCTCCTGCTCATGACACCAGGCCAGAAATTGCTGGTACTGAAACTTAAGATCAGACTTTCCAGTTCAAAGGGCTAGATGTCATCATAACTTTCTAAAAGTGTCCCTGTAATGATGAATAAATTATATTACTCTTTCTGTAGTTTACTACTGTGCACAAAATATGCTCTATCTGGAAAACACAAAATCCACTCTTCTGGTTAGCCATTTTTACAGAAATTACTCTATCGGGGGAATTCTTTCATGGAATGAATGCTGAAAGTTCAACTCAAAAGCAGACTCTTATAGCTTTGACTAACGATCAAAGTTGGTCTCTCCAAGTAACAAAGACAAGCCCTTTTAGCTCTTTTTAAAGGCTCACACATTGCCACAAATTTAATAAGACAACAAGATCAAAGCGCTCTTAGTGAGCCATTGAATTTCAGCACTCCTTGAAGCTGAGGAGAGCAAGGCTACATCTACAGAATTGCAGCGTTACCAATTTAGACTCTTCTCCACCAAACAATAATTTGATCACATCCAAAGGGTTTTCTTGCATTGTGCCAATTTGTCTCAATGAAGCCACAAGGAAGAAGGAAAGCACAGGATAAAAGTCATCAAGGAGACAGCTTTTGTGAAAGTGAGAGTATAATCAGTAAAAGAAACCTACAGCTGCACACTGAATTAGTTTTTCCCTTGGCCACAGCCACACAGTATTAATAGCTTTGAGAATCCAAAATAAGACTAAATGTGTAATTATGGTACATTACCTTCCTGCTCTTGAGAAACACTGCCAGTTTACTTTGGCACTCAAACGCCTCAGGAGCATCAATCCAATCCTTTGTCTGGCCAGATTACATTCAGAGTGCTAACCAAGGGCATCAGGTGGCAGTTTGGCCAAAATAAATGGGTAGGTTTCTCTTGGAATTCCAAACTTAAGCGGGTGGATGTCCTCTGTTTCTCACTATACTTTCTCATCCGCATGCAGAACATGCTGGAACAGCCAAGCTGGGAAGCCTTAGGAAGGCAGACGTTGTTTTTAAAGGTACAACAAATATAGAATCATAGAATCTTTAAGGCTGGAAAAGACCTCTAGGATCATCAAGTTCAACCGTCAACCCAACACCACCGGGACATGGTCTAGTCAACATGAAGTGCCACGTCTACACGCTTTTTGAACACCTCCAGGGACGGTGACTCCACCACCTCTCTGGGGAGCCTGTTCCAATGTCTACCCACCCTTTCAGTGAAGAAAATTTTCCTAATATCCAACCTAAACCTCCCCTGGAGCAATCTGAGGCCGTTTCCTCTTGTCCTATCACTTGCTGCTTGGGAGAAGAGACCAACACCCACCTCACCACAACCTCCTTTCAGGTAGTTGTAGAGAGTGATAAGGTCTCCCTCAGCCTCCTCTTCTCCAGACTAAACAACCCCAGTTCCCTCAGCCGCTCCTCATAAGACTTGTGCTCCAGACCCTTCACCAGCTTTGTTGCCCTTCTCTGGACAGGCTTCAGCACCTCAATGCCCTTCTTGTAGTGAGGGGCCCAAAATAAGTTACCACATTGGCAGATCTACCATCAGAAGTATACAGGTAGTTTTTAAACCGTATCTACACGTTCTTGTTTATATGTGGGTTTTTTAATACAAATGTATATATGCTGTATACATAATGAAAAACAAATCAAAGTTGTCTTTGAATAGCTTTTATTTGGAATAGGGGGAGGAACATTTGCTTGGTTTGATTTTTATTATTTTGGTTTTTAAACCGGGTAATTTCACAGATTACATTTCAGGAAGGGCTCACATTTGAATCAGTGTAACCAAGGAAATTGTAACCTTTGTGAGGACAGAATGAGTGACTGGCACTACTCAGATTTGTTACAGACAGAGGAATCCTATATAAACACAATGTTTTTCCCCAGTTTCACAGCATCTACTCATTTAATAAGCATATTTTATCACACACTCACACGTGTTGTTGCTGCAGTAATAGCTCATCTTTGCTCAAGACACTAATGACAGCACCGTCACACATTTTCTGTACTAGTAAGAGTCACCAGTAGATACCAGATAAAAATAAAGGTGGTGAGAATAGTATTTAGGGTATTTTGTTTTCCCCAAAGGTGTATGATAACAGCTGGAGACAAGAATTACACATAGATACATGAAATACACACATGTTCACCAACCTTGCAAGATCAGGCAGAAATACCAAACTCGGATTTCCTGTGGATTTTAATTCAATTGTTTGCGACCCCTTAAAAAGTGTTTGGTCAAAGTCCAGAAGCTGACTATAAGCAGATTTGGCAGTTTTACATAAGACAAACCTGAGCCATCAGGAATGCCTGGTTTATTACTACATGCAATCAGAGATCAAATCACTCTTTCCTCCCGCAGCTTGTGATAACCAATACAGCACGGAGCCCAGATGCAAGCCTTAGCTGAACACGCAATGCAGAACTCAGAGTATTTAGTTAGAAGTTTCTGCTCATATACTTGGAAATCAAGTTACATACTGAAACAATCCATATGCCAGCCTACAGTCTTCTGTGTGGATTAACAGATGACTTTGTATTCCACTGCAGACAAAGACAATCTATTCAACAATTTCTGCCTTTAGGAGTTAGATGTTTGAACTCAACTTTATTAAAAAGAATCTTTCTTCAGGAAGCAGGGAAAAGAGGGTACAGGACAATCTAAACAGGATTAGCTATTTCTATGTACCACTTGCTTTGCTGCTAATGTACTGGAGGCAACAAGTTCACTGTGTTGTTGCAAAGCTAAGTGCCCAAAACTGCTATCATCCCCCAAAGATGCTACCCTTTTACAAAATACCACTTCACTGCAGCCTGCAAAGCTAGTTACAGAAAGTAAGAGCTCTGGAAGAAAATAATTTTGTGCTCGAATTGTAAATGCCATAGGAAAGCTCCACTCAAAAAATGCTGTATTACCTATTAGAGCAGGGATGTTTTCTGTGCTAGACTGATGGTAAGGAAATGGAGCAGTGGTCTGCAACTAAACGAAGGAAACTGCTCTCAAAAAGGTTGCCTGAGCCTTACGACAGTGACTCAAGGGAAGTGGTAGCATCTCCTGCCCCCAGGCCCCTCCTAGCCACCCCACAAGGGACAGTACTTAATAGTGGGTGCAGGCAGTATGGCAGACCCAACCTCTACGTTCTTAAGAGCTTCTAAAGTCCTGATCTACCAGTAACCAGTCATGCCAAGAGGCATAACTCCTAGAAGGGATTTAATTGTATTTAATTTTGCTCTGGAAACTGCTCTCTTTTTTTAAGAGGGCATGAGTAATCTCATTAAAAATCATCTGGACTTCAAAGATCACATTGGATCAAGCTACTGTTACAAACAGCATTAAAGAACATGGGATGAGGAATCTGTAAAATCAAATACAATATAAAGTGACAGTAAAAACCCTGCTAAATAGCTTAACATCAGCCACAACTACAAGTCAAAGCAAAGCAGCTAGGCTAAAATCAGTATAGATTTAATGCCAAACCATTAATATGTTCTCCCCCAGAGACTTGCACCTTTCCCCCTGCCAGTGGTAAGGACTGTTAGTGTCACTTCAATCACTTAGAAGACATACGATGGCTTTTTGGCTGTAAATGAAACACCAGTGCTAAACTAGGCTCATGTTAGATCCTGCTGCAGGAATATTTTTCCCTCGCCTTTTCATTAATAAAAATGTCATCAGCGTACTCTAGACTTAACACTTCTCCTATTTTAAGGATAAAGTAAGGCTGACATTAGATAGTACTCTCCTCTTTCTGCTGACGGGTTTTAACTGATGGCAAGCATAATATTGATCAGCCTCTCTTCTCTCCATTTACAATAATTAACCTCCAGTCAAATACCATGCTACCATTTATGAGGGCGCTCACTCACTAGAAGAGCGAGGGCTGCAGTGGATGTCTGGTTGATCTTGTTTCATATTCTTTATTGGAAACTTTATTCTATATAACATATAGTGGCTATTATTCTCTCCTCTGAGCTCCTTTATTGAGTATTCCTCCAAAATAACCCTATATATAGAAGGGCTACCGCACTTCTTGAAAGGTGGCAAACCAAGGTGGGTCCCTGTCCCTCCAGGGGTGCAGGCGTGGCTCAGTCCCAAAAGAGGGGCAATCAGCCCTCAGTTAGGTTCCCTTCCTGTACAACGTGCGTGGAAGGCCAGCTGCTTCACAAAAGCCAGCACATACAGGAGGAGGTCAGCAGCCCGTTAGAAAACACTCAATGACATGGAGATAACCCAAACAGTATCTCTTTCTGGAGAGAGCACACCTCTTTGGGAGCTGCAAAACCAGATCCAGTTCACCTGGCATTCATATTTGCACAGAGATCCAAAAAGCATTCAGGCACCATTCCAAGTTGGGGCAGGAAGCTGATGATACAGAGAGCAGTCACTCACCCATCTTCAGACTCAACAGGCGACTGAGGGAAGTGATCTCTACTCAGTGCTGTTGAAATGCATCTTGAGTGCTGGGTCTAGTTCCAAGAGACACGTGAACATACGGGAGTAAGGCCAGCAAATAGCTACAAAGATGAGGTGCTTGGAGCATCTGACACACAAGGAGAGGCTGAGAAAGCTGGCCTTGTTCAGCCTGGAGAAGAGAAGGCTGGGAGGGGGGGGGATCAGCATGCATAAATATGAAGGGGGAGGGGGCACATGCATTATCGGTAAAGAGGGAGCCAGACTCTTCTCAGTGGTATCCAGTGGCAGGACAAGATGGCCACAAACTGAAATACCGGAAAATTTGTATTTTTGTATTAAATACTAGAAAAAGCTTTTTTACTGTAAGGATAAAGGCTGCAACAGGTTGCCCAGTGAAGCTATGGAGTCTCCATGCCCTGAAAAACCTCTGCTACACCTTGCTTTGAAGGAAGGGGTTGGACTAGATCTCTGGAGGTGCCTTCCAACCTCAGCTATTCTGTGATCCCAGAGGTAACTCCCCACTGATTACAACTCCCATGCTCTAAGCTACCTTCTTCTTTGACAACATCAGAAGACTTGGCTCCCAGGTTGAATGACAAAGCCTTTTCCACCAACTCTCCAATCCATCTGTATTTAATAGCAGAGGCAAACAACCTGCTCTAAAGTCCATTCTGCTCCTCTGCTTTACACAGCCAGATTTTCCTAAGTAATTTTTTTTTTTTTTGAAAAGAGTAACTGATTCTTCATAACGTCTTGTTTCCAAGAAACAGAGCAGCACAATAGTGCAGCATGGTCTCGCAAGCAGACTGAAAATAGATTTCTGTAAATTACCAAGTTCCTTAATGCTCCATGTGTAAAACCTTATATAAAATAAACCAGGTAACCTGCATCATTGGAAGCACCTTGCCCACAACAGTAGTTTTCAGCTTTTACCCACCCCTTTACAGAGATTGCTTAAAACTTCCGCAAAACTGGTGGGTGGGAAAAGTCAGATCTTTCAGAGCTGCAGAGAAAGAAGTTGGGACTAATTATGTTTTGCTTGCCACTGTCTTTTTCACATGGCCCTATTCCTATTTACCATCCTCTCCCATTCACTCCAGTTCTGCAAAGAATGACAAAAAACACTACTTTCTTTTTAGACATCAGACAGCTTCTGGAGACTATGAGGAATAATTATTGGCCATTCTTATGCCCTAAATATATATATATATGATGCCCATCTCACCTGGGCTGCCAAACACAACAAGCACAAGATGCTCAGATTCTTTTTTAAAAAGGGCAATAGAAGAGACTTCTGGAATTTAATGGGACCTTGTTTAAAGCCAGAAGTGTCATTCCAGCATAGTCTGCTACCTCTTCAGGAAAAGCCTCCTCAGCTCCTTCCCTGTCTCCTAACTCCAGGGAGAGCTGGCTCCCCTCAGACAGGCCCCTCAAGCAGATTCCTGCTCACTTGCTTTAACACCTGATAGCTGTTTGCAACTGCATCTGTTCATTCTAGTTCACTGAAAAGGTCTATTTTTCCACCATGAAGCAATACTAAGCAGAGTTACTGCATCAGAGCCTTAATTCAGATACACTTAGCTAAGATACATACATAAACCGCAGAGAGAACAGAAATAATATTTTCTATGACATATGCTAGCTGCCCTCGTCACCCAACTCATGATGAGCACTCATCACATAAACAAGTTTACCTTCCTCCTGCAAACATTTACCCATTCTGTATTTCTGCTCTGTTGCTCTCTGATGGAAAACCAGCACCTCTAAGCAAATCGTTGCTCACCAGCTTGCAAGTGTATACCTGAAAGTCCTCAACTTATTTACCTTCTGATGTTGCACAATCTCCATATGTGCCAAGGCTGAAACTCTGCTTGACTTACAGATAAGTCTTACCTGTCCTTTGAAATTAGCAGCTTTTTGAAAAGCTGTTCATTCTTGCATATTAAACCATGAGACATTGTGTCATTTCAAACACTTTACCAAAAGTAGAGTTTAAGAAAATGCAGAAGGATGGCTCAAATCATTACCCTTTGTCTGGCCATGCTGAAGAGAGAGGCGAGATGACCCTCAAGGAGTTCTAACTTTAGACATCCAGACACAGGCCACCACACCTGCAAGTCACCTGCCACTTGTCTGCCGCCAGTAGAGATGCACACAACCTACTCAGAGGAGTTTAACTCATACCTCGTGAGTTCAAAAGGATGAACATACGCATGGGCAAAACAAACTGTGCTCTGGACTCCCTTGACTTTATCAACTAAAAAGCAAACAGGTGACAGCTTAAGGAGACTAGCACAGAGATAGACACCTACACGGTGAGCAGTTAATCCATATTTAGTCAAGTGACTCTCAGGCTGAACTGAGGATTATTGGGAGTCTGGCATGTTTAAGCAGCTTCTATTCCCAATGCAGCCAGGTACACAGAACAACACATTTCATGGAAAATGCTCATAGGAAGAAAAGCAACATGAGTTTAAATTGCCCCACCTGCCATTCTGTTGATGCACCTTGTTTGAAATGCACCATCCCTCTGAAGCATTTGCCAGTTTTCTCCCCAACCTGTAAAATGTTTTATGCATTTGCCATCACAGTATTTGATTAACTTTGTTGTACATTAGCTCCAGAGCTTTTTAAAAGCAAGCCGCTCACAGTCCATGCAGGACTCACTCATGGTCTCTGATTCATTAGCGCTTTTGCCTGATGCTATTGAGATTTATATTCAAGTCTGCCAGGTGCAGGAAGCATCTGATGCAGAGATTTTGTTCAAGGAGGGCACCACATCACAACAAGCAACAGAATAAAACCATGTCATTGGGAAGGTCCCTGAGCCTTAACAGTGTTGTTATGTTTATAAAAAGGTACCCTTTCCGTGAAAGAAGCAGTGGAGGCTAAATCTCCTCACTTCCCCAGTCACTCAAATCCATCTGCCAGCTTCCATGTGATCTCTCAGACCCCAAATCAGACAATTTCCTCCATTACCATGAGTCTCCTCTGAACTGGTTGCTGTTTGTATTCAGTGGAGGACCACTGTTTGCAAAGGCATTAAAGCTACTTTTGCTCGTCTTTAACTATGCTCAATTTTTGAAAAAAAGACAATATTTGCCCTCAGCAGAAGCTCCTATTATGCATCACTAAGTTCATGGCCCTGGGCTAGGTGGAGGTTTGTCTTCAAGGCTTCAGAGCAATCCAAGACCCCCTTGTGTAACTCTTCTGTACTTCTCCACAACGACACTTTTTGGTTTAACTTTGTCACTAAACAGACTGAATTCTTGCAGTCTGACTTCTTGTAGTATTTCTCCTAGGAAAAATAAGTTTCTTTAAACTAACAATCAATAGTAGAAAATTCTGAATGGTTTTCTCTTTCCTGGTTCTTTCTGTCTCCCCGCCCTCCCTTAAGACTTCTTGTAATAATCCCCTGTAGTTCCCTTCTCATTTGGCACTGTACAAGTCTAAGTGACATGCAGACAAATGTCAGTTTAATTCAAGCATAAAAGAGATGGCAGTGACTTCTGAAACAACCTTATTTTGGTAATCCAGACAATGTTTTTACCCCCATTTCCCATTTATGCGTCATCCTGCTAACATAATATCCCCCAAATTCCACCTCAGCAGCACAAACCCGCCATCAACTCACGTAAATTAATCCTCTTTGTGATAGTATTTCCTATGAGCTAGTAATGAGTTACACGTAGCCTGCATATGCATGTGTGAGTAATCTCTGTATCTGCAACACGTAGCATCAAGCATCGTACGTATAAAAAAAGAGCTGTCCTTTAGGATGAAAATCTATAGATAAAGGGCTGCATATCATGCTTTTACCCCCTTTCCAAGCCCTTCCACCCTCATACACTCTGCTCCAGGGAAAGGCAGCATACATTTCAAAATGAGCTATTTGTTTATCGCCAAGTTAAATACTAGAGTGATCATTAACACTTCATTAACGCTTCTGTTTACCCTCTAGACAGGAGATGGCTTCAACAAACCATGCCCCAGGGAAATTAACATTTCTAAAAATTTAGATGCTAAACCAAACATCCTAATTAAGTTTTGGTCACAAGAAATGCTAGGGAGAAGGAGATCTGAATCCACACCAGAATTTCAGAGAATATCTGGCTATGTCAGGAAATACGCATCCCAGAACAGGACCACCCTTCTGTTAACACTCCACCTAGTGTGAAATTTTGTTTGAAGGATGTCCTCACACTTCCTTAATAGCTGAATGATACAGAGAAAAAGAGAAAGAAACAGAAGTATCTCAGAGCTGGCAGTGCAAGTGGGACTAGTGCAGTTTTCCTTTATGAAATCCAAATATGGGCATCACATTTACTAGACTAAAATACAGGAACATAAAACCAGATTTCCTCTTGCATTTCTCTTTGGGATGGAGGGTGAGCTGGGACCAGGTGGCAGGAATTGCATGTCACTTCCAGGGCTGCAGCAACATCCCAAAACAGAGTCATTCTTTCAGCACACTCTAGTACCCTGGCAAGGGTACTCAGAAGCTGTGTAGGCAAGAGAAGGGGAAGATGACGAGTTGAGAGCCTGTAGTGCACAGGAAGACACCATTTCCCTGCAAATAGCCTCAAGAGAACTGATAGGAAAATGGACAGTAGGATCAGAGGCTGAACTGAACAGTCTCCCTGCAAGATCAGGCCAGCTACCACTGAGACACCTCAAGTACAGTTCAAAAGGGAAATGCCCTGCCAAATGAAGCTACCTTGAGCATTTCAGAAGTGAGGAGGTTTTTTGTTGCTGTTGTTTCCTTTGCCCTCCCCAAACTGTGATCTTATTGCAGTTGTATTACCACTTTGCCTGTAATTGTTTTAATTACCTGTCCTCACAGCCAAGGTTATCATTCTAACTCTTCTTCACCTCCCCAAATTCTTGCTGTCCTGATGCATCCTGGCCTCTAAAAACACAGCAGCCTTCGCTGATCAGCTGTAAGGATTAGAGAAGAAGAATACCTTGTTTGTGAATAAGTCCTTAAGAGACAGAGACAAGGCAGTTTAAACTACCTGAAGAGTATTTTAGCTTATCACTTTTGTTTTTAATCTCAACACTCTCTTCTCAGTATCCCCCATCAAATAGTAATAACTCAGTAACCAAAAAAAAAATCACAACAAAACATCATTGAACAAGAGGTCAAGTAGATCCAGAAATCCTGCAAATTTCATCAGCAGAGATGAGAGTGAAAAATCATTGCTAGAGCACAGATTGTTTGAGCTGCAGCTCAGGAAAGGATGATTTTAAAATGTTTACACTCACAGCAATATTTGGATTGTAACTCGGTGGGGTAGGATTGTTTTCTACATCTTTATTCCTGATGAAGGACCCCTGCTGCAGAGCTGGAGTCAGTTTCATGGGTTTTTTAGTGTCATGACTCATACAATGAGGATAGGGATGACACCGTAGAGAAATAGTTTTGCCTCCTTCTCTCAAACTTTTTTATCCACTGCCTGACTGCATGACTCATTTAACATCAAGTACAAATATAATAAGAACTTTTATTCACTGAAAAATAGTTGTATTACATAGCTGCCTTTAATGCCAAGAGAAAGTGGGAAAATCTGGACTGGTAATTAGGTTATTTACGTAGTTACATAGAAATTGTGCACAAATTTGTGTGTCTGTGACATTTGTAAGAGTCTGACCTGTAAAAACAAGTTCAACCCCAGCTGAGGCATAAAAACAGTTGTTGCATAAAATCATGGTTTATTCATGGAGAAAGCACCAGTACTGTATTCTTTCCACACTCAATTTTTCAGAGCTTAATCAGCACTGTAGGGAATGGCAATATGTACCACCTTGAGAGAAACCCAAGGTTTAGGCCCACTGATGATTGATTTACATTTGTGAATCTTGCCATTTATCCTAGCTTGTGGGGCTCGTGAGTCAGCCTGTCACGAGCCGAATAACAGGGCCTTCACAGACATATCCATCTCTACAGCACAACACGGGAGAATTCAAGAGGAGCATAACAGCCAAAGGGGTCACCACACGCTGTTCACTTCCCAGTTTCCTGCAATGTGCTCTGACCAACACAGAGACAGGACAGCTCTAACTCATTTAAGGCACTTGAACATCTAGCCAGCTCCTGGTAGAAATGGAGCCCATAAGTTTTGCAGTATCTGCTCTTTGTAACATGATGCAGGAGCTCAGCACAGCCGAGCATCAGAGCCTTTAAATCCAACCAAGAACAAGAAGCACTAAAATAAAAAAATTATAGAGAATGAAACACAGTGGTACAGATGCCCATAATGCAGTAAAGCAAGCAAAACAAGTCACTGTGAAAGAGAAGTACCTTTAAACAACATGTCACAAAAAGCCATCCAAAAACCTCTCGACTCATAATGGGGGGGGGGGGGCGGGGCCCAATATCGAACAGTCACCTAGTTGTTCTCCAAGACAAATTTGAACCTAAATCATCACTGGAGGAGCAATCACAATCTGGTTGCTGGGCTGCTATTTCAAGCAAAACTCTGCATAACCCAAGAAGCAACCCTTTGCTTCCTTTAGCATCTAGACCTTCCTGGAAAGTTTCCTCTCCCAGCAGGAACCCCACATTGCTGTAGCTCACAGCAAAGAATGGGAAGTCCAGCACAAAAGCACAGGAAGGGGCAGCCATGCTTCATTTAACAATGGGCTATGATACAAATGAAAATGGCTTCCAGGAATAGCTCTTCAGAGTGCATTTACTATGCTACACACTTCATTTGTCTGTATTATAGAAATATTCTTCAGCCAAGCTACAGCAAAACATCTTGTTTGCTTGAATCACTACCAGTGACAGAGTACTTGCATTAACATTTACCTTAATGGTTTTTCACTGCCTACCCTTTCACACTCTTTCTGCTATTAGATTTTTTTTTTTAACCTTCCACAATTCTGTAAAATGATCAATGACATTTGTAATGTTTAAACAAGAAAGAAAAAGTGCCTTGATGCTTCTTTGTCTGTTTGTACTTTTGCAGCTTCAATGGAAGGTCTACAAGCTGGCTATTGTTTGCTAATTAATTTGCGGCAGGGAGAGAAGAAGGGTTAGCACATGGCAGATAAGCTTTACTCTACACATGAAAGGAATCACATGGCAGAGCATTCAGGCCCTAGGTGAATGATTTCCATGCTCTTTATGAATCAGAGAACAGTCTCAGCTATAAATTACATTTCCAGAACAAGAAGAATGCATGAATGTCCCAGGCTCTACCCGCAAAGGAGAACATCAGCTCATTGACACTATCCCTCGCTTGCTTGCTTTAGACAGTTTACACCAGAAATAGTTTCAAAATACAAAACAAACAATTCTTTTATAATGCTCTCCTTTTTCAGTAACTCATGCTGCCTGTGTTTCCACTGCTATTTCATTTCTGCATGCTGTCATCTAAGAATCTGTGTGGTCTTGAAAAAGATGGTATTCCTGCCAAACCTGCAAAGAGTCAGGTCTCCAGGCAGTTGTTGCTAACCAGCCACATAGTACCCATGCTTCAGTTTTAGTCAATTAACAGCAATCCTCAATATAGCGGGAACTTAGATTATTCATTGATACGAGGAAAAGAATAACTGACATTATTACTGACATTACAACAAGCTGTCTGCTGCTCACCTACCAGATACTGCTCTGGAGATTTTTATACTAACAGGTAAATTTTCACAGAGGATGTGCTGAAGAGGTTAGTCATAAGTTAAAGCGACAGCTTTAACACAACTCAAGGGTGGTATGACGGGTGGTCCAGTCCACCCCATGACATGCAAGGAGCACAAGAGAGGGGACATTGCTACTCCTCCACCAACATATGGCCCTCCTCCAGGTTCCCTGCAGGGCTGCAACCACACACCTCACCTCATCCGCCTGCTTCACCGTGGGCAAGTGAGCTGCTAGCAGGGAATTTGCTGGCACTAGACTGATGCAAAGACCTCCATTAATGAGCTGCAGAGTAAACTGCAGCACAAATATCACTGCCTATAAATCAAGGAAAGCCTAATTGAAACCAATCTAGCAAACTAAGCATGAGGTGAACGCAGAGCTGTTCTTTCAGAGGAAACTCCACTGCAACTTGGAAGTTTTTTCACTTTTTTTTTTTAAAGCTATAATCCTGAAGCACCAACATAACCTTGTCACAGATACAACAGTGAAGGGAGAGGCAGTAGAGTTCGGAGTACAAAAGACCACACACACAATAGGAAAATGGGAATATGCTACTACTATATTGAAGAAAAATACCAATATTTAATTTTTCAGTACAGCAGAAAAGGGAAAAGATCTCTGATTATTTTCCCCTTTTCATCTTCTTTAAAGTAGCCAATAACTTACCTTTTGTATAAGAAACAAATACAAAAAAGGACAAAGGTTAAAAGCACATGCTGCTTTTGAACATAGATGTTATTTTAAACTCATCCCATAAACGTGCGCATTAGATTATGTTGACTCTCAATGCAATTCTAGTGTAGCAATTCAAGCTGGACCCCAGAGTACTTAGGGCCATTACTAGGCCTACAGTAATCTTCTCCCTCCTCTCTGCTTTTCTAGTTCCTGGCAAATCCACTAGCAGATATCAGCAAGGAGCTTTGGTACATTGTCTGATCTCTTTCCCTGTACCTGTTGTGAGCACAGGACCAAGCAATGCCGCTTGCGGAGCTGTTGCGTGGTTTAGTCTCATCTGCCACCCAGTGGCTTCCTGTCTGTCCTGCAGCCTGGCAACGCTCAGTTTCTCCTTCAGTTAGGCCCTACAGTGTAAACATATTTTTGCTAGACACAAGGGTCAACTCAATGGAGTACAGCGACAGCAGAAAGCCAAAGCCTGGTACACTTGAAATAAAGCCAAAAAGGACTTTTGGGGGGTTTCTGATGCTCTTTCACCCAAACCAAAGCTTTCCTCAAAAAACTATTAAGTTCCAGTGAAAACTCCTCTCATACTCAAGATAGAGGTTACAGTTAAAGTCTGAGTGAATAAGAATAGCCTTCACCATAATCCCTAAGACTGTTTCCCCCATATGTTTTAATCCTGAAAGATTAAAGCAAGGACTTAAACTCTGTTTTCCAAACAGTGTGGCAAGAGTTTCAAGCTATTGAAGACTTGAACACTTTGGTCTGGGGTTTCATTTGGGTGGGGGGTTTGTCATCAAAAGCATTAGAAGGTGTTAGTTGCATCCAGAGGTGACCAAGTCAGTCAGATTTCAGTTACAAAGACTTTAAAAGAAAATTATTGTTCTTCCCTATCAGAAAATTCCCAGAGGTGCTTGAAGTAGCACCTGTGTCCCAGACTTAACTTATACTGCATTTTGACCATCTTAAATAAGGCTCTATAGATATGCACCATATTAATTTTATTTTGATTGGCTTTTATTCTTTTTGACCTCTCAGATCAAAACAGATAATGCCTTATGTCGGGGAAGCGCTTTTGCAAGTAGAAAAACACCTGCTCTAAGTAACCAATTGTTAGGACCATCTGTACACGTGACCTTGTTTGGTGACTGTACCTTCTGATGGAAGACAGTCATCTGGCCTGTACATTTAATGCATTGCAGTAACTGTGTGTATGGATGTATTATAACAGCAGCCCATCAATCCAACACATTTTCGTTCTACAGCTGTGGATGTAAACTCTGCATTTAAAAACTCCTGGTTTAAGTTCCATCCCTTTCTCTCTCCTCTCCTACAAATAAAACCCATCCTTCCTGAAATGCTATCAGGAAAGCCTTGTATACCTGACCTTTCACATTGTATTCTAAATGCTTTGTGCTAACGAAGTAGCTGCATTCATACAGATACAAACACAGTTTAACAGACCTCCAGGGTCCTTGAAAATGGAAGTGGGGGAAAGGCTCCACTCTAAATTAGCATTTGCAAATTGTCAGTAAGATTAAAATACATATGCAGTGCTGAAAATTAAATTACTGCTTCATGGGTGAAAAGCCAATCTACCTAAAACCTGATGAGTAGCAAAGAGACAGGAGAGAATAAGGGGCCAGCAATTTTGTTGAGCAAGAGCTAGTCTGACTCCTGGATCTGCAAGTGACACGAGCTGCTGCATTTCACAAATAATGAGGCAGAGAAGATGAGCTAGCACACGAAGTCATCTGCCACCATGTAATCCATATGCATGAACTCCCAAGTTAGAAAGAAGGTTCACTGCATATTAGTGAATTTTGTAACTATATATAACAGCTGCTTTTCTACTGCAAACTGGGTTTTCTAAACCAGCCCACAGAAAAAAAAAATCATGTCAGGTACTCTATAATTTTTCATGTGGCTTTTAAAGCCTGTCTTTTCAAAGTAGATATACATTTCAGTTATACAGAAATTAGCACTTATCAGTTAGTTGTGCAAACAAGTCATATTCCAAGAGAAGAAACTTACATGAGCACAAAGTAGCTGTATTATAGATATCAACCTCATTAACACCATGCTCTCCAAGTGTGCAATTCATGTAGCCTTGTTTAGCAGGCAAGTTTGGTGTGTACAGGTACTAGAAAATGGTCTAAATTCAGTGTGTGGTCAACAGCTCAATTTTATACAAAGATGATTGTAGGGATGTTCTCATCCCCATGGACACAGGAACAATAGTTACTCTGATGGCAAACAAAGTGCAAGAGAAACCAATTTATCTTTCCTCATTTTCTATGCATCTCCCCTTCCTAATTTTAGCCACTTTCAGAAGTTGCAAGATACTGGCGCCAAATATCGTGAACTTGGCTTCAAGAGCGAGAATACTAGAGGCCAAGAATATGGCTACCACTGTGCTGAAGAGAGACACTATTTTGGGGAGTGCTGTTTTAAGACAATTATCTTCTTAACTCATCCAAGCACCGGCAAACTAATAGCTGTGATTTAGAACTAGGATGTATTAGAAACTGTATGAAGACACTGCATTTAGTGATAATGGCCATAGTTGATGTGTGTTTCAGAAGGGCTCAGTCTCTTCTCCAAAAGAATAAGTTTAATACTGTGAAATAAAAATAGCTTAATTGCATCTGCCATTGGGACATTGCTTGACCTTGCTCTATGTTGATATGAATGCTGCAAAGCCAAGCTATTTGTTCGAAGTCTAAGCAAATCAAACCTACAGCTTGCAATTTCTCTTACAGTGAGAATGGTTTTGTTTCCGTGAAAATTTTCATGGCCACTGAACTAAAAACAGAAATTAATCTGTAACAGAAACATTTTTGCAGTAGGCCCCATTCTTTGATGCGGTCACCTTCTCATGCTGAGGAAACACAGCTTTATGTCATCCTTGATTAGCATCCACCTTCCCAATGAAAGGAGACAGAGATCCCTTTCTGACATAGCTAACATCTTTAACAACCTCCCCACTTCACAGGTTGTGCCAGGGCTCAGTAGATACCTCCCTCTCTTCTCCAGGCCATGCCACAGTGAGGATCTTAGCAGACTAGCAAGGGCAATTCTCCCAGACATCTATGCTTCCAAATTCTAAAATGGCTCCATGTGTTCCCCCTAATTATCTGTCCATGGTAGCAAAAAAAGAAATTAAACTCACTCATTTAGGCCACACAGTGCAATTTGTTTCTCAGTAACAAGCTAAATGTAGTTCCTACAGAGACTGCAGTAGGTGAATTTTATATAGATATCTCTATCCAAATACAATTTCCCACACTTCCATCCTGTTGTGACTACTACTTTTTTCAGTCATAGTCCCCCTCACAGCCTTTGACTCAGTATGACCAACACTAATTCCTTGCCTCACCTGCTAACACATCTAATACCTCTCCATGATAAACCTAGATATAACACACACCATTGTCTCTGAATCCTCCTCATCCCTTACATTTCACTCTACATTTCAACTTTTCATTCCCACCACAAAATCCAAATCCAGTTAGTTCTCCACTCGGTTTCCAAAAAACCATTTCCCTCCCTTAATTAACAAAACAAAACCACATATTGACTTTTTTTTTTTTTTAAACTTCTAGTCACACTGATTTTGGAATCCCTTCCACTGGCTTCCTTGTCCCCCCCATTTTTAAATTCCTACTTCCCACCCTTAACACATTGTGGGGGTTTTTTTTGTTGTTAATATTGGTTGAACTGCTTACATCTCCCCAAGGTCCACTGAGAAGACGTAAGTAGAAATTCACTTTGAGATTCTGGGTTTCATTCTGGGGAGAGCCAAGTCACTAGAAAACACGTATTTTTACTGACTGCAATTCATCTTCAGTAGCTACAGTATATATGTGAAGAACTATCCTTTGAAGCCTCAGGAAAGCATTTGTATGAGATATTACAGTCAGTGGGTGACCCGGTCTCTGCACTCAACCCTGTCTCCAAACTACTTAAGTGGTATGTACTGCATTTTGGCATGCCTAACCTTGCCTTCTCAATTTTCAGCTGTACAGTATAAGCAAGTACAAGGAATCTTTCATCTCCCCTGAATGCTGCTGATATTCTATAGCATAATCTCATCATCTCCTGGTCAACTGAAAACTGTAAATTATGCCCAGTTTTAGGTGCCATTCACAAAGTAACTCTCCACTCTCTCCCTTCCCAACTGTTCAGCTGATTGAATGGTTAAGACAATGCTGCTCAGTTGGGAGCCGTAGTCACAACTACACCTTAAAAATGAGTGCATACTTAGGTGAGAGGAAAAAGATAAAATCAATCCTGAGGTTAAAAAAGAACCGGCCCATTAAGCAGGTTGTCAGGCAAGTAAGAATTCTGCTTCATAATTAGTGTTTTAGCCTCTCTTGTTTAGAGGAGGTAGGAACACAGACCCATTTCCAGGAAAATAATTTATGTAAGGAAACTGTTGTTTCAGGCTTCAGAAAACCTAAACTTTAGAAAGGCCACACTGCATTTCCTTCAACTAGATCAATAAACACACTTTAATTGTCAGGTTTGTTTACATAAGACTGTACGAGCTGTCAAGGCCCATCAGCACTGGATGGAAAGCAACTAGTCACCCACTCGGCTCCAGATTGCTGACATATTTGGCATTGCCTGGTCTAACAAGCCTTGACAGCCCTGAAGGCAGGAGCCCTTTTTTCCCTTACATGCATGAGGCAGCTCAGGGAGACAAAAAAACCCCAAAAAACTCAATACTAAGCAGCAGCATTTCACCTCATCTCCTCCGTTTCATGTTTTTGCCCATGAAAAACGTTTTAACTGTTTGTGTAGAAAATGAGACAGTCCGACACTGCCTTCACCCTCAAATAGCTATGGAGTTTTATTCACAACTGTTGACATTACCTGTTTTTAAACCCATATGACTGATAGAACATTAAGTGCAAGATAAATCACTCCCTTTCAGCAACGGCTTCTGGGCACGTGGCTGAGGTATTTCAACATTGAAGGGCAGCAGCTTGCTATGTTACATGGAAAAATATCTGTGGAGGTTCAAGACAAAAAAGTTCTTCCGATACCACATTAGATACTCCACAGCTGCAAGGGAAAGTGCTTCCCCCAGACACAATTACTGATTTCAGCTGAGTCACTGTAGAGATGAACTTGAGTTTGTTATAAGGCCTCTTCTATCTAGTGCACTACTGACAAGTGATGAATTAGACTGAGCAAACCAAGCTCTTCCCTGAAAATGAGTCCAGCATTCTAGAAATACAGTAATTAATTGTGTCAAAGTCAGACAGCAAAACCTTGTTAAGTCACTAGGATGGAAGCAGGTAATACCAAAGCACCAGCTCACAGCCCCAGGAACCCTCTCCATACAACACACCTCTGCACAGAAGAGAGATAGGGACAGAGTCCAGCCTCCTTCCAGGTGTTTTCCTTCCCAGGTGTTAAAGTCAGAGCCAAACCCTCCAAATTCCTGCCCTTTTACCTTATCCCTTTTGCTGCTGTTATGGTAACCTCAAGAAATTGGAGGGGAAGGAAGAAAGAGAGAAGATGCAAACAAACCGTTTTCAAATGGAGATAGGAGGGAAGGAGGGTACAAGGAGGCACACCACACAGCTAGTATCGCAGTCCTTCTATTCAAAGCACTTGCCTTTCTCTTTGCTGTTGCCAGACAGTCCAGTTGCATCCCTCCATTCTGGGTGAATCCCTAGGATTTTCTTTGGTTAAAAGAGAGACTTGTTTATAGGAATGTCTGTAATCCACTTGTGGAAAAAAATGGAAACTAGTAACTTAACCAGAAAACCATTTAAAAGCATAGAGGAGAAAAATAAGGGGCACCGTAACCCAGCACCCCTTAAGGGGTGAACACAGAGTGCTATGCTCACACATTCACAGTGATATTTTATTTGGCAAGTAAATCAAGCAAAACTTCTCCTTAAGGGGTCCATAAAGGTAGTCAAGCAACAAGAACAAAAAAGCTGCATGAAGATTAGCTGTATCTGAGGCTCTGAAGTTCAATAAATAACCACGAGAGGCGTTGGAAAGCCATGCAACACAGCAGTCATCCTTTCGCTGTTTTTTGTTATCTACAAATCATGCAGGTAGCACATGCACTGCCCATTGAAAACCACAACTTGTAGCGTGAGTGCACAACAGCAGTTCCAGCACGAAAAGCATTGCCTAACTATTGAAGCTACCAACCCTTAAGAGTAGATGTCAGGCAAAACAAGTCTAAAATCTAGTTTTAGATTAAAAAACAAAGCAAGAAAAAAAAAAAACAACCCCTTTCACTCTACCCCAGGGCACATATGGTTAAACTTGCTGTTTAAAGATAAATAAACAAACTTCAGCACACTGCAATCAAGTGTACTTTAGTTTCTCCAGTGTCATAATAACAAAAATGTGCCATTTTCACTCATAATTATAGAATTAGTCTTCTATATGCAGGCCTTCTAACAGAATAGCTGTTCTTTTTGGAAATCATAATGCCATTAAGCTTGCATTTAAGAGATAGTAATGCTGCTTGGGGATACCGCTACATACAGTTAAAAGAAAAAAAAAAAAAAGTATCTGAAGAACACTGAAGAGTTTTAATAAAGCCAAGGACATCTAGGCCTTTTTGCTGAATCTTAAAAGATTATTTGCATTTTGTGGCACTCCTAGCGTGGCAAGAGATGTCTTGTAAGTCTTACACTAGTCTCAAGCAGCGTAACTTCAGAGTGACACTTGGGACTTGTGCCAGCTCTATCTGCAGTGATTCTTTGGTAGACCACAACACCCTCACCACACCATAATCAGCACTAGAGGGCCCACCTCGGCTGCTTAAGCAGCCCAGGATGTCCGGCGGTGCAATTGCTTGCCAGCATTTTGTAATCATCTGGCCGATATGTTCTCAGAAAAGCAAAAAAACCCATACAATCAGCCGAAACCTTAGTATTATTTCCCTTCATGTAACTGTAAATATTTTGTACTAAGTAAAATAAAAACTCCAACCCTCTCAATAATGTGTTACTCCAGATTATAGTTTAGATTACAAACAAACCAACCCTAGAACTACTATGAAAGGAATACTGTCTTCTCTGCCTACATTCATAGGACTTTGACAACACCAAGATCAATCTTTTTTTTTTTCTCCTTTTTCTACAGAACTACAGTGCAGTCTTACTCCTCCAGATGCAATTGCTACGTGCGTTGTAAAGCACAACTTTAAAGCCTGTCTGGGAATTTCAAGCTCCAGCCTTAAAAACACCAAAACAATTATTAATGAATAATAAAAGCAAAGGGAGGGTTTCCTTTTGTAACACATTATTTTTTTCTTCATGGTACCTGCTAATTCAGAAGAATCTATTCTCTTTCCCTTTGTTGGTCTCCTTTTATCATTTTCACTTTTGTTTCTTTGCATTTCTCTGACCCTACAAACTTGCTTCTGTGTTTCCCCTTCACTGCATCTTCCCCCGAGCCAGGCTTAATAACTGCTCTCTTTCTTGCAAGCAATCTTTTTTCCCCCCTAAAAGTGCTATTATCCTGATTAAACAGGAAGGGCAGGTAAATACACAGTTCTTTCAATCATTGTAGCTGGTATAGAATAAGGCATTAAAATCTTGCTTTTTTAATCTCAATACAACCTAATCTAGGATTAAGTGAATATGTGAAGATCTGTGAGTTTAAGCTATCGTTTACTGAATTTTAAATTGGAGCCTTCTAAAAACAGGATGCGAGCAATTTGTAAAATGGCTTCAGTGATTTTTCCTTATTTACTTTAGCTCCCCGGCATCTACAGACCATCCCTTTGGGAAAACAATTTCCATTTAACTGACATGCAACAACAGCAACAAAAATAATGTTGCTTGTGTATGCAGAATCTCAAACAACTGCAAATGAAATAGAAAAGGATTTTGATATATGACCACCAACTCTCAGATAGAAACATCATCAAAAGAAAGAATACTGCATAAAAACATGACACAACAAACGCAGATCATTGCAAAGAATGATTTAATAAGGGTGTGCATATCAAAAAAGCAGCTGGCTTTTCATCCTCCAATAATTTCTTGTTTTGCTAAATCAAATGCAAATAGTCCTTCACAGCAATTTCTTTAATCTCAATTAGTTATATAGGCAGAGAGTCTGGACTAGCTAAGCAGAAGTGAAAAAAATTCCATGCATTTAAGATACTAAAACCAAAAAAGTCTAAGGCTTCACTTAAGCCTTACAAGGCCAGAGCTCTTCAACAGGATTTCCCAGTCTCCTACACCCTGTCCAGCAGCATTCCCAGCTGCTCCAACCAGTCAATGGAGCATTCATGGTTTTCATTCCCCTCTCCTAAGTCCCTTTCACAGAAAAAAAGAAACTGAGCAGTGAGGCCAACATCCAGTTCTATAATCTGTTGTTTGATGTCTAAACAGCTACTTCCCTGGTTCTCAAAAGGCCCAGCTTGCTGAGGTCTAACCCTAGTCAGTCCCCCACTCCCCCAGATGAGCCAGGAATGGTGCTGCACAGGGCTGGTCAGGGGCAAGTTCATTGCTTTACGAAAGGGTGTCCAAATGGATCCAGTTATTATTTCGCTATATCACCCAACAGACTTTCCTTCCTCTTTATCAGGTATTTGATGGAAAGATTGTTAAGAGATCTTTTCATCTATAAGAAGCTTATCAGCTCGTAATGCTGCAGAGCCCAAATTAATCTCCTTGAATTAAATCAATACTGCAGCTGAGACTGATGCTATGACATAATGGACACAGGCTGAAAGGGAAGTATAGGCTGAAAAAATAAAAAAAAAAAATCACACAAAACAAGTACAGCCAGAATACAAATGAAAGTTGCAGATACCTTAGGCCTAATTCCTTTAAACTGAAGATCTCCAAGCATACACACCCATACCCCCTATTATGCTGGAGGAGGCAGACCTGCACATGAATGAAATAGACTTTGAGTTTTACAAGCAGATGATAAGAGTTATGGATCCAGTAACGTAGCAATAGCCTGCAAAGTGCCTTTCTTGAACACTCACAGGTTAAAGCAAAGTAACTATGAATCTTCAGCAGCCTGCCTACTGTAAGGGTAAAAAAACCCCACCCCAAACCACTTTGCTATTAGGGTGTTGTGTCCAAATAGATATTGTCTGTTCTCCAATACCAGTTCAAAGAGAAATCTGTTTCAATGTCTCAAAAGGCTTCAGCAACAGCCACTTCTGATTTCTCAGAGAAAATTGTCTCTTCAGGTCCATGAAATTCAACTGAACCTAGTAACTATATAAGCCTAGTGGGAAGCAAGTTATGGGGAAGCCTCCAGGAAGAGATTTTGAGCTGCATTTATCAACAAATCACTGTGAGATTCAGATTGCCAACACAGCTCGGATGCTGCTGCAGGCCTTTCTATTGCAGCTCTTGCCAGCACATCTCCTGGGAAATCTGCAGTTACCCTTAACATCGCCAGCCTTTGACAGATCTCTGAAACAGGCATGTCAAACCAATGGCAAGAATGATGAAAACAGAGATAACATTCAGGTGAGGTGGCTCTGGCCTCGTCTAATACATTGAAAGACCAAATGTGATCAGTTGCCCTGTATCTGCAGATTGCCAGTTTTTGCAATCAGGAATCCATGAGTCAACAATCCAAGTGAACTGCCAGTTGTGGCAAACACTCTTTCCCCACGCTTGGGCCATATTCACTCAAATTCATAACCTGTTGTTTCAGAAGTTCACATAATCAATTCTGGCTCCTGAGGGATTTAAAATGGAAGTGTCTCAACAGCGCAACTCAGTCAATAAAATATCACTTGGATTTCACAAAACCAAACCAGTCAGCATTTTCCAAATGCATTTGAGTCAGTTACTCAAACTAAGATGATAGTTACTGCGCTATCACCTGCAGTAAGTTAGATCTTAGTGAGGAAGATACTTAAGCCTCTAAAATTTAAAAGCAGACATCTAGAGTGCTAGGCAAGTACTAAATCCAGCTGCTCTAATTAGCGCTGATCTGATATCCAAATCTGATTTCTAAAGTTGTTATACAGTATTACTCTATAGATGGTAGAGAGCAGACAGCATGGCTGAGACATCTTAACATTTATCTGAGCAAAATGAAGCATTATCTTTGTAGCTGGGTAGTTTGCGACAGTGGGAAACCCAGAACATTCCAATGTTCTAGTACTCAAAGAAAAGTTGGCTTACACAAGTTTTACTAGAACAGCCTCTGCAGCCACCTACAGGAGTGTGAGGCAGAAATTCATCAATTGCCACATTTAGAGCCATAGAAATAAAAAACCACACAAAATGCATCTTTAAGACACCTCACATGCCATACAATTCAGAGAAACAAACAGCCTGTTTAATAAATTTTGCGACTCTCCAGCACAAGAAGGACAACACCACTAAATATGCAAAACAGAACTTAACAGTTGATCTAACAGCCTAATTCTATGACTTAAAGAAGTCCTTAAGGTAGTTCACAGCTGGATAGCGGTGGCAGCATGTGTCACAGAACAAATCACAAGATTTTTCAACAATATATTCCTCAATTGAGTTTTCCTCAAAACTGAGGCCCCCAAAACAACCAAAAAACTTCTCCTAATTGCATATTAGTTGCAACCTTTTGTAGTAACTGAAAGACTGAGCAGGAAATTTGTGCAGGATGGGGTCTCCTCAAAGGAGATAAGGAATGGCTGCCTGAGGCACATCCTGTACTCTACACTTAGAGACTAGGGTTAAGTCTCTGAAGAACTGGATTAGCAGTTCACAGTGCAGTCTCAGTAAGAGGATCATGAGTAAGCCATGCCTCCACACAGAAAAACCGCCTATTGCACACCTTTCTCTCTCTTGGAGCTGATTTTTTAACTCCTCTGGTTCAGCTTGCTGGCTGATACACAGAAAACAGAGCCATTTAAAAATGGATGAAGCAGACTTTTTGTCCTCTTGAAGGATTAATAGCTTTTACCTTCAAACAGTTCTTCCTCCTTCATCAGTTAAGATCAGAAACAAGAGAGAGCAATTTATTAAAAAAGGTGCCTGGCAGGATTAAAACAAAAGCATTCTCCTCAAAAATTAGAGGGCGTGGCTGACACTACCTGTCAAAGCTTGCTAACATTTGGGCTTGCAGCCAGCTCTGCAAAGGCATTTAGTTTTCTGTTGGGTGGTACAATCACTTATAATCTCTTCCCTGCAGTGGTTTATGAGAAAAGTAGAAGAGGTCAGCTTACGTACACGTCCATCTTGGCACTTCCAGTTTGGAGAAAGTGCCAGCTGTAGAAAAAGTTAAATCTATTCAACGGTACATTTGGGTCTAGAAAACGTGGGTAATTGTATTTCTGTAGGTTCTGCAGTCTGTATTCTGTGGGATACCAGTGGCACCCATGCTGACAAAGAAGGGGTTGGTAGGGAAAGCGTTAATGGTATGTGCGGAACAAGCTATACCTTGAAGAAAAAGTTTTCTTCGCATGGTGAGGGGACTGAGGATGGTTCTGTGAATCTCAGTAGCAGAGATTCAGTGTAGGGGTGCAAGGTACAATTCCCACCTCTCAGGAGACTGGGCAAAAGACAGCAGGTGGTGATTTTTGCATGTTTCTTCCCTAAGCTATCAATAGGAATGGATGGCTATAAGTAGCTTCATCTTTTTTATTTAAGAAAAACCCAGCCAAACCACTACCTGAAAAAGGAGCAAAATTCAAAGCTGCTGATTTCAGAATGTTGGAGAAAACAGACCAGGTTGCGTCTGCAAGCGGATGAAGAAACCAGCAAGGCTGGTTTACGAGGGGGAACCTCACGATGGTCACACTGAGATGACCATAGTGTGATGCATTAAGTACACAGACCTCTGCTGCTTTAAGTTACGTTGCAACGCCAACGGAAAACCAGAGCAATGAGCTCCTTTACATCACGGAGACACGTAAACCATGCTGCACTGTGCCTCCCACAAAGAGATACGCTTTCTAAGCTGCCAATCTTCCCAATCACAGCAGCTGCTCTTCACACACAACCAGACATCAGCAGCTACCAATTTGAACAGAATGAGAAAGCCACTGCCTGCACCCTTCAGTCAGGGGCCTTGCTACTGCCAGATTTAAGTTTCAGCACAGATAGAGCCAAAGTGCCACAATCAGCTCAAGGCAGAACAGAGTAGAGCTGCAGAATTCACAGCGTGAGGAATACTTAAAGAAGCATATCCATCACTCCTTGTGCAATAGTTACAGAAATACTTAGCTGACAGGTAGAGGGTGGGAAGTGATCAGTATGCATGTCAGAAAGAGTCAAAATAAGCATTTTTCTGCTACGCTTTTTTCCTCTTCATAAACTCTACGAGCTAGATACTAGTGCAATATCACTTTTCTGAAAAAGCTCCAGAGCTGGCCTGCAAGTCTCCCTATGTTAACTGGTCACGTTCAAGCAATTTGAAGCAACTCCAGAAAGTGTCAACACACACTAATGCTTACTCAGAAATCCTATGAGCTTCCAAACAACTCAATGTTTTCCTAGTGACCAAGTGTGTCTAACCCCCACAAATGAAAATACAAGCTAAACAGAAGAATTTGCTCAGCAGCATATTATGACTTTACACACACATATGCTGCAAATAAAGGATGACCTAGCTTAACAGCCTCAACCACAGAATTATTAATTTTCTGCCATGGCTGTTCTGAGTATCCTTGAATAGCTACTTCCTTCTGCACTTTCCTCTCACCCTTAAAACAAAAGAAAAAGAGCACACTGTTTTGAGGAGAGCTCTGTAATTGGAACAAAAGGTGGCAGTTCAAACCCTTAAGAACGCGTAGCATCTGCTTACAATTCTACAGTACAAACAAACCACAAGGTACAAAAGCACATTGAGCTTGTTCTGGCAGAAAAGCATGTCTCCCCCAGGGAAGGGGGTGGTGGTAATGCCTTTGGGACAGAGATTTTGCTGTCTTCCCTCTATTGATTAGGTTTAGCGACATAAGGCTTTTTCTGTACACGCAGCTTTTCCTGTTGAAAAGCATGGCACTTGGGCCACAACACTCTGACCTTTTCTTCCAAGTTAACAGCAAGATCCACAAGTCTGTCTAGACTGCAAAAAGCAGCATAAGGAAGGGAGCCTTGAGCTAGCTAAAAACAAGCTGCAAGCATTAGAGTTACAACACAGTGGTGTGCTGCAAAAGCTGTTTGTTGAGTTGAAACATAGGACTAATTTGCACCAGGTACAATGTCACACACAGCCAAGCAGCTTTCAGGAGCCACATCCATAGCTTGGAACAACGTGATTTTGCACTGTGTATACATCTAACTAAGTCTGATGCATGTTGAGTATCCTTGCAACACAGAAAGTGGAACTAGACAAGTACACTAAGTAGATTAAGCTACAGTCACTGGGATGAGCTTCAGAAAGCATCCAAGCAAACTTGTGAAAGAAGAATCCATCCAGAGTTACTAAATGCAAAGACATCACCTCTGGTCCAGGGAGTGCAGGGATGAATCTGTCACCTAACACAGCACGGTTGTGTTCTTGAATGCATAAGCTGCAACATCTGTGCCTTGTTCTCTCTGCTTGGGCCACGTCCCATGTCAGGTCTGCCTCTCTCAGCTCTTTTGAGGCATCTCTCAGCCCCAGTCCTCTACCCAGTCTCTCACTGCTTCTTTTCAGTCCACATACGCATTGGTATCATTTGAGCCAGGAGCCTTTACCTGATAGTACACTCCTACAATTACAATACCGTTCTTGCTTTAAGTTACAGCAGCACTCTCAGAGCTTTTCTCAGACTGCAACCGTGGTGGATAGAATGCCCCTCATGACTGTGAATTACTTCAAACATTTACTGTTGTATTTTTGCAACCAAGTGTCCCATACCCCCTGAAAACTGAGTCCAAGTTCTAACATTCACTGTCTCCTCCCACAAAACCCAGACTAAAATACTAATTTTACCAAGATATATGCCAAAGGGAAAGGGTAACAGACAATAAGAGGCCAGATTTACTATACAGCAAGAGACATGAAAAACAGGTCTATAGCAGAACTGGAAAACAATTACAGATCTCAGCTACTTGTGGAAGGTCTACTCCTCCAGTCATTGCTTAACCTCTCTACTTGCAGTCTTGAGAAGGAGCTACAGACAAAATGAAGAAATCTTGCCAACTCTCTGCAGTTCCTCATTATACAGTGTAGTGAGATAACACATTGAAGACCTCATAGGGACTTTGCGTCTTCTGCTTTTCCTATTGTTTTGCATACTGCTACTGTCCTTTATTCTCAACTTTCCCCATGAATTATGACTTCGCCCCTCTTCTCAGAGCTACCTTGCCTTTTGAATCACTGGCAGTTATTATTTTTAAGGGGCAACATAAAATGATGAGGATATTTACAGATATCCTTAAAGCAGACAGCTTATCATTTCTCTATTACATCTCCTTGTAGATATTTCAAGGCACGGTGTGTGGAATACTGCAGAGAGCCATTTGCATATCAAAGAAGAGACAAGGAAGTTTAGTGCTTTGGCTGGCATCATGATCAATGCATGCTGCACAGTATATTACACTAGCCTGACTCTACATCAGACCAGTGCTAGCAATTTTACCCTTTGTAGCTCAAAGTGCTGGAGACTGCCCAAACAAGAACCCAAGCATCAAGCTTGCTGCATTTAGTTTACACAAAGCTGTGTCACAGTTCCCAAAGAGAAGAGCAAACAAGAGTCATTGGCAATTACATTGGCCATTCATTGGAATAGCTAACGCACATTTCACTTGACACAGAGTTCAAAATCCACTAAAACTCAGAAGGAAGTAGTTTTTCTCCTGTGAAACTTTCTTACTGAGGAATTTCTCTATTCTGCACCAAAACTGGGAACTGTCCCCTTCCGTCACCAATAACTGCTCCAGTAATCTTCAGAAGTGAGGACAGGTAGGATGCAGTTAGCATTTCAGCCACCAGGAATTATAAACAGGATTTCCCTGTATTACAGCTGAGTGTCCAGCCTCCTGGGTTATTATGCATGCACAGGGATTTCTCCACCTCTGGCTTCCAGAAAGTCTGCCTGGGACTTGAGCAACCTTGAGCCAACAAAACATCATGAAACTGGTAGATTCAAAACAGAATACTGACTGGTGTGGGCTATACTCCAACACAGCTACTAGCAGATGGACTAACAGCTCTTCTCTTCCACACTGCTGTTCAAAAGGTATACCATATGGGAGAGAAAAAAAAAATATATAATCCAAGTAGAGCTGGGTACTACACACCCAAACTTAGCCTACCCCTCAAGTGATTTTACACACTCTTGTGGCAAAAATACAGTAGTGGAGCCCAGTCTCCTTTTATGGGAATTTTCCCCATCATAAAAAAAAAAAAAATCTCTTTGGTGAAACCCTCTAACAAATCTTAACATCACTGCCACTGTTTGAGGGCCTGGCCATAGGCAATCCTTTGCTATAGCACATATGAAAACAAGCATTACAATATAGACAGGAGAGCTGTCCTTAAGCTGCATTCTCACAGCACTATCATGTAAGACATGTTTTATAGTTTGTGTACTTGTTCAAGACTAAGCATTCTTTTGCATTTGTCCTGGTTTCAGCTAGGCTACAGTTAATTTTCCTCCCAGCAGCTGGTATCATGTTGTGTTTTGGATTTAGGACAATAACACACTGTTTTTTTGGTTGTTGCTAGGCAATGTTTACACAGAGTCGGGTACTTTTCAGCTTCTCACACCGCCCTGCCAGTGAGCAGGCTGGGGGTGCACAAAAAGCTGGGGGGGACACACAGCCAGGACAGCTGGCCCAAACTGGCCAAAGGGATATTCCATACCATATGATGTCATGCTCAGTATATAACTTGAGGGAAGCTGGCTGGGGGCGGGACTGCTGCTCAGGAACTAGCTGGGCATCAGTCAGCCTGAGTGAGCAATTGTGCTCTGCGTCACTTGTTTTGTATATTCTTTCATTATTATTCTCTTCCTTTTCTGTCCTATTAAACTGTGTTTATCTCAACCCACAAGTTTTACCTTTTTTTCCCTCCAATTCTCTCCCCCATCCCACTGGGGGCAGGGAGTGAGCCAACAGCTGTGTGGTTGTTTTAGCTGCCTGCTGGGTTAAACCACAACAGCATTTTACACTCTTCGAAGACATTCACACCTTTGTTTAAGAGACGCTGAGAAACTTAAGTATTATGTGTAGATATATTCAATGCTATTTACTAAATACTCATGCAGTTTACCTAATACAATGTATTTTGAGCTCCTACTTTTCATGGGCTGGCAGCCTAATTTCATCTGAGCAGGAAGAACAATCAGCCTCACACTGGTTCCTTGTGATTTGTATTGACATAACGCTACTCATCCATCCCAAAGCAGTTTTTTTCCATCCACCCCTGAAAAAACAGCCACTTCTAAACCTGAAAGCCATTTTGTTCCACAAACCCATCAGTCACCTCTGATGGCTGGTGACACAGCCATACCACGCTAGTTCAAGAAAACAAAGCAGGAGTGGGAGGCTGTAAGGGAAGAAAACCCTGCAGACAGCTTAGTGTCAGACAACAGAAGATAAAGCATCTCTCCTTTGCCAGAGAAAAGGAAGGACAGAGAAACTATCTTTCAGCTTAAATCAGGTATTTCCAGTAAATAAACATAAATCAGGAATAGTTTAATAGCAAGCACTATTTTAAGAATCAACTCAGGTCCCAAGGTTAGCAATAACATTCTCCAGTGATTCTTTTCCTTACCTGGCTACTCTGTAACAAGGGTTCCTAAATATTAAGGTCAAGAGAGGTTTCAAATTCACATCAGAAAGGTATCTTCTTACAACAGCCTGTTCAAATAAAGTACTCCAGGTGACAGAAAATAGCAGAGAACAGCCACCACACTTCAGATGAGAGGTCGCTACATCTCACCCTCTTCTACACCTCCCCTACCTGCCAGCCTAGCCTCTTACCTCAATCTCTCTTTGCAACCCCAAACTCACCCCACGCACTGCCGAGGTGGTGATTTTTATAGCAGCTGTTGCTTATCCACCCCTGGATCCCAGTCAGGGCTGCAATTAGCCCTTCATTAGCTCTGCACCAGGGCAGATCCTCCAAAGCCCTCATACTGCAGCCCGTGTGTGGAAAGGAACTTGGCACCTACCATCTGCCTATTGTTTTCTGTACCTGAAGTTTCTTGTATGGAGCTGGCCAACATCCTGGTAACACCACCGCACTGTGGGTACAGGCACCTCACGTGCTGTCTCTTTGCCACAGGGCTAGCACACTTCAGGAACACACAGCGCTCTCGTTGTCAGAGTGCATTGGCACGACAAAGTTGTGGTGGCAAGAACACGTTTTCTGTGGAAGAAACACATTGCAGGAAAGCCCTGAGTGAACTCTGTCATCTTTCATAAGCCCTGAGGCATGTTTATTGTTAGTAGAACAGATAACAAGATGCTTGCAGCAGTGTATGTAATTAGGAAAAAATCTCTAGTGTAACATGTTAGTGCCCTCACAAGTAAGAATTAGATAAGCATGTGTGAATCCTTCATAAACTCAGTCATCCTTATTGTTGCCAACAAGGCAAATCAGAAACCTGGCCTGCTGCTACGCGATTTGAGCATGTTGTGCAGAGAGACACTGAGATGGGCAGGGGGGCACCAACTCCAACAGGAGAGGCTGTGCAAGCTGGACTCGTTGAGCTTGGGGATGAAACAGCCTCAGGGGGACACAAAAGCAGCCCCCCACTAACTACAAGGGGTTTACAGAGAAGATGGATCTGGGCTCTTTATTGAGGTGCTCTGTGGAGGAAAAGGGACAACGGACATAAATTGAAAAAAACAGGTTCTAGATAAAGTAAGTAATTTCACTATGAGATTAATGAAGGAACGAGTTACCCAGAGTCCTTGGAAGTTTTCAAGACTGGGCAAATCTGTGACCACTCTGATGTGGATTCAGTGTGACCTTGCTTTGGGCAGGAGACCTCTGAGGGCCCTCCTGGCTGGGGTGTCCCTGTGGTGCTACTAACCAGCCGAGTCTTTCCCACGGCCAGGCAGAAGCCAGCCGCTGGATGTCACCCTGCACTCACCGAACAACGCTGCTCCCACGGCAAGCAAAGCATCAAATCCCACAGCAGCGGGAAGGCTTTCTTAATTGCAAGCTTTTTACTTCAGGTAACGATTTAGGAGTATTACACTTCTTCAAAGCCAACCTTGCTGAAAAATACACAACGGTTTAGTTTAAAAGCTTCTGAATTCCCACCTAAGGTTGAAAACTGAATGCTAACTTCAGCTAAATAGATACCATGAGATCGCAAGTTAAGAGTGCAGTTCGAGGCCACATCAAGAGTGCTACACAACCTTGTTTAAAGGCAAAACTGAAATACACATCAAGCTGTGTGTATATTTCCCCTATGCTGGGATAAAATGAACAGAAACAGACTATAAGATCTTGTCATATAAATAGCACACACTGCATGTAAGATATTGTGTACATATTACTAAAACAGTAACAGTGAAACTGCTGTGATTTCTATAAAGAAACTGCAAGGACAATAATCACTGTAGGGGAAAAAGAAAGAAACTAGAAAATCAAAAGCCTCCTCCGCTGCCTGCTAGCGTAATATTGATTCTCCTCTCCTTCTCCTGAAAGTCAGTTCCTGTTTATTTCAGCCAGGTACGCTGCAGCATGAACACTTAGGGGTCTGAATGGCAAGCTGTGTTGTTCTGAAATGAGCTTCACCTAAGAATGTGAGATGCAGAAAGCAGATCTGTGTTCAGTGTCAAAACTATTGATCTTTAACTGTCAACTTCACTTTAATACTGCTGCCAACTGCAAGCACTCAAAAGTTTTCTCCAGACATCCTGTGCTCCCCTGCCATTTCTCCATTCCCCACTTCCCCCAGATTTCATCGTACAAGTCTGGGATCACTTTGTTTACCTTTGGTGCTAGTGCTGCTAAGATTAAGGTTGTCATGCTTCCCTACGTTTGTAAAGGGTAGAAACAGACTTTCCTCTGAAAACAAGGGATTCTGAAGTAATAATCAAGCCTCAGAAATGGGAATTTTAAATTAATCAAGCATTGTGAAACTTGCAATAAAATAGTGATAATTGAAGCATATCATGCCTGTTCTCTAGAGTGAGAAGACTGTGTCAGACTGCAACATCTCCACTCTTCTGAGCACACACATCATCCCTTATAAAGTGAATCTACCCAACATGCCTTCTCGGTGTAGCATTTTGTCGTGGTTTTACCCCAGCCGGCAGCTAAGCACCACACAGCCACTCACTCACTCCCCCGCATCAAGATGGGGGAGGGAATTGGAAAAGTTAAAGTGACAAAACTCATGGGTTGAGATAAAGACAGTTTAATAGGTAAAGCAAAAGCCGCACGCACAAGCAAAGCAAAACAAGGAATCTATTCACCAATTCCCATCGGCAGGCAGGTGTTCAGCCATCTCCAGGGAAGCAGGGCTCTGTCACACGTAACAGTTACTTGGGAAGACAAACGCCATCGCTCTGAATGCCACCGCTCCCCTCTTCATCTTCTCCAAGCTCCTTATAAACTGAGCATGACGTCATATTGTATGGAATATCCCTTTGGTGAGTTTGGGTCAGCTGTCCTGTCTGTCCCCTCACAACTTCTTGTGCACCCCCAGCCATCCCGCTGGCAGGGCGGTGCGAGAAGCAGAAAAGGCCTTGACTCTGTGTAAGCACTGCTCAACAACAACAAAAACATGTCTATATAACCAAAGCATCTCTATATTATCAACACTGTTTCCAGCACAAATCAAAAACATAGCCCCATACTAGCTACTATGAAGAAAATTAACTCTCTCTCAGCTGAAACCAGGACACATTTACAGAGAAATGATTGCTTTCAGAGAGGCAACGGCCATAAAGATCAGGAATTGCTGCATTCATTGTATTGCGTCCCTGGTGACTAACGAATGAAGTCACAATTCTCCTTTGGACAACTAAAAAAAAAGGATCCTGCCAAAAAGTCACATAGTGAGGCTAAAAATTTATTTCATCTATCATACTAGAGTTCAGATTGTAGCATAGGTCACCAATGCTTGTGAGATGACAGTTTTACACAATGTGGATGTATAAAACAAGTACTTATGACATTGTGCAGACAAAAGGTGCTATAAAGCTTCATTAGATTGGAAATCGTCCAACAGTTGCACATTAGAGACTGAATTCAGCAGACAAGTAGCTTTGCCAGTACAATGCTTCTTCACAGCCAGATGCTTTATGAATTCCACAAAGTGAACCCTTTTCTTACTTTCCTCAGAATTAGATTTTCAAGTAGCAAAGACAGACTTTGATGCCCCTTGAAAGCCTGCCGAATTCTTTTCTGCACAGAAGAGATCACCGCAGAACAGGGCCTCTGATGGCAGCCAGGGAAAAGGCAAAGAGAAATAAATACCTACTGGCCACATTCTGCCACGATAGCCCCAGACTTGCAGTAACCGCCAAAGAAGTTATAGCAGGCTGTTTTTCACCAATACTGCAAACATTGCCCTTTGTGCAAGCTCAGAAAGCACAATATATGTATATCTACTCCCTGTTGTATGCATTCTGCACTGACGGTATTATTCTCTTAGTTGTTTCACTGTGCTGAAGTATCCATAGCTCATACAAGCTGGTTGAAGAGCTAACAGGAGCTGAAAACAGTTATGTCTGCAAGCTTTTCTTCACAAGGACATGAGTTAAGTATTACGTGCAATGTCAAGGACTAAAACCACAGCTCTCACTTTATACCACAGAACGTCCAGTTCTCCTGGCCTGGAGCTCCTGTGCTGTAAGTGAAGAGGAAAGGACAATACCCTTGTGGAGGAATGTATATAAGCCTTTCGACATCTGCCTCTTACACATCCATGTAGAACTGGATACATTAGTAACTAAGCAATTATTGGAGATGATTTGAGGAAAAACTCGTATTTTCCAATAGCAAGTGCTAAACCTCACCTCACAATTTTCATTCATGATATACACAACACAATGTAATGTATTTTGTGTGTGTTTGCAAGCACCTACTGGTACGATACTGTTTCAAACCTGTGCCCATTACGTGTAGGATGCACTTCCACTGAGCAACAGGCCTATCTAAAATGAATGCATGCAATTGCAAACACCTCATCTTGGAAAGCTGCATTGAGTGGGAAAAATTACACTTTGTTGGTTAAAAAGTAACCGCTTACTCACAGGCAACCCTGCCAGTGGTTTTTGACAAATGCAAGCACTGCTAGTCCTAAACTGTTCTGTTATTCAACCTCTGCAGAATCATGAAATTTTACCTGAAGAACTCACTTTTTGAGGCTGAACCGACAGCACGGAGGCTGAATACCACCACCACCACCACCTTCAGCACTTTAACACTGGCTGACACAACCTCCCACTCCGGGTCTCGGGAGGCTCTGACCAACAGCTCCCCACGCGTCCCCTCCATTCTGGCTGGAGGCAGTGGAAGGCAGAGCTGGCTATGACCAGCCCGGGACCGGCGCCCTGGCGACCATTATGTCTCAGGCGGCCATCGCCCCTCAGGCAGCCATTCTACCTCAGGCCGCCCTTCTCCCTCACAGGCCCGCGAGCTGGGGGGCGGGGGAACAGAAGAAGCCCGATTCCGATTGGCTGCCGCGCTGGCAGGCGCTCGATCCCGCCCTGGCGGAAGGTTCTCCGCCCGCTGAGGCGCTGAAGACGGGCGCCTCTGCGAGGGAGCCTCACCCGGTGTCGGGCTGCCACAAGAGGGCACAAGAGGCCGCATTTAGGCCGTAGTTTCGGAGACAGTACCACCTACTCTGTGAGCATTTAGCATAGGCTAAACGTCTTTTGTACCAGCGGTTAGGGAGCAACGGGGCGCCGTGCTCCCTCCAAGCCAAGAGAGGCCCTGATCAGACACCGTCCTCAGCCTTACTTCATCCTCCTGTTTCGGCCCGCGGCTCTGAGGCACGGTGTCAGCTTGAACATGCCCCGTACCAGCACAGACGAGGGGTGAGATACTCTTTTTACAACACTGAAGCCCGTATTTAGTTGCTGGTGATTTCTCGGTTGTTGGATAGCTCTTGCAACAAAAATTATTTATTCCAGCGAGTCACAGATGGCTCACACAAGGAAGGTAATTTTAATATCTAATACAAGGTGTAAGGTTATGGCAGGAAAATGCAGGTCAAGATTGCACATCTAATCCCATACACAGCATATTTATACCACGCAGACTTACAGCATTTCAAAGGCTATTAGCTTTATTAACTAGTAATAAAGTATATGCAGGTAAAAAATTTCTAAAGAACAAATCCTGTGTGGGACTATTTCCCCATTCCAAATCACACCTTTTAAATGAAAACTTTCTTGTTTTGAAGACAGATGACTTGTTTCACAAACATCTTTTACAGGAAGGGCTGCGTGTTCAAGGAGGGTGTCCAGGTTTCCTCCTGTCAGCTTTCCCTGGTAGCAGCCAAGAGATTACCGCTTTCAGTGCTATTCACAGAAGAAATCGATGTCCTGAAAGAGAGAGTTAAAAGGAAAGACGTTTCCAGATTACTGAAGGATTAATGTTCCTTTCTCACCCCGCAAAGGTACATCAGTAGATACAAACACTGAATACACTATAATATACTCAAAGTATATTCTCTATAGATAAACTAACTTCACAGAACTCTGGAATAGAAAAAGGTCCCTTGTCTTTCAACTCCTTTTGCATAATTGGGATGATTTCTTCCTGCCATAAGTTTTTAAAGTGAATTAGGCAATACCACCTTATCTCCTCATTTCAAATGATTCCTTTATCTCCCTTTTATGTTTTGTATTCCCTTGTCCATACCTATGACTAATAAATCCAGGTAACCCTTCAGCCTTAAAGAGTTCCTAATCACACATGAAAAGGTTGCCTTAAACAGACTGTGGCTGTGTAATACACTTGCTATGGAAAAATGTGACTAGAAAATAAATGCCAGTATTTTGCTTGAAAACTTCCAGCATGGGATAGACTTCCACAGCATATTGCTTTCATCTAACTTCCTGCTGTTATTTTATATGGCTATGTAGATCTCAATTCTGCTGCAGGGAATTATCACACTGTGGTGTTCAAACTGTACAACATTTACATCAGACCAGCGTATCACATATAGCTGTCCACTGGAAGCAGAAGACAGGGAGCTGTTTCAGAGCAGGTGCTTACTGGTAATGAAAGTACTCTCAGCCAGCAAATGGCCAATTTTAAGTGATCGAGGAAAGGCAGGCAATCCAACACCACTTTGTAGTACACACAGTCTATTTTGTTGAGTCTATTGTGTTCAGTGTGATTCAATGTTTCAGAAGTAGCAGCACAGGGCGGGGGGAAGTCTCCTAAGATTTATTGCTCAAACAGCAACCAACAGACATGGATTACCCAGAGCTGCACAAAAGGATGCTGAGAGAAGTTCACAGGCAGAAATGTATAAACGTTTCTGATGGCATACATCAACTGCAACAGTGAAAGTTACTTTTGGGGGAAAAAATAAAAGGAGGCTGAGAGACACAGAGACCCCCAGGTTAATGTCCTCTTTCAGGCTTCTCTCCAGTGCAGCAGGTGGCCCCCCATAATACTTTTCCCTATCCAGTTCCTTATCAGTTGTTCTTCTATACATAGGCATTTGTGTGTGCCACCCAGTGCTTTGATCAGGGGCAGGCACTGCATGCTGATTAACCATGAAGCTTCAGGCATCATCAGGTCCCCTCATATAAATGAAACACTACAGCCGAAGGGTAGGAGAAGGGGACGGTGGAGAAGATGGCTCCCACACCAGTGGCAACCCCTTCGAGAGAACTACGTCAGGGTGCAACACTAGCTCTGTGTAAAACAGCACCTATAAGGGATATTTCCAAAGCAAGCAGCATGCCCATGCATAGATGGGTCAAGATGTGCTGTAGACTGTTTTAAATGTGAACTTAGATCCTTAAGGCCACATTTGCAACATGTGACTGAAAGCAGTAGAACAAGGAAGAGAATGCATGTGTGTCACCTTTTATTTTCGCTGCAAAGTTCCTGCATAGCAAGAAAGTGAAGTAAGGGTGAAATGACTGCGAAAGTCCATGTCACTAGTTTTGCAAAAGAAAATTACTTTCCAATTCAAGTTCTGCATTGCAGCCTGACAGCAGCCTGTGCTGGACCATGAGTCAGCCTGCAGGCTAAAACATGGCTTTAACCTACCTCTGCTTCCAGTTCAGCTTGCCGTGCAGCAGGCTGGCTGTCATATTGTTGAGAAAAGAGCTTAGAAATGTATTTTAGTCATTTCATATTCTGCAACTAATGAATTGCCACAATGCTTCTGGGCCAAATTCAGAATAAACTAATGTAGTGTCAAGAAAAGCAATCACTTATCTGAGATTCACATTTCCTCACATAAAGCTTGTCTGACATTATAACGCAAACCCTAGTGACTATTAACATGAAACAAAATTCTTCCTTTCACTTATTTCCTCTGTGTTAATGAAACCCACGTAATATCCGGACCTGGGATTAAAGACTCCAGATATGATTTCAAGATTGACACACTGATTGTATTTTGCCATACGCTTCAAAACAGCATATAGCTAAATATTCAATATTGATGAAGGTAATTACTGTAAACCTACCACTCAGTTTGTTTTTAAGCATAGAAATAAGCCACCAGGAAGCGTCAGTTGTAAGCCAAACCATACCAGCCTCTGAGAAAGGACCGTCCTCATCCACTCCTCTTTGAGGAGTTTCAGTTCTTCAGTAAAATCACTAATTGTCTGGTGTATGAGACACTACTGTACATAATCAGGGACAATCACCCTTTCAGAAATACAGCCTACTTACTCACAGAACACTAACGTGTTTCTGAAAGCTTTTTAATTCAGCTTTTTGATGTACCAATAACTTTGTTATGAGAAAGCAAGCAAGCTTTCAGTAAATCAGAAGTTCTGTATGACAATGTCCACCTCTATGTACCATTAATAGAAAGCGCATTTGTACACGTTACTAAAGTACACAGCACAATATCCAGACTCTGGGGAAAAAAAAAAAAAAGAAAGCTTTGGGTAAAACTTATGTGGCCTTGAAGGAATACTGTGCAAATCAATAGGAACTCTAATAGGATCAAGCCCTTAATGCAGCATTTGTAATGTCTGCAATATCAGAGCTTATGTTAAGGATTTTATTGAGGCTATTTGCCTGTATAAAAGCCCAAAGATTGGATCCCTAAGCATCTGTGATACGCTACAATCAACTGCCACAATTATGATTTGTTTTTACAGCAAATTAGCATTACACAGCCAAGTATAATTATGTAGCCAGCTGGGCTTTTTGCAAATTCCTTACCGTTGTAGGAACAGTCTTATTTGCTTCTTGATAGACATGTTGTTCTGAGACTAAACTGCTAGGGAAATAACCAACTGTCCCCATATGGTCTTCATACTGTTCTCCATAAACCTTCAAGCAAGGAGATGTATAATTAGGTACCTCAAAACAGTCCTCATCTGGTTTGAGCTAGGTCATAAGTTAGTCAAAAGAAGTTACTAATAGTGTTTCTTACCCTGGTTTTACATTTCCTAGTTTCCAATTAGCTGGCACATGAAACAAACCATTACTACAAGTTCTGATACAGGCATACGGTTTTTGGAGTAAATTAATGCTGCTTCTAGTTTATCTGGATTTTTTTTTTTTATAAATGCAGCTAATATTTACCTTTACTTCCCTTAAATTTAAAAGTTTTATGACCAACTGTCATAAAAGCCTTCTCCTCCACAGTTTCAGCAAACAGCCACAGAAAAGAACTGTTGAGCCTTTCTGTTAAGGTTCAGTTCATAATTACCATATAGTTATTGAAGATATTTCATTAAAAAATAAAAATTAAACACCTCAAGACTCCTCAATCAGTTTAAGTTTAAACATGTGCTTTGAAAACTAAGTTGCTGCTTAAAACCCACAATAGCTCAGCATCAGCATCCATTTCTTGTCAGAAATGTGTATTAATCTACTTCGGGTTTGTTCATATACACAAGAATCTCCTCTTACACTTCCAGCCCAGAATTCTCCAGAGTCTTTTTCTTTCACTAGTTTTGAATAAACATAAATCAACTGCCCTTTTTTAATATTAATGAATCGGCAGTCTGGAGCATTATAATCCTCTTCTGCTCTGGCAAGGGAAATGGTGTCTAGAAAAAAGAAGAAAAAGAATGAAGTGGACAAATTTAAATACATATATACTTTTGGAGAGAGAAATAGAAATATGTGTGTGTGCTTGTATGCACACATGTAAAACTATTTCTACAGATAAAAGTAGGTTTAATAAAAGTCATCAAGAAACTGTCGTGCTCATTTTTGTGTTCTCCAGTAAGCAAACAGCTTAAGAATGTGCCATTTCATCACAGTGGAAGTTACAATCCTCTCTACACTTACCTTCCACCTGAGTGAAAAATGTCCTTTACAAAACCCTTTTTGCAGTAAAACTGCGTGTGACATTCCACATAAACCCTCCCACTCTGCTTTTAAAGTAGAGAAACCAATGCAAATATAGTGGACCTAAATAAACAGAGTAGTTTTCCCTTGCACTACCGCATCCAAACTCCAGTCATTTTTGAGACTGTTTTGTCCTCAAAATAAAAGCAAAATTACTTACAGACACAGTCGTCATCAGCACACAGCTTCTTACTGGCAAGCTTGTCCATAAAAATTCCAGTTACAAGAGGACACATCAGTCCGAGACACAAAAATAGAATAACCAAATGAACACGTCGTGTCATTTTTCTTTGCTGCAGCCCTTTGCTGAATGCGTGCCGAGTCCAGCGATCCCCGTCTTTTATGGAAGAGGCAGACACCTGGACAAACACGCCGGGCCAATGGGAAGGGGTCAGGGTGACATTCCACCCCACCGGAGTAAGACCTCAGGGTCTACTCACAAAACTGAATCCCTTTCCAAAGCCATTCTGCATTAACATTTCAATCAGCAACCGTATTATTTAAACATTTTAAGCCTTCCCGTAGTTGTCCGTAGTCTTAATCTTACCTCAAGCAAAGTTTGAGAATGAAAATTAAGTCAGACCCTGGTAAGCAGCAAAGGAAATTACATCCTTGCAAATCCTCAAATTCTTCATTTTCACAAATGCTCACTGACAAGTGTAATCTTCACTGGACCATAAACTCTCCGTGGCAGAGATTCCCGTTACCCTCTACGGAAGGGAGATGCATAGATGCAAATGCAAACAAACCATTAGGGAGCTGAAAACCAGTAAAAGGGCTTTGCAAGTCAGCAATTTAAATTTGAAGTCTAAAAGGTTCAAGCACTGCATCCTTGTATAGGCAAAATCCCTTCCACATGGAGACACAGTGGAGAACAAAACAGGGGTTATGCCAGGACAGCGACATTTCACTTTTATTTACATAGCTGAACTCAGTTGAGCATTTGCAGATGCGAGACGCTGAACAACAGAGTGCCACAGACTGACTTAAAAAGTCCTCTTTACGCCTTGGAGAAGACATCTAGAATTCATATAACTTCCCAAAATCTTGTCCTAGCATACACGAGGCAAGACTTGTAGGGAGTATTTTAATTAACATAGATGCACGCACACGCAGAAAAGGAACAACTACCGAGTTACTGCACTGTAAGCGATTCACATCACAGCTGTCAGGCTTCAGAAGGCTGGTCTGGATCAATCCTTAAAAGTGACCAAGAGCAAGTTTGGAAATTCCCCAAACCAGAAAACTTCTTGATTCACGAGGAGGCCTGAAGAGCTGCTGGCTGTACCAGCTTTTAGTCCACAGGAACAGAGGGAACTGCCACCAAAACCCCCACAGTCTCTTTTAAAGAAAGAGCATCACCCAATTTCTAGCATCGCCCTCCTATTACAGCTGACTTCACCACATTCTCCTCTAATCTTCCAGCCCATTACTCCTTCCTCCACCGTCCGGTATGTAGTGTCTAACGGCAGCTCCACACAAACCCTTCTAAGTGAATAAAGGTGAAGAGCAGCGGTAGTCTCCTGTACACACACTAGTGGGATGCAAGGCCAGCATAATTAACACCTATAAAATTATGACCGCAGAAGGAAAAACTTAAGGTTCACGATGGAATAGCAGTCACTTTTGCTCCCTTACAAGCACATTGAAATGATTTTCACTTGCACGAATACTTGTGAAATCACACACACAAAAAAATCACTAAGACGAATGAAAAAATACATATATGGAGATATGACAGTAAACAAGATGACACTGGAAGGGGCATCACCTTGCAATGTACTCTGGGAGCACAAGATGAAAGATTTTCCAGGTCTTGTGCAAAAAAGGCGATTTATGCTGCTAGTTTTATGCTTAGAGATGCACTGAAACATAGCGCTTGCTCAGAAATTGAGTGGACGTGCCAGAACTACAAAGTATACCAAGATTTTATAAAAAAGCAATCATGCTTCCCTGAAGGTGCAACACTTTGCAAAGAACAGTTCTAAGTCAGATCTCAATTGTTGCAGAAGACAAACTGGAGAAACAGATGCTCTGCAGCTACAGCAGAGCCCACACCACACAGGAAAGGACCGCATGGAGCTATGGTCATGGAGGAAAGGCTCCAGCCTCCAGCACCCTTCCTCCCACCACCAATCAAATCACTTTGGAAACAGAAAACACCTCAACACTTGCAACACAGCTACAACGCAAAACATTTTTCGTTGTAGTTTCTTGCCTAAACATCAGCTCCTCTAATACTTGCCCGAACTACTTCTAAAGGGAATCATGCTAACTCTATCCCATTACTTCTCTGAAAGGGTAGTTAGAGGCCTCACAGAGAAAGTGTTCGAGAAGTGAGGAATGGTGCAACATGACAAGCATGAACACGCTGCAACTGCTTCCTCTCAAACATCAATCTTCAAGGGTCTGATTGCAATCCTCCCAGCCAACAGCATGCAACAGCTGCTGCCAGATTCACCAAAAATATAATCATATTTTAAGTACGTTTCATTATTCTGTTAACCTAAAATATCTCTCTAGGTCTTCCATCACCTGAACAGAACACTTGAACTTTTGCAGTGATCCATGCACCCAAATACTTAGAACAGTTACAACTGGCAATACTGCATCCAATCACTGTATTCGGTGTATTTCATGTCACACAACACCCGCAAAGGTTTTTGACAAATGGGGGGAAAAAACCCCAGAACCAAGCCCAGAAGCATTAGGACATGTATTTTGGAAAAACCTGCCTAAAAACAGACCATCAGGCTCATCTGCATCGTCTTTGTAAAGAGCCAGAAAGCTCTTCCTAAACCATTTATTAAAATCATAGGGCTGGAAAGAGCAGAAGAGAAGACAACAGAAACTTTTATGTTTCTTCTGTGGACCTGCTTCTACTACCAGCCTTTATTATAAAGACAAAACCAAGTTGAACGGTGCTGTCAAACTCCTCAATTTCTACCCATACCTGGAAAAAAACCCCCAAAACACTAACGACAATTTGTTTTTCTTAAGTGGCAAAATTATTCTCACTGAAAAGCAGCTGTCCCCTTGATAATGAGGCTGAAGATTGAGTGATGCATTTATTCTGAATATGCTGACATTTAGCATTCCTGCTCATGCTTTTTGCTCTGGAAAGACAGCTATTTTTCCAGCACTCACTCCTAAGAAATGAGTGTCACCTTAAAGGTAGTTAAACCAATATACTGAATAAGCCCTGCAAGCCTAACAGATCAGTAATAACACAGACTCGAGGAAAAACATGGCCTGAAAACAGTATAAACTGAATTTATTTTATAAAAAAGTTAGTATTTCAACAGTAACATTTACTATCCAGGTGATCCACAGAAATCCTACATCTGTCCTGGCCGCTGTGGGAATTTTACACAAGTCTTAAGTTTTCTGCAGAAAACAGCAAACAGGCTAGTTGATCAAAGTATCATCATATTAAAAAACCAACTATCCACAGAAGTCCCTTATAGGAGCACCCGGTTATTTCTTCGCGTAAGTGATTTTCATGGCATGAGATGGAGTAATCTTGAATCCCTGGAGAGCATCTCGAGCAGCTCCTGCTTGATTCTCATTTTCAAACTCCACAAATGCAATGTCATGACGCCCAGGCACTAAGCGTACTTCTTTGAATCCAGGAAACCTTTAAAATAAGGTGAAAGAGTCAGATAATATTTCCTAGTTCAATAACACATCTCTCTTCAGTAGCCATAAGACTTTACCATAAGCATCTAAGAGTATAATATTTACTACTAATGAAAGATTTAAATTGAAGGGGTTTACTTGTCCAGTCCTTAGAACCAAGCCTCAATTAAGGGTTATTACATGGAAGCAATTTAATCAGTCTTGCGCACACATGGAAGCAACTAAAGCTAGTTTTAAAACTGCTCCTGCTGTCGTAAAGTCACCAGCTTAAGTCCAGCACAGATTGATAGTAGATAACTTACACAATCAAAACCAGCTACAAAGAAATCGGATTTGCTTTCTGTACCAAGTCATCAGAACTGACATCTGTAATCTTGGCAGTAAGACAAAGAACTGAAATACCTTCAGAAGAAACTCTCATTTCTAAAAAGTCAGCTTGCCAACTGAGAAAAAGCATACGGGTAACAGAAAAATTCAAAGGAGAAATCCTTTCTATTCCAAACTTACTGATTGAATAACATGGACAGCATCATCTCATTTGTTTCCTCAGGCAAGTTATTAAGGAAAAGGATATAGTTTGGTGGGTTATCAGGCACCTGCAATAACAGAAGACCAGAGCTCAGAAGATTATACACAGTTATCTGTTCCTCTCCATCTGTCTGCACGATTATTTGAACCAAGACTCACATATCCTTAGTTTTGCTCGTAACGCTGCTAGCTGGACATCAGTATACCTTCATGCAATACGCAAACATAGCCCCTTGGGTCTTTTAAAAGAATGTATTTATTTGGAGAGGCTCTTATTTCCACAAAAATCACAGTAACATATTGTCTTTGATGTTGTATTTAAACTTGACAACAGCAGACACTGCAGTACCCCATCGCCCCAGATCTTAGCCCTGCTGGGGTGGGATCCAGGTGCCAAAGACACCTGTATGGCAGTGGAAGAACCTATGAGAGACTCACACCCTTCCAGAACAGCACTGGGAGGCCAAGGTAAATAAATATTCTGTTCATCTGCAGTAGTACTGAAATACTGAGTAACTTTGTGCAACTGAAACCCACAAAACCCACGTGGTTTTACTACAGTGCGCTACTCAAATGTATTAATTAGAAACCCCATTAGATTTAATGCTTTAAGAGTCTTTAACAGATTCGCCTGCTAATATGAATGTGTAGCAACCCACCAGACACAAGGCTGAGTAGTCAGTTTGCTGACACTGGACTGGAAGGCTGGAATCTCCCTAAGTCATTAAGGAGATTACAAAAACAAAAAGAAATTGAACACCACAACTTCAAACTTCCTAATAACGGTGCCAAGTAAGTTAATGCATCAGCAGAACAATTTCCTTCAGCTGATGGAAATATTCCAGGCAGTGCCATTAGAAATTAAGCTTCTAAAGTTCAAACAAATACCTCAGTGCTGTGCTTACACATACTGTACCTTGTACCAAGTGATACCTGAAAGAAAACTCAGACTGGGAGCAAAACATTTTCCCCCGTGGATCATGTACACAATTCTCAATGACAGTACTTAAGAAATGCAGGGCAGGCAAAAATATTCTTTTCTAGTATTTGCCTTCCTGCAAATCCTGGCTCGTTAGTACCCCCACTTCCAACACATATGAATCATTTCAAAGGTCACTGAGCAGACAAGATGAGTGAAGCGTGGGGTGTTGTTGCTGTATCTCCATGCAATCCTTCGGAAAATAAGATACTTATGAGAAAAGAGACAAAGTGAGTACAGGACCCCCAAACACCTGAAAGGAAACTTTTAGGCAGATAATCTGGCACCCTGTGTAGTCTTCCTTCTCCTTTCTACTACAACAAAATAAGTTAAAGGGAATTTATGAACAACAAAAAAATAAAAGAATCCTTCAACTGATACTAAGCATATTCCAAATTTAAGAATCAAGTGGGATTTGTTAATAGTGTAGTTTTCTGTATAATACTGAGAAACTGCAGATTTTCATTTCATGTCAACTAGGTACAGTAAAAGTGGGATTTCTTTTGTTTGTTTACTGTTAGACAAATGTCTCACAGAACAGAAAGGAAGCTATGAAATATATCCTCAATTTTCCACATGTACCAAACTATTATTCACAGGGTATAATTTTAGACATTAGTGCTTTTAGTCACCAAAATAAAAAGCATTACCTGCTGATTCTGTGCTGCAGTCCCTGGGGCACTGGCTGAATTTTGTGTTGCTCCCTAGTAAGTACAAAATAGTTTTACAAAGTGTTCTGTTAGAAGTACATAAGCACATATCACCATGTTTCTGTACAACTCAAGTAGTATGTTAAAGATTTTTTTAAGCTACAATCCAAAGAACATTTTTTGCTTATGAGGTATCTCCCGAAGGGAAACATAAAACATGTGAATTTCGCTGATGTCCAAAACCAGGCAAAGAAAAAACATGAGTAGTATCTGATCTAATGGCTGATTCGGCAGATAGAGCAAATCACTATTTCTCCACATTATAAAATTTGGTTTAATAGACAGGAAGAAAGTGATTTTGAAAATGAAGGCCTAGACAGGACACAGCTATTAGGAAAAAAAATAGGTGTTTCCACTGAGGACTCCTAAAGCTATTACCATTATAGCTAGTAGCAATTATTTCTTCCTATGAGATTTGTAGATAATGATTATTTTTTTTTAAATAAATCCTCAGAAATCTGAATATTCTACCTAGAAAACGTTGCTTTCTGTGAACACTCTTCTCTCTCCTTGATACCAATTTGCGCCTTAGCAGGAAGAGTAGTTAAATAACACATTAATCAAACTCTGTGCCTTGATGTTTTCTGCTGTACTTCAGCACATAAATTACTAGATGTTAGGTGAGGCCAGGCCAAACCTTACTGGAGATATGTTCCAAGCGAACTCCTTTTCTTCTAACTGTGAAATGAATTATCTTGTTCCCATTTACCATTTTTCAGTGCTTACAGAGCAATTAGGGCATTAAAACACTGCAGGAAAAAGCTGGTTGAGCACTTGAAGCTGCTGTTAAAGAAAAGCACACACATTTCCTTTATTAAAAAAGCATGAGTTTCTACTTGTCCTAGTTTTGGCCGAGATAAGAGTTAGTTTTCTTTCCAGTAGCTGGTATAGTGCTGTGTTTTGGATTTAGGATGAGAATAACATTGATAACACACTGATGCTTTCAGTTGTTGCTAGGTAGTTGTAGTGTCTACACTAAGTCAAGGACTTTACTGCTTCTCATGCACTGCCAGGTGCATAAGAAGCTGGGAATAGCACAGCCAGGACAGCCACCCAGACTGGCCAAAGGGATATTCCATACCATATAATGTCTTGCTCCAGATGTAACTGGGGAAACTAGCTGGGAGGTGGGATCACTGCTCAGAAACAGACTGGGCATTGGATTAGTTTTTTTCCTGCATGTGGTGAGCAACGAATTTGCGCATCACTTGTTTTATTATTATTATTGTTACCGCTATTCTTCTTCTCTTCCTTTGTTATTCTACTAAACTGTCTTTATCTCAACCCATGAGGGTTTTTTTTCCCCATTCTCCTCCACCATGCTCTTGAGGGGAGAAGGGGTCAGCGAGCAGCTGCGTGGTGCTTAGTTACCGGCTGGGGTTAAACCAAGACACTACTTTGGTTTATTCTACCTTTGCCCTACATCTTTGTTTTCATCTAGTAATAGGAATGGAAGGGAAAAAAAAAAAAGGAACAGCAAGGACTGTATAATCAGCCCTCTTTCCTTCAACTTTTGGCAAGTGCTCAAGAGCACTAGATATCAATAGACCACAATTTAGGAAATTGAGAAGTATAAAAAGACAATACTTAGTCCTAGAAAACCATAATTTACAATAGCTTTTGTCTTTGTTTTTCTTTTTTAAAAGGAGAAGCAGCTTACCTGGATAATCTTTTTATTTGCCGCATTTGCTGACTGCTCCAGAGATTTGGCTTTCTTCTTTTCCTTCCTTTTTTCCTTATCAGCAAAAGTACCACGCATTTTAGAGATGATGTCAGAGTCCGTTTTTGCATACTGAATACGCTTTTAAAAGGAAAAAAACAAACAACATACATTTTGCAGTTAATACTGAATATTTTGTACCACTTTCATTAACTGCGTTCCACTGTGCATTTACACATTTTTTTGCAGCAACTTCTTATATTAAAAATATTGTTATAAACTGTAAGTGCAACTGTAGAGAGCATCAAATCCCCGTAATTCATTCTGAACACAAACAGAACTCTAAACTCTATTCATTCTGAACACAAACAGAACTCTAAAAAACACCTTAAGATGGAAATTGCTAATATTAATTCATTGAAATCAGAACTCTATTCATCTAACAGCATCTTTTAAAACCTGCAGGTTTTTTAACCCCATTTTAAGGGGAGTTTAAATTTTACAGTGCTTTCTCAGAGCTCTGCAGAAAACTGAGTTCAACAAAACTCAGGCTTCTTAAATAGAAAGGCAAGTACCCACCTTAATCCAAACTGGATTGCATAGGCTCTGTCAGCAGCACAACGGTGCTGCTTTTCTGACAAAGGCTGCCCAATGCACTAGCCAGGGGCGTAAAAGCAGATTCAGCTACAAGTATCCAGGTGTGCAATGTTACATATGCCTACAATCCTACCATTTTTACTATCAGACACTGCATCACTACAGAATTACGCAGCAGTTGAAGATTTTTTTTTCCATGCTTTTGTTTAGTGCTTAGAGTATGCATGCTGCAGGCAATATTCAAAGAGCAAAGTACACCTGAAAGCTTATGAAGCCTTCATCTTTTTATTTATTTTATTAAAGTCAAACAAAAAAAAGGAAGCCTACAGAGGGTGGAAGCAAGGGCAGGCAGCCTGGGAAGAATACAGAGAAACTGTCCGAGCAGCCAGGGAGCAGGTTAGGAAAGCCAAAGCCCTGATAGAAATTAGCCTGGCCAGGGATGTCAAGGACAACAAGAAAAGCTTCTGTAGGTATGTCAGTGATAAGAGGAGGACAAGGGAAAACGTGGGTCCCCTCCGGAATGAAACAGGTAACCTGGCTACCCCGGATATGGAGAAGGCTGAGGTACTCAACGACTTCTTTGCCTCAGTCTTCACTGGCAAATGCTTGAGCCACGCTGCCCAGGTCGCAGAAGGCAGGGACTGGGAGGATGCAGAACCACTCACTGTAGGAGAAGATGAGGTTCAAGAATATCTAAGGAACCTGAAGGTGCACAAGTCCATGGGACCTGATGAGTTGCATCTGCGGGTCTTGAGGGAACTGGCGGATGAAGCGGCCAGGCCACTCACCATCATATTTGAGAAGTCCTGGCAGTCCGGCGAAGTTCCCGCCGACTGGAAGAGGGGGAACATAACCCCCATTTTTAAGAACATTAAAAAGGAAGACCCAGGGAACTACAGGCCGGTCAGTCTCACCTCCGTGCCTGGCAAGATGATGGAGCAGACCCTCCTGGAGACTATGCTCAGGCACATGGAAAATGAGGAGGTGATTGGTGACAGCCAACACGGCTTCACTAAGGGCAAATCATGCCTGACAAACTTGGTGGCCTTCTATGATGGGGTTATAGCGTCCGTGGATAAGGGAAGGGCAACTGACGTCACCTACCTGGACTTGTGCAAGGCATTTGACACTGTCCCGCACGGCATCCTTGTCTCTAAATTGGGGAGACATGGATTCGATGGATGGACCACTTGGTGGATAAGAAATTGGCTGGATGGTCGCACTCAAAGAGTTGTGATCAACAGCTCAATGGCCAAGTGGAGAACGGTGACAAGTGGCGTCCCTCAGGGGTCGGTACTGGGACGGGCACTGTTCAACATCTTTGTCGGCGACATGGACAGTGGGATTGAGTGCACCCTCAGCAAGTTTGCCGACGACACCAAGCTGTGTGGTGGGGTCGACATGCTGGAGGGAAGGGATGCCATCCAGAGTGACCTTGACAGGCTGGAGAGGTGGGCCCGTACGAACCGCATGAAGCTCAACAAGGCCAAGGGCAAGGTCCTGCACGTGGGTCGGCACAATCCCAAGCACGACTACAGGCTGGGCAAGGAATGGATTGAAAGGAGCCCCGAGGAGAAGGACTTGGGGGTATTGATGGATGAGAAGCTCAACATGAGCCGGCAGTGTGTGCTTGCAGCCCAGAAAGCCAACCGTGTCCTGGGCTGCATCAAAAGAGGTGTGACCAGCAGGTCGAGGGAGGTGATCCTGCCCCTCTGCTCTGCTCTTGTGAGACCCCACCTGGAGTACTGTGTCCAGTTCTGGGGGCTCCAGCCGTTGGAGCGAGTCCAGAAGAGGGCCACGAAACTGACTGGAGGGATGAAGCATCTCTCCTATGAGGACAGGCTGAGAGAGTTGGGATTGTTCAGCCTGGAGAAGAGAAGGCTCCAGGGAGATCTAATTGCAGCTTACCAGTACCTGAAGGGGGCCTACAGGAAAGATGGTGAGGGACTGTTTATCAGGGAGTGTAGTGACAGGACAAGGGGTAATGGGTTCAAGCTGAAGGAGGGTCGATTTAGGTTAGATATGAGGAAAAAATTCTTTACTGTTAGAGTGGTGAGGCACTGGAACAGGTTGCCCAGGGAGGTTGTGGCTGCCCCATCCCTGGAAGTCTTTAAGAGCAGGCTGGATGAGGCTTTGGGCAACCTGGTCTAGTGGAGGGTGTCCCTGCCTGCAGCAGGGGGGTTGGAACTAGATGGTCTTTAAGGTCCCTTCCAACCCAAACCATTCTATGATTCTACGATTCTATGATTTCCTATTGAGTTTTACCAAGCACAAAACTCTTTAAGGGTAAACAACAGAACTGAGCTCTCACGATTCCTTTTTAAAGACTTCATTAGCGAATCTGAAAGTGTTAATAAAAAAGCTCGTGGCTCAGCAACACAAGAGCTGTCTGTGCTTTCCTTAATGCTCAAAACTGGTATTAATATATCCATCCATCACCAAAGTCAAGTAGGCATTGTACATGTATCATTATGCCTCACAAATAGTTGCAGAATTAAGAAATGGCTAATTATCCAAGCAGGCAGCAATAACAAGGTGTCAATTTTGTCCTATTCTGCACGTTATCAAGTACATTATTAAATCACCTTCTGTCACCTAGCAGTGTATTTGCCTCACTGACTGAAATTCCGTTATTTGGTTTGGTGATCTAATGCATGCACAAGCAGAACTAGCCATCAATTTAAAAATAAAACACTGGTCACATCTGTTGATTTCTGGAAAGTAAAACTGCAGAGATCTTCACCCTACTCACTGTTACTTCAAAAAGGAAGCATCATATTCTAGCTATTTAGTAGTAATAGTAATTAAGGTTACTCTAGATAAATTAACTGAAAGCAATTAATTTCAATACTATTACAGAATGAATTTCATCAGTTCAACAGAAGACATGATGAGTAAAATGGAAGTATCTGAGGTCTTAAGAACTTTAATCCAGCATAGAAAAACATAAAGCCATCACTTAGGAAACCTAAATGCTACATTCAACCTCTATGTGTTTTAACTACAGTCTCTCCAGCATCCGTCTAGCTTGCATAAACATATGTATTACCAAGATGTGACGTGACTGAATAGCAGTACAATTACGAGTACATGCGATAGTTAATTCACAAGGTGCAAGTACCAAAACACCGTATCATACCACAGAAATTTTTCTTTAAAAAATGAACAAATTAACTTACCATTGGTTTCCCATAGAATGGAAAGCCTTGTAGTTGTCTCAGAGCATTGGTAGACGATCCAAGTTCTTTAAATATAACAAAAGCTTGTCCTCTCATCTTCATAGTCTTTAAAGCCACAATGTCGACCACATGACCAAACTGTGAGAATAACGCATACAAGGACCTCTTCAGTTCTGTTGACAATACGAAAAAATGGATTATAACAGGTTACATGCAAGTGTCCACTTCCAGAGTTTGCTGTCCTTCAGGGACAAGAATGTTTGCCAGCTTTAGCTCACACAGTGATACATTACATGAGTTTAGTCAAAACTGTTGCAGGAGTACAGGTTTATTTGCCCCGTTTTTGTAAGTTGGTGTGTAACACTTGGTTTTGCACCTCAAGTACTCAGCTAGTGAAAAAGTTGTACCGCTATCCATTCTACCAGTCTAAGAGTAACAATGACACGGGGGTTCGATATACATTTTTTCATATACATATATACACACAGTCTCACACATTCAAGTATGATGTATGACAGCCATCAAAGACTGATCAGAAAATCAATACCGTAACATGCAATAGTAAAGAGGTATGACTTAAAATAATAACTACTTGAAGGCTAATTCCATTTGGAAATTTTGTTTGTAACTGTTTAATCAATTCTTTCACACATGTGAAACATATTTTCATATTCTGGATCCAAATATGGTTTTGTATGATCGCACTGTACCTTACAGCTGCAATAGATTTATTTTCATTCTTTAAAATCACCTGACTACATGCCAAATTAAACCTTAATCTTATCCAATCAAGCTAAATAAATCCTCTGTATTGGAAAATCATTCTAACTCACAAATCTTACATTTGAAATATTTCAGCAACCTAAGAGCACTGCCTCTTGTTTACTGCTGTTGAGTCCTGGTAGTACCAGCCCACCATCACTTTCTCCAGCTGCGCTTGACTAACCACAGCACTATATCTTTTTAAAACAGTTTTCTTATCAAAACACTTATCTTAAAAATAACTTGAAGAACTGTGTTAAAAATAAATCACATTTGTAAGCTTTACAGGTAATTTGGAATCCTACATTTAAAAATTATAACCGCACAATTTCATAATGGAGACTTAGTAGTTTATAGGGCACTTAACATGCTACAAACAAAGCCCCAAGTTGAATTTGTTCAGTAGAACCATCTTGACAAGTTAACTAGTAATTTCTCAGCAAAGCTGCTCCCACTTTCAGATCTCTCTCTGAAGCACCCTGAAGAAACATTTAAGTAGTGCTAGTCTGATCCAGGCACTCAGTTCACAAAAAATAACAAATACATTATGGGGATCACTTTAGATTACAAGCTAAGCATGAGCATGAAGTGGATGGTTCTATGCAGACACTGAATATAAAGCCAGATAAGGGCAAGAGATTTTTTTTTCTTGGCACACTGTAAGGAGATAACGTTCCTAAGCACGAAGTCACCTCTGTCTAGGGAGGGCTGCAGCAACTGCAAGGCAGTGTCTCTAACGTGATGATACAAAGCAGGCTAGCTCATACAATCTTCGTTGCTCTTCCATGGCGCTAAAACAAACGAGCATGCCACATCTCAGCGAGTGAGGACTGCTGACCACCGAAACGTATACCAACGTGCCTCCTAGCATCACTGGGTATTCTGATTACTGCTATCGTTACAGTTATACATATTGTATACAGTTATATATTATGTGAATGTGCGGTTAGCTTCAGAACCACAGCAGAGAGGCAATCAGAAGCTTCCTTAGAAATAGGGGCCCTGGTTTACAAAAAGACTTAACCATTGCGCTACGCTCGTTGACTTTAGCTGCTGCTTCGTTACGAGCAGCGTTTGCCGGCAGCTCGGTGCACGCCCGCCGTCCCGACGGCGCCTCTGAGAGCCCCAGAGGCCACGGCGCCGCCAAAACGCGGAGTGCTGCGTGAGAGTGTATAACGAGGCGTGGAAGCCTGCCCAGTGTGTGACGCCCGCTCTCCACAGACACCGCTACCTTCTTTCTTAATCTTGTCATTGATGTTGTTGATGTAGATGGTGTGGTTCGGCCTGATGTCCATCCTCCGGGGCAGCTGCTGACTTGCCTGCGGGCAGAGCACACGCGGGAGCCGTTAGCGGCGGCCGAAGGACCGTCCGAGCGCCCAGGGAAGGGGAGCTGCCAGCGCCGACAACACCGCAGCCCCCGGCAGCGCAGCGTGCGCCGGCCGCCGCGGGACCTGGGACGGGCCCCAGAGGCTGCCTGTCCTCCCGAAGGCCGCACGCACGCCCCGCTCCGACCGTCCCCGCGCGGACGGACCCCAAGGACGGCGGGTCGGGCGCTCCCGGGAGGCAGCCCCGATACGGCCCGCCATCCCCCCTCCCGCCCGCCTCGGCCCGAGCCCCACGCCGCCGCCCAGCTCACCTCCTCCCGCCGAGATGGCGGCCGGCCCGTCCCGCTCCGCTCCGCAGGGACGCGGCGCAGGCAGCCCAGCTGCTCCCGCAGCAATCGATGTGCCGAGCGCCGGCGCGCCGATACCGAGCGGCGCCTGCGCAGTACTGGCCACCGCCCTGCGCGGCGATTGCCGTACTGGTGTCACGTTGGTTGGGTCCCTCAAGCTGCTGGCGTATGCTGACACCCTAAGGGCAGCGAGGTAAAAGGGAAAACGGGTCATAAAGCCGTTCGACAAGCCGCTCCATTTAAATAATGCGAGGAAACATACGATATCGGTTTTTTATTCCCGGCCCTCGTCTAAAAGGTAAAGCAGCCTGTGGGTAGACCTGGTTCTGCAGCCTCAGGGCCCAGAGCCTCTACTGCCCCAGCGGGTCCCGTCGGGCGCCTCTGCCTGGGCTGGAGAGGTGTCGTGCCCGCTCTGCCGTCCGGTAGAACCCGCAGAAAGGCCTCGGGGCTCCCGGGCTGCCTTTGGGTCAGGCCCGAGGTGAGAGAGGGCCGTAGTCGAGGCTGAGGGGAGATCGGTGAGGCTGGCAACAGACCGCAGTGGGGATTTCCCGCCCCAGGTGCTAGCTCTGCTCCGTGCCAACAGAGCAGTAAGCAAAGGCAGCTGTGGTTGTTGTCTCTTCACAACTAACACCTGGCACAGCAACTTGTGGAGAACGAAGAGAAGCAGTAACTTAAAAATCTCTGTAGACATTCATTAGCTAACACTTCTTTTTAGTTTTGATGTTGAAAAGGCAATGTATCTGAGCATGTAATTTCTTGAAGGTACTTTGAAAATCCCTGTGGTAGTGGTAACTCGGGATAAATAAATAGAGTAGAGATTGAGGTTGCAGCCCTTGAATTTTTGGAATAATTTTGCAGGCTGCATACCTGCATTTCTATGAATAATGATGCAGTCTGTCTCAGAAACAAGTTGCAAAGGTTTAACCTGGTTGCATATCAAAAAGAAGTTCCTTAGGGGTAGAAATATAATCAATAAGACTGTTCTTGCTTAAGTTATAAATTGTGTTTGGACAGGTCATTTCTTCATAAAAGAGACAGGAATGTTAGGTAGAGAGTTCTTGGTTCAGTTATATTTCAGGAAATAAACCAACATTACTTCCAGATTCTAGAGTTTGAGTAAAAAGAAAACCTAGTATTTAGGAAGCCTATAAAGAACAGCATGGATTAAAATGAGCTGAATATAAAAGAAAAAAAAAGTGGAAAAAGGTGTTGATTGAGATGGTATTTACTGGTGGAAGAGAACAGTGTGTTCTGCAGTTGTTTATAGTATTGCATGGTATGGGAAATGGCATGCCAGTATGATGCCATATTGTTTTGGGTTTACGTGGCAAGGTTTTGGTAGCAGTGGGGAGCTACAGGGGTGACTTCTGCGAGAAGCTGCTAGAAGCTTCCCCCATGTCTGACAGAGCCAATGCTAGCTGGCTCCAAGACGGACATGCTGCTGCCCAAGGCCAAGCCCATCAGCGATGGTGGTAGCACTTCTGGGGTAACATAGTTAAGAAGGAAGAAAAAGTGGGGGCAGCTTTTGCAGCCAGAGGAGTGAGAAGATGTGAGAAACTGTGCAGACACCAAGGTCAGTGCAGAAGGAAGGCGAGGAGGTGCTCCAGGCACTGGAGCAAAGATTCCCCTTTAGCCTATGGAGAAGACCATGGTGAGGCAGGCTGTCCCCCTGCAGTCCATGGAGGAAGGATGATGGGGAGCAGAGATTCCACCTGCAGCCCATGGAGGACCCTATGCCGGAGCAGGTGGAGGCACCCACAGGAGGCTGTGACCTTGTGGGAAACCTGTGCTGGAGCAGGCTCCTAGCAGGACCTGTGGCCCCGTGGAGAGAGGAGCCCACGCCGGAGCAGGTTTGCTGGCAGGACTTGTGACCCCATGGGGGACCCACGCTGGAGCAGTCTGCTCCTGAAGGCCTGCACCCTGTGGAAGGGACCCACGCTGGAGCAGTTGGTGAAGAACTGCAGCCCGTGGGAAGGAGTCACGTTGGAGAAGTTGGTGGAGGACTGCCTGCCGTGGGAGGGACCCCATGCTGGAGCAGGGGCAAAGTGTGAGGAGTCCTCCCCCTGAGGAGAAGGGAGCAGCAGAGACACCGTGTGATGAACTGACCACAACTCGCAGTCCCCATCCCCCTGTGCTGCTGGGAGGGAGGAGGGAGAGAAATGGGGAGTGAAGTTGAGCCTGGGAAGAAGGGAGGGGTGGGGGGAGGTGTTTTAAGATTTGATTTTATTTCTCATTGCTGTATTCTGTTTTCTTGATAATAAATTAGATGAATTTTTTTCCTAAGTTGAGTCTGTTTTGCCTGTGATGATAATTGGTGAGTGATCTCTCCCTGTCCTCATCTTGACCCACAAGCCTTTTGTTATATTTTCTCTCCTCTGTCCGGTTGAGGAGGGGAGTGATACAGCAGCTTTGGTGGGTACCTGGCCTCCAGCCAGGGTCAACCCACCACACATATGCAATGTATACATGCCACAAATTCAAAAGAAGTTAGGCAGCAGTTCCAGGAAAGTTTTAGGGTGCTTTTTATTTTTCTTTGTTTATTGTTTTAGAAGCAGTTGTTAAGATAAAGCATAACTTTGAAATCCAAGCATGAACAATATGTTATAACATGATTTTTCAGAAAGGCTGACTGTGCTGTTTTATGCATTGATCAGCAGTATAGTCCATGTAACTTCATCATTTAGTAACAACGTTCGTAACTACTTACTTTTTACTGAGTCAACGTAGCTAAGGGAATTTGTTTTGTAGAATCAAAAGTATTGCCATATCATAAATTACTTTAAAAATAAAGTCTTTAAGCCATTCATAGAGAAGACACTCGACAGAAAACAAACACACAAAACCCCTCAACCTGACACAAACTAAGGAAGAATTCATGGCTTCTGTAAGTCTTCCCAGCACAGCATGCCACACTCATACTTGCTCAGAGTCACTTTAAGCACAGCTGACTTATTTTTACAGAATTTGAATGCAATAAAACGGCAAAACTGTGTCTTTCCTGTTCCTCAGGTGGGATTTCACAGTCTGCCTGCCAGTTCAATAGAAGTGACATTCATTCCTCAGGTGGGCTTCCCTCTCTCTTCCCCAAGGTTTATTTGAATTTTTGTTTTCTTAATCCCCAAGCAGACAGATATGGTGCTCTCATTCACTAAATGGTCATTTGCTTAAAAGTCCCTGAAAGCTTGAAGTACTGTAAAAATTATTTCAAGTTTCTTAGCAAGAATGCCTTTAGCAACTTCGTAAGCAATTATAATTCATCACCAATATAATGGGCTGGAAACAGTTCCAGCTTGAACAGGTAGCTGCTTGTCAGGGATTGTCAAACAGTGTTGGAGAAACAAAGCGAAGAGCACAGGGTTCTTGAAAATGTCTTCGTAGCCACTGCTCTTGCCCCTTCCTGCCCTTTGCTCAAGGTCAAGGAAACCTAGCATTTCGTTATTATTGCTGCTGTTAGTTACAAAACCTGTAATAAAAAAAAAAAAATCAGTGGTTTTTTTTTTTCTCCTTCATCTTCCTTTTCTAAATTCATTGCAATTCTCTGGACTAAAGCAGAACAATAACTGAGAGCTGTGCATAGTGAAAGCTTCACAATATCATGCAGTCCTCACAGCTTTGATTGAGTCCACATATACATAATGATACTTCACACTTTTCACAGTTGTTATTTTCGTGTATGAAGCTTGTGGGATAAGTAAAGTTACTCTAATTCATCGGTATAGAAATATTTTCAATTCACCTGTGTGCATGTAATCAAAAGCATATGCTAGAAAGAAACATGAGTGTGAATGCTTTGTGATATGGCTGGATTGGTCTTCAGTACTTTGGTTCTACTCTTTGACTGAGGTGTTCTGCTATGTCAAGGAGTATAATGATACATTCCAGCACTAAACATGGCAACATGGACAAAGACAGTGAACGAAACGACAGGAAATACGGAAATTCCCTAGAAAGTACAAACAGTGGTGCCGTAAGCACTCGCAAAGTCAATGTACATGAAACCTCACGCTGAAAACAGAAAAGGTTCTTTGAAGGGCGAACAGCTTCGGGATCTATATTCAACTGAAAGGTGCAAAAGAGAAGGAATTGCGTCCCATAAATCAGTGGCTGCTGGGCAGTTGTGCTGACTGCCATCCACCAGCGTGGGTTGCCAGAAGGAGCTGAGGAGGCTGCAGTACAGATTGTTGTTCGCAGGCTCAGGATACACAATCATCTCTGCAAACTCACAAAGCAAAGTGAGTGGACAACGTGATGGCAGCAGAAATTTTGTATTGACAAGCATGTGGCAAAGCACTTGGAAAAGCATCGTTCGAAGCACCTGAATTAACTGTAACCACTCAGGAAGAGGACCCAGCTGACCCCCTTTGGGGGACAATAAAAAACCCAGTGGTAAGAAGAGAGGCAAACAAACACACCATGTGGAAGGGAAAAATTGTACTGCAGTTCCTTTAAAAAGGCTGTTCCATAATCTCTGTAAACGATGCTTGAAAGTATTACTGCTTGATCTAAACCAAAAAGAAAACCTCCAGATGGTTCTCTGACATTCATTATTGGCAGTTTATACTTCTGATTATTAAATACACTGCCTGACAGACCCTTCAGGTAGGCAATGTAATTTAGCTCACCAACCAAGGGAAGGGTGCACCGTTACAACCAATTATTTATTACTATTGTTTCAGAGGAAAATCATTCTATTGTGATTAATACAACTGTTTGCTTGTTCTCTTGAGCAAGTCACCTTTCTCCCTTACCAAGTCCGCAGGAAAAAAAACAGCACAGCACTTCTAGTTTATGGCAACAGAAAACAGTTGCATTATTTAAAAAGAAATAATTTACCATTGTTAAGTGAACTGGAATTAAATTTTAGATACTTGACATTCATAGTTAGTTAGTTACATCCAGCAAAACCGGTGAAATGAGTGTATTTTATCTTTGGGTTTTATCAAGCATGCTAGGAAAACAATAATTTAAAAAAATCAATAGAACTTGGAGAGGAACTCGCACGTCGCACAATGAACTTGTTCAACAGAAGCCATCCGAGTCCACTAGTGAATTACTCCCTTTTCCATCTCAGATTGGTTTCTTCAATTTTAGGGCTCAGCAGATGACAGCAGCTCTCACTGCTCTATCAATACCAACAAGTTTCAGTTAACATCAGGGGTTTTGGAAGCCAGTCGCAGACCACCTCCTTGCCCCCCCAAAAACCCCCCAAACCTCAGAAAGGAAGGCTCTGCGCCCCAGAGAACGCGCCAAATCCTTCGCAGTCCCTTAGCTTGGTTTGCTCTGTGGTTGTATTCTGCTTCTAGACTGGCCTTTCCTTCATGGGAGAGCCCTTTCCTCTCAGGCCAGATGCTGTCGCTGACAGTCGCGGTAGTTACACCACTACTACTTCGGTCCCCTGGGGCAGAAGATCATCTGAAATTGTGAGTGTGCTGAACGCTGCCCTGAACAGAGAACTACTCAGATCTGCTATATTTATCATTGTCATGATTCCCAATTAGTTTGGGTGTGCTAATATACTGAAAAAGATGAAATGTAGGTAGCGCTTTTATTTTCATGCAGGTGGTTCCAAATTAGTTCAGGGTGCCGGGGTTGTCCCTTTATTAGTATTAATTGGTGTCAGTGTCATCTGCCCACACTGGAACTCTTCACTGGGAAGAATAGCGGCACACTGCTTTGATTTATTATTGTGCAAGAATACCTGCAATTCCTTCCCTTTTTCTTTCAGTCTAGGTTAATTTTTTAGTTTTTCTGAAATCAGCATACTAATATAGTGTAAGTGATGTGATTTACACTGCACATTTGAAACTGAATACTTTTCAGTCCTAATACATGTGATACATGTGATACATGTGGCAGTATAATGAAATCAAGACTTCCCTGCATAGTTGTATAAAATTGGCTCATTCTTTCCAGCACTTTTTCTTATTAAATCTCACAGACTGCCAGTCTCCCATTGTGAACATCTTCACCCCCATCAACACAAAGCTGTTTTATCTGCAGCTCTTGCAGCATTTTCTCCGGTGCAGGGGTTCTCACCATACCACGAGTGTCCAGGAGAAGCAGCAGAGCACTGCTCTGTGCAGTGTGGTCACAGCGGGCACTGGGTTATACAGGGCATGAAGCTGGAGCAGAGCTAGGAAACGGAACTGGCTGCAGAGCATGACCTGCTAGAGGAACAAGCCTGGGTGATCCATGAAGCTAACAGCATTTGGCAAAACAGCTGGAGGAGGCACCACGCTGTCGGAGCAGCAAGGGCAAGTGGGTCCGTGAAGAAGGGCAAACCAGGAGCCCAGCATGACAGGGCAGACAGACTGCACCAGCAAGGGCACGGTCCCTCAGTACCTGAACGAGACGAGCAGATCAAAACCCAGCAGATCAAAACCCAGCCACTGCGCACTGGCCACCAGGCAAGTCAGGACTGAGATCAGGTGTCCTGGCTCTGTGAGGTACCTGGCCAGGCACAGTGGCCATGCAGCTCAGGTAAGGAAGAGAGACTGTAGGCTGGGCCTAAGCACAGCTCCTAAGCAAAGAGAGGAGGCTCTGGCAGAGCTTCTGATGGTCCTGAGCCACAGCTGCCCCATGTCAGTGCTGGCCTTGAGCATAAGCAGCCAGGGACCTGTAGGGGATGTGGTGGGGGTCCTGGTGCAAACCACGGACATCTGAGGGACCGCTGAGGGTGGAGAGGGGTGCCGGGAATGTTACCTGTATCTCTGAGCTTGAAGCAGCTGGGAAATGGGAGGCTAGAGGTGATGTCTGCAACTGCCCAGATAAACCATGGCAAAGAGCTGAGAGGGAACCTCAGCCTGCTTTAAGCAGCATTGTTGGGCTAGAAGTCAGGGCAGCGGGTGGCCATGGTGCTCTCAAATAGCTTGTGGCAGCACTGTGGAGCTGAGGGACCCCCTCCCCAGATGGGCAGGGAATAGAGTATGTCCTGGGTGAAGGGGCAAACTTGCCCTTGAAAACACAGATTGATGGGGAAACAGAGACAGATTTGCCCTCAAGAGCAGAGAGTTGGTTACACCAATCCCACCAGAGGAGGGAGGTCTGCCCAGCTCAGGGTTTCCACTGCGCTTACTGGCAGCTTACCAGCAGCATCAAGTTTGGGGCTCTGTGAACAATAAGATCCTGTAAAGAACCTCTTAGATTCCCAACCGCTTCTTTCTCAAGCCAGCTCAGCCTTGAAATTGCTAAGACCCATGCTAGCATCAAGCTATGAAGCCATAAATAAGCTTGTTTATTACTGGTCTTATGGTTAATAATTACTGCAGTTTGGGCAAACAGCAGTAGTAAGCCCCTCTAACAAGTTCTGCCTGGGCTTGTGTTGAAGCTCTGCCAGTTCCCCGTATGGATACTAATAAAGCTCGTGAGTTATTTTGATTGTCTCATTCCTTCAAACATTTATTGATTTAAATCATTTAGTTCTCAGTCACAGCAGACACTGGGGAGCTGATGGTAAATCATACCATCTCTGGTACTTGAGTTGGCTGTAAATTTACCATATCTGGTAGATTCGAGCTGGCTATAAATTCTTTTAGTGCTCCTAAAGCTTGGCTGGCTGTGGAAAAGACTGCATGTGTTGTGCTGCCTTATGTTTGCAGCCGTGCTGGGAGGCAGAGAGCCTTTCCGTGCTTATTTCTCATTTAGCCTCAGCGTGGTGGAGCCCCTTCCAAGTGTCAGGGTTCTCCTGTGCCATCCCCTTAAAAAAAACTCCTACATCAACAAATAGCATAGGTCAAGAGCAACATTAAACGTGGCTCTGATCTCCTCTGTGTCAGAATTCCACCGCGGAACAGCTCTGCACGCGTTGGCTTTCTGAAAGTCTCCGTTCCGACTATGATTTACACCGTCTTGCCTTCAGTAATGTAAAAATAAATCTCAGCTCCGTGAGATGAGATCTTACTTCCGAATGAATAAATTTCCCACCTCCAAAGAGTGAAATGAGAACAGGTGCTTGGATATATGAACATATGAATCTGCTGGCTTAAAATTAAGCGCACAGGTGGATTAAGACAATCCTTTCCACCACGCTTCTGGTTACAAAGTAAGGCTATACAATATTAAGCAGTCAACATCCTAAATCAAATAAAAAATTCCTGGTTTTCAGCCTGAAAGGCAATTATTTCACATACAGCTGGTTGGAATTTTTCAAGAAAAAACTAGTAGTGACAAAACCCTTTTTGTTTAAGAATATTTTTATAAATTACAATAAATTTTTATAAAAGGCTTTTGTTCTTCATAAAATGGGTAAAACATTTGAACATTTTCAAGCCCTGAAAAGTTTTATTAAAAAAGGTATTTTGTTCTTTTCTTGCAAGACCTATGAAGTCTCCCTATGTTCCTCCTCTTGCCTCCTTAATTCTGTGTGAAGTGATAGTTTATCCTGGAGAATCCCATTCAACCGATACAACTTCATTACTTTGAGGTTAGTAATTTTTCAGATAAATGTGAAAATGTGATCTCGTGGTTGCTATCTGAAGGTAAGTCTGTGTTCACTGCTGAAGGTGTGATTTCCAGCACAGAGAGACATTTCTGCTCTTACAGTAATTTAGCTAGCAATTATTGTAGCAATAGCATCAAGGTGACAAGAGCACAGAAGGATGACTTCTGCAAAACCACTGGTTGATCTCAGATACTTGGATGGCAGCATTTCACTGCTCTTCCCTCCCCTGCTTGATTCAGGTGGGTATTGAAACCATCTAAGAATGCACAAAGAAGTGCAGCAGTAAAGCAGACGAGAAAAGTGATCGCCCCACCGTTCCTCTATCTGAAAGCACTGGGCAGGACCAGCAGGGCAGAGCCAGCTTACGTGGGCTTGTCAGGGAAGATGCACCTATTGGGTAGTGTTGCCTTAAAATACGGTGCTTTCTTCTGGAGTCCCTTCTCCCAAACCTGCAAGAAAGTGTTAGAAATATAATGCTACCTTTTCCACACTATATAAAATCTCAGCTAAACAATATAGAGAAGGTGTAGTCTCTTTCTGTTTGCTGATTGCAAAATATTTTGGGGGTTTGGGGTTTTTTTTGTCTGGGTTTTAACTAGTCTATTGGTCACTCTGAATATTTAGTCCTTCTTAATGCTGCGTTAGGAATAAAACAGTCCTAACCATTCACAAGTAACAACAAATCAAAATTTGGTTGTTGAAAATGCATTTTCTGTGAAAGAGAGAAAATTTCTGTAGTCTGTCCTATGCAGCATTATTAATATCAAATAAAGGCACAAACCTATTTCTGATCCTGTTCTCCTATACTGGATTTGGGTGTTCCCAGTAATGACCCCCTCTGCCCCAGCTTCCATCCGAGCACCAGCTGCTGATCTGCAAGCAGCCCTGCGAGGGACAGCCCGAAGCTTCTCAGCTCTGGCAAATCTGCCTCTAATCTTCTGGAAATGGGCACTGTGAGTAGGAACTGGCATCCAAAATGTGTCTGAGGGAAAGTCAGCTAATCGGTTGCATGTGGACTTTATTACGCTGCATCCGTGCCTGCTCTTTATAGCTAAGCAGCAAACAAGGCTTGGGACTGTCATTGCCCCTTTGGACTTCAGCAGACTTTGAAGTCTCTGTTTCAGGTGATACTCGAAGGGAAAAGTCCGTACCATGAGAAGGGAGTAGCCTGTCCTTTAGCCTAAGTGGTTCTGTCAATGAGGAGAGGATGAATATTGTTCCTCGGTGCTCTGCGCTCACGTCTCTGCACCCTGTGTGACTTTCCCCAGTCCATCGTGGTCGTAACGGTGTCACCTCTTGCCCCTGCGTACTGAGACCACACGTATGTATAAATGAGCACAGGTGTGGATTGTGTCACAGCTCGTGTGCCAGGGGCTGTTTTCCCTTTCTTCAGTGAGTCCTTCAAAAATGTTTATTTTTTTTGTGGGACATCAGCTTATACACAGGGAACGTCCCCGTGTTGACTTTGTTCAACAGCCACAGCCTCTGAGCGAGTCAGCTGGGGATGCTGTCACCCTAAGAAATACTGCTCAGCAGCCAGATTATATGCCATGAACCGTTTCTTCAGGGAATCCATCTTAAACTCATTTTAGGCTAACACAGTCAGAGCCGTATATTACAGAAAGGGGCAGCTAACCCTTTAGATCTGCTAAGTGTGATTGAAACACATTACTCACTTTCTCACTACCTGGACAGTTTTATCCAAGAAAACAATCGTTGGGGGGAAAAAACGTCGCTATGCAGACGGTCATAGAGCAATGTTAATGATCCACTTGGTTTCTCTGCCCTGACTTCAAACCAGAGCCAGCTGCCAGGGGGAAAAGCACAGAAAATTATCTGTTCCAGGGTACGCTGAGATCTTTTTCAAGCTAAACAAATTTTGCCGTAGGACATTTAAGTAATGTCCATATTGGCAGCATCAGTACAAACCTGAGTATTGATTCTTCTTCAACAAAGTGTTTTTTCTTGATGATAAGACCACGCAATATACCTTCTCTGTATCCACATGCTGTGAAGCTGACAGCGTTTCGGCATGAGCAAGCCCTTAGGGAAGGCAGGCACAGTGCATAACGGTCCGTTCATCTGTTAAATGAGCACCGCAACATTAACTAAAGCCTCACCGGCGCTGGGGAAGGAGGTCCTAAGGAGTGAGGGTCAAATGAGATGTTCATCAGAGGGCTGTAGATACCCTGTATAACCTTATACAACCAACAGAATGGAAACGAGAGAGAGAAGCCTCCTGGTATCAAAATACTGGTGGAAGTTCTCCGTAACCAAGAACTCTCTCTTCCCATGTACTTCAAAACCTACCCTAATCCTAATTCAGCGGAAGTATTTTTGCTTATTTGCTTGAGTTTTTTAACCAGTCCGGGTTTCCTCTAGACTGAGAAAGACGCTTGCTAGCGGGGACCGTTTCAGATGACAAGCGCAGCTGAGAAGAGCTGCTGGTGCACAGCAAAGTCTCCAGCGCAGCCGAGAGGCGGGAGCGTGGCGTGCAGCACCCCCGGTAGCATCCTGCCCCTTCCCTTTCTTCCCGTACTGGCTGTAAAGATTTTGGTTCAGTTCAGAGCCTACAAAACAGTGGCTAACTATGGGGAGGAGGGGAAAAGAAAGTTAAATATTTTTTTATTTGAAAACACTTGTGAAGAGTTGCTCTTTCTGCATTACCTTTCTCAACCCCTCCCTGCTCAGACTTAAAGGAGCACTTGCTTTTGGAGGGAGCAATCCTCTCTCCTTGTGTATTCACGATAGTATATAAGATACAAAAAGCATCTCCTTTTCTTGCTTTTCTGCCGTTAGTTACTACTTTAGTGCTAAGGAGGCTCAAAAGTAACATCACTCAAATAGGAGAAAGCCTAACATCCTCATGATGCAGCTCTTTGACTTCTAGTCTTGGTATTAATGAAACAATATCTTTGTTTAAAAATGGAAATGCAAATTATTTTCCTTTTTAAAATAAAGATCTGTTATATGCCAAATATTAGGTTTGCCACGTTATCACAGATTGATCTTGTAAACTGGAAAAAAAAATACCCCACCCATGAAACTAGCCAGCTGATAAAGCCAAACCTCCTGATAAAATCAGGCTTGTTTTATGCAAAATTAACAGAAATGGGATTGTTATATTTAGGGATGAAATAATATGGTATGACTCCAAAAATAAATGCCTAGAAAGAAAAATAGAAGTGATTTTTAGATAAAAATCACATTAATAATGCTTTCCCCATGTGGAAAAAAAGAACAGATTTTGTGTTCGAGCCTGATATTGCAAGAGCAGATACCACTGATCCACTCATTCATTTCGGCAGGGCTTTCCGGAAAGGTCTGCTGGCGGGATGAATACGGATTGTTAGCATTCATAAAAGTGCCTCGGTGCTTTGTTGCCGGGAAACGGTAATGAAAGTATAGGGATGCCAGCTTGATGATAGGGATACAGGGCGGCGGCATTAATCCCGTGCTTTGCAGACACGAGATCTCTATCGTTTGCAAACACGAGTGCCTGCACAGGCTGGCGGAAATTTCGGAAGGTCGTTTCGCTAATGGTTTTGTAGAAATGTGGAAAGTTAGAAAAGCTTAAGCCAACAACAGCATCATGTCAGAGCTCTGAAAAACCTCCTCCACCCCTCAGAATGCAGTTTTATGGGATATTATCCTTGTGCATCAAGTATTTGTGCTGTTTGCTTTTTAGGTAAGGAGAGTATAAATGAAGACTTGCCTCTGCGAGGATCAGGGACCATTGAGTCTTGTTGTTAGTTCATAAGCAGAGGGATGCTCATAGTTTTACTGCAAAAGGCAAAGAAAGAACCTGGTAAATTAAGATGAGGCTTTTCTAGATAGGCTTGCCTGGGAGCAGAATTAAGACCAGACTTTGGTAAGTCCCAAGGGTGAGGATGCAGTAGTCAGGATTTAACCTAAATTTGAGGGCTGTTATTTTTGTTTCTTGTGTGCAATATCTTCTAGTGTTCGCTCGGTGGGAAAGACATCAGGTTTATATTGGTACGTTCATAAAATGGTAGAGTTTTTTAATGGTTTGTCCCGTACAGGGCACTTTATGTTGTCCTGCTGACTTTCAAGGGATTAGCATCAGTTCCTAGTAAGGGTCATGAAATCTCGTAAAGAAGTGCTATGATTCTGCTTCTTTGGTTTTTACCGCTCCTTCAGAATAATTTGGTCAAAGGTCTGTAATGGGAATATAGTGAACTATAGCAAAGACTTCAGAGAAGTTGAGAATATTTTTTTTTAAAGCAATAGCTATTTTTCACTCTGACTGATCGCTTGTAATTAGGCTGAAATTTCCAAGGTGGGGAAAAGCCCCGTGAAATAGCAGGGAAAATCTCAGTGCCCTTGAGCTCTGCTGGACTCTCCTGCAGGAGACTTCTTGCAAGGCAGGGGGCTGGTTATAATGAAAGTCCGAGCCTGCTTTTCATCTTTCTGTTCTTTAATCTTCAAGAAAAGCAATCTTTGTGTGTATGGCTCTTCTAAAGTGACTCCATATGTGTTTTATAAATGCTCAATGGAAAGTATAGCTCAGCTGAAACAACATTGGGGATAAGGACGTAGGCGTCAGCAGCAGCCGCGTGTCTCCTTGCCATTAACAGTGCCCATCACCCTGGAAAGCTCGCTCGTCTTCTGATAGCCGGATGGCCATTTATATGTCTTCAATTGCAATCATCCTGAAAGCAGCAAAATATCTTGTTCTTAATTATTCCAATAGCACTTCTTGAGAAATGTTTTACTTTGTAATAATTCTCAAAACTTCCCACGATGGAAAGTGATGCAGAACTCCTGAATGCTGCTGTGGGGTCGCATGCAGAGAGGATGTTTTGTACCATGGCTTTGGAAATTAGATACCGTGGTATGACATTTCCTTTTAGCAATCTGGGGAAGCTCTTCCTGTGCTGATAGCAATCATCTCCAAAGAAAAAAAGTGCACTAACCTCTGGTAAATATATCTCTCGAGAGAAGCAAAAACAATCTTGTGAAAGGTATTACCTGGCTTTTGAAGGAAGGAGCCTTGGTAAATGTGCCTGTCATTTTGACCTTTCCAGCCACTGGGACATGAAAATGGGGAGCTTAAAGAGGCAAAGCTCATTCATCGGAGCTTCTGAGAGAGGACAAAGCAGAACAAAAGAGCACCCCAAAGTAATGTGTGTGCTTTTGTGTTAGAGGCCTCCTCTAAAGGGATTCAAGGAGAAAGAGAGAAGTGAGATGGTTCCCTGGAAGACCTGAGGCGTAATGGATACAGCTGCTTCTCTCTAATGGCTGGTGCCTACTGCCCTGCCTTGAGGAACATGCCTTTCCTCAGCAAGATGAATGCTGACCTTGCACTGGCTTGGTGGTGGGTAGACACCTGGAAGACAAGGGGTAATGGGTTTAAGCTGAAGGAGGGTCGATTTAGATTAGATGTTAGAAAGAAATTCTTTACTGTGAGGGTGGTGAGGCACTGGAACAGGTTGCCCAGGGAGGTTGTGGAGGCCCCATCCCTGGAAGTGTTTAAGGCCAGGTTGGATAGGGCTTTGGGCAACGTGGTCTAGTGGAGGGTGTCCCTGCCCGCAGCAGGGGGGTTGGAACTAGATGATCTTTGAGGTCCCTTCCAACCCAAACCATTCTATGATTCTATGATTCTATGATAAGATGTCCGTGATGGAGCAACCAAGCAAGCTACCCTTAGTCAAAGGGACGTCTTTGGGGACTCTGTTAGATGACAGATGATTTAGGGCTACGTTACAAACATCATGGCTGAAAATTGTGCTCCCTGTCTAGCCTGCAAGAACCTTCACTGGCCAGGGCTGCTTCTCCTTTGCTATCAGCGTGCAGGAACACGCTGATTACCGCTGCTTTTCCCCATGGGATTAGCAACATGTCTTCTGACTATACACTGTTACGAGGTGTTTCATTTCAGCCTTTGAATGGTAAATACACCTTAAAATTGCACCGACTTAAATTTCAGGACTTTATTGATTTACTAGACTCAATTTCATACACGAGCAGGTTGGCTTTTGTTTAGAGGCAGGGCACATTTCTCTGTGGCATGCCAGATTGGGCAGGTATACGAGATAAAGCTCATGCACAACGTGATATTGTTAGTCTTTTGCTCCTCTTTAAGCCATGGAAGGATTATATGGGGCGATGGAGGGGGCTGTTCCTTGGTTTTCTAACACGACATACACTGAGCTCCAGCTGTGCCCTTTCCATCAAGTCTGTGTGACCCAGGTGTTGGGCTGTGAGCAGGTGGTTCAAAAAACCTCTGTTCATAAAACCTCTTTGCTTATGTGCTAATTGACTTCTTGTGTGACCACGTGCATCTCCTTTCCCTTCTTTTCCCCATCCTCTTTTACCTATCTTCCCTATTCAGGCTGCAAATTCCTGGCACGGAAAGAGCTATGCCGCAGCATATCTGCTACCATGGGCTTTCTGGCTTGACTGAGTGGATACTCCAGACGTATTATATAGCAATATAAATTGTTATTACCAATAATAATATTACCATGTTTATCACAAGGCAAGGAGGGGAAACATAAATTCTCTCTGGCAATGCTTATCATCTGAAAGTACGTGTGCAACGATATCCCACGTAAATTTTCTAAATATGCCATCATCATCATAGCAGCAATGATGCTTCTCACAGCCAACATAAACGCTATCCATATTTTTAATGCAGTCAAGTATCGGTGAAATACTGTATTAGTGTTTTATGTGTTCATAGGCACAACTTTTTGCCAATAAGAAAGTGATATTACTCTAAATAATTGTAATACTCGTTGTAGCTCATATCAAATATGGGAAAGGATATCAATTGAAAAACTTAGGAAAAGTGCGCCTGTACCTTAGTTTTTCTTCTATTTTGAAGTCTAGCGAAGAGCGGTGACTTTTTAATGTAATCATTATATGGCAGATTAGAAATGGGTTTTGTGCTTTTTTGCTGGATCAGTAATTCAGCAACTGAAAGGCAGCTGCCCCCTCTCCAACGAAATCATTTCGACTGTGGTTTTAAACCAGAAGATACTCCCTGTGGCTCGTGCAGGAGGATGTGCAAGATCTCAGTGTGCTGCCTTTGACCACCACCATTAGATCTGTCGGCGAGACATGGCTAAGCAGAAAAGCAGACACTCGAAAGGAAAAGCAGTTTCAGGTGTTCTTCACTCTTCTTTCTTTTCCAGCGTGGTGTGATTGATGTCCATGCCAGGTTGGGGGTTTTTTGTTGTTTGGTTTTGGGGGTTTTTTTAAATTTTTTTTTTTTTTAAGGAGAAGCGGTGGCCACTAGAGGGAGAATAGGTTATGTGTTTCTGTGGGACACCCACACTTTTTATTCATGTTAAATACATCTTCTATATGCAGTTACTGCCCTGTTTTTCTCGTCCTGGTTTGTGTGATCCGAATATAATTTTATCTCATTGAAGAAACACAGTGAAGTAAGAATGACAAGCTCTAGTTTTATTAAAACACTTTGCTTGGCTTGATTTGGGTGTCAATTGCAGCGAGCATTGCCTAATGCCCTTTGCGGATATTATTAAAAAAGAAATAAGGTTGCAAGCTGAAAGATTATGTAATAATAAGCACGTAATTTCTTATTAGTAAGGGTTATTTCTAAAAGGAAGTAGCACCAGGTAACACCAGCCACTTGGATTAAAAAAATCTTTCTGATGGTGTTTAGTTCTTGCTAAATCTTTCCCCAAGCACTTTTTTTAATATCCACCGCTCCCCAAATCTGGGATTTTTTTGGGTGGGCTGTTCAATGACCTTGTCCGAACATCTTTTCTGCTCATGAACATTACATGAAATCCTTTTTGCATCACTGAACAAAGAGAGGCATCTAAAGCCGCCTGCTAAGGGCCACGTTTGGGAGTGTGTTTCATGGCCTTGGTACCCTGGCATAGGGATGTCCTCTTTGTGGAGGCTGCTCTGCAGCTGGAGCAACCCTGACGGTGATTTTGGAGAGCACATCAACTCTACCCATCCAGCTGCCTTTCAAAAGAGGCCAAGTCCTGCAGTCCTTCCTCCTTATTCAGGCAAAGCCGGCCTTTGAAGCCAACGATGAAGCTTATTTTATCTTGTGGACAACAAAAGTGGAGTCAGTTCAACAGATCTCCAGGGGATGGGCAGGAACTGCAGGGATGGATATCAGCGGTGGGCTTCTCGTGCTGTTCCCTCGATGGGCTGAATCCTCCCTTGTCCGCCCCGTGCAGAAACACAGCAGCCATTCATCAGGCAGTTGTTCTCCTTGCACCGATGCTTCCCACGGGGAAGCATCCTTTCTTCAGCAGGAGCCTGCCTGCCCTCCCCAGCCCCAGGCACCAATCTCTCATTGCACCCTTGCTTCTGTCTGCTGTTTCTTTTCTTGCCGTCTCTTTTGCCCCTTGAAATTCTCAGCGGGACTCACGCGCCGGCACCCTGGGTGGTAGGTTTGGCTTACTAGCTTGATTAGAAAGAAGGTTATGTTTATTTTCATGAGCGAGTATCAGGAAAATGGCTTTCCAGACTGCCTAAATATTTTATTCCAGTCGAGAGGAATCTGTAGATCCTTTGAAGATGTGTGTGCCGCCTTTCAAGTACCTCCTAAAATAGTTTTCTTATGGATATTACCATATTCAGCAGCTCAGACCTACGCTGTCTCTTTCCCTGGGGATTACAGATAAAGCCTTATCTTATTAAGAAGGCTGACCTGTACTCCAGTCTATTTTTCCACTGATCCTAATCTTAATGTTAAATACAACAAGATTTCACGTAGAAGCAGTGTATTAGGACATAAATGTGCTCTATACTAACTCAGAGTAATCTCTTCATTTCTCTCCAAATTTGGCTTATCCAAATCCTCTAAGTGTTTTCTCAGGGAACATTATTCCAAGAATATATTTGTCTGCTTTTCCCTGTAGATATTGATCAAATTGCACTGAAGTCAGTACAAGATTTCTCAATGGTTTTCAGTGTTTTACTTTTGGCTTTGCATCAATTTATATTTTCCCAGGTTCTTCTTATTTTATTCTGAGCTTGGCTATAACACCAACCTTCATTTCCAGTAACTGCTAAAAATCAGGGGGCCAACTGAGTGTAAAATACACGCAGCGATACTTTTTGCGCCCACGACCTTCCAGTGTTCAGCCTCAAGCAGTCATTCATTATCAGGTACCCTAAACCCACAGTATAAATCGCTCACTAATTCCCACCCTGAACCTCTCTAGGCAAAGGAAAAGGGGCTTTCTGCCCCTTGAGAAGGAATAGAAATAACATTGAAAATACAGAAAGAAAGGTAAATTATTATTCCTTTCCCGTATGCCATCAACCAAACCTTCTCTGGCCTCCAGGAAAGCTTCTGATGCGTTTTATTTTCTTTCACGCAACTCATGGCTGTGCTCTGCAGCCTGACATCCTCCAAGGCAGATACCTGAAGGACACTTTCCTGCCTTAAACCTAAATACCCTGACAGCAACCGTGGCCGAGCTCCTGGGTTTAACATGCCAGACAGATGCCCTTCATGCACTTTATCTCTTGCTTGGTGAGGACATCACCATCAGTATCGTCTGTTTTGCTTCTCTGGCTGCATCAAAAGAAGCGTGACCAGCAGGTCAAGGGAGGGGATTCTCCCCCTCTTCTCCGCTCTCCTGAGACCCCACCTGGAGTAATGCCTCCAGCTCTGGGGTCTCCAACATAAGAAGGACATGGAGCTGTTGGAGTGAGCCCAGTGATCAGAGGGCTGGAGCACCTCTCCTATGAAGACAGGCTGAGAGAGTTGGGGTTGTTCAGTCTGGAGAAGAGAAGGCTCTAGGGAGACCTTACTGCAGCCTTCCAGTACCTGAAGGGGCCCACAAGAAAGATAGAGAGGGACTGTTCACAAGGGCATGGAGTGATAGGACAAGGGGTAATGGGTTTAGACTAAAAGAGGGTCGATTTAGATTAGACATTAGGAAGAAATTCTTTATGGTGAGGGTGGTGAGGCACTGGAACAGGTTTCCCAGAGAAGTTGTGGATGCCCCATCCCTGGAAGTGTTCAAGGCCAGGCTGGATGAAGCTTTGGGCAACCTGGTCTAGTGGAGGGTGCCCCTGCCCATGGCAGGGGGGTTGGAACTAGATGAGCTTTGAGGTCCCTTCCAACCCAAACCATTCTGTGATTCTATGATGCAGAGTGAAGAAGCAGCTCTTGCTGCTAAACTCTTCGGTCCCTCCAGCACTGTGGCTTGTTGAGGTGTGGCGTGGCCGGGGATGCGAGATGGCAACAGGTGGGTGCTCAATCTCATGTCTCACTGGAAAGTCTGAAAGAGACTTCTCTGGAAGAGACTTTGCAGCCCCAAACCTCCTCCAGCTTTAATGCCAATAAAGGTGATAAAAGGGGTCCCAGAGTGAGGAGTAAGGGGGGACGCACTGCCTGTGTTTTAAAAAGCCAGGATTAAATGGCAGTGCTGTATGGAAGGAATTTCCTTGGCCTTGTGGATAAACTACTCTGGCAGACCCAAGAACTTGGCCCCGACAAAGCCTCGAAATATACGGCTGTTCTTGATCCCAAGTAGTGACACGTTGATGTGTTGTGTAAATCCCAGGGTGCTGCCGAGAGAACATCTCCAAACACGGCACTGCAATAATTCATTAAACGTTATTAGATCTTCCTGCCGCTTGCTTTTGTTATCAAGACCTGTCATATTACCTTTTGGATGTAACAGATTGCCTCTGTGTTAATCGAATGGTACACCAGAAAACAGAGCAAACGAGAGAGCACAGAGGCTGCCACCGTCCATGAATTGTAAATAATAAGAACTCCATAAGGAAAAATTATCAGAACATCTCCCTATTATGTTTAATAAAGAAACAACAAATTGCTACATTCTTGGATGGTCGGGAAAAATAATGAGTTGAACAACAGACAATCTCATTTCTCTTTCCAACTGTGCAGAAATTAAATGTCAACTACAACCACTTATTCTTCATTTCCTCTTCTCTATACCATGTTTTTCCTTGTCAGGCTCCTTAACTGAAAGTGAAGAGGAGAGGGGACAAAACCAACCTCATTTCTAAGAAGCCAACAACGCGTTTAAAATGCTGGAGCATACTCTCTGAAACTCATGAGTACGCTTCGTAACGAGAAGTTTCTGTGTAGGGCCAACTTTTCCTATTGTTCAAAGCCGTCTTCCATTAATATTTTAAAATAGAAATTAAGTGGCTGTGTTTTCACAGTTAGAGTTCGAGGTGATGATTGTGTGTCAAAGGAGAAAGTCATCTCCTATGGAATATATATATATATGAAAATAAGCAGTATATTTGTTTCTCTGTTGTTACGTACCTTATTTGCTTATTCCCACATAAAGTATGCTTAAAATGCTTTGAAACTAAATGGAGATGGAAAGCACAGCAAAATCAGCTCACGGAAGAATTAATTAAGCAATTAGCAGTAGATCAAAGCAGCTGAGAGTCAGGCTGGTGACTTTGTGGTTGGGTTCTAACTAAGCTTTGGCTGAAGCTGTTCTGGTTCAGTTCTGGATCAAGCCTAACGCAACAACGGGAAAATGTGAAATGTGTACTTGATGACGTGTACCGAGCGGTTTGAATCTTTGCTTGATTAATTCCCCCAGATGATCAAACTCAAAGGCTATTATAAAACTGTTTCTTCTTTTGTGTGGTCCAGCAGACCACAGGAAACTTTTAGTGTGGGCTTTGGTGCTTCCCCAGGCTGCCGCAGCTGCACCGCGGCGGCTTCTCGGGTCCCTCCGCAGTGGGGCAGGGAGCTGTGTCTGCTTCCCCGTCCCAGCGTGAGAGCCAGTATGGCTGTAAACCCTTTCCACCCTCCCCCATGGCTCAAAGGAAGGTCTGTGTAAGGGGGTGCCAGCGAGGACACCCTTCAACCCAGCCAGCCATCTCCCTGTGTCCTCCAGCCAGGAATTTGGAGGATCCCTGCACGCGCGCTGTCTGCGCTGGAAACAGGCACTGCGTCCACCATCTCCCGTACAAACCTCTCGTGATGGAGCCTCCAAACATTTGTGATGGCCACAGGGCTTGCCAGGAAGGGATGCACCTGGAAAGACAGGCGGCGTTCACCGGCCGTGATGTCCAGCTGCCGGATGAGCTGCTCATGGTCCCTCTGCCAAGCGCGGGAGGAACGGTCATGTTCTGGTTTATATTGTTGCCATTAAAACCGTGAAGGTCAACAAGAGGGCTGGATGCAGATGACAAAGATGCAAGGGAAGTGGACCCGCTCGCATTTAGTTTAAGCTACTTTCCCAAATCGTGGCAAGCAGAGCACTGGCACGCAGCCTGGCACAGCAGCGGTCGCTGCTGCTGCTGCTGCCAAAGGCACCGAGTGCTGCCGCAGCTTCTGCAATTGCCACCGCTGCTCTCCCCGAGCTGCTGCCGAGGGTGCTGCTGGCACTGCCAGCTCCAGGCGACCCTCCCGGCCTGCCCCGAATTCTTACTCCTACCCCGAGCCACCGGCAGCACCCTGGCACGTGGGCTGGCTCCGTGTCCACTGCATTTAATTAAAAAGGAAAAGGCAACTGCAGGAAAGAGCAAAAGGGGAAATGCCCAAACCCGGCACCGGGGGTAGCTCATTAAAACCGCACAGCTGCCAAGGAGCATTTCAAGCTGACAGCTTGATGCTTATTTACTTGAAACTGCATGCTGAGACCTGCTGGAAATGGGGTAATTCTCCTTGTTTAGTGTGGATTCACGCAGCACTTGGTTTAATTCTTAATAGAGTGAAATCCTTTATTTTTTTGCCATCAGGCGGCTCCGTTTGGACCTTCCGTCGGGAAGCTGTAGTGAAGCCCTGGCACTCGCTGGGGGTAGCAGAGGGGCATGCGTCCCCTTGACGAGTTATCCAGGGCCAGCTCCTCCGCCTGAATACAAGTGTGAGTTCAGACCAGAGGTGTACAGAAGCGTTTCGTGCAAAGTGGTTATGAATATAGACCCAAAATTCGGCTTGGGAATGAGCTCAGGAAAGCAAACTGTGCGTATGGATTACAAGGACCGTGTTTGTGTGCTGCTGGGAATGGGCAATGCTGTTTATTCCTTCATGGTTTTGACAGATTGGAAAATCAGAGCAGCCTGAGGAGGAGGAGGAGGAGGAGGATGATTCCCTTGGCTGAGATAAAGGACTTCACAACACGTCTCGGCAGGGACGGCAGAAATGATGTCTGGCTCTGCACGGCACGTCAGGTGTGAAACGCCCCGCAGAAGCAGGCTGGAGGATGATGCGGAGCAACTGTTTTCCCCAAAGGATTCCCAGGAGTGAAGAGAAAGATAACTATCCTGGTGGATCAATCCATGACAAGACAATACCTTCTCCCAAATATTGGCCACGAAGGACCCTCTTAATCTCTTTAGCAGCAATTTGCTAATGAGCAAATTGAACTGAGGCTGATGGGGAGCTCCGGGCCGACGGCAAGTCCTACGGGATGAGGAGATGCCTGTCCATCCGTCCCCTCCATCCTCTGCCAATGGGAAGGGTACCTCAGCACGCTGAGGCAAAGGTCCTGGTCGCTCAGGAACAGGTTTCAATTTGTGATGGGAAAAGAGGATGATAGCAGGTAAGACATAACCATTGGCCGAGTCGTTAATTTGCACCCTTCCAGGCTATTTGCATATGAATGCAAGGAAAGGCAACCGGTCATCATCCCACGGAAGTGTGCATCAGAAGGGCCTCATGCACCACTCATTATTAGTAAGGTCCAGCCGGTCTTCTCCTGGGCTTGGGACCCGTTTTGCAATCCCAGGAAATGACGGTATGCACCTGAAGGTGTTTCTGACCGAGCAGGCCCATTGCAAGAGGTCAGTCAGGACCAAGAAGGAAGTGCAGAAGATGGTGGTTAGGAGTCAGGTGCAGCTCCGCGTGTCTCCTTCCCAGCGGGCTGGAGACTCGCAGAAGCTCCAGAGATTCCACCTCTGAGTCCAACCACCATGTCTACCACAGGTGGAACTGGCTTTCCCAGCTCTGAGCGAAGCGTAGCAGAGTGGCTCTTTATAATAACGCAAGAAAAATCCCTGGAAACGCTTCGTTAACCATATCTGAACCACGTGTTTATTAAAGACTTTTATACCAAAGGAGTAGAGGAGTATTGGGGAATGTGTGTGCTTTGGATGTGGTTTGGATTTGGGTTTACAAACTACGCTGGGTGTTTCTGAATGTAAAATATTATTTAGAAACTGACAGCCGTATTTTCCACCAGATTTTTAAGGAAAGGAGGTTGAGGCGCTTGGTGTGTATATTTACATACTTTCATATTTGCTTTTTTTTGGGTTGATGTCTACAAACTGTGACCTGCCTATGGAAGTCTCAAAAATATCCCTTTCTGACAAGTTTTGTAGAAGTCAGGCTGAGAACAGAGCGACTTTCCTACGGCCTCAACCCTTCGAACATCTGCTGAGCACCTTAATTACATGATGCAGCCCTAAGACAGCAGCCTTCCTCCTGGATCCTCCTCTCGTAAACCTTACTTGTTCCTTCCTGAAATTGCAGGAGGCGTTACACGCGACGTGTAATCATTTAATGTGGCAGACTGGACCGATGCGGGTTTCAAGCGAAGTGTTAACTCCCTGCTGAACCAGGGGGCAGAAGAAGGAGGAACGCAGGGACAGAAACGGGTCAAAGGAGCAAACTGTGCTGCCTGTGGATTTATGTTAAAGCTGGGCAAATAGTGCTGATGCTGAACATGCCTAACTAGAGTAATATTTAACTCAGTTCTGCTTAGTTTTACTGAGTGGACTAATTTACCCCACTTTCCTGGCTATAATTTGTGTCGGATTGAATTACAACCCGAGCGGAGCCAGCCCCTCTCGCCATGCTGCGGGGTCGTGCCGTAACCACCCAAGCACTCGATGTTGGTTACAGCCCACGCACAAGGGTTCAGCGATTCCCCCGGACTAAAACCAGGTCTGGCATTTCTTGCCGTAGGCTGCCTGCAGCGTTGCTGTCCTGGCCCGGCGAAGGAAAGCCATTTCCGAAATAGCAAGGCACTGAGAATTGCAGGAGGACGGGAGAGCCTGGCGATGTTTTGCTGCTTCACGCCGCGGGTGCGTTAGCTGGTCCGGCTCCCATCTGCAATGGGCACTCGCTACGGAAGCAGAAAAGTGTTTTCCGTTCCACGGGAGGATCTGTGCAGGTGGAGAAGCTCGTTGTATCCCCTGATGGCTGGATGTCTCGAACCGCAGCATGCGGAGGTGTATTTACTCAACCAGATGGGTTTCTTCAAAGGCTTTGCTAATCGGAGAAAGGGGAAGCACGGCTGTCTGAGAGGAGTTAGTAGATGCTCTACAAATTAGGCTACACGTTGGTTGGCTTTTCTAGGACCCCTAACTGGTGCTGAAAATTGTTACATTTTATTGTATTTTTTACCACTGCTTTTTATTCTTTTATGCGTGTACGCATGCATGTACACGTCTATTTTTTTTCTTATACACCTTTTAGCTCTCTCTTACCTTTCTGATGTGTTTGTGCTATTCCCTGTTGGTTTATCGCACATCTCCCCGATCCTCTTTAAAGCTTTCAGTATGCTTTCACCAATTTGCCCGATGCCTTGGCAGGGGTCCATCCATCCCCCCCCCCCTTTTGGCTGCTGCAGTGTGTCAGCTCCCACGCTCACCAGGGTGACCCAGGCCGTGGCTGATCTTTAAGCAAATATTGCTCCTTCTGTGATTTCCCAAGGCCCCAGTTCTTTCTCTCTCGCTGTAACACCCTCTCTGGCACAGCACGGTTTATCCCTTCCCTTCATTTTAGTGCTCCTGTGACCTCCAGCCCGTGATGGTTGGTGCGGAAACTTCTCCCAACTCTTTTCTCTTACCCTTGGAGTTTGTCTCAGCACCACAGACTCCGGCGCCCTCCCTGCATCTTTCCCCTGTGCTTGTCCTCTCGCATCGCCGAAAAACTCAGGAAAAATCCATTCTATGAAACCACTACTTACTTTTCCATTTCCAAACCTTCTATACTGTTTTAACCTCTGACTCTCAGGCCAGAGGTCCCGTCAGGCTGTTGAAAGCCCTACGGGTCTCCAACGACGTGCTCTTCTCTCTCTCGCCGTATATTGTTCCTTCCTCCTTCTTTCCTGTTACCGGCCCTATATTTCTTCCTCCCTTCTCCTCTTTTAAGCTGCAGCACCAGGGACTTTCTAACCCCTTGCCCCAGACCCCTCTTGTTCTCATCCCTCCTCTGCTCTTTCTTGAGCAAATTGAACACATAATAGTTTCTCTTTTGCTATAAAACCACCCCTTGGACCTGACCTCTCTCTTCAAACGTCACCTCATCTCTCAGTTGATCTGATGCACTGCCAGGAACATCACTTTTCTGGCTTCTTTCTTCATCCTCTCCTTTCTCCACCCCGTGGCATCTCTTTGCCCTGGTTTTCAGCTGTGTTTCCACGTCTGGTGGGCTTCTGCCCCATCCCTTTTGACCGCCTCCAGCCGTCAGTTTTCCTCTGAATCTCTTCCGTCCTGGCTGTGTTCCTCTGAGCTTCCTCCTGGTGCTTCCCCTTCCCCTCTGGGGTGTAGACGTGGGGTGTCTCTCGCCTTCCTTCTCTGCTCTCCTCCTTTTCCCGGGTCTTCTCATTCATCTGTGTGGTCCTGGTTGTCACCGGTGCTAATTGCTTGTCAGCTGATTTTTTTTGCTGTCACCTCTCCTTCCTCATTCCTTCCCCTTTTTGGAGACGGTAAGTTGTCAGTAGGATTCACTGCTAAAGATGAGGTATTTTGGGATCCTCTTCTGTGTCTTGGCAACTGGTTTTTTTTTTTGGCTTCTCAAGCCAGTAACACCTTAATAACTTGAATGCAACTCTGTTTGTACAGCGTTTTAAATGGTGTCTCCATCCTGGGTGCAGCTTCCACGCACTGACAACTTCAAACAAAAACATTTATTATTTACGATATTACTTATCCTGTTTTTTTACGTTGTGTTCTTAACAGTGACTCCTTAGGAGCCAGACGTCCTGCTGCAGCTGGCTGCTCCCCTCCCGTGGCACCGGCACTGCGGCCGTTTCCGAGGCCTCGTTAGGGTTTTTCATTACTTAAGCATGGCGTGCGGGGGCCTGCCTCGGGCTGGCCCAGGCTCCGGCTGCTTCTCTGGAGGCCGTGAAGATGGCGGCGTTCCCCGCGGGAGCCCTGCCGCCAGCTTGGACGTAGGTTTGGTGTGAGGTCTCCAGCTCCCCGCGCAGGACGCATCCCCTGGGATGTCCCGGCCATCCCGCACGGACGCCCAGGCTGGGATTCTGCAAACGCAGATGAGGGCATGGCTCTCCATCATACACCGCACCTCAACGTGCGTCTGAATTTACCCTTTCTTTCTTTCACTTTTTGCCCAGCTGACCGCAACCAGCTTTTTCTTGTTACGTGCGCAAGAGGGAGTCAGTGCTGGTACCTACTGGGAGAGCTGCTGAGGGCCCCAATATAAGCAGTGAAAAAATAATAATCTAGATTTACCACTTTTTATACATAAATATTATTATTTGGCTGTGACTCCTGCCGCTTAACCATTTCCATCTCCTGGAAACATTTTCCTTCCTTCGCTGAGACAGTGCTGTCTGCGTGCGTGCTTTGCCGAGCCCGTCCCTCCAGGCAGTGCGACACGGTGGTCCAGCCTTGTTTTTACACCTTCTTTGAACACATATGTACATATATATATATGTACATATATATAACCAAGGACAAAAAGATATAGAGGTGTATATGGACATACATGTAGATACATATAGATATATATGGACATACACAGACACATCTCTGTCCCCCATATATAGGTATATATAGGTGTATATATGTAGGGGTATATATATGTACAGGGGTGTGCGTGTATATATAGGGAGAGATACAGATGGAGTGTATATAGGGATACCTATAGGTATGGATGTAGTATAATTTCATATATGTGTTCGATAAATATAGACAACCCTACCTGCAACCCTATATATATCTATCTCCTTGTATATAAACGGAGATACATATTTATAGGGGTATGCGTGTCTATAGAGGTATATGTATGTATGTATAGGCATATACAACCCCGATCGATCGATGTATGTCAGGGGACGGTCGTGTGGAGAAGCCCCCACTCACCCCCCACGGTGACGGTGCCTGCCCCGCACCCCTGCTCCCCAAGCCCTCCCCCCCCCCGACCTTCCTCCTCCTCCTCCTCCTCCTCCTCTTCCTCCCCCACCGCGGCTGAGGGCGGGGCCGCCCGGCCGGGAGGGGCAACGCCTTACGACGTTGTTTGTCCCTCCGCTGCCCCCATAGCCGCCCGGGCTGGGGGGAGGACGCGGCGCGGCGCGGGGCGGGCGGGGGTTGCCATAGCGACATGGCCTAGGCTGGGGGGCGGCCTGCGCTCGGCCCCGGCGGGCGGGCGGGGCGCGGGTCGGCGGCGAGGGGCAGGCCAGGCCGGCGGCAGCTGGAGCAAGTGCGGGCCCAGGCGGCCCGGCGGGGATGAGCCATGGCTTCGGTGAAGGTGGCCGTGCGAGTGCGGCCCATGAACCGCAGGTGAGTGCGGCCCGGCGGCGGGGTCGCCACGGCCTTTCCCGCACCCCGCTCCTGTGGGGCTGCGCGGCCCTGGGCGCAGAGATGCAGCCCCTCAGCCGCCGCCGGTCACGGAGCTCACAGAGAGAGTGCGGTGAAACTTCGTGTCCCACCTGTGCGGGCGGTGACAGCCATTGCCGCGGTGGAGGTTGAGGGGGAGGTCTGCCTGGGGCTTCAGGGGTTTCTTGGCGCTCGGCTGAGCGGCTCCGTGTGACGGGAGCGGCAGCTGGGAGCGCTTCTCCTCCCCAGCAGGCTGGGAAGTGGCTCCCTCCTTGTGCTGGGGCCTTTCCCGGAAAGTTCAGTCTGTCACGGTCTTAAACGTTGATTTGTCTGATCCTTTTATAATGACGAAAAGGTTACTTTGGTGAAGATAAGAAAGTATCGAGAGGCAAGGCCCTGCCAAGGGTGTACAACCAGGCTTCTAGAATGTGAAAGCAAGCTACTTCATCTAGAAACTGCAACCCCTTGTACCTACTTGAAGGAGAGAGATTGTTGTCCAGTGCATTTGTAACACTAGCTTTTGTGGAGGAGCCATTATGGTAAAGGTTATTAGTAGGCTACTTAAGCTCGAAGTATAAAAGAGGCAGTCCGCCCCATTTACTGTACTGACAAATTCCTTATCACCCATTTTCTGAGATGTGTCCAGGAAATAAACAGTTTTCTTTGGTGAAATAAGTGCATAATATGCACGATAGGGTTAACTTTTAATGATATAATTTAAGAACCATATGTAGAAAATGATCAGATTCTACTAGCAGTGTTCTTACTTCTTCCTCTGTTATGGAATGATGTAGCCAGTTAAAAAGTATTTTAAAAACATAGGCAGCCAATCAGTCTCCCACCTTTCCTTTCGCTTGATCTGATTCAGGTATTTAAAAAAAATAATTTGCCAAGTTCTGAAACTCAGTTGATATCTTGTCATTTTCAGTGGGGGAAAAGCAAGCCTTATGAAAATAAAGTTGATGAAGGTTGGAAGGGGAAAATACTGCAGGTTGGTTTCAAGTAGTATAGGCAGTTTGATGGAGCTGAGTCAGGGTCAGGTGAGGGTTGGTGAATAATCTTGTCACACCCTCCTGCTTCCCCCAGCCCCCAAATGTAACCATATGTTTTTTATAAATTTTTAAAGTAATTCTATATATATACTTCACTTTTTCTTTGAGAATCTCTGACAACATGTAGCACAGGTCTTTAAAGTATTGCTAAGACTTGTTATTTGTAGTGTTTCAGTAGCATAGAGAAGTTTTGTTTGCAGACCAGAACTGTCATCTGCTAAGAGACAGAAGAGAGGGAAATGGAAAGCATATGGCAGAAGGGAAAAGGGGTGGTAATTGTGATAGGCAGTGGAAACACCGACTGATGAAGTGTGAGCAGAAGTTTGCAAGTGTTGTGGCAAAAGAATATTACAGACAATGACTCTGGACCTCATGTCTAGAATATACATGGGGCTAGATCAGAACATACCTAGAAAAGGATGAAAATTGTGATATGATGGAAAAGAAAGAGCCTAAGAGCAGGGCAGGCAGAGGCCTGGTATGATTGACATCGCCTTTGACATGGAGTGCTGAGTGGCAACAGCTAGGCTGTGAATAAACTTGTTCTGAAAACTAATAAGTGTCTGACTATGGAAATAAGCAAACTATGAAGACCCTTCCAGTTCAGGTTAAAACCTTGCTGTTTATGGGATGGTGCTTGATGTTTATAAAACATTATCAGGACGCTGGATTCAATGCCATGGGATGTTGCTTCTAAGTCTTATTTTTCAGAGGTGTGGTGGCTGTTCCCTGCGGCACCCAGTACTGCAGCCGGGGAGCGGTGCTGGGGTTGGTGGTGTTCCTCTTCTTCAGTCAGTGCCGGCCTCGTGTGCTGTGTATTGTAAAACTGAGATCCTAAGCTTTAGAGGATCCAGTAGCTTTTCCTTTTGCAATTGTGAAGGTATGGTGAACCATAAACCATGAGCAGCAATCAGATTTTGCTTATATTGCTTTCCCTTGTACGTGTGTGCTCTCAGCTGTGCTCCCTTCCCCTGTATGGGTTGCTGCAGAGTTTTACAGAGGAAGGACCTTTCTGCCTGTTCAAAGGAACTTTCCAATCGGGTGTTCATTCTGCACGCTTATTTTCAAAATATTTAACATGATACTGTGTAGAGTTAAATTTAATTTCGTGTGTGTCTCTAAATTTGCTTTGGTTTGTTCGAAGCTTAATCATATAACGCAGTTTATTTCATGCGTCATTTTTAATTAGAGAAGACAGAGTTAATGAATGGTTATTGGTAAGACTCCTGCATTATGGAGCAGTTGCACTGTGTGGTGTCATAGGAGTGCTAATTGTGTAATAAGTCATGAACGTGGATCTTGGAATGAATCATGTGATAGGGAGGGGGTTGTTCTTTAAGGATTACTTGCTGTTCCATTGCTTAGATGACAAACTTTAGTCTGGTTTTTTTTTCTTCTGCTGTGATTTATTTTTAGTCTTCTCATTCTCTGACTTGACCTGGAAGGAATTTGTTCATTTCAGTGCTGTTGTCAAAGCCCTTGACCACTCTTCTTAAAGTAGTTAACATCCCAAATTGTGTTACAGAGGTTACACTAGAGGTTTTTGACTATATCTCTGGATAACGTAATAAAAATGATGTCTAATGGCTTTATAGTTACTGCTTTGAAAGCAGTTGTGAGTGGGAGCTTAGAAAGTTCAGTTACTTGGTAAGTCTCCATCTATCTGTTGTTTTCCCTAATTCAGTACCAAATTGCAATGACAGCCTTTTGGTCTGTGCTTGTATTTTAATGTTTCTGTAAAGTGGCTAAAAACCTGCCAGATGGAAGAAGACTAGGTTTTCTTCATCGAGGAAAAATCTGCAGGGAGGTGAGCTTGGGTGGTTGATGTATTTTGCTCTGGCAAGTTAATGGTTTTGGTCACCATTAGTTCTAAGGTTCATTTCCCAAAACGGTCACTAGAAGCATTCATTTATTGTCTTATAATGTGGAGGACTTGACTGGACAATCCTATATCAGGTCCCACAAAATGCAGTTTCTCATCAAGATCACGTCATTCCTCAGAATGGCTGTTTCCTGGGCAAAATAATGGGATTATAGAGAAGTGAAATTGGCTTTGAAGCACTCTTCTGATCACTTACTAAACAGACGACTTTGGGTTACTGGTTACTAGTCACTGTCTTCTGCATAGTGCGAGGTATTTGGGATCCTGTTAAGCCTAACCTAATTCTGGCTCTCTGTTTTGTACTATGCACTGCATCTGCACAGTTCAAGTAAATACTCTGCTTTTTGTTCATCTGTCTTTTAAGAAGAATGAGGGGGTAATCTTTTCTTACTTCCCTTTTATGTCATGTTTTCTCTGCATGGAAACTAGAATTCAATTAGTGTTAAGGAAAAAAAAACTTTTATACTTTTTGTCAGTTAACTAAAACCATCTAAAGGATGCTAATTAAGAAAAAATGTTTTGCTATTTAATAAAGGAAATATCAACTTGATTCTTTCAGATACTATCACTAATTCTTGCGTCCCTCAATTTCTTACACCTCATAGCTCTGTTCTGTTTGGCTTTCAATTCATGAAGTGATAGAGGAAAACAAGCTTTTTCTGATTTTTAACCCTTTTGATCTGTTTTTTGCACTTGCATGAACTAATTATTGTATTTAACTGGTTGAACAAACTAAATGAGGGTCATACGATGTCCTTAGCTGTGGAAGATGCAGCTGACACCAGAATGTGGCTTTGCACTGTAGTAAGTTAATCTTCCCTGTGCTTATCCAGTGCTCTCGGTGTTTTTTAAAAGTTTATTTAAATGAACTGTGTAGACTTTCCCACAGCTCTGCTTGTATTTCCAATATAATGAAATAGAAATTGCAATTTGATTTGATTTTTAAATGATCAATTTTTAGCCTTGCATGCATAAACTCCTTAGATTTACTCTCCAAACAGAAATGACTGGTGGGGATGGCAGAAATGCGTGTCAGTGGCCGTAGTGCTCTACGTAGTTATACAGTCATTCGTAATGACCGCATGAAGATTGAAAGCTTTTATGTTTGATAGTGGGGAGACAGAGAAAATATGTTTTATTACTTATAGAAGGCTTTTGTGTGACTCTGGGATTTGTTTGGATTAGAAGCCATGCTGATACTTTAATCCACAGATACATTTTGCATGATTATTCATTAGACCTAAGGCTGGCCTTCTTGGTTTTACGTTATTACGCCTCTTGGTTATGCTTGTAAGCCTAAGTAACTCCTCTGCGTGCAGAGTTGGAGTCAGAGTGCTTTGGGAAGTTTAGGACCAACGTTATATTAACTTTAAAAAGAACTGCTTGCACAATCCAAGCCTTAGTATCAATAGCAGAGTTTTCAACAGCTCAAATTAATATGGCAATGCAAAGGGCAGAGATGTAAAATAAGCTGTTTCATTTTACAAGGAACATGTGACTAGAGTGTTTTTGTAGCAGCAAAAAGAGATAAGCAAGTAAATAGTGAAGAGCCAGCTGAAATCTTAATTTCCATTTTGAATGTTTACAAGTGATTTAGGTAGGAGCTTACTGAGAGCATGAAAGTTATAATTAACTATCCCTGCTTTTTAGAATTGAGAAGCAAAAGAAATACATGGAGAATATATTATAGAATTTCCAATGCAGGGAAGAGGGGAATGAATTGGTGTCTCATGATGGATTGCTGTGTCTAAAATATGGTTACTGTGTATATTTTTCATTTTCATGAATTTATAGAGTGTTTTGACAAAATATGTATAACATCAGTGTAACACAGGTAGAGTGAGAAAAGATGGAGTAATTACAAGCAAGGATACCTGTAGTTTAAGATCACATTTGTCTCTGAAGTGCATGATGAAATTTTTGCTGCATCTATTTCTGAGCACTGATTGTTGGTTGTTGCTCTTAAGAGGTGTCTGGAGTGATAGCAGAAACCTAACTTGGAGCTTAAATATGGCAAAGTGTTGCAATACTGTCACTTTCTGAACTACGTGACTGATGAGGATAAGCCATTTATCAGCAAGCTGGGTTTACTATTTCTTATGTTAACTCTTTAACTTCTGTTTTAATAATGGTGCTTGTGACTTGATTTATAATCATGTGTAATTTCTCTACTATAAAAAGAAGTTGGAAGATCTGTAAGGATTGGTGAGGCTCTGATGTGTCTGGGGTGAGTGTATGTTTCTCTTGCCTCTTTCTTTATCCATGGGTGAGTCTGAATCCAATAAAAATCTGCTTTGATGCTGACTTGGCAAGATAAACTAACTGTTCTGAGTGTAGCTTTTTTACCTTGCCATATTTTGTGTCCAAAACCTTGAACCTTTGTAATGACCTCCAGCAGATTTTTCCATTGGAAAAGTGTTCACATACATGCAGCCCTTCATCAGCATGGTACTTCTGTTCTTGGTGTTGGACCAATGCATAAAGGTGTAGACTCTGATCTGAGTTCTTGGATCATGTAAAGGTGATACTAAGAGAACTTGAAGTCCAAAGTTGAAAGTGTGTTTGGTTTTGTAAGGTACATGAAGAAATTGTTTTATTTTCTATTTATTGTCTCTCACCTCTTCAAGAGAAGTAGAGTTTTAATTCATCAACATGGTCATGCTCACCTCCTCAGGACAGGTCCCTTAGTACAGGGAGGACCAGAGGGGTAAGCATGATGACATACATGTCATCTCTCCTTAATAATCACTACCTTTTGACTGACCTGAATGAAGATGACCAGTGGGTCGAGGGAGGTGATTCTGCCCCTCTACTCTGCTCTCTCAAGACCCCACCTGGAGCACTGCTTCCAGCTCTGGGGTCCTCAGTACAAGAAGGATGTGGAGCTGTTGGAGCGAGTCCAGAGGAGGCCCATGAAGATGATCAGAGGGCTGGAGCATCTCTCCTATGAGGACAGGCTGAGGGAGTTGGGGTTGTTCAGCCTGGAGAAGAGAAGGCTCCGAGGAGACCTTATTGTGGCCTTCCAGTACTTAAAGGGAGCCCACAAGAAAGCTGGAGAGGTACTGTTCACAAGGGCATGTAGTTACAGGATGAGGGGTAATGGGTTTAAGCTGAAAGAGGGTAGATTTAGATTAGATATTAGGAGCAAATTCTTCACTCTGAGGGTGGTGAGGCACTGGAACAGGTTGCCCAGAGAAGTTGTGGATGTCCCGTCCCTGGAAGGCAACCTCGTCTAGTGGAGGGTGTCCCTGCCCACGGCAGGGGTTTGGAACTAGGTGGGCTTTAATGTGCCTTCCAACCCAAACCGTTCTATGATTCTACGATAAGATGTGCTTGACAGATGGGTTATGATTGGCAACGTCTTGAGGATTCCCAGTGGATATGGCTAGGTTCTCAAGTGGGGTTAAGAGCAGTGGGCTGCTTCATTCATTTCGCCTTGGCAGCTCTGCACAGTGAGGCTGCCAGACATAAGAGAGCACAAAAATCTGGTACTTGTTCAGTTGTGAGAAAGAAGTGTAGCATCTGATCCCTGTTTCCATAGAGGTGAAATGAAGTGATCATTGTATGGCCATGTTACCTGATGGTTTAATGTGTGGGACTTTGAGAGAAAGGAAAGGAGAGGTTGGTACAAAAAAAGAGGTGTCCCTGTTCTGAAGGGGCTGTTGGTCCCTGTTTTTGGTGGTACCTGACCAGTGCTAGGGAAGGCTTTGCTTGTTAAATGCATTGAATGTGTGTTCTTTGAGCATGGGTACCAACAATAAATTGTGACATAAACATTTGTAATTACTTAAAAATGCCCTCAAAGATAATATAAGTCTCAGTGGTGGTAGTTTTTGGCTGTCGTTATTGCTGTCTGTAGTTCTGGAATGAAGATGCAACTGAGCTAGCAGTGTTTGCTAGGAAACATGGGTGCTACGTATTGTGAGGCTCGTTTAAATGGTATCTGTGGAGATCGTATATTTGAGAAAGGGATGTAGTAAGCTGTGTTACAAGGCTGCAAGCAGACCACTTGAAAATTGAGGAAAGGCTGGAGAACTTGCTGTTGAAGCAAATGAAGTAGAAACGACAGCTTGCTCACAGCAGAGCACTGACTCAAATTTGTAAGGACTAGAAAAAAACAGAGAAGACCACAGTGGGCTTACAGAAAAGTCTTGGTTGTCAGTGGCAAGAATAAGTAAGAGGTGATAGAAATCTTATAATGAATATAGTAGCATGGGAGATGGTTGGGTTTTAGGGTTTTTTTTGGCATAAGGGTAATAAGTAGTAGATAAATAGTTCAGGCCTGGTTATGTAGGAATGGAAGAAGCAGCAGCCATGAGGCGGGGGGAAAAGTGCCAAAGTTATTTTACTCAGTAGTTTAAGAACATTGCAAATGTGAAGCAGAATTGTCGCTCTTCTGAAGAGTTTAAATCTTGAACGCTCTGGCTGTGTGTTTCCTAAGGGGTGGTAAAATGCAGTACTGGACAGCTGTGTTAAGGAGCGGGGTCTAATGAGAGTATGGCCTTTGCTGAAATGAGAAGTTAACGCCAAATAGAGAAGCCAACACCAAGGTTGATAGTTGGCTGGGAATTTGGATGCCACAGGTCAGGTTATTCTAGAAAAACTTGTTGGACTCTCCTTAGGCTTTTCCACAATAGCAAATGTCAGCAGCACTGAAGCAAGCTGAAACTTAGGGGTACAAGCAATAGAGAATGCCAGCACTCTCTGGTGTGTTTTTTTTTTCTTTAGAGTTTCTCACCTGTGCTAAAGTCCATGGTCTTTGAACATCAGTGGCTTGTTTTCCTCTTCTTTCTATGCCCTTTCCCTCTGTGGTTAATCTTTGAAGTTTTTCTGCTTAGAAGTGATGAATTTGAATTTAGGAGCGTGCTACAATCACAGTGCAGTTCTTTTTTTGCAAATGCATTGTAGATCCAAACACTGAAGCTGTGGCTGGTGCTTCCCCCAGTGAGCCCCTGGGTCAATGTCTTGTAAAGTCCGGTTTCTGGAATGCCATTATCTGAATTATGTTTGAAAAGATCAACAGAAATGACTGGAATCATCGATTCAAAAATATTGAGCTAAATGTGTACTCTGTGTTATGACTACCGGAATAGATCAGGAGATGCAAATCTAGAAATACTTGCAGGGCTTAAATGTTGAAAAGAGGAATTAAATATTTAGTTATGGCTCCTTCATAATATCTTGAGAGTAATGGAATGAAGCTAATAATGGATCGAGTTAAACAGTATCTAAGGAATTACGGCTAATGAGATAGTGCAGGTTGTGGAAGAGTCTCCCAAGGGGAATGAAAGCCCAAGTAGTTGGGAAGAGCTAATTCCTTTGAAGAAAGTCATTACAAGAAACGATCTTACTTGAATGGGAAGGTGAGGCTAGACCTGGGTGACTTCTGAGTAGCTCCTGTGCTTGCTGTTCTACCTCCAACCTCCTCTGTGGTGGTTTTTGCAGAGCTTTGTACACGGGGGAGAGAATACACGGGGTAATGCAGTCTTTAAAATGGGATCTTGCCATTTTCATGTCTCAAGCAAGATGTATCGGGGAGGGAGAGTCCCGAGTGCAAAGCTTTATCCTTGTGTTGGTGAGCAGCAAAACTGGAGCAGGCTTGACGGCTGCAGAAAGAGCTCTGAGGAGTTTCAGCAAAATACTGGCTTTCCATTAACTGAAGAGTTAATGGCTGGGGCTGGCAGTTAATCTTGTATAAACCACCAGAGATCAGGAAGCCCACATATAGCCTCTGTTTACATGTGCTTATTTTTCTGTCCTTTTGTAGTGCTTTAATGCAAATGCTTCAAAAGCTTTTCAGGCCTGTGGGATTTGTCACAATCGCTACCTTGTTTTGTCTGTCCCTCTCCTAGCATTGAAGAACAAAGACCTTCCAGTGCCGGTGAGGCTGGAGCGCAGTGGCAGCGTGGGCACGTGTGGGGCAACTTAAACCAGCCTCATTTACAATTTCTAATCCCCAAAACTTTATGATCTTAAGCATTTTGAACTTAAAAACCTAGCTTTAGAATAGTGTTTCCTAGTTCATTTATTTCAGTATTATCAAACACATTGCCAGCTTACCTATGAGTGTTATATCGCTAAAATAATGAACAATAAAATACTTTGCTTTTTGTTGAGAGCTACCTGAGACCAGCAGAGAAAAAGGTAATGAGTCTCTCTCTGTATTGTAGCTTTCCTGATGAAACAAAGCAAGAGAAAGGTGAGTCTGTTGGTTTCTCAGGCTTTGTTTATTTGAAATTAAAACCAGTTTTGAAATAAATGGGATTAGCACTCAGCTGTTTTAACCGAATTGAGCTCTTGGACTTGAAGACTCTTAGAAGTCTGAGTATCTGAAAGGCAGGTATTGTTGGTAAGAACAGCTGACTGAAGAGCAAAGTCCTCTATTTTGCAGTAGCTATGAATACAAACCCAGGGTTATTTATTGAGAGAGGGTTTTTTAGAGTTATCTAACAGAAAGAGGGCGTATATGGCACTTGGCATCTTAATTGCTGATGGACTGAAGTTATTGTTGAAGACTCAGACACTTCAAATATTGGCTTTATGATGACTCTTCTCCAAAGAGTTTATATTGTAAATGCAAAGCAGTAGGGAGATACAGAAACCTGGAGCACGCCCATCATTCTTCTGTATGCTTATACGTTTGAAAGATACTCGTACTTAGATAACTGCGGTCATTTGTTGTTCAGTCCAGATTGCTTGTATGTGTCTCAGTAGAAAAAAAGAATGGCAGAACAACAGCCTTATGGATTACTTGAGGGGCTAAAAGATCTGTAAGATCAGGCACAATTTTTTAAAATAAATTTCTAACTAGGGTACCCTCTGCCCCAAAAGACAAGGGCACTGCAGGGAAACAATCTGATTTCTTTGAATCACGATTTGCTGTACACAAGAGGTTAAGTTGATATAGTCTTTATGACTTGGAATAGCAGGAGCAAAATAACAAATGAGACGAAATGAGATATTAAAAGCAAAAATATCATGTGGACTAAAATCCAAGAGTCCTAGAGAAACTTCATAGTGTCATAATAATTACAACAGAATTCTAGAATGTCTTTCAAATCAACTTGGTTGTGTCTGAGGTTATATTTTATGTTGCTTCTGCCAAAGGTGGGCATTTGCTACATTTTCTTAAGGCTGACATCAAAAATGTCTACAAGGGGGTTCAGGTGTGGCTGTATTAAAACTTAGCTATAAGGGACTAGTTCCTACTAGTAAGACCATTAGTGAGCCTGGTCTGATGCTCCTCTATGCAGGCAAAGCAGAAAAATTGCTGTTGACGTAATCTGCTAATTAAAGCTTAAATATTATTCAGATTATTATGCAATCATTGACCGTGGCATATGTGGATACAGTAACTCTTTTTTAAGTTAGCTGTTGCTGATGATTTAAAAATTTGCTTATGTAGCTACCTACCAGACCTGATCTGAGTTGTTGGGAGGTGAAATCTACCTATAATATTACTAAAAATACAAATACAAAAAGCGGGTCAGGTACACGATTTCACGTAGTGACCAGTTTGTTCGTGTTACGATGAGCGTGCGTAGTTTCCCCCCAAAAGCTAGGTATCATTTGACATAAGACAGCACAAGGATACCTGTATGTTTATTTTCCAGAAGAGCCTTACTGCTGTAGATTAAACTACTGCCTTTCAGTATTGTTGGTAAAATTTATTGTTATGGCTAAAGGCATTTAATCTAGGTTGCCCTTCATACAAGAATTGATGTGTGTGTGCTAGTATATAAACTAAGGGAATATTTCTGTTTCATGAGATGTGCAAGATTCCCCTTTTCTGCATTCTCTGTCGCTAGCTTTATTATTCCGGTTTCAGCTGCTGTGAAGAAAGTTCTGGGAGTAGCAGAAGTCTATCATTTAACTGTTTGCACAGTTTGCCGATGCTGTTTCTAAAACTGGTATCACAAAAGGGAATGTGGATATTATTATAAGTCTGCGCTAGCTAATTATTAAGATTACATTGACCGCAGAAACCCTTGTGCCCACATAAAATGTGCTTTATGACAAAACTCTCTTTTAAAGTACCAAGTATGTGCACAGTTCCTTTCTTTTCCTGAGACACAATCACAATCGTATCCATAGAAAGCTGTTTCTTTTAACTTCAGTCCCCAGGAATTGTTTCTGCTGTTTTCTTGTCTGGTTTCTTGAGTTGAAACTCGAGAGATTGCGCAGCCCGTCTGTCAGCCAGTCCAGTCTCATCCAGCAGTTTTTGAGTCTGTTGGCTGATGTCAGCCAGGTTTGACGGCTTGGTAGAGGTCTCAAAGGTAACGAAGATGTGTTGTTCAGAGAAAATGGGAGGCTGCAAAAGAGTCTGCAGAGCTCTCCGGAATGAGGGGGAGGCTGCAGCCCTTACCAGCTATCAGAGGATCCACCTAGGAACCTCCTCTCAAACCAAGTCTGAAGGACCTCCTGTTGCAGTTGTGCTGCTTGATGTACAATGTGTAGTTGTTAACTTTTAGACTATATTAGTGTAAACATGGCTTCAGCCATTGAATTATGGGTTTGTAGCCATATCAGCTAACAGCACGGGGTCGCGCTGAGCTATTGCCCTGCTGTGGAGACAACTGTGACTTTTAGACAGTGTGATCGTGTAGTACCTACCGGTGACTCAAGCCACAGTGGATTCCCAAAATCTTGTGACTAAATCAGATTGCTTGACTTGTTCTGATTTTAGGTCTCAGCCGATATTATGTTGAAACTACTTGTTATTGAAGTTTATGGAAAAAATTACTTTAATCCAAAGGGTAATGAAGATGCTTTATATACAGACCATTAGGTTTATGTTTTTAACTGCACCTGGATATGGAATCACATTTTAAAAACATGTACTTTCTACAAAATAATTTGATAAGCATTGAAGAAGTTAAAAAAACAAAACCACAAACTTAAACAAAAACCTCTGGATGGGAAAGAGAAATTGTGTGATATTTCAGATTGCACCAACTTTACTTTTCCTGTAGTTACGGAAAGTAACAAAGAATTTCTTGTGTAGGAGGGTTTTTGTTTGACTTTTTAAAGCATACAGTTGAATTGAATGTTCCCCTTTTAAGAGTTACTCAAACAAAGGAAAGTGTTCCTGGTCTGTGTAATTCAATAGGACATCAGGGCAAATGTACAGTTAGTATGTTACGAAGCTACAAGAAAAAGCCAAGTTCTTTCTGTGACACACTTTGTACTTGTTTTTCAGTTAAATCTACCTTGAATTTTCCTGGTCATTAAACAACCCTCACACTTTCACTTTGTGACCCCAGAAATACACCTGGGTAGTGAACAAGCAGAGCGATAAAATAGGACATCCGTAACGTTGTGCCTAAAATGTGAATATAAGAAGCAGCAGGCACTTTGCTGAAAAGAAAAGCCATTGAGCATGGTTGAGTTGCTTTTACAAGTGCTCAGACTATGTTTCTGAGTAGATGAAAAACAAAATCGCATCTGCTCTCCAGTATAATCCTTCTCCAATAGATGTTCCATTAGATGTCTACAGTTAAGTGAATTTCCGAGAGTATATTTTACAGACTGTCTTTCCATTTTGACACAGAGATGCTCCGCAGGCAGTTGAGGTAGTGCCTGTGTCCTGGTCCACGCAGCCTTGGAGGTTTGCTGAAGTGGTCTTTTGAAACACTGTTTGGGAAAGCTGATTGCACTATCTGTCCTGTCCTTTTTGGTTTTCCCCTCCCACTCCCCAGCTGAAACATGTCTTGTTCTTTCTGTTCTCTTTTTGGAGTCATGTCTGACAGGTATTATGGTAATCACAACTGATTCCCATAGTATCAGTTTAATGGGAAACATATCATCATGATTTTCTAACGAGATAAACTATAATGAAATGCTGTAGTGTCTGAATAATACAGACCAGATTAATAAAAAGCCACTATTTAAATAACTGAAGCTTCCATTGAAGACCTTAAAGGAAGGAGCTTAAAGATGAACTTGGAAAAAGACCAAACACATTTTGCACATCTGTAATGGGCATTTTTCTAAAACTTCCCTTGTTGACTTATATTTGATGTAACAGTGCTTTTACATGCTCTTCTCCCTCCTCTTTGCGGACGATCACCAGAAAGTCTTGTGGAGGACTGGGTAAGTGACATAATGAACAGAAGTCATTGAAAGTCACCTTGAAATCTGGAGATACTGCTAACATTTGTCTGCCTGTAGTATGATTTTGACTAGATGCCCACAGAGGTGCAAAAACTGCTGTGGTCTTTGCCCTGAAAATAAGTAGGGAATATAAGGGAAAGAGAGAAAGAAACTTGACACAGAGATATCTGCATTGGAGCTTCTTCCATGAAGCTGCCGTGTTTTGATGTGGCAGCTGAATCATCTTCAGTTTGGGGCAGATCTTCATAACCCATGTGCCCCTTGTGATGAAGAGAAATTATTAGGACTTTGCCTAAGTAAGCCATTTATCATGTTATCCTGTTACAAGACAAGTATACTAGCTCTTTTAAGCATATCTTGGTACTAATATTGATATTGTTTATATTAAAATGCCAGTATTATTTGCAGTAGTTTTTTCTGATTTTTTTTTTCCCCTTTCCCCTCTCTTCCTTGCCATTAGTTGCTAGATGACTGGCTGAATTTAGCAGTAGTTGAGGGTTAATAACAGCACTGGCCTGATGTATTTCCTGCTGCCTGTGTCAAGAAACTTGCCTGCTTGATCGCTTTGTAGTTTGGTTACGGGCCAGGGGATCACGAGTTACAAGTTTACTTCCCTTGTGATCAGGGAACTCCACGTGGTGTATGAAACAGCAGTGAGCACAGCCTGCAGGCTGGCCTTAAACACTGCTGTGTGAGCAACCAGGGCTTGGGGGGCAACAGGCTTTCTTAAATCATCAAAGCGCTAATTGTGAACTAGTTTTGGCAGCCGGCCCCTATACATTGCTTTGCGATGAGGCAGATGGAATTTGTGGGGGCAGAGTCTTTGGTTAGTGGCTGGGACTTGTCTCTGGGCAGAGGTAGGGCTAGTGGTTCCTGCGGATGCTGGAGGAGCAGCTGGTTGCAGCAGGGTTCTCCCAGCCCTGAAGGTTCTCAGAAGGGTACCCAACACTGCAATACAGCTGTTTACGGCCTGAACCTTTCATTAAGGTGGAATTTGCAATCAAAACTTTTTGAAAGGGACTCAGCCCCTGCTGAACTGCATTAAATGTGTGCCTGGAAATAACTGGCATCGTGCAGGCAATTGTTTTTATGGGATCCTCTCAAACTCTTTATCTGTACAATAAATTATACTTGGCTGTCTCATATTAAAATGAAGCTTTATCATTTGATTCCTGTTAAGTCTTTTCACTTGTCTTAGGTTGGCTTATTGATTCTGATGATAGTATTTCTGTTCCAGGTTGTCCTCTCCCTAACCCTTCCCCTACAAAAATGCAAAACTCAATTTATGAGTTTTTCTTTTATTGGCTAGTGCTTTACGAAGCCTTTTTTTTTTTTTGCTTTGAAATCCTAATTTTTTAATAATGTTTAGTAATGCTATTATCGGTGTAATCACAAAAATTAATGACTGCAGGCTTCTCAGAATTTTGTGTAGTTCATATATGGGTGTCAGACCTGAAACATTTTGTATCAGTTTTCCATTATTGAGTACCTTTAGGTTTTGTAATACCAAGAGCTGGCTAGGTCTGGGAAAGAAAGCACCGACATATTTTATTATTTCCCCTGGTACACCTCAAGCATGAAGAAATCCAGGCAGAAAAAGCAGTAATTCTGGCCCAGGCTTCTTCCTGCCTAGAGTCCTTCCAAACTTCCTAGAGGAAGCAGGTTACAAATTGTATTTGAAATAAATTTTCATAGTAAGATAGACCATTTAATTGGGCCACATTACTTATTACACCTTTGGGAAGCAAATACTTACAGACACATAGAGACTGTTGAGAAAGCAGGATGACCGGTAGCCATCCACAGGCTACATTACTGTGATGCCAAAATCTATTTCCTACTAAAAAATACCATTGGAAACCACTTCTCCATTTCCCTGTTTATTATCCGTAGCTGTGTTTTAGTATTTCAGTCTCTTAAGCGTAGACCTCGTAAAAGCTACTCAGGATGACATGGAAATGACTAAGAGGCATCTCTTAAGGCATGTCTCTGACATCTTTCTATGGTAGATCTAAATTCAGTTGTATAATTAATGCTGTAATTATTACAATTATATATTTTATTAGCTTAGAAAATAACTTAATGTGTTGATATTTAAATAAGCACTTTTATTTGCCTAATCTTTATTCATTAATGTAGATTTAAAATGGGCTTTGCTTTTCTTTAGAATGCCTATTTGAAAACTGAACGTGGCTAGAGGGTAGCTGCGCAATCAGTTCAGGAATATAGAGTTGGGTGACCCAGTGCACTACGAGGAAGAAAAGGTCACGCTTAAATCTTGAACTTGGGTCTCTTGTTGCTGGGAAGAACTTTCTCTTTTTTTCATTTTTTGGTTGGTACAAGCAGATATCCAGTAATTGCTGAAATACCATGCATTATGGTGAAGCAGCACTTGATTTATTTAAAGCCCTCTGCTTTCCTTTGCAGCAGTCGGGCACACCAGTTTCTCAGGTGACTTAGCAGATGATTTTGGAACAGGCATGTCTGTTAGCATTTGGGGAGCGAGGTTTTGTATGGTGTATATAGCAGCCTTCCTCTTCTGGCTCTTTTTTCATGTGCATGTTTTTAATAACACAGGAGATGTTATGCTCTAGGTTGTCATTCAAGAGCAGCCTGTGTTACTCTTATGTCTATAATGAAATCCCATCTCCAGCAAGCAGATTGAGACATGCGGGTTTTAGACACTAAGCTAAGGATTTTTTATGGTAATTTTGAAGACAGTCAGAAACAACTGATGGGAAAAGGATATGGGTGCATGAAAACACTACTGCAGTACTGGACTTCTTTTCTTCCTGGAATCATGCCCTGGGAGGCAACAAACCTGTGTAACGCTCCCTTAGTAGCAGAGTCTCTCTCCTGCACTGCCATGATGTGTAACAGCTCAAAAACCTGTGTTGGATACCTCATTTCTAAGAGAGTTTTAAAATCTGGGGTTTTGTGGTTTGAATATTTAGTCCCTGTTACTTAAGCCGTATGGGTAAATGGGGTCTACTGGTACTAGTATGGTGGTAAGAGGCTGGGGCTTATCTTGTCGCGTTCTCTTTCGCAGTTCCTTAGAACCATGTGCTTGACTTCACTGGGCTTTGGATCAGGGTACTTCAAATTAGGACTAAACCACTTAAGTGACTTGCAGAGTCAAACTTCCGAAGCAGGTTTCCCCGAACTGCTGTTCTGTTGCTAGATGAAGGGATTTGGAGGCAAGCCTAAGTCCTTCAAGTATATCCCATATCAATAAATAAACATTGGTCACAACATTTAAAAAATGAAATAGAAATGAATTCCCTTAATAAATGACTGTGGCAAGCAACCTATTGAGTGGAAATATGACTGTGGATTATTATGATATGTTTTATTTAATTTACTCAAGTCTTGTTTTTCTTTCAGGGAGAAAGACCTTAATGCAAAGTTTATTATTTCAATGGAAAAAAATAAAACGACAATCACAAACTTAAAGGTGAGTAAACACAATTTAAAAATGGAAGCCCTGTCTGGATAGCTGCCAAAATATGACTGGACAAAACAGTGGTGCTCACTGCACCAGGAGAACAGCCCTAAGTTTTTAAAATACAGTGTTGAAGTAATCCTTTGGGGAAACAGGTTAAACTGTTAACTTGTTGCAGCACGGTTTTCTGAAAACCGCTCTGTAGACTGTATCTCATAGGTGTTTCTAAGGTTTATTTCTCTGGTCATTACTTAGCTGGAAGATGAAAGCCAACAGTAGAAGAGAGGTACATGCTTGGTAGCTATTAAACCTTTGCTTCATCTGTAGAAGTAGCCTTCAGGAATCCCCGTGAAAATGAAGTAAAGCCAAAGTACCCACCAGTTGCTATAATATTTTCACGGTATATTTTAATATTTCTCTCAGCAAGAGAAATCATGCACAGCAGATAGGTTTTTGCAAGATAGTTTCCAATGACAAATACATGTAATGGAATTTCAGTGCATAGTTTGTTTAGACTGATTCAGATAGCAGTGAATATTGCTGAAGTATAGTGCTTACTGTTATGTCTTAAGCATGATGATAGCCTTAGGCAGCAGGTATGTAACACCATTTTAGTTACAACTCCACACTGAAATGCTGTTCACAGTGCAAAGGTGTCTCTGGCTCCTGTTAATTATATGTGTAGGATAATCCCTTATTATAGTCTGAATTTCATATACAGGACTAATTTAACTGAACATAAGTATTGCGACAAAAATGTACTGTGGTGGTAGGAGCAGCAAGGTAAAATCCAAATAATTCCTGCTGTGCTGTCTTGTAATGTGGCTATCCTTGCTGAACAGTATATCTGTTGCTAATGTTTTCACTGTTGTTGGAATAATAGGCTAATCTGTCATTATAAATTTCTGAATGTGTATAGCCTTATGTTAAATTTGCATTCTGATTGTTTATTGTAAAATGTTTTTAATTACTTTGTCAGGATGTATTTACCAGCTCTCTTTTTAAAAAAAATTTTTTTTTTAAATAGGTACCAGAGGGTGGTACTGGAGACACAGGACGAGAAAGAACTAAGACATTTACCTATGATTTTTCCTATTTCTCAGCAGACAGTAAAAGTCCCAGCTTTGTTTGTCAAGAAATGGTAGGATTTCTGAATGTTAATAATTTATTTTTCTTTTCCCTTTTCTTTGGCTTGAAAGCATTCTTTGAAACTTCTTTCCATTGTAAGTGCTTCTTGTGTAATTTAGAAATTCCCAAGATACCTGAGAATTTGAATTTTGTTTTGGTTTTTTTTTTTAAAACTTATCTAACATTGTTAAGTGCTGTGTTTTCTAATACAGTAGGCTAAATGCCTTCTTTCTAGTTCTCTTGTTTGATTTGTAAGGTCAAGTTAGAAAACTTCTTGGAGCATTAAAATTTGTTTTTGAAAAGCTTTTTTGAAAAAAAAAATCACTTTTGAGAAACAAGCATATGTCTTTAATTCACTTAGAAACATTCTTCTTTTCTGGTTGAAGTGTTATGGGATTTTTTGCCTTTTTTTTTTTTTTTTTGTTGAAAAGTCTTGGTACATATTGAAGAAGATTCTTCTTTCTCCTCCCTTGAGTATTCAGCTTAGGAAAGGACAAAACCACCTTTCTTCCTGCACACTCAGAAAATCAAATTCAGAGCTACAGGCATTATTTAGATGAACAGGTAGGCCCTCCCTGACCTCACATTTCATGTGAACATCGAACCTTTTTGCTATTCCACATTCTCAAATAAATTTACTAAGTAAAATTCAAGTGCTTTGTGATTGTTATCTTCTCTTTTGGTTTTGTGGAACTTGGGATGCTGTAAGCTCAATCTTTCCCCTTAAAATAGCGCAAGGGTTTGCCGAATATACTGTTAGCCGGTTGGATACATACCTTTTTGGTATGTACTCATCTATTCAGTAACCCCCAAATCAGGGATATTGGTAAGGCTAATCCTAAAAAGCCTCACAGTTAAAACTCATAAGAAGAAACAGTAAGTTGAAGCCAATTTTAAATATTTATGAGAAGGACAAGCTTTGCCATGTTGAAGCCAATTTTAAATATTTATGAGAAGGACAAGCTTTGCCACTATATATAATGACTATAATTGTTTGATAGGGAGTTTATACTTGAAATTTCTATTTAAGCATCAGTCTAAGCGGTAGGTCCTCTTTTTTTCTAAAAGCTTCTTTCTTTATTTCACTGAGTTATTAGTCAGTTTTTAGTCCAAACATTTGATAATGTTTATTCTTTAAACTTTCTGGATTGTTATTTCTTGATGGTGTTCTTTTAAGTAACACCGTTTTTGCTATATTCTCTGAAATAGCAAGAAGTATACATTTATTTGGGCGTCGATGTAGAAATACCCTAATTACTTCAGCACTGTGTCAAATTCAAGCAGTAGTGTATTTGAGCGCAATGATTGGAACCCAAGTTTCTAGTGGATTTTTTTAAGCAGGTGGTTCAGGCCATATGACTTTACTAGAACTTTAGCAAATGCTTTAAGTTGAGCATGCAGAGAGCTAGTTATTTATTTTAATTCAAGCAGCTTTGATCACGTATTTTTCTGCTCTGATGCTAACTGAAACTCGTGATTTTTGGTTGTGGTTCTGCAGATGCAACAAATAATTGCCTTATTTTTGCTCATAGAAATTGATTAGGGCCTCAGTTTAATATTACTTAGTTTCATGAAAATGCATATAATTCCCAGTGATAACTGATTACCATATTCTCAGTTCTTCTTAATATAGATGACTACATCTCCATAAAACAGTATTAATGATGTATCAATGCATATGTGGAAAAGTCTGCATTATGTACTATAAAAGTAGTTATAGAAATTCTTCTTAAGCACCGATTGTGTCTTAGGTTTATGTATATTTAATTCCTGGATCCTGTAAGTAGCTGTTTCTTTACCTTTTGATACTTCCGGAAAGCTATGTTAGACAAGACCTCATTAGAAGAATCCCATGAAGAAGGTCCATTGTGGTGTTAGACTGTTACTGTTACAATGCAGGTTTTCTCCAGAATCTGAATGTACTGTGGAATAATGAAGTTAATTGTTGTTAAAACAACCATTTGCAAAGGCAACTTGAATTAGTATAAATGGATATTCAAGCTGCATCCTCTGTTGATGTCCAATTTCCTTATATAAGTGATAAATTAAGTTTTCCTTATAAGTTTTTCCGTATTGGTACCATTTTGCCTCAGTTTGAGCGGGTCAGGTTGAGGCAAGACTGCTATAATTTGCCTGCATCAGGAGCTTACAGATAAAATTAAAATGCCCATATAGGGATTGCTGCAGCAGCCTCGAGCAATGAGTTTTTTCCAGCTGTGAGCTTTATGGTTCATAGTAATAGGATGCTAACAATAAATCCTAAACATGGCTTAGGTGTCCATGTTCAATATTCTGCTGTTACAGCGTGTCCGCTGCCTCCTTCATCCTTACTAGCAAGAATGCTAACTTTTCTTGCTCAGCTATAAAAATATCATTGTCCCTGTGTCAAGTGTTGTTTTAATCACAATGTGTGCAGCACATTGAAAACAAAAGGAGTTTTCAAACCATGGGAGTGCAATTTCCAAACAAATGCTGCACAAGCTATTGTTTTGCTTGTGTTATTCATTTCATATTTAATTTGAAGAATTTGTAGTTAAGCTCTTATCAAGTTGCTGCAGAATTTCCAGTTTACTGCACCAGTGACATAGAAAAAGGGCATGCGTCTTTCACATTCATCTTGCCATGGAGTAAAATTGATCTTGATTGTCTGTAATGCGGTTGCCTAGCATGCTTTGTTCATGATTATTATATTTTTCCTTTTTGAAAGGCAGAAAAATAATAAATGGAAGTGTGTTTAATTCTACGTGCCCCATTAATATGCCTTGTACATGCAAAATATGCTTTAATATTAAAAAATTAGAGTGGGAGTGGCAGTTTACCATCCAGCTACTTAGCTTGTATTCATAGAAGAGAAACAAATACAAATTTGATGAGTTTACTGCCCTTTTGCGATAAACCAGTGTCCCAGTCATTTGGTTCTGACTAAGTCCCATCGCAACGATGCTTTTTCTTCTAACCTATGTGTTAAGCCTCTGTGTTCAGACAACGCTGACTGTAACTGTCTATGTACTACCTCAGATCACTTTGTAAGACATACTCAAATTTTTAAAAGGGAAAATGCAGTCAAAACAGTAGTGCATAAAGACTCGGTCCAGATGGTAGGGTAAAAACTTGGACATAGGGAAAGGGAGAAGAGGGGAAAAAATAAAGGAGCAGTTAGGAGGGAGAGATCAACTAAGATGCTCCTTTTCAAGTGACAAGTGAAAGAGAAATTACGCTTTGCCTGATCTTTATACTCTTCCTCTTTGAGAGGTATAACAGATTACAGCATTGTAACTCCTTTGCTCAAGGGAAGGTCAAGTTAAGTATTCCAAAGGAGTGCTTGCCAACTGACAATTAATGATTAAAGAAACTACCCAACACTCCTCCGAGGGAGGAGTAGCATGATTATACTGTGTGTGTGCTATTCGCTATTAATAATGGCTTGTACACCTTGTTTAATTTAAGCCACACATACTGCGGACAAGTAGCCAAATTATGTGAAACATCTATGAGGTTTTTGAAAATCATGTGTGGATCGGGAGACCCAGATTAATGTTTTTATTGAGAGAAATGTTGCACCAAGTGTTGCTCATTGCTCAGTGGGCCAGTGCGGGTATGGATGGAAATGAGGGGTAATGATAATGAAAGGTCAGGGATCTGGGAGAGATGCTGGAGCCAGCATTGCAGAGGAACATGGTGAAGGCATCTGGTGAGAGCCGAAGTCATTAGGTGAGAACAGTGTCCCATTTTACGGGCTGCGGAGGATGGATCGTTATGAGTTTGTAAATGTTGAGGGCAAAAGAGAAGGGGCTAGCTGATGAAGGAGGGTCACTTACCATATAGAAAACGTGTTTCCATATTTGTCAGCCTAAAATGTAATGTTATGTAAAAGCCAGTTAGGGAGGAAATAGGGAGAAAATAATGGGCCGTTTTGTTATGCTTGGTTAAAGCGAAAAACCAAAGCCAACCAACCAAAACCCTCCAAAAACACAAACCAAGAAACTGAGAGGATCACTGAAACATTTGATTTTGAGGAGGGGCTGGATGTTTGCACAACATGGAGAGTTGGCAAAGGTACAAAAAATGAGTATCTATTAACAATAAGGAAAAGTGAATGAAGTATCTCAGATCAGCTGAAAGAAATTGGAGCTATCAAAGGGAGGGAGTGGGTTTTGTACTTCTACATGTCAAATAGATCTCTGACAGAAAAAGAAGTAGAAAATATGCTGTTGCAGTGCCGTAAATGAAATACGGTAGTAAAATTTAGTATTTTCTTTGAAGTACTAATTTCCTGTCCTGTAGTAAGTATCATTGATTGATGCCAAAAGCTTATATTGTGGTAGTTTATTGTTTAATATTTGCCTTGCTGGACTGATGACAACTTTTTTCCCCAAGCCTCTGTTGTCTTAAAAAACTTTCTTTGTTTTTAGGTTTTCAAAAATCTTGGTACAGATGTGCTTAAATCTGCTTTTGAAGGTTATAATGCTTGTGTTTTTGCATATGGACAGACTGGATCTGGGAAGTCCTACACCATGATGGGAGACGCGGTATGTTGTGTTTTGCAAATTTGTGTTTTTATTCTGTAGCAATGCGTTGACATTATGCTATTGCAAGAACATGTTTTTGTGAAATTATTATTGCTGATCCTGTCTCTATGCTACTGACCCTCCATTAATCGTACCTTCTAGTAGTAATCAGAGGTTTTAGAAGCTGTTTCTTTTATAGATAGATATTTACAGTTGGAAGAAGTGTCTTTGAGTGGTAGTCTGTTATGCTGGACAAAAAGCAATAATTTTTGTTCAGTAACAAACCCAATAATCTCAAATGTTAGCACTGATTTTCTATGCCCAACAGAAAGAACCCACTAAACTGTTGGGAGTGGAGCAGTTTAAAAGGGCTGACTGATGAAGTCTGTTTGCAAGGCAACCTCTGCAGGTTTCCTTCTGCTTTAATCCTTAGGGAAAAAAAATACAGCATGTCTTCTCCCAGCAAAATTGAAAATGGGGAATATTGCCACTTGTACTCCCTTAGGTAGATCGTTCTTTTGAAATGTAGTAAGATTGGCCACATTGCACCTCCTTTAGCTTAGGAGAGTAAATTAGCTGTAAATCTTTTTCTTTCAGTTGTCATAGAATAAGTAGCTTTATATTTAACTTCAATATGGTAAGCAGAATAGACTTGTGTAACCAGAAAAGATCTTATGACCTAGATGTGGATTTCTATTTCAGAAATTTATAAAAGTGACATTTTTATGAGACTGCCTCACTATATGTAATGACCGTAATCATCAAGACATTTTGCAAATGAATAGGTGCTGAAGTTTGTTTGACACTATTCAATAATAAAGGTCTAATCTTCTTGCCATGATACATAAATACTTTAATCTGGCTTTATACAGAGCATGTATAAAATATACTCGGCCGCCAAGTTAAATGCTTGAAAATTGATGGCCCTGTCAGAGAGACTGCAGTGCTGTAAGAAAACTTGAATTGGAAATAAAGTTTCTTTTTTTCTTACTTCTCCTTAAAAAGTATGAATTCTTTTCTCATTTTGCTTTCAATATGTGCTGTTCTTGGCTCTGGAAGGCTTCTTCTGCAATACTGTGTGCAGCAATCATTTCAAGAAATATGTGGACCAGTTAGAATAAGTCTTGAGCAGAGATACTGAAATGATCAGAGATCTATAAAATATGATCTATCAGGAAAGTCAGACTTGCGTACGCAGAGAAGGGAAGACTGTGGAGGAACAAAAGTCTTTCAAGATGTGAAAGGCTGCTGCAGAAAGGAAGGGAATAATTTATTCCCTATGTCCAAGGTAGATGGGTAAGAAACAGCGCATTTAATTTGCAATAAGGAGTTTTCTGGTTAGATAGCACGGAAGGAAAACAGACTTCTAATGAGAAAATTCAGCTCTGGAGTGAACTGCCTATTTTGATCCTACAGATTTTCATGACTGGAAACTCTGTAACCCAGAAAAAACCCTGTCAAAGCTGTAGTTGATCCTGCCTCGGGGCTGTAGGGAGTGAAAAGGGAGGAAATGTTTAAATGTAGTTTCTAGTAAAGAGTGTATATTCTGTAAGATGTATATTTTACTGATGAAATATGCTGGGAACTGCGTGTTCTTCCTTTCTCATCACTATATGGCTATGGTTGAAGTTACTCAATTAGAGCTAATATTTCCCATTTTAAGACTCTCTGTGCAGTTGCTAAATTATGTCAGACACTAATGACTTGCCTAAAACTTTGTGATGGATCTTTCATGTTTTTTTCTTTAAGCTTTAATTAAAACTGTTCAGGTGTTTCCAAGCATGAGATGAAAGACAAGTCTTACTCCTCTTCCTGTGTTTAAAAAAAAAAAAAGAAAAAAAGTAATAAAAGTATAGGGGAAGTTCCAACACCGAACCCTGAAACTTTATCTGGAGTAGAGATTGATACATATTGGGAAAGGCTGCTCCTTTGTTACCAAAGGCAACTGACTCAAAAGAAAAAAAAAAAAAAAAAGCCCTATTAAGCTGCAAGTGTCTCCTTTTATCTAGGGCTTGTTTTGTTTTGTTTTTAAACCAAGGTGCAGTCAGGTGAACGGCTAGGTATGATCGAAGGAGAGAATAGATTATTATTGTTTCAAAGAATGAAGCCTGGTTTGAGAAGGACAGAGAGGCTATGATTAAGAGGAGGAGGAAGCTGGAAGAGGGCAAAATGGAAGGACAGAGTATGATTTCAAAAAAAGAGACTGGATATGAATCAGCAATTATATCTGGGCAAAGGAAAAAGGAAGAGGGGCTCAGAGATGGCACCTGGAAGAAGACTGCTGGGACAGAGAGTGCAGTGGGAAGCTGAAGAATGAGGACAGAGTGGACCAGCACAGGAGCAGACTGGAGTGGGCTTGGGCAAAAAGGGTCAGATTTTATCTAGGGGAAGAGAAATCTTTGCCTGTGGAGCACTTGCCCTGCCACAGTCTGGTGCAGGGTAGTCCACTGTCTTTGTGTTTTCCTGTTGCCAGGTATCTGTAGAATCCCACCAGGCAAACTCACTTGGGTGCCTGGAGTGCCTGGGCTATGCTCACGTTGGATGTTCAGTCTGGTTTGTCCTAAGTTGCCTCCTGCTTAATTACAAGCCCCTAACTCTAAGCAAGAACATTTCTTGCCTCAGCGGTGCATAGAATTAGAATTAGTCCATCGCATCAAATCTCTTACGCGTTTTTGGACTGGAGGCAAATTGTAGCTGACAGCCTGTTTTGTAAGCTACTTCTGAGTTTGCAGCTCTGAGCCCAAAGCTCATCTGTATGTATATGTCCTCTCCCTGTATTCCTGGGAGCCACGTTCACTCAGCTCTGAAGGAGTGTTAGCTGCTGTCTGCCTGAAGTGGTGGGGAGGAGGTGTGCTCAGCAGGTAGTTGGTCATCTACCTAACCAGACTCGGGGGGAATGGGGCAGCTGGGAGCAAGCAGCCCCTTGTCAGCTGAGGCCAGAGCTGCATGGCACTCTCCTGCTCCTCTCTGCTGCTGGGGAACACCCTGGCTTCGACTCACTGCCTCGCTGGAAAGGCGTCTCCCTGGAGCAACGGGAGGAGGAGAGCTGCATGCTGAGTCTCTTGATATCTCAGTGATGGTACCTGCTGCCTCGCAGTCTGACACGTTTGACATCAGTGGTGAAGCAGCAGCCTCACAGGGATGAGGCTCAGTTCTCAAGTGCTGGCTTAACTGAGAAGATGACATCCTGCTGCTGCTGGCTGCTGTGTTAGCTGAAGTGACAAGGACCCTGTAATGGACAGTTGCAGCCCTGCTAGCAAACCGTGTAGTCTGGTGGGATTTGTGAGAAGGAATATGTTTTTCCAGTTTGCTTTATTAAAACACAGAGCACTTTATGCATAAAAACTCTTGAACTGTGGAGTTGAGCATTCAGAAGTTAAATATCAAATTTAATTTGGCTGCATTGTGGGATACAGTGAATGTAGCTTTAATTTTGTTATTGCTTGCTAATTTATCCAGAGGATGAGCTGCATCTTTCAGGACAGGAAGAACTATGAGCTGGGTATTAGGGGTTTGAATGAGAATGGCTCATGGATGTATTTATATGGCTCTTGTCCCGTTCTCTACAGATATTATCAAGTCCATAGTGAAATGATATAGAAGTTGTTAGAAAAGATAGTGTTGACATAAGGCAGTTCATAGTTGCTCTGAGGAGCCAGTTTCTGCCTTAAGCAGTTGAGATTATTCGAACTAAATGAGAGGGGCAAAATATATCCCAGTAGCAAAGAATTGGAGCTAGTATATACATTCCAACACACAGGAGGATTACAGTGGCAAGGTGACTGCAGCTAAATAAAGGGCAAGGAAGTATTTGCTGAAAAGTGTTGATTTTCCCCCTTTTTCTGAATGTTGGAACTATCAACTGGTGATCTTGGGTTTTATTTTCAAAATATATTGTGCATGCATATTTAGCCTTGGAAATAAGAATTGTTGTTATTGCAGGGTGATGCAGGTTTAATACCTCGAATTTGTGAAGGATTATTCAGCAAAATAAGTGAAAAAACAAAGCGCAATGAGGCATCCTTTCGAACAGAAGTCAGGTGGGTCTGCTGGTTATCAAACTTGTTTCAGTTACAACCACCCTGTTTCACCTCATCTTTGAGAAAAGTGTGTGTTTTTCAGACAGCTTTCCATGCTTGGCCTCAGTCCTATAATTGATTATTTTTTTTTTTTGTTGGCAGTTGTAGTCAAAATGCACAATTCTTCCAACTTCGGTCCAACAGCTGTGCATTTTGCTTTATTTCAATGATAGTGAAAATGCCTTTTGCTACTGGACAGCGTCTTCCTTATTTTTGCCCTTTATTTTAGGCCAACACTAGGAGACCCTGATCTTGCGAATGTCTGCTTCCTTTTTGTTTGCTTCTTGCTTTTTTTGGCTTTTTGCCTTATGATACAAGTATGCTGTAGTCATTACTATCTTAGGTCAACTTTGGATCCATTTGCTTCTCCATCTTGCTTTCAAACACGGTGTGAACATGGCTTTCCTTTTTTTAAAGACTCTTGAATCAGTCATTGATTTTCTAATCTTGTTCTTTCAGTTATTTGGAAATTTATAACGAACGTGTGAGAGATCTGCTCAGACGGAAGTCATCAAAAACTAATAATTTACGAATACGAGAACATCCAAAAGAAGGGCCTTACGTTGAGGGTAAAAACACTTCCAGTGTTTTGCACTGGATATTTTATTACCTTCTAAAATGTCATGTCTAATTGCATAGGGCATTTTTATCTTTTAAAATGTAAATGATGATGGATACAGTGCTTTCCTTTGATAGAAAAGCATTAAAGGAGAATAGCCTCTTGTTTTGTATCCCCACTCGCTTTCCCAATTCTGAGTTTATTATACATATACAGGTTTTATTTGTAAATTTATAACACATTTTTAAATAACGTTAAGAGATGCAATTGATTTTAAGAATTTGTTGACTATAATTTATAAGTCCTTAATGTTTAGATGGAAAGAACCTATTGGGATCTAATTGTCTTAATCTGTCCTCTGCCACGGAAGGCTCCTATCTCTTGAGGGATTATGCTTATGTTATTGCACTAAATACTTTAGTAAAATTGTGTGTTTTCTTCTTATTTTACTGTAAATGTGTAAGTTCTCCATTGTTCACGTGAGGCCTCATTCCTTTTGTTAAGCGATAAACAAGTATGACAATAAACACTAATTGCAGCAATACTTCGCAGTAGTGAGGGTAATTTGAATCTTTTTGTAAAGAAAATCAAGTGCATGTATGAGCGTACTGTAATGCTCTGCTTTGCTTTAGATTTGTCTAAACATTTAGTGCAAAATTACGCTGATGTAGAGGAACTTATGGAAGCAGGAAATATAAATAGAACGACAGCTGCAACCGGAATGAATGATGTCAGTAGCAGGTCGCATGCCATTTTCACGATCAACTTCACTCAGGTAACAAAACAAAACCCTTGTCTTACTACGTGTTTACATTCAATAATTCCTGTGATAATTAAAAAATGAGGTTGTCAAATAAGCAAGTATGGGTAGATAATGACTATGTTGTTGTCTTGTGACAGGGAAAGTTAAGAGTGTGAAAATACTGTTTTGAGAATTATAAGTATGTTTATCAGTGATTATAATAATTAAAATTTACAGTGTAATGTGATGAATTAAAATGATATTTAACAGATTTTGAGGAGATATTTATTGGGAGTTCAGGCTGAATAACAGTGACCAGTGCCGGTGTGCTTCATGATGCTGCTGTGACAGGGGGAGTGGGTGAGGAGCACGTTGTGTGACTTCAGCCAGAGCTGAACATGGGCTACCTTATACACTCTGTTGCTATCCAAGGTGTACAAAAAACCCTGTCTCCATGGCCCCAATGGTAGACTATAGAAATGTTTTCTGAGTCTTTTCTTGCTGACTCATCATCTGTTACTATTGGAAACCTATTTATATTCCTTGATTTACTGAGGGAATAATGGAGACATTTAACACACTTTCTCAGAGCACAGAGATCTTTTTGTTTATACATAGTAAACTCCTTTTCAACTGACTCCTGCTCTTTGTCATCGTTTTTGGGAGGGCTTTTTAGACACTCCATGGATAACCTGCTAGAAGAAGAGAAGGCAGCAGAGAGGTGGTTTGCTCTCCTGACAGAATTTTGCATGCCTCCTCCCAAAAACATACACACACGCGCGCAAAATCCCATGCACCAGCTGTTCACTACTGATGGACTGCTCATTGCAAGGCTTTCAGAAGAGGATGACAGGCAGGCAGCAGGTTTTGCTCTACTGTTGTACTGTAAAAGTAAAAAGAAGTTTGAAACAGGGCGATCTGACACAGGAATTAAAATAAAAATTGTGGAATAAAATTGCGTTTGCTACTTAATTGAACTTGGAAGCACAGGGAAAAATTGAGTGTAAATAAGTCTGGGTATGCGATAACTTTAAATGTTGAAAGCTTAATAAAACGAATGCAGCACATGTTCACTGTGCATCATGTAAATACCAATTCACATTAGTCAGTGCATCTGCATAAATGGCTAGAAATCTGCAAGTGCTACAATTTAAAGAAGTGCCTGCATGGGAGTTATGCAGCAGTTCATGATCAAATGCCTTTCTGTGGCACCTCTACTACACCTGTCTTCTGAAGCTCTGCTATTGTAAACAAGTTAAATTCGATCATGACATGAAAAAGACCACTGAATTGGATTCAGTAAAATTTCAGAATTTTGTAGCTTAACACACTTTTCTTTGTATTTTTTTTCCCCTGTAGGCTAAATTTGATTCTGAAATGCCTTGTGAGACTGTTAGCAAGATTCATTTGGTAGATCTTGCTGGAAGTGAGAGAGCAGATGCCACTGGTGCCACAGGGGTTAGATTAAAGGAAGGAGGGAATATTAACAAATCTCTCGTTACTCTGGGAAATGTAATTTCTGCCTTAGGTAAGTCTCTGGGTTTTGTGCTTGTCTTTTTTTTTAAACATTAAATACCTTTCTGTTTGTTTATTTACACTTCTGCTCATTTTTACTTACACAAATAGTGGCTTAACACTTACTGTTTTTGAAAATGAATGAAAATGCGTAACTGCTATTTTTGTTTTCTACCTTCACATCACAGCTGATTTATCTCAGGATGCAACAAATCCTCTTTCAAAGAAGAAACAAGTGTTTGTGCCTTACAGGGACTCTGTGTTGACTTGGCTGTTAAAAGATAGCCTAGGAGGAAACTCTAAAACTATAATGATTGCCAGTAAGTGTTTTTAAATTACTTTTTTGCATCCTTAACAGTTCATGCTTAATAGGAGTGGCTGTAAATAGTTCCAGATGCTTTGTTAAGGCAGAACATTGTTTACACATAGTAATGATTTCTTTCTTTCTGAGTTTTCTAGTAACGCTCTGCCTCTACCTACACTCTGCAGAACATGTCTTCCAACAGTAGAACTATATAGGGTCTCATTGTGTATATGGGGACAGTCTAGTTGTTTAGCGATGTCATGAACGATAGCAGGTATGCCTCTAGAATTAGACAGCTTCATTTTCTTATGCAGTTCATCTGTTTGGGTGCACGTATCGCTGGCTGGCTATTTGGTCACAAATATAACAAAGGCATCCAGATTGTGTATGTACAGTCGTTAGACTTTTGTTTGTATAAGTAAGGATCATCCAAATGTATGTGCCTAATTACTTGCATTTGCTCTGACATCTACCTCACTGCTGTGGTTCTTTCACACATGCGCAGTGTAATGGTTAGCTAATCTGCCCAGTTTAACTTCAAGTAATAGTTTCTGTTTATTCTCGAGGTACATTTGCATTCCAGGCAGCTCTGTTACTCATGGTAAATGCTCAAACCTGGACCTAGATAATGACCTCTCCACTTATGCCTTTGATCCTCAGTAACAAAAATATTCCAGCTTTGTGCATCTAGTCAATACTGATGTGTGAATCAGTTTGCGTTTCCAAAACTGTGCTGTTTTTGTTGCGTTAGTAGCAGAAACAACCTGGTCTTTTTGACATTTGGTGGGTAAGACTGTCATTTTTATTTAACCTACTTTTTGAATGCACACAGCGTTTTAAGTTTTTGTCTAAATTTAATTATTTGTGATCAGTCATCTTGCAAACTTTTCTTACAGCTTCCTTTTTACCCATAGGAAGCTCCCTAAGGATCACTTGGTTTAAAAGCCTACCTATGGCATATGTATTGCAATTTTTTCAACAAATTGGAATGGGAATTCCATTCCCAAAAAACTCCCAAGTGAAGCCAGGAGGGTGTTTAAGGGGAAGGGAGGATTTTGGATGTCAGAGATGTAAGGTGTGAAGAGAAGAGCAGCTCTGAAAATTTTCTTGCTCTTTGCTGCTCAAATGAAATGCAGTCTAACTGATGCAGTCCTCTCTTGGGAATGGTGGGAGAGCAGAATTGAAGGAGTAAAACGCATTGGATCAAGTTCTAGTTCTTCAATTGCTTTGCTATAGTCAAATTCTCTGGATAGCAGTTCCTTTGTTGAGTGATGTTGGGGGTGTTTTTGGAATCCGTGCCACTTTGTTTCCTCAGGCTCATCATAGTACCAAAAGAGGCTGTTGGACCAGACTCTTCTTTGTTCTTCTGGTTAAGTAACACTGTGCTGGCATTTTTTTCTTGATGCTTTCTTTTGGTTACATGGTTGAATAACTTGGGTTTTGGGTTTTTTTTTTTTTTTTGACAGATTGGGAAGAGAAGTTTTAGAAACACAGTGAGCTTTCAGTGCCTGTACTAATGATTACAGTGCACAGCTGCTTTTTCAGCTGCTTCCTCATCTACTAACAATGCTTCTGCTGGGCAGAGCCCTGATGGTTGATCTTTTCTCCAACAGTAACTCGACTGGTAATGTGGCTGAACTGCCTAACAGAGCCTGACAAGCTGTCCAGATATGTTTGGCCTGCCTTTTCTATAACTAAACACAAAAAAAGCAGGAAGATCATCTCAAATTGTAGGAAAGGCGCTTATAAAAATACATCCAATTCTGATTTGTCATGTTTCTGTAACGTATTGTAACATGCTTCCAGAAAGAGAATAATTTGAGTAGTGGAGAGGAGACAGTAGATAAAGTAGGGAAGTGATAGTGTGAGCTAGGGGAAGTATATTCTGTTGCTAAGTGCATTTCCCCTAATTCAGGGAGTCTTTACCACAAAAAGAATATTTATTACTGGTGAGAGAATGAGGAAGGGCAGAATATTTTGGTTACTTGATTATTTTTACAGGTGTTTTCATTGTCTGATTCTCCGAGTCTCTCATTCAGTGTGATTATTAAGATTTCTGGTCCCTCATAATTTCTGCATGGTGTTCTCTTCTGTGTTTTTGCTCATCTATTTGGATGCAGTAATTATCTTTTTAATTGGGAACATCTTGTATATAGTTAGGAAAATTAAGTGAAGGATAGCATTAGCACATTCATTTAAACTCTATTTTTCCTGGTAAAGTAGCCTATAAAAATAATACTGGTTTCTTTTGATCCATCAGATAGGTAACAGTTCTGCATGCTGCCAGATGCCTGCAGCTCAGCAGAACAGTTAGGCTTGTAAATTATAGAAGCTCTTCTCTTGTTTTGGTTTTCATGCCTGCTTTTGCTTGAATGCCATCTAATTTCCCTTCAAAATTTGGGCTAGACCTACTGTGTTTTTACCTGAAATGACTTTTCTATTTAATGATTACACTCATACTTACAAAATACTCACCATTTTTCCCCGCTGTTCTTGTAAAAAATTGCAAGAAAGCCTGTAGTCATATAGGACGTTTATGCTCATCAGAGAAATGTAAATGTTAAATAGATTGACAACAAGATTTCTTTACAACACTTGATTGTTGGACCTGATTATCCTAACACACTATTCTAATACAGTGTTTACTTAAGCAAAGTTACAGTGATAGGAAAGCAGTGGAGCTAGGTGAAGAATTGGAACAAATTGTAGCCATACTGGTTAATCATGTATTTCTGTCTCTCCATCCACATTAAGTTTATCTGACTTTTAAAATATAAACTACCTGTACTAAATGAAACATATGGTGCTGGATAAACTGTTTCTGATTTCATCTCCTTAGCTATTTCACCTGCTGATGTCAATTATGGAGAAACTTTAAGTACACTTCGCTATGCAAATAGAGCCAAAAACATCATCAACAAGCCTACTATTAATGAAGATCCTAACGTCAAACTGATCCGTGAACTGAGAGCTGAAATAGCCCGATTAAAAGCCCTGCTTGCTCAGGGGAATCAGGTTAGCTTTACTTGAAATTTATGTGTAATTTTCCTTGAGTTATAACATCTATTTCTAGAATGTAATGAGATAATTATCTTTCATTATATTGATTTGAGTAAACAAGCTCTATGAGGCTATGAATGAATATTATTTTCCTGATTGAATCAGTTTCCATATGGCCAGTGGATTACCCCTTTTAACATAAGGGGGGAAAAATTGTCATCCCAAAGCTTTTAGCTTTCTCTTAATATAATCAGAGCTTGATTGCAGTGTGCTGTGGAACAGGTAGTCACCACAGCATAAGGAGACTGAGCAGCAGCATATTTCCTGGGTCTAGCCTGATGGACTGAAGAGGTATTTTATCTAGTATCTGAAAAGAAGTAGAAGGTATAAAGTATTTAAAATGCATAAACAGAAAACTGTAGGAGTACGGATAGGTTTGAACGATACATTTTATTTGTGTTTGGCTGCACAGTACATTAAAAATCACGTGACATGCCAAACACATAAAAACGTTTTCAGTGGTGGTGTAAGAAAATGTGTCACGCTGTATTTCCCTTTTGCGAGATTCTCTTTCTTGTTCTTCTATCAGTTTTAGCTGCTATAAACATTTGCTGTGCAAGCTCAGTTAGGCTTAATTTCTCCTGTGTTTCCAGGATGGTGAAACCAAACTAACAATAAACTCAGGCCAGTCGTCTCTTCTAAATAACGTCACCCGGGACTGCTGGATTTCATACTTGAGCAAATACGATTTGGAAGTATCTGAAATGATACTTCAGATTTATTTCTAGAACCATCTAATTTTATTTTAGATGGGCTGTGCAATGTGAAATGTCAATTCAGCATAGACTTTTTTTTAATAGAAGGCTAGTACTTCAGCTGGATTTCACGCTATAAAATATTTGCTGAAAAAGGGGATGGGACCACAGTTGGAAGCAGTAATAGGTATTGCATATGACTGAAGCGGAGAGCTTTGCTTTGTTACAAGCAATTAGAAAACGCTTTATGGGGTTGAATTACTCTATTATACTCATGTTTCTTCTGTATTCTTTGGGACGGGAAAATTAATTTATTTTCAAAATGCGGTTTGATTTAGAGTTAGCAAAGTAGATGTAACTTGGACCCCTTTGAAGATCTAATGCTTTGACCTAGTTCCAAGCTGTAAAACAGTGGATATCACAAAATAAATCTGGTTCGGTTGTAGGATGTGATAGATGGTTGTGTGGGAGACAATAAAGAACTTGCTTAAGTTAATTGAATTTGTGCTGGTTGGTAAAACAGCAGGTGGTGTTATGTATGCACTGTAGAACATAAATCTCTGTATAATTTCTTTTGTGGTTTTCCTTTATATTGCCAGAATATCGTATTGCAAATGCTTCTGTAGATCACTGAAGATACTGGTTACCAAAATGTAGTGCTGGATTCAGTGTAGATGGTCACATAACAATGAGTATTGCTTGTGTGTATGTGTGTTGTATAGTACTTTTCCTTTTCTAAGGCCAGTTACCTGAATATATATTTATTAAAGATAAGCAATATACATATCTATTATAGCAAAATGGTTAGCTGTTGATGCATAATAAGTTTTCATGCTTAACAGAAATGTAAAGATAGATGTATCAGGAATTACCCATTCTAAACTTGTGTCTGGTTTCAGTGTCTGCATGTGTGTGACCATGTGCATACATAGTGAATGAAAATAGTACTCTCAAACTGGTGATTTGTATTTGAAATACTTGCTTTGACAAGACTTAGATTACTCTGATTACAGTATTTCAAGGTAAAATGATGTATATTGGAGTTTGAAATACTTCATCCTAAACAATCAAAAAAGTTGAACGATTGTGGTTCTTTCATTTGATTCTGCCAGAAATTGTTACTTGCTTCCTTCCTTTGTAAAAACTTGACTATGTTTACTGTTTACAATTCTAGATCGCACTCTTGGATTCTCCAACAGCGTTAAGTATGGAAGAAAAGCTTCAGCAGAATGAAGCAAGGGTGAGTTATAATTTCATGAAACAGTCTTTAAACCGAAAAAAGGAAAGGATGGGGTCTGGATGCAAGACTGTTGGTAATTTTCAGGTGGTTTTTTGATACACAACTAAACTTTCTCCCACCAAACAGCATTGTTTTAGTGCTTTAAAAAAAATCCAAAAAATCCCCCCAAAAACCCCCAACCAAACAAAAAGATAACTTTATAATGAAGAACAAAGTATCTCTTTGATATTTATATTACAGTTCTAATTAATATTTGTTCCCAGGCCATCTTGTCTTACTACAAAAGTATGTTTGTAAACAGAATAGGGAGGGAAAAGTCTCTAAATCAGAGTAATCAGTAACCAGTAATCACAGGAACAAAACATTCAATGTGCAGAAAATACAGTAAAAGATTTATGTGGAAAATGGTCGACTCTTAACTTGTTGGGGTAGATTTCCAGAAAATTTCAGTCTTTAAATCTGCTATGTTCAAATATGTTCAGTGCCTAGTTAGCTGTCTTTTTTTGGGGAGGCTCTAAGACCTAGGTGTACTTCATAGCGTACCTCACATCAAGTTCTTTTAATAATCCAGCCCAGTGTAAAGACTGGAAAAAATTCCCAGGCAGTTCAGATATGCTCATAGGATCCAAAAGAATATAGATCTAATGGTACTCTGACTTCTCTAATTTGCAATGTTCCATTCTTTATTCTATGTTAATTCTTTTTTTTGTATACTTGCCTTTTTTAAAGCTACTGCAAACTGTTTTAAAAAATAGTATTACTCAGACTTTGGAAGAGGGGAGAGGAAAGTATTTGGAATCATTCAGTTACATGGCAGCAAATATTTAGTTCTGAATATTGTCAACAAGATGCCAATCAAATGTAGATATGATGCCTTTAAAAACCAGAGGCTTCTCAGCTGGTTTAAACTGTAAGGTTTACACTGGTGCTGCTTAGAGCTTTACAATTAGAGAATGAATGCATTGCTTGGAGAATCCTGTTTTGACCGAAGTAATTGGTACAGCGTCTGTCTGCGCTTTTGAGGATTCCCATTGGTAATACCGAATTTTAAAGACACGTTTAAATACATTTCAGTGAAATGATACTTTAAAAATAAACCTGATGGGGAAAAATGGAAGAAATATGTGTATTGGAATGAACCATAGCTGCAAAGTAGACTCCAGGCTTCTCCATAAGCCAAGTTTGTGTTAGGAATGCATTTTACAACTCTGTAGTAGATGCAGGACTCATTATTGTGTTGTATTCAATAATTAAAGTAGGAGCTGCCTAACTGCAGTATGAGCCTTCAGTTGCAAATTAATTTTATTTTTTTTATTCATACTAGGTTTTTAAAAGTTTTTAGCTGAATCAAAGATGAATGAGAATATCGTTAGTATGTGTAGTATGCTTTTAGTGTTGTGCACAAACATAAAGCTTTTATTTAAGAGTAGCTGAGTAATATAAACTGCTGACTGTATGCTAATTAGAGTATGTTATTCATGCTCTGACAGTAATCACTGCTTGTCCTGCTCACAAGTGTTGGCCCCTCTGTGTGGGGAGTATATCGAGCATATTTTAATATATTTTGTCAGCCTCATTAGAAGGTTATGTGATTACTATTCATGATAATTACAATAGACATAATTACTAAAAATTCTTAGTAGATATTGCAGTGGTTATAGCTTTTTTATAATTGAATGAGTGCAATAATTAATTTGTTTATACAGATCTAAAGACTTTATCATCATATTTAAATTATCTGAGAAATATATGGTAGCTTTCTTTTAATGAGTTGATTTGTCTTTATATAAGAACAATGTTTAAATGATTTCTGAGGAATGGAAATTATTCTGGTATGGTGAATAGAATTATGATGGACCTCCTTCATATTTTTCTTTAATCTTTTCAATTATTTTTTGTTTTAACATTCTGATTAGCAGCACTAGGACTGATATGATGCATTGAAAGATGTATTTACTTTTCTCTGTTGAAACTTTGAGATACAGGTAGAGATGAGAGAAGCTTCTTTATCTGCAAATTAATCAATGGGAACTAATCTGCAAAGACAGCTAGGATGGTAGGCTGTAGGTAGCAAATGTGGGGATGTTCGGAGGACCTGCATTGATAGCCTTTATTTTTTTTTTTTTCTATGGTGGTTTTATATGTGAAGTAATACAGAGATATAGCTGGTTTTTTGGTTTGTATTGATTTTGATTTTTTCCCTCCAGATTTCTGCAGTTGAAGTTAATTCAAATAACAGAAGATTGTGTATGGTTTTTAAAAGTCTATGATTTAATTCTTGCATAGAAATGTGGCGATTTTAAAAATGAAAGTGTGCGTATATATATGTGTGTATATATGCATATTTTTTTTTCTGTCTAATGTGATTATGTGCCAAGTCAGCCAGAGCTTTGAGTTGCAGCTGCTTGAAGCACCCTCTGTGCAGTGCTTTCTAAAAAGTCCGAAAGGCTCTGAAATGAAGAGAGCCTTTTAACTTTCATACTTTCCATACCGGTAACTTATGAGATGGACAACTGGATGTGTAGGAAAGGCAGGACAAAACCTAAGCGTTCATACCCAGTGCTCTCCCTGTCTGTAATGCCTTTGCAAGCAGCTTCTTACTCCTGTGCTGATTTCAACCAAGTGTGTGATTTCTTAGTTGCAGCAAACTTTGCTCTGATTCTCTCCTAAAGGCTGCCTGTCCCGAAGGCTGCTTCTTCCGCTGCACCCCATTCTCTGGGTGGTATTTTAGCCTGAACATGCCTACCTGTGCTGTAGGAAAGGAGCTGTCGTCCTGTTACAGCCGTGGGATCAATCTGTGGCAGTAGACTTTGTAGGACTGACGAAGCACTTGATGGAATTATTCCATTTCTTTGAAAATGCCTGCCGTTATTAAAGTGGCTATCCCTGTCCTTTGTTTCATTTTATAAATAAGAATTTTGTGATTTTTCTTTTTGGGAGAGAGGAATTGTAGGTATGGCTATTTATTGCAGGAGCAACAGTGCCCTTCTAGGTGTTTAGGTATTAGAGTTCACAAAGAATTGCACAAATATTTAGTACTTCTCTGAGAATGCGTTCTCAAGGACTTTAGAAGAAATTTGATTTTTTTCCAATATTTGTTTTGTTTTATAGGTACAAGAACTGACCAAAGAGTGGACAAACAAGTGGAATGAAACTCAAGATATTCTGAAAGTAAGGAAAACAAATTTTCAACTTGGCATTTGAGCTAGCCTTAGAGTTTTTCCTTCAAAAAAAGTTCCTGTTCTAAGTCATTGTCTTTGGCTTTTTTTAGTAACACAAATTTTTCTCAGTCTTGTTTTGGCTTATTCTGAAGAATTAGTTTCTGAAAGGTTTTAATAGTAAATATTCAGCCATGGTGGTATTTTTAAAAAAGATTTTAAATAATTACTAATAAAACTGAGCACAACTCTCTCTTTTTTTCACTGTAGTGACCTCAGTGCAAAACAGTTTCTCTCTTGCAAATCTTTAAAATACTGCATGTTTTTATTGAGTTGCAAAGTTAAAGAAAACCTGGGGCAAGCACAAGTGGATCCCTCATCCCCTTGGCCTTTGTGTTGTATCAACAAGACCTGTGAATAATCACCTTTTATGTTACACTGGGTAATATAGCGCGTAGATTTTTGCATTGACCTTCAGATTCACGTTTTGGTCAGAAATGGCTTGTAAACTTGAAAAACAACTTTCAATGGGATTTCTGCACTGGAATCTCCTCCAGTAGGTCTCCATTAAACCAAACAGATGCATCTGACCTAAGTATGCTCTGGAGTCCCAAGCAGAGGGATTTTTTGCAACTGGTTCACTTAAGCTGCCTTGCGTTGTGCTCTTTATATGACTCCAGACTGCTTCTGGAGCATTTAAATCCACACAGTGCTCTCCTGCATTTTGTAGACTTAATACAGTTCCAGGGGGGCAACTTGGTGATTTTTCCATACTGTATTTTTTGTGTGATGTAGACTGAGACTTTTGTGTTCTCTGTATGTGTCTTTGTTTTCCTGCTGTTCAGTTGTACTGGTAGGATTTTATGTTGGCATTTGGCTCCTGATTAAGGCGATAGTCTGAGGTGATATTTTAATGGGCTACTTTATGATTCCATACAAGCACGCACGTGCACACACATACAGAGTAATAATTCCTACAGTTTCTTTTTCATGACGTAGAATAACATTTTTTTTGCAAATTTTTTAACTATTCTGTTAAATAAAAAATTTTGAAAAAAAAAAATAGCTTAAGCTTTCATGACTTGCTGTATATTCTGAGCAGAAATGTGTTTGGAGTGCAATTCAAGCAAGCATTTAGAAGTAATTTTTTAATTCTCCTTATCACTGATCTGAAACTTGGTTTTTGTAGTTGATTATTTTGCTATGCATTGCTTTTTGATTCCTTTAATTTTTTTTAAGTTCACCACCGTGTCTATTATCTGACTTTGAAATAAGTTGAATGGCTCCATGCTTAAAAATAAAAATAAAGCGCAAATAGCATAGAGAACAGAGCAGAGTTGGTAACTGCCTAGCAGATGGCGTGACAGAATGGACTGTTTAATGTCTGTCCAGATACTGAACTGGGAATTACCATTTGCATATTCCTCAGAGATGTTTTGGGTCCAATTTTACATTATTTCTCTGTTTATTTTGTTCCTTTGAAGCATCTATATGTGCATAGAACTTTATTAATCCTGTCTTTACTCAGGTCTGGATTGGGGAGTCAGTTGTCACATGGAGAATTTGTGAATTTTGGTCAATCATGAAAGTGAACATGATGTAGCATATGGGAAGTCTTTAAAGCTTAATGTTGGAAAAGCACTGATTCTTCCACAGAAATTACAGAATTGTAGGAGGTGGTAACGGAACAATTCATATAAACAAGGGAAAGCTGCATTTGTTAAATAGCTGAATATAAAAGACTTAAAAACACAGAAGCTGTAATTCTACTCTTTGAGTATGGAGCTTTTAGCTGAATTCATACAGCTTCTGTAGTTTGCAATTTTACATGCTGAAATTTGAGTTCATGAACATAGCTTATATTTCACTTTTGGGTTAAATTGATAAAACTTTCTTGGCCCTGAAAAACTGAAAATCTGCAAAAGATTTCTTGGTTGTACTGTTTTATTTTACACCATTTTACTGAAGCTATCCATATTTTTATTCGCTTCTTGTTTGATGATTCCTGAAATCACTGCCAGCATATGAGTGGAAAAGGGCTTTTTGGAAGCTTGCCAGGCTGAGTTGCTGGAAAGCAGGTTTTAAACTATAGAGAGCAGCAGTGTTTCTTGTAATGGACTCCCTATAAGTTCACTAGCTTTTTTGTTTCATTATTGAGGTACCTCCTCTTGCACACACAGACATTGTTCATTTGTAAAACTAGAATGTCTTGGCACCCTTTGAAAAATGAGACTGTCTTTGTATGTCCACCTGACTGCAGTCATAACTGCAACATTTTCTATGCCATAATCCAGTAACTTTCAGGACATTCTTCATTAAGGTACTTCACGTTTGTATTTATGTTTAAAACCTGCTTCCCCTGTGCCTCACTCTTGGTTTTGCACTCCTAAGATCATAGAATCACAGAACGGTTTGGATTGGAAGGGACCTTAAAGATCATCTAGTTCCAACCGCCCTGCCATGGGCAGGGACACCCTCCACTAGACCACATTGCCCAAAGCCTCATCCAACCTGGCCTTGAACACTTCCAGGGATGGGGCCTCCACAACCTCCCTGGGCAACCTGTTCCAGTGCCTCAGCGCCCTCACCATAAAGAATTTCTTTCTAACATCCAATCTAAATCTACCCTCTTTTAGTTTAAACCCATTACCCCTTGTCCTATCACTCTGTGCCCTTGTGAACAGTCCCTCACCAGCTTTCTTGTGGGCTCCCTTTAAGTACTGGAAGGCCACAATAAGGTCTCCCTGGAGCCTTCCCTTTTCCAGGCTGAACAATCCCAACTCTCTCAGCCTGTCCTCATAGGAGAGGTGCTCCAGCCCTCTGATCCCTGGGCTCGCTCCAACAGCTCCATGTCCTTCTTGTACTGGGGACCCCAGAGCTGGAAGCAGTATTCCAGGTGGGGTCTCAGGAGAAAAGATGCCTTTCAGTTCCTGCCCCGAGGCAGGCTTGGAGAATTAAAATCCTTTAGCTTTTCAGTCCCTGACACCTTTTGCTCCAAATCTTTTAGGCAGTTGATTTTGAAAATTCATGTGAACAGCTGCCTATTACCTATTCATATATGCTTAGCAGATGCAAGTGCACTTGCTAGTAGCTGAATGGGATTTCCTACTCCATTATATGTGGCTATGCATTTTCATATTATGCTCTAAATATCAGAGTTCATGTGGTTTTGAATTGTTCTCACAGGCTGATGGGAAAATCTGTTAATGTTTAAATCCAAAATAATTGAAAGGATTTTGTGTAAGCCTTGTAAAATACGGGAAGCTGGATTCACAGGGCATGCTGGTGTCTTCTACTAGATCAACAGATACTGCTGGAAAAAGTTACCTGCTTCTTACAGAATGCAGTGCTTTCATCAGCCCTGACAAAGAAGTGATGCATACTGTTTTGCAGGGAAGATGTTCCTCAGACTTGTTCACCCTTGCCAGTTATTTTGAACCTTGTTTTAAATTAGACCAGCAACATCTAAATGCTACCTTGAAAATAATTCATAGGGAATGGAAAATACTATCCAGCTAGAAAACACTGAGGAAGAGAGGAGACTGTGTGAAGGCAAGTTTTTGATAAAATGTATTTGCTAGATTAAATTATTTCAGCCGGCACAGTGCCGTGTGTGCAGCTGACACGCGCATCCCAGTATTCTTCCTTATTTCTGCTTATAGCTCTTAGCTCCTTTGACATTTTTCTGTGTGGTTCACCCAAAGTGACGGCTTTCCATCACAGTGTGCATCTTTAAACTGAGTTTGTTGGACTATCCTATCTTTAAATGTTGTCAGTTGTGGATTTGGTGCAGAGTCTGGATGCCGTTATCAGCTGTGGACATCTTGTATAATCCTTCATGTATGCTGTTGTCAGGTTGGACGTGTCTTGGACTGGTGATGGTAGTATTGATAGTATGCTCTCTTTCTTTCATGCATCTGGAAGAGAAGCCCTTTTGCAGGGTGACTCACTGGGTTCCTCTAGAGTCTGAATTACCGTCAACTCACACCTAAAGCCCAAATCCTCCTGTTTCCCTTACGCAAAGGTTAGGACACTGTGTACATTGGAGTTTTAAATTTGTGCTAATTCCATATGAAGTATTCTTGGTGATGTTAATCTGTCTGAAGTGACGAGTGTTATTTCCAATGATAATGTTTGTTTGCCACTTGACACTAACCTCACTAACCAAGTATTAAAATCTGTCCCTTGTCCTTCTTTTTAATTGAAGGGAGGTTTTTTTAGTGCTTAATGAACTTGATAAATATGTGGAATGATGCTTCAGCATTGGGTAAAATGCTGCATGGAAAACCAAAGTGATGGTGTTTGATTTGAAGCCCGTAGGCTTTGGCTTATTTCTTCAAATGGCACCAGCTGTAAAAAGAATTGCACTTTACAAAACAGCCCTGCTTTACACAGCTTCTCTATTTTCAGGTGTCTTGCAACCTCAGCACTTATTTAACTCTAGGATTTTTGCTTTCATCTTGCTCTCATTGAATCTTTCTGTGGATTTTTTTTTTCCCCTCTGTTAATGTTCTTCCATACACATCCCCAAAAAGAAGAGGAGGAGGGAAGAAAAACTGCTCTTTTCCTTAGTTTAGTCTTTTTTGTATTGTTCTGTTAAAGATCAGTCCTGGGGTCTGTAATTTCTTTGGATGCTTTCTAAGATGTTAGGGTAACCTATCCAACTTTCGATTTTTCTCTTTCTTTGAGGCTTTAATTGGTACAAAACTTCTTTTGATGTGGCTGCTATATTTGACTGCATGTGTTTGTCATTCTCCCAGAGATCTTTTTCTTTTAGTGGCATCTTATTTTTGTCATCTTTTGTGTGTGTTCCAATTTCTTTCTCTAACCTTTAGCAGCTTTTATATTAATCTTTTTAAAATGTGTACTCCTTTATATAATACTCTGATGTTTTTTTTTCTTCCCAACTTTCTTTTAAATTTCCCCTTCCGTTTTACTGTTTGTGTAGGAATTGGTTTGGCTTTTAGCTTTTGCTGCCTTTGATATATGTCATTTGTACTTAGCGTTAAGGTATTTAGATGCAGGGTTTTTTTTTTTCAGTTTTGTTTTTAGTTTTAAGTAGAATTAGAGTTACTTTTTATTTCGTTATTCTGTTGTTTGATTCTAATCATGTCACTAGCTTTGTGTGGCAGAGCTCAACTGATGTCGAAGGATGCAGAGATCTGCCTTCACAGAGTCTATTAGAGGACAGGGTCGTCTGTGTGTGTGTGTGTGTCATTCTCATGATCAATAGTTTAACTAGTAGCTGCATCAACTGGCTTTATCCTGTTGGATTTAGTGACACAGCTTCACTTCCATCAATAATACTAATTCTGCTGCAGTACTTTACCACATGTTGTGTAAATATGTTATTGAACACTGTTGATTTTATATTTTTCTTTTCAGTGTCCTTTGGTTGAGTACTGGCTAATAGTACATTTTTATGGCTTAACAATGGTTATTCCTACCTGGGGAAGAAAACTGTTGCTAGTATGTCTATCTTCAAGCATTAACATGTACCTTTTTTTATATCATGCCTCTTTTTAGGGGAAATGAGATACTCTTAATTTGCCATGATGAATACATACAGACTACTACCAAACAGTTATTTTGGTAGACATACTCATCTAAACAGAAGAATTTCCTTTCTTTATGAATCTTGGCTGTACCCAACAAAGACACTAGGAGGCCAAAACTCAAAGGTTGCTATTTGTGAGGTGCTGATTAGGGTGGCAGAAACTAATAGATTTTGATTTTAGTCATTTCCTTTCCATGGTGGCTTGTATACCATAGTGAACTCTGTCAAAAGCAGTTTGTTGTGTTCTGTATAAATGTTCTATATAAAATATTAGTCTACATTTATTTGCATTTCCAGATAATTTTTAAACCACAGTTGCTGAATGATATTTATACACCTGTATCTGAGATCTTCTGCCTGTAAGACTGGGCATACCTCGCCATTTTCCTGTTTTATGCTTTTTTATTACTTCCTATACTTCCTATTACTACCTTGACTCGCTTGGCTCCATATCCTCTTACTTGTTTTGTGTTTTACCCCAGTACTTTGCCCTTCCAAGAGCATTTGTTTGCTCTGCTCTGTCATGTCTTTGTTTTAACATGCTCAGTCCTCTGGTGAAAAGTGCTCTCGGTTAACACCTGCTACTTTCACCTGAAAGTCTTGTGTGTGCTATATCCACTTTTTGCTGGCTGTAGAATAGAGCAGTTGTGCAAGCTCTCGGGTTCCTGACGAATAGACTGTAGAACGTCTTTTAAAAGTGCTTACTGCGTCACTAGTAATGATGATGGTTCATTAGTCATGGCATGGGCTTCTTGTCCAAAAACTGTAGTAGTGACACTTCGCCATTCAATGCCTTCAGCAACCAATAAAGTCTTGTGGGGTTATGCCTATTCCATAGTAAGATTGCTAGAACCTTAAGAACCTAATGCATAATGTAGTTGTCTTAGATCACTGATGAATAGCTGGTTTTTAATTTAAATGTATATACGTTTTATAGGTATAAAATTATGTGATGAACAAAAAACTACAGCTTGATATTTTTAATTATTTGTATTGCTCAGATCATTTTACCATTGGGTAAGTTGGGTATTGGAAAGCTGCATATTGTGAAGCTTTTACAAAAGACACCAATGTAGGCTTTAATCCCACCTTTAAAAAGTACCCGTGGCTTTTTGGGACTTCTGGACACAGGTCCTAAAATGGTTGGATTTAGAGGTTGAATGGGGAAAAAAAAGAAAAAGTTACAGGAACAGTGTGCATTTATATACAAAATGATATATGCATGATAATGTATTTAAACTGTTCATTTTCAGCTTTGGCATATGTGCCTATTTGTATGTTTGGCAGGAATAACTCTTTTTTCTAAGGATTTTTCACATTTCAGTAAGTGAATTATTTCTGTAAAATTGTTGCTGGTTAGACAGGTTGGTGTTGCATTTTGTTACTAGTGAATTTGTTTTCTTTTAGAAAAGTTGACAGAATAAATAGAATAACACCTCTGTTCCTAAGGATGTTTGCTTTTTCAAAAATTGTTTACCCTCCAACAATTATGTAATATGGGTACATTTATCAAAGTGAATTTATATGGAAAGGAAAAATGCGCATTTGAATTAAATAGTTTCTTATTAACATTTTATGCTTAATAGGATTCCCTTCAGCTGGTTTGTGAATGTTGTGCAGAAGACAAGATTCTGAGACAATTTTAAAAGTGTTGATGTTAATTATTCTTGTCTACCTAACTCAGAAATCATACAATAAATGATAATAGCTTCTCTCTCTCTTAGAAGCCTGTTTAAATGTGGTTTTGGTTTCTTGCACTAGATGTCACTGCAGATACAAAAATCAGTTTTTTTTTTCCTGCATGCTTAATTCAGATTTAATTCAGATATTTTAAGGCAAAATGATTTGCAATATCTTGACTTCAGTTGCAGTTCGGATCTACTAAAATAAGATTATGAGAATGCCAAAACATTGGTTTAGGAGCAAGTCCTGAAGAACCTGAGTAACTGTTTTGACAGAAGTGCTTCTGAACAATTCACAGGTGGGATGCACAGTAGAGTGATTATGTACATTCAGAATTACTGCAGTTATTTTTCAGTACATTTTTCAACACTCTCTTTCAAATTAATGTGTATCCAGACTGTTTGACAGATTACTTTAGCTCAAGCCTTTAAAACGTATTTATTTTCTTAACTTTGTTATAGGCCTGATATTTTAGGGATATAAAAGAACAGTTTCTGGGAGAGAGGTAGTATCGTTTATTTGACCAGGTGATATCGTTGAGAAAGTGAAGGGGCTTTTGGACGTACAGATCTTTCACCAGGGCACTTCTGCTATTTGCGTTCTCTTTTAATGGATCTTGCAGTTGAAAAGCCAGTGGCAATGATATGCAGCTTCTATTTATAACGGTTTCTTTTAACATTTTTTCTCTTCATTAATCACTTCTGTAGATTTATAATTGAATTTCAGTACATTAAAATTTAATAAGTTTGGGTTTTTTCCATCTTTTTTTGAGAAGGTTGTCTAGCAACAAGGGAGTGTTTACTGTTCTCAATCCTTATACAGTATTTACCCACAAGTCCTGCCTCTTGAGTGATGACAAGTAATATCTAGTTTAGCTCTCGGTTTTATTAGGGTTTGTTTTCTTATACCTGGCCTTGTGCATTACTTATTTCTCGAGTGTAGCAGTTACTGGCAATGGTTGTAGTCTATAAAATCATCTATTCTGGTTGTGAGATTTAAAGTTGGGATAAATTGTCGTTACTAAATGTCACAGAACTTCCCTCCTCCAAAGCCTCTACAGAATGGACTTTTTGTTCTTTGGGGGTTGGTTCAGAAGCTGGGACGTGAAAACACAGCATTATCTCTCCCCCCTGCCCGAACCCCCCATCTTTTTTTTTTTTTCTTTTGGTCATAAGATAAAACTAATGTATTTACATCCCAGGTTCTTTATGCTATTGGCCAGCACACAGATTTCTGCTTTGGAATTTGAGTTTGGACAGAGATCATCCAAACATGATTTGTTTTACCTTAAATAGACATTGTTTTTTCATACTAGATTACTGAACAGATGCCATTATTAAAAGATAGTTATTGCTTTAACTGGTCATCCCCCTTGCTTCAGTCTGGTAGGTATGCCTAGGTCAATGCAGACTAAGAAGAAAGAAAATACAGTAGAGAGATTTTTCCGTAAAAGCAAACAAACAGAAACTTTTTAAAGGGTTAGGTGGTTCTCCTGAGATACATGTTACTTTTTCTTCAGGAGAGCAGCTCTCATTGCTCTTCACTCACCAGCAATTTTTTTCAGTGCTTTGTCCACTCTCAGCATTGGCTTGCTGTTGTCAGAGGAATCAAAAATACTAAATTGGGAACTGGTGCTACTGCTCTACTGTAGCTCTTTTCCTAATAGAAACACTATTGAAAGGGTCCTAGCCACCTGGGGAATGCTGAGAGCAGCAGTCAAAAGTAGATTTCAAAAGAAATAGTGGTCTAATTTCAAGTCTGTCTCTGCCACCTGTGTTCATCTTATTAAGAAACCTCCTTTCTCTCTTGCAGCCTCTTTAGCTGCTTGCGGTGCCTCTGCGGTGGTCTGACCACTTTTAACTTTCAGTTTCTGCTAGAAGGTTGCAATCAAGAGATGCCTAATGCTACTGATTGGGTTTTTTTATTTCAGTTTTAAACCGTTTTTCCCACTTGAAACCACCTGGACCATCAGAGAAGCGCGGTCGGGGGCCGTCGTTTCTGAGCTCACCAGCCACGGATTAAGGCAGGGTTGAATAGTTTGGTTGATCCAGGCTGTGCATTCCAAAAGAGGCCCTCCGGTTTCTAGGAATAACCGTACTCCCAAGTATTTCGCTGCTGTCCTCCTTACAACTGGGGCCCTGCATTTGTAGATTATCCAGGCCGTGCTTAGCTTTAATCCATCCCTAGGGCTTGTAGGTGGTTTTCAAATGAGAAGGGAGTCAGAGAGACCGAGTTGCTTTTGAAATCCTTTCTACAGCTCAGATGCCACTTGTTCAACAATTCCTCCTGGGCTTTTGGTCTGCTTTTCTATTAATTTTCTTGTGGCAGGAAGGGGAGCTAAATTGAAAGCAGTGGAAGGTCCTGATTTAGCCTGTAGAAAAAAGAAGAAATATACCCTGAAAGGTGTTTCTTGTAAAGGATCAGCAGAGAAGTAGTGAGAACGAGAAAAGACAGAATGTAAATTCCTCATTGGACTTGGTTATGGGAGGGTAAAGAAGCATTCCAACATTTTAGATGAAAACCATAAATTTATCTTGAGTCCCTCACAAAGGAATTGTTTCTAATGGCAATGTGTATTGGGTATGAAATACCAGAGCCATTTTATTCTGCTAGTGTTTTCAGCAGTATATTTAGGAGTTTATTACTGCATGATTCTGATAGCTTTGAGCACACAGTACTGTTGTGCACCTGGCTTAACGTCTTAATTGGCAACTGAGCGTAGCCTTGATTCATACAGCCGTACTGCGGTAGAAGGGCTGCTGGAATGATGGGCTTGTTCTTTGTTCTTCCTGACTACAGAGATGATATTTTTAATGAAATCCACTAAGAGATGTCTTAAACACAGATGGCAGCACAAATCTACCACTGTTGCAATCGGGCTGTATTCCTGAACAAAGGAAAGGGCAGGTCCGGTTTCTGACTGCCATGTGTCTCCTCAGGTTCATTCACTCTGTACCGCGGTAGCTGGGCTGTGAGGGACAAGAATGTGCTGGCAACCAAGCCCATGCATCTTCCTCTGCAAAAGACTTTTGCTATTGTGTTGCTGGTCCTGAAGTCTGTATTTTTTGGTAGTTGTTGATTACTAGTATGCATAGTTCTACTCCTTTCTTCAGTTTCTTTCGATAGCAAGGGCTATATGTTGGCCCTGAGGAAGGGACTAATAGATTTAAAGTAATCTATTACTTTAGATTCATCTCTACAGCAGTAGAGATGAATTTCTCGGTAAATAATGAACAAAACAGAACTCTAGATAAGTGAAACACTTCTTAATTCTCCCATCCCCCAAGAAACACACAAAAACCGAAATAGCTTTTAAAATGAATAAATGTATTAGCTATGAGACTAGTTTTTTTTTCCTCTACAATTCCATGACTCATTCATCATCCAGCTTTAGCAACAAATGAGGTAGGAGTCCTGTAGATAATAGTACAGTTCACTGCAATCTCTTGATTCATTCCCAGAGTACAGTCTATGGAATGAATTATTCACAGGTCCTGTAGAAAATATATGATCGTGTAATTAAAGACTGTATTGTAATGCGTATGGGAGAAGAGGATGAATTAAGATAGCCTATTTCTTTCTCTTCCAGTCGGGCCCTTTCCCCCTTTGAGATACCAGCATGAAGAATACCGAGGGCAGAGTTGCTGTCTCTTAGCTGGAAGGTATAGTACCTCCTGCTAGGAAGGATCACTAGTGGCAGGAAGAGTCTTGTTCTCTGCCCCGAATGTCAGTGCTGCGATATGTAGACTTGTTTTTCCTTAGAGACTAATGTATGCTCAGTGTGGTCACACATAGGAGGCTGTGAGAGGTGAAGCCTGCTCCACTTGAGACATAGCAGAATGCTCTGTGCACCTCATTTTTTGAAATAGAAGAATAGTTTTTCCTTAAACCCAAGCTAGTGGAGGCACAAACCAGCCTACGGCAGATGCTCCAGCATGGAAATTGGCAGCTTTGATGGTTTAAGTTTTATAAGCCGCTGGAAAATAGGATTTTACAGGCTAGTGTCCAGGAAGCTTGAGCAGCCAAACAGGCACCTCTGCTTACAATTAGCCAAATCCTGTGGTTCTATTCAGGGAATCTTTCTCAGATGTCAGTAGTAATTTTGTGTGTACAAGGTCTAACGTGTCAAGGAGCAGGCATTTCAACTTGTTAAGTTTGTCCTTGTAATTCCAGGAATGAAGGCCAAATTTCCTGAAAAATGACTTCCAATTGGCCAAGGTTTCTGATGGAAACCCTTGCAGCACATTAAGTATAGTGGTGATTTGGGGTGCCACCACAATCATAGGGTTTCTGTGTATTAATAGACAGCTGCATGTCAGCAGTGAGCACGTGGCAAATGATTCCCAGGGGGAAAGAGAAATAATGAAAAAAGGAAAAGGTAAGCCGACCTTATAAGACGAAGAACTGCTCCTGTAATTCCCTTACTCTTTAAAGGAATAGCATCAGAATCTTCCATCATTTTAGCTTCACTATCTTAGCAGTTGCTCATTCAAGCAGTTCTGCATCTGCCTTTTTAATTGACATTCATTTCAGACAGCTATCAATGCCTGTGTGGGCTGCTGCTGGAGCACCTGCACTTTCACAGTCAGCCGTTCACAAAAAACTACAGTTTTCTGATCTTGGTTGTTGCAGACTCTTCAATGGCTTTTCTTGATTGATGAGGGTGGTGTGGTCTAATGCTCTAGGAGACGGGGGGAAAAATTCTGATTAGGAAGTTTCTCCTCAGTTGTGATTTTCTTTGTGGCTTTAGGTAGTAGAAGTTTCTTTGTCTCGGAAGACTGAAGTGTCTTAATTGTACTAAACTTTTTGTTTTAATTGTGCTGAAACTGACTCTGGCAGCCAGCAGGACGGTGTTATTTCTTTGTCCCATTGACTAGAAGGAGAAGACATAGTAGGAGTTTGTGCCTTATCTAACATACATGTGCACAATAATTGATGATTATACAAGTAATTTTCATAATTGATTATATAAATAATTAATGTCTGATAAAGAAATAGCATATTTTTAATTTTCAAAAGCATTTTATTCACGTCCTAGGATAGTACAACATGTAGCTTTGACATGTCCACAGGTTATAAAACATACACCTCCTCAATGATGGCATGTTCCATATTTCCTCCTCTCTTCCCCTTGCCTACCGAATAGCACCTACTACTTTTGTGGCAGGTGATTCAAAATTTATTTTGTTATTACAGAAACCATACCTCTGTCAAGCTGAACATAGTAAAGCATAGGACAGAAATTTGATATTGTATATGCGGCCTTATAGAATATAAAAACCCGCTTGTTTAACAAACACCCGCTAAGGAGAAGAGCAGCTTCACTGATACAAAACAGAACAAACCAGCTTTCCCTAGTTAATGTGTAGGCTGTCACTTTAATGGGAATCTCAAATATTTCAAAGTTGTTTTCTTGAACAGATTTTTTTTTTTTACCCTGGAATTGTCTTGTCAATCACAATTAGACACAATCGAATTTCTTTCAGCTGCTGCTCAGTGTTTTGTCTTGGCTGATCTCTTTGTGATAAGTATTTTGTAAGGGAGCCAGCCTGCAGAGCAAGAAAGGTGTCTATGTAACCAGTTCCCATCCAAAACATAACAAGTTAAATACTCAGCTCTGTTTCTCACTTCATCGTTTCAAGAATTATTATTAGTAAGCCCAAACCAGATTTCACAATCTTTTGATACCCTTTTTTTTCTTTTCTCCTACCTTTTGTTCCTCCCATCCATAGAGTCATGTTGACAGTAAATGTTTTCTCATGCTTTGCAGCAGAAGCTCCTTGTTCCTCTTTTAGTTCTTAGAGTAATATTATGCTTTGAGAAATCTTTTTACATTCCAAGCCATCATGTTAATAACTTTCCTAATGCTGGCATTTCTAATGTTTCCTGGCGTACATTTCCAATATTTCCTAATATTGGCAGGGTGACTACGTATATGCTAGTTGTCTGGAAAATTGTTGATGAAATGTCTGCCTGTCTTCCAGGAGGCAATGCACCATTCAGAAGTAAGGAGCGGGTCTGTTCCATCTCTTCAGCATGTAGTCTGGATAGTTTAACCCATCAACACAAATGTGAAAAGCTCTGTGAACATATCTGTGTTGTTTCCAAATCATTTTTCTGCTGCTGTTATGGTAGGTTTTTCCAGTTGGTCCATAGCAAGATTGCTTTATTATGCAGAATATTTTTTTGTGGTACACTTATATATTTTCCCCTCTGACTATGAGGATGTTATTGAGACATATAGTATAGAGAATACTCAGCCCTGACAATCTAATAAAACTTAATATCCTTCTCTTTCCACTCCAGTCTTCCCAGAAGGAAATCAAAAATCTTGTCAGCAGTGATTGACTCATCCAATAGAGTCTTGTTAAAGAGAGTGCAGGTTCAGATTTATTTGTTGGAGAGTAATGTGCTAGTGTTTCAGGCTGTCCCTGTTTTAGGTACTGAAACATCAGTTAGCGCTTGGAAGTATTTTAGTGCCTAATTCCCATTTGTTTCATTTGGATGTGGTTGTATGAATACTTTAAAAATACAGAGTTTAGACAGAATGCTATGAGGTAGTTATTTATTTATATTTCCTCAGTACAACTTCCTTCTGTGTGAAAGAAGTCTCATTGTTTTGCAGGAACTTTTCCAGCAAAAGATTTGCAATTTTGGGCAGCTTCTGATCTAGTAATGGTTCATCCATGAATATCACCTTTACTACATCTGGAGTTCTTACTCTTAGGTAAATCCAGAAGACTTAATTAAGACCAACTAATCCACAATAGACCAGTTAAGGACTTACTCGTCTTCAAAATGTTAACTTCTGTAGAGCTTTTTGTTAAATATTTACATTTAATTTCTTTAAAAGTCTGGTTCGCAGCATCTGGACAAACTTGCTGAAGGATTTGTTCTGAATGTGTTTTATTAAATTCTTGGGGTTTTTGTATGGAACATTTCTATGAAAAAGTCTCTTCTTACATGAGCACACCTCCAAATCTTTGATTGTCAAAGGTTGGAAGTTTATTGTTGTTTTCAACTGTTTTTCATTTCCCCTTGTGTTCTCATTTTGTGGCTGTTTCCACACACCACGAGAGAACAAATCTGGAGATGGGTTACACTGCAAAACAAAGAACAGCGTTTCAACTTCTTACAGTTTGTAGCAGTCCAAAGGTGCTTAGACCTTAATTACATGAAGCAGCAGTCTGATGCCGTAAGGAGTGAAATTGGTTTATTACTTGCCCTTAGAAGCTTCTCACCATCCTCCTTCATTTCCATTCCTGAGCTCAAGCTACGATATCAGACTTCTAAGTTTGATTGGATAGTGGCATGGTCAGCACGAGGGTTTGACAAGGTGTTGGTAGGCCAAGGTGGGTGCTGACATGACTCGAGAAAATACCGTATTTAAATCTTCGGAAAAAGCAATGATGGGTCTCTCCTGTTTTTTTTAGCTGAATGTGGGGATGTTTGTTTTCAAGAAGAATTTCTGGTCAAGGGAAACAATTCAAAATCACGTACCCTAATCATCATGGGAAGCTTGATTGCTGTAAGGAACAAGATAAGCTGTCCAGAAGCTTTTAAAAACAACCAGGATACCTAATTGTGGGTTATGTTTTGCATGAAGGAATGACATGTCCTTAGTTGTTTGGTTTTTTTCCGGTGGGATCCACCTGTCATTTGTGCTTCTGCAGCTTCTGTGGTGACAGCTTTTTAATAGGAACTCTGAGAAAAGACAGAGTTTGGAATATTGATATGGCAATTGCTCAGCAATATTCATCTATTTACTGATTAGCTGCTGCAGGGACACTCTGAATTTTGGGGAAAACAATAAATCTTATATTCAGGCAGAGTAACTATCACATAACCAAGAATTATTTGTGTTAAAGAAAAGGAGCATATAGTTTCGGTTTTCTGGTGTTCATATGAGTAGTTAATTGGCCCCTATAGGAAAGCACAGATCCATTTGTCTTTTTGGTTACACGTACCAACTTACTTAATGTTTGCAAGGAAAGCTTTTTCCATTAATAAATTCAACTGATAATGTGGCAAATACAAAGTCACACTTTTGGGCAGCTGAAATGTAGATGTTTAAAATGCCCAGCTGAATTATAGTAATCCCTCTGCCATTTACCTCTATTTACACAGTCTTTAATTACGTGATCACGTCGTGGTCTCTCATTATTTCTTTCTCTGGTTTCAGTCAGTGGAGATAGCTGCAAAATCCAGCGTGGAGCTCTGAGATGTGGAGGGAAGGAGACTGTCGTCTGATGGACCTTGCGTGGTTTCAAAGTTAGGGTCATATATAGGGAGCGTCGCAGAAAGGCAAAGGAGGATTTTTAAAGTTAAAGATTCCTTTAACCCAGGGAAGTTGTATCTTCTTGTATCCCTAACGCAGGGAAATCTGAGAGGGTTTCTTCCTGAGGAATTTTCCTTTGGCCATTTTCCTTTAAAGTCGCCAGTCTCTTAAGACCTAAATTGATTAGCTGAATTTAAGACACTCATTAAGACACTTAATTGAAATATACCTGGGAGAGAATTTGGTTATATTTGGGTTTATGTTTAAATCTCTGTTGTTTTGTCCAAGTATAAGCTGCTTTAGATAGGAAATCTAAAAGTTTTCTCTGTTTTTAAAGTAACATATTTAAATGTTTAATGCCATATATTGCTTTTGGTAAATATTGAAGTTTGTCTTGAACTGAACAAGTAGTATTCAGAGGTTGTAAGCTTTTATTTGCCAGTCATCTTTTTGGTCTTAATCCACTTGTCAACAGGTTTTCATTGTACCTGTTAAATTCAAGCTGACTTCAATGCCACATAGTCCTGGTTGGCAACGTTTTAAAAAGATATTTTTAATCTGCTCCTGACAGTTTATGTTAATGAAGTATCTAAATGAATACTTCAAACACCTAACCATCATCTTATTGAAATTGTTAAAATTAGACCCCTTATGAGGTCTTATTTAACTTCTGCAAATAGGAAACTCAGTGTCTTGGCTGCCTCAAAGGCTTAGGATTGAAAGAGTGGATTTGCCCTCTGTCTGTTGTGGTTGGTGATATTTACTTGCCAGTATTATAAGTCATTGAAAAGTGCTACACTGTACTCCATATCAGTGCATTAATCTTTTATTTTGAGTTCATTTGCATAGTGGGATGAATTACCTCCACTAGATCTATAATTTTGAGGTGCAGCAGTAGCAGGAGGCGCTGAGAAGTCAGGTGAGACGCAACGCTGCCATGATATGCAGCATTTGTGCACTAATGTTTTCAAATCTCAGTAGGGTTATAAAAATAACGTAAAGCTTTGTCACTGGAGAAAAAAAACATGCCTCATCTTTTACAGTATGTAAGTATAACAAATGTCGTACCTCCTTTGGTGAACATGACTTTTATTATTTTGTATTAGCTGGCAAAAAGTAGTGCCCTGGAGGTTTTTCTGAGAGTGTAAAAAAGATGACAGCTATCCAAGTTAGGGTTCAAATCAATCAGCAAAGTGCAAAGCACAGCCATTGCTTGTTGAGGTTTGGGGAGATTGCTTTGCATTTTCTCCCAAAATATACAGCAGGTTTGTATCTTTAAAAGAAGTGTTGTTTTCTGTTAGTAGTTGGCAAAGCTGTGCTAAGGTACTCTCATTGGCTAAATAGGCCCTAAATTTAAAAAAAAAATCCTCAAATCTGGCAAAACTGCAATCTGCTGAGAATGCCATGATATACTGCAGTCTAGATTACATAGACTGCAAGAGTTTCCCTCCCTTCCATTTTTTTCCCCATTCAATTTTAGCTGAATTTATAAAAAATGTGATGGAACTTTACACTTTTTTTTTTTCTCCCCATTAGATATGATATTTCTTCTGGCCTTGGTGTTAGGGACTGATGCCATATTATAGATTTCACAGTATGGATTGCTTTTATTTAATTAATTTTTAAAGGAGACTTCCCTTTGATACATGTTTCTCGTGAGTATATTTTGAGGATTATACTCTTGTCATTTTGTCCTTTAATCTTGTTTGGCATCTATGCATGTGATTTGTTATTGTTTCTAATTAAAATTGAGGGCCTTCTATTACAATTACAGTTCAAGCATGTGGCGTCCCCTTATGCTGTTCTTTAAAACAGAATACTATATTGGGGCAGTGCAGATTAGAATGACTCGTTCGTTTTTATTTCATTGTTAAAATTGTGAAATAAACTGTAGCTTCATTAAATATAATAAAGGGCATGGGCATTTCCTGTGTCGTCTCCTGGCTTTCTATTGTTGTACTGTAAATGCTGCAATTGAAAGAATTCGAGTCAATTGATAATATACTATGTATATGTGTACAGTTTTTATTTATATGTACATATGTTTCTTGTATACTGTTAGTGATAGAATTTGAGTTTGTTTTTAGATAGGGTTTATTTCACTGGACTTTGAATTAAGGGAAAGTGTGTATAGTTGTTAAGAAAAGTTTAGTTTCCCCACCTGAGTTTACCAGCTTTACAGAATAAGAGCATCAACAATCCTAGTCACTTCATGACGTACAACCAGTTGCTCATGCCATTCGTGCCAGCTTAAAGCACCAATTATTTTATGCCTTAGGTACACAAAATCAAACGGATATTTTTTTAAAGGACGCTTTATTCTGTCTTTTTGTAGCATCCTCAAATATTTGCCTTGAGATCAAAGGGAATATGTTTTTTGCGATTTCTGACCTTTTAATAGTCCTTTAATTTGCATTAAAAACTTCACGTAAGTGACAACTCATATTTGCTGCCACTGACCTAGTAAAACCTAGCACATTATTTCTGGGGAAAAAAGTAAGGTGATTATACCTGTGTCAATTACCAGAAAAGTCATTATAAACTCCCTTCTCAAAATGAAATGAAAGAAAAATAGTCTGCTAAAATACTACCTAGCGGAACTAAACATTTAAAGCTAAATGCAAATGTTAAATTCAGAACTGCTACTCTGACCTACGTTCATTATGCTGAAGTAAATTGTGGAGGGACTCAAAACCTTGACTAATATTGCCTCCTGAATGGCTGATGTTTGCTGGAGTAGTGAGGAGACTTTAATTTTAAGGAATGCTTTTCTTGTGAAGACTTTTTTAAAGTAGTATATTTATTTTTGCCATATGTCATTCAAAAATTGGAACAGTCGTAACTACCTTCTTCCCTGTAAATCTGCTGGGTTTTTTTCATAGTAATTTCCTATTTAATTAATATTTATAATGTTGTCTGTAGTCTGTGATCACTTCTAGAGCTAGCCTGTCCGGGTTAGTCTGCTCAGTACGTGCCGGATCTGGTTCTGTCTGTTGGTGATCCCTGCTAGAAACAGCTGTAGGACAGGGTCTTATCTCTGTGGATGTCGGTAAAGCATTTGACCCCAAGACACATAGGAAACTGTTTCCTTATTTAGGTAGTATGGAGATTACAATTTAAATAAAATAAAAGTGGTTACAGAGAGGGTGTGATGGAAGTGGTGGTACTGGGAGGGGAGGGAAGTTGGTAGCAGTGGGGTTTTTTGGGGGGTTTTGGGGGCGGGGTTTTGAGGGAGGAGGTGGTATTGAAACTAATGTTTGGGCTTGATCATGTTTAACAATTCCTTTAGGTGTGTTAACTGGTGAAGTTTGCTGATATTAAAGCTGGGAGACATAATTTGTCTAGCAGAGCATCTCACAGAGGACAGGATGACTCTAAGGATTAGAATAATAGAAGGGTGATTGATGGTAAATAAGTTTGCAGTGCAAAAGCATTGGGACTAATAAGATTTTAATGCACCATGGAAGGGGAGGAGGATGGCATGACACTTTACTTTCTGAGATAGTATGCCTGCATGAAAGACAGATTAAATCTTGGAAGGATCAGATAGATATTTTTATTGTTGTTGGGTTTTTTTTTGTGTGTGTGCAGTGATTGGAAAACAGGGGTGCGGTGCTGTTGTACATGATGCTGGCAAAATTGCATATACACTAGGAACATGGCATGTAAGTCATGAAGGTTAAGGAAGATGGGCTCGAGAGACGATGGGTTAAACACCAGAGTATGGCAAACCCGGTCATATGAAAGGAGATGCTTGGAGTTTGGCATAGCATAACTGCAGTAACAGGATATGATTGCTGTCGGTAACTGTATCAATTAATAAATACTGGAGAAGGAAAATAATTATTTCAGCTGAATGTCAGTAGTGATGCAAAATACAGGACTATGAACTGATTATTACTAAGTTCACATCAAATATTTGAGAAAAAGTTTACCTCGCATAATAGATGAGAGCCTGAGTGTAATCTATAAAAGGATTTATTACGGTATTTAGGAACTGCACTTCGTAACATAGAAGGTCACTTTCATTTCTTTCTCATCAGGCGGGAGAAACATTGCTGGTGCTTTAAGCAGAGGTCAAATTCCTGAAATTTTGCTTAAATTACAGGACTAATCGAGCAAACTTTCTTGTGTTTTGTAGGGCTTACTGGTAACTTTACTAAATTTTTAGTATGCTTGCCTCTTAACATTGTGAGTGCAACTTCAATAGTTGGCTGTGCCTTCTTTATAAGTAGAATAATTAGCGTGCAATGCAGTTGAAAATTCAGAGTAGTCGTCCATCTGTTTATGTAGCACTTTTCTTTCAGAAGAATTATAGCCAGAATTATTCAGATAACTTCTGTAAATAGAAACAGAAGTCTGTCCGCAGTGTATTCCTCTTCAATCCTGTTCTTTTTAATCCACTAGAAACCTCTCCAAACATTAGGACTGTACCATCCAAATAACAGGAATAAGCTTTGAGTGGAAAGTTTGTATTTAGAAGGAAAAAAGAAATAATGTAGGGATGGAACTGGGCCATGGTCTACAGCGGTTTTGTACAAGGGTGGTGATCTGGTTGCATAGTTGAGTTTGCAAGACTGGCTTTTGTCAGAGCTCTTGTGTAGGCTTTTGATTCAGTAACAGGTTGCTGGTTTTGCAAGCATTTGCTCAAACATCAAAGAACACGCAATAGAAATGGTTCCCGAGTTTTGCATCAGACTTGAGGCTTTAGCAATTACACGAATCATGCAGAATTGCTTGCGAGTTGAAGTCCAAGATCAAAGTTAGAGAGGTGTTTTCATGAAGGACAGTTATTGTTTATTAATGCCATATGGAATTTAATATATTTGCAAACAACATTTTTAAAGCTTCCATAAGAAGGGAATTGCATGCTGCTGCCTTGGATAAGTAGGCAAAATATTCCCTTCTTTAAAAAGAAAAAAGGGGGGGAAACACAATGATAAACAGTATTTTTTCATTTGCACTGAAAGCTTTCACATTTCATAAAAGTATTTGATTAACATAGATAAATGCATAAATGTACCACTGTATGGAGGTTGATAGAGGAATAATAAAAGCATCGCATATCCCAGTGAGATATCTGGGAAATTTTGTAACTCTAAAGACAAATTAGACTTCTGTGGAATACACAGATGATGCAGACAATAATAAGATAATATTTTGTTGATCTGAGTTGCTGATTATTGGATAATTTAGTTTGGGTGTCAAAGCAATATATTAATATGGAAGATCACAGAATAATTTAGCTTGTGTACTTCAATTGTTTGATGGAAGCTCTAGTAATTTATTCAGCTAAACTGTTCCTAGGTTTTGTTCTATAAAACCTCACTGATCTATAATCTAGCTTGTTTGGCTTTATAATGTGATGACAACCTGCAGCTAAATGCAGAGAGGATTTACAGGTCAACAAAGTTTAAGTGAAAAATTGTTTGTGCTGGTAAATTGGAGTTTAGATTCTTTAGTCATCGGGATTGTGAGTGGATCTACACAGGTTTTTACTATCTAATGCAAATTAAATGTCATTTTTTTCGCTTAATAAGACATACAGTGCATGTTGTTATAAAAATAGAAAGCTATGAATGTAGGTAACACTGGTAGCATTGCTGCACTTTGATGCAAAAAATCAGAAAGCTACACATTATTAAAGGGGATATGATCTGAATAAAAATGCAGTGGTTATAGAGTTGTTGTGCTAGACCTTGTCGAAACTAAGAAGAAAAGAAAAGGCTAGGTAAAAAAAGACGACAAAAATACACACCCCCCCCCCACCCCAACCCCCCCCACCCCCCCCCCCCCCCCCCCCCCCCCCCCCCCCGAGAATTTTTCGTCTTGCTTTCTCAAAAATGTCAAGAATTAGGGAAAGTTTCACAAATTGAATGGTTGGGGAGTTGGCCAGGAAAGAGGCATTTTCTCTTCCGTCAGAAGTGCTGCTTCCATGTTTGTCTCTTCTCTATGCAAATCTCTTGGAAGGTAACTCACCAAAAGTAGAAAAAGCTGCATAATGAGTCATTACATGAGGTTTTTTTTTTCTTACCACATATTTGAGTTTACAGAAAGATCTTTCTTACCCCCTCAGAAAATGGGATAAAAACACTTCATTGTATCAACAAAGCAGTAAATGCGAATGAGAAGTGTTTTCTTACGTTGATTTTCATGCATAGTAGCTAAAGAACTCATGTTCTGTAAGAACTTTGTGAAAGTAAAAAAAAAAAAAAGCAGGAGTCAAAAGAGATTCAGAATTTGTATTGATAACACAAAGTTCTAGGGTATATTTACTGATAATATACATTAAGACACTAGGAAGTCTGATTTTTAAATCAAACTTCAAGCGTTCTTGTCCTTTGTGCCCTTGTTAAAGAAAAACTATACTGGCTCAGCCGTAGGTGAAGTAGGGCTTGTTCAACAGTACTCAATTTTTGAAATAGAAACCAGGGCAAGCGGACAGCAATCCTTCCCCCGAAAACTTCCCATGCTTTCTGTGTCGGTGATTCTTGGAGTTACAGAACCAGAGGCGATGGATACCATGTGCCTTTGTCCACAGGTACCTCCTTTCCTTTTCTCACCATTTTTCCAGTTCATTTCTTGCATCTATGTAAATTATTGATGTCTGCAATGTCCTTCAGCTAAACAAGGGGTTGCTTTTTGGTTTTGAACTCTTGCTGAATAATTTTCTTTTCCACTCCCTCGTATAAGAAACAGCAAGTGAGCGCTGCTTGTTTGGGAATTCCCCCGCTCAGGTTTTGTACGTGTTCATCATGGTCCTGCCCTGCAGTTACCCCCTCCCCTTCTCTTTTTTGAAAGGGCAAACTCTAGAAACGTGAGCAGTGTAGCCCTTTTAGAGCGTGCGTGTATGAACTGAGTTTGCCTGGTATAGGCGTATCTCGGGGTTTTTTTTTTTTTTTTTTGTAACTCACTAATACAACCCTCAGCTGCTTGGATTTGTCCAAAACCTCCGCAATGGAGCTGTAATTGTAAGTCACCTTTTGCCATTCTGGGATGGAGAATGTATAAATTTCTGACTTCAGTGAGTGAAGCCCTGGGTTTTTCACCCACCTTGATTATGGAGTGACCAGCTGAGGCTGCTTCAGCCATATTTCTTATTCTCTCTGTTTGCACAGCCTCTTTAATGCCATGTGTCCGCTGGGTTTGGAAATGAATGTTTTTAGTTGCCTTTGAATTCGGAGCAGTGTGGCGTATTTTTTTCTGTAGGTATGAAACGTTTGTTTCCAGTGATTTAAAGGAACACGAAGTGTACTGAATACATAACTGGAGGAAAACCAATTAAGAATTAAGAACTTCCCTTGTGTACAGTTTACATCTGTATATTTTATAGAAAGCTTAATGTTAGTGCCGGGCCACTGAGTATCTTCAGACACTTTTGTGAACTCAGGATATAATAGCATATTTTCACTGAAAGCAAATGCACCCAAAGTACCTGTTAGCATAAGAATCTGCCTCAGTATAGTCTGGTTAAATATTAATGCAAAGACTTTTGCCGTTGCACATTTTTACCCATAATTTCTTTAATTTGGTATTACGCGCTTTTGCATAATTTAAATATAGACATCTGGACAATTTACTTAGCCAGCATAATGTTATGTTTTACTGAAAGTGTCTGCACAGTGTATTCTTGGGACTGTGTGCCAGCAGCTAACTGTTCAATATTTAAATAAAAGAATTGAGTTTTTCCATTGGAGAGTGTAACAGAAATTAAACTCCTCCAAGAGAGTTCTGTTCATTAAAAGGGCAGTGTACTAATTACGTGTACTCTTTAACATGTGCTGGGCCAGTAGCAGCATATGTTTCATTCTACTGGTAGACTGATCAAGGAATGTTAGAAATGTGTTTTGGGCTTATTTTCTTTTTTAATTTAATTCAGTGTGCTGTTGTTTAAGAAAGTAAACTTGTGTGATTCCATTTTTGTGTGTGCGTTTAAAGCAATACATTTAAAGAAACCCTATGTATCTTAGAGGTGTTCTTTATCATGGGCAGTTGTATATGATGAAGATTAAATCTACGGCTTGAATAAGTACTTTACACAAAGATTTTGTTCCTAAACTACCAGAACATGTCTTAGCTGTGAGCTTGGAGATGCCTCCGCATGGGTTAATACAGCAAACAATACATCAGTGCAGAAGGGATGAGATTTCACAATAGCTTTCACAGAAGTGTTAATGCATTTACTATATCAGGATATTTCTGACTGCTGAGTCAGAGCTGAATTTGAAGAGACCATCATTTAAATATACAATATAATCCCCTTATTTTAACTTTGATTCGAGAAGGTGTTTTGTTATGTACTGAGTCAGAATTATTTTCTGAGTTTCTACTCTTCAGATAAGCCCATTTGACCTAGCAGCTCCTAAAGAAGGAAGCCTTTTTTTTTTTTTTTTTTTTTCCTTTTCCTCTCTCGTCATGCAGTAGCCATTTATATTAACTGGAGTGCTCCTTTGTGGGTAATGCTCAGCTTGCTTTGTTTTCCATAGTTTATGAACGCATCTTAAATACTGAGGGAATATTTGTACCCTTTTCTGTTCAAGGATAATTCAAACTAAGATGCATGCAGTACATTCAGCTTTCTTAAACTGTACCTTGAGGTTTCAATAAATTTTCTGAATTAGTTTTGTTTTTTTTTAAATAGGGACCGTGACCTTTCCTGCTGTTGTCATTTGACTTATGGATTCACTGCTTTTTAAAATTGTGTTGCACAAATGAAAGTGAATCAAATCATGGATCAAACCTAATCATTTCTCTGCCTTAAAATAGCTTACAGACCTTGAATTTATTTCAAAAGAGGTCTGTCCCCCTTTAGAAACATCCTTCCTATGCCATTGAGGATGAAAGAGGGGCAATTTGGCTACTTCTTTCTGGTCTTTTTCTTGTCGTCTTTTCCACTGTGAGAGAACAGAGTAATAAAGATCTATTGTTGATGAAATTGCTACGATTTCTGTTTGGGGCAAAAGGGCAGTTTGGCATTTGGAGGGATCCTTGCAGAAGATTTGAAATTGGAATTAAAATTTAAGCCAAACAATTAAAGTTTAGCAGTTACTCCAGGTATCTAATTAAGATTTAGAATTTTTAGTATAATGTATCTGAAGAGAAAAGCTACCTTACAACAAGTATTAAAGGAAAAAAAAATTGTAGTTAATCTCAGCTACTGTCCATTGCATTTATAATGCTTCCAGTAACGGGACGTATTCTGTGTGTAAGCGGTAGTCATTTACAAAGTAACGGTTTAGAAACTCTATTAATTTGTGTTCTTTAATTTTGGATCTGAATAAATAAGCAACACATCAATTTTAAATCACAGTTATACATGCTTTATTTCTGAATATAGTAAAAATGTTTTAAATATTAAAGACTGGAAAATGAGGCAGCATTTTTTTCTTTATTCTTAATTATTTGTGAGAGATTTCTCTCACCCAGTGATAATTTCTTTGCCTTCTGGGATGTCTGTTTTTTCCTCAGTCAGAGATGTTGGCAAATGCTTTGTTATGCTGGGGAAAAAATGTTCAGGTCCTTAATATTTTATCAGTTCCATTGGGCCGAAGGTGCCAGCAGTTGTGTAAACGGCTACCAGTCCTCAGTGTTTTAAGTCTTCAGCCTTATCATATGGGAACATTCTAAATTATGTATAACAGTAGATGCCACTCAATAAATATTTAATAGGTGATAGGTATTTTTGACTGAAATTACTTTTTTACTTGAACAGTGATTTAAACTGTATTTTTTGTTTTTATGAGGTGACACATTTATAATATCAAGGAATAGCTAGGTGCAGTTTGAATGTCAGAGAGCTGCAGGGCAACATGAATCACAGCTTCTTTCTTGCCTTCTGAATGCTGGAGAACTTTTTAATTCATCCATGACCAGAGTGGGATTTCCTGGTTTTGTTTTGGAGTGTCTTTTGTATGTTGTGTCATCACCTCGTCTTGCCCAGGTGTACCCATACTTAGAATTTTTTAAGCAGTATCAATATTGGCGACGTTTTATACTGTGCAGGGAAATGAGATACTACATCTGTTTTCTTCCTTCAGATTTGCAAGTTGCTGTACTTGGGAAGATACGTATAACAATCTATCTGTTGTTTTGTTTTTCTTACAAACAGTGTAGTATCTTGGTTGGATCTGGAGAAGGCATATTGGTGACTTGGAAAAGGAGTAGTCATGCTGCTGTCAGAAAACTTATTTTCCATGTTTACTAGCACCAGGAGAAAAGCGTGCGCCTTGTAACACACAGAATTGATACTTGCTGGCATTGCTTCTCCTTCCTGTGTTGTCAGCCTTCCTTGGCTTGTAAGGGCTTAGCTGTTTTATGTAGAAAAACACATTCATTTTGAAAGGCAGTGTGTGTACATGTTCACAGTCTCTGCTGCTGTTCCTTTGTAGGCCTAGAAGCCAATAGGATTTTTTTTTTAACTTGAAAAATAAACTTTATGAATAATAAAACTTGTTTCAGAGTTATAATTAATATCTTATTTATTGCACAGACTGTCTGATCAGTACTACATCACATGACGGTTTATCCAAGGTTGAATTCTCCAACTTGTCCTGCAGAATGATGCTTCATCCTACATCCTTCATTGTACAGGTGGCTGTACGATGTGGCCCAAAGGAATTTTGAAGAATTGATGTGCTGCAAATATTTCTTACGTGTATTTACTATTGTCAGTGCTTCTCTTACATTGGATGATGTTTTAACTACTTAGGCTTACCGCATTTTCAGATGTCTGGGGGTTTTTTTTGGCAAGATTCAGTTTGTTTAAAGAATCGCCAAAGAGTTTTCAGTTTTCTACTGAATTCAGTTGTACTGAATTCTGAGGAGTTTTAAATTCTCCTTACCATTATGCAAGGTGGTACATAGCTTGCTTTTGGACAACATTGCTTTGTTATGCTCTTGATTGATCTTCCTTATCTGGTATAATTCAGCTGTTTGTCTGGTTTCTTTCAAGTAACACCTTCACAGATTTCCTGAACAGCAAGCTTGGAGTGCTTAATGGAAATACAAAAGTCACATTTAAAATGTATTAAAACAAAAAAACCCCAAACCAACAACCACCCCCCCAAAAAAACCCCCAAAAAACCCGTGTAAACAAAACAACCCCCGCAAAAGCAAACAGAACAAACCCAAAAAACCTGAGCTTTATTTTTTTTTGGTGATATCACCAATACAGTGAATAAGTTTTATGTTAAACATGGTTTAGAAAGAGAAGGAGGAGTTGTATTTCTTGCATATCCTAATAAATAGACTTTTGTCCTTCACAGGAACAAACCTTGGCTCTGAGGAAAGAAGGGATAGGTGTTGTGTTAGACTCTGAACTGCCTCATCTCATTGGCATTGATGATGATCTGCTCAGTACTGGTATCATCTTGTATCACTTGAAGGTAAATACACATCTGTGTTCCCATAGCCTTTGTATGCCTTGTGATTTATTTTTTTTTTTAAATTTTTTTTCAGTAGACAAATTGTAGTACAAATTTGCTGTCTAAATATAGTGCTCATTACATTTCTCTACCATAGTAAGAAAAGCTCTTAAGAAGTTTGTAGTCAATTTGCCATGCTTCCCCTCATCCTCAGGGGGACGACTCCTCTCATCGTTCCCCTGCTCCAGCATGGAGTCCCTCTCACGGGGTGCAGACCTTCAGGAGCAAACTGCTCCAGCGTGGGTCCCCCACGGGGTCACAAGTCCTGCCAGCAAACCTGCCCTGGCGTGGGCTCCCCTCTGCACGGGTCCACCGGTCCGGCCAGGAACTTGTTCCAACGTGGGCTTCTGCGGGCCACAGCCTCCTTCAGGTGCCTCCACCTGCTCCGGCGTGGGGTCCTCCACGGGCTGCAGGTGGAATCGCTACACCCCCTCATCCTTCCTCCATGGGCTGCAAGGGGACAGCCTGCTTCACCATGGTCTTCTCCACGGGCTGCAGGGGGATCTCTGCTGCGGTGCCTGGAGCTCCTCCTCCCCCTCCATCTTCACTGACCTTGGTGTCTGCAGAGTTTCTTACATCTTCTCACTCCTCTCTCCGGCTGCAAAAGCTCTCTCTCTCTAAGTGTTTTTCTTCTTCTTAAATATGTTATCACAGAGGTGCTGATTGGCTTGGCCTTGGCCAGCGGCGGGCCCGTCTTGGAGCCAGCTGGCATTGGCTCTGTCAGACACAGGGGGAGCTTCTAGCAGCTTCTCACAGAAGCCACCCCTGTAGCCCCCCCACTGCCAAAACCTTGCCACGCAAACCCAACACAAAGTTGCAACTGATTCAATTAAAATATCTGTTAATTTACTGTTTAGGTTTATCCTGAGGGTCAAGTGGCAAACCAGAGATAGGTGTTTAATGTCCCTACCCATGTGTATTAGTTTTTCATTGATCTCCTTGTAAAGCTTGACTTGAAATCCAAATCTAGATGAATTGCCTCAAAACTATAAAGATGGTTCTGCACAGGACAGTTGAAACTTGAATTTGCTGCTAATATTGTATAATAATGACTGTGAAAGCGTTCTAAAAATGCTACCTGTTTTTTTTTTTTTTTTTACATGTATATTTAAAGATATATTTCCTTCAGGTTACTCTGAGAAAGTGGAAGGATAATTTATATCTTTGTGGGGGAGGAAGGGAGATTGCAACTGAAAATAATGTGTGTTCCTCTTAATTAGGAGGGTCAAACGTATGTTGGCAGAGAAGATGCTGCGACAGAACAGGATATTGGTATGGAATTGGGCATTTTTTTTGCGTTTTTCCTTCAGTCCCAATATGTGAACAAAGCTTCATATTTTTTGCCTTTTTCAGTTAGTTGACTGTATGTTCTTGCATATTTTAATTTTTAGAAAACTTGAGAGCTGAATTAAGTGGGATTTGCTTCCAGGACCATGACTTCTAGAATAGCTTGTGGGCCTAAAATTTAGTCATATTCGTACACTTGTTACTAACTTATTTCTTGCTTGTTTTGAAAGAGCATCATGCAAAAATACCATCATTTTTCATATAGCACCTGTCACAATTACTACACAGTCTTTCTCTTAACCTTTGTATAATGATGGTATTGTTATACCTAAAGCAGTCTTTGGACTTTAGATTTGAGTTGAAGAAAATTCTGGAAGCTGATAAAAAGTAGGTAGGCTGCTTCTACTGGATTAAAATTTCTGTATGAATTTTATGAAACTAGCGAACTTGTGTTGCTTTGCGGTATTAAACAATGCAGGTAGAGATAATCGTACATTAGTTGAAGAGACAGAAAGTAGCATAACTGATTGGTAAAAGGCCTGACTATAATAGAACACAAGAACCTTATTCCAGCCATCCCTCTTAGTCTACAATCACAGATTAGATCCTGTCTTTTCAGATTTAAGCACGGTTGTTCTAAGGTCAAGAAGCTGTCCTTATTTCCCAGAAACTGGTCAAAAAAAATCTTGTCTCTACAAATATGTAAATTTTACTTTCCTGTTTGCTATCAGAAGGAAAGAAGCGTTTACTAATCTGGTGCTAAAACATAGGAGGAAAGAACATTACACCAAAAAACCTCAAGTAACCCAACACGCTTCTCTTTCCGCTACAATAAAACAATAAACAGCGTTGACATTGAAGGCATGCAGGATGTGATGAAGGAAGGAAAAAAACATTGTCCAGCATAAAGAGAAAAGAACACTCTCAAATATGTAGTGCAATATGTCCTTAATAAATTAATATCAGCTTGCTAATCTTACTAGCTGTTAAGCGACTAATTATGTTATTTTATTTATTTGCATTTAGTTCTTCATGGCCTTGATTTGGAAAGTGAGCATTGCATCTTTGAAAATCTCAACGGTACCGTGAATCTAATACCACGGAACGGAGCGCAGTGTTCTGTGAATGGTATTCAGGTTACAGAGGCCACACACTTAAACCAAGGTATTACGCAGCGTAATGTCATTTTTGATACAGCATCTTTGTTTCTTTCTGGCCACAGCACTGAAGAAAGCCTATGTGTGTAAAAAGGGGGTATTGTTTAATTAAATTTAATTCCATGTCTTCTCAACTACAACCCAAAACCATCAGGAGAGCCATGGAGCTGTTGTTCTTCCAAGGAATTGCCATGTGGTAAAAAGAGAATTCTTTAGTTATTTAAGCCGTTTCATAATCATAGAATCATAGAATGGTTTGGGTTGGAAGGGACCTCAAAGGTCATCTAGTTCCAACCACCCTGCTGCGGGCAGGGACACCCTCCACTAGACCATGTTGCCGAAAGCCCCATCCAGCCTGGCCTTGAACACTTCCAGGGATGGGGCCTCCACAACCTCTCTGGGCAACCTGTTCCAGTGCCTCACCACCCTCACAGTAAAGAATTTCTTTCTAACATCTAATCTAAATCGACCCTCCTTCAGCTTGAACCCATTACCCCTTGTCCTGTCACTACACTCCCTCATAAACAGTCCCTCACCATCTTTCCTGTAGGCCCCCTTCAGGTACTGGTAAGCCGCAATTAGATCTCCCCGGAGCCACCTTTTCTCCAGGCTGAACAATCCCAACTCTCTCAGCCTGTCCTCATAGGAGAGGTGCTCCAGCCCTCTGATCAGCTTCGTGGCCCTCCTCTGGACTCGCTCCAACAGCTCAATGTCTCTCCTGTACTGGGGCCCCCAGAGCTGGAGGCAGTACTCCAGGTGGGGTCTCACAAGAGCAGAGCAGAGGGGCAGGATCACCTCCCTCAATCTGCTGGGCACACCTCTTCTGATGCATTCCAGGACACGGTTGGCTTTCTGGGCTGCAAGCGCACACTGCCGGCTCATGTTGAGCTTCTCATCCATCAATACCCCCAAGTCCTTCTCCTCGGGGCTCCTTTCAATCCATTCCTCGCCCAGCCTGTAGTCGTGCTTGGAATTGTGCCGACCCATGTGCAGGACCTTGCGCTTGTCCTTTTTGAGCTTCATGCGGTTCGCACAGGCCCACCTCTCCAGCCTGTCAAGGTCCCTCTGGATGGCATCCCTTCCCTCCAGCGTGTCGACCCCACCACACAGCTTGGTGTCGTCAGCAAACTTGCTGAGGGTGCACTCAATCCCGCTGTCCATGTCACCGACAAAGATGTTGAACAGTGCCGGTCCCAGTACCGACCCCTGAGGAACGCCACTCGTCACCATTCTCCACTTGGACATTGAGCCATTGACCACAACTCTTATAATCTTGAGTATGATGTCATTCAACGTTTATACATAAAGTGAACTCCGTGCCAGATTGCTTAGGTTGCTGTAACATTAAGAAAAAGAATACTGGTCTCTATAGGACTAAAATAATGTCAGAGACACCCCCAAGCCCCCTTCCTGAGCTTCAGGTGGGTCCTGCTCAACTCGCTGTTGCCAAATCCTGTTGTATGGCAGGAGATTCAGCTGGAGTATCTGTTAACTGCAGCTGTAGGGAAATGACAAAAAGGGGGAGGCTAACCCTTAAGGAGGAAGTTTAGAGAATTAGAATTTTAATATAAAAGCTTTAAAATCTGGAAATGAAAAAACAGCCGGGACAGCTGGGAACAAAGGTGTATTGTGTCGGCCTGGAAAGGACTGGCTAACGAGTCATCTGGTGAGTGCTGCAGCAGAGGTTCAAGATGTTTTGTCTTCCAGGAGCACTCAGAACCCCTTCCCATTTAGCAGTGAGCTGAAGACCCCTTCAGCAGTGAGGCTGTGAGGCAGCTCAGCTGCTGAAAAACAATGTCACTTTGCATTCCTGGAAAGAAGCTGTCAGAGTAAGCTTATCCTAACAAAGGAAGAACGGGGTGTTGAACAAATCAAGTCTTCCATCTTTTCTGAACTCAAACAAGCACTTCAAAAGTCTGCTTTCAGAAAGTAAGGAGTTTTGGTATAGAGAGGGGATGTTTATTTGTATAAAATCTCTTTTGTAGGGTGTTTCTTCCTGTGAAGTGAGAGGCATATGCGCTCCTTTCTGTTATAGATACAGAGGAGAGGGGGTAAAAAAAAAAAAAGCCCAACCCCATTTGTCTTATGTTTGAGTAAATCCCATTGATAAATTGTTAGCAATAGAAACATTGACACCAATGGCAAATAATACTGTAAATAATAAGAATTGTAGTTGCAATGACTCATCTTTACTTTATGCTACTGCATTTCCAAGGCAGTAAAGGTTTGATGTGCCTCAGAAGAAAGTAGAAGTTTGGATGCTATTTCCCTCTTCCAGGGGAAACATATGTAACAACTTGATTTTTGTACTGTGAACAGTGGAAACATGACTTTTTTTTTTTTCTCCCGAATTTCTGTCTGTCTAAAGAAATTTGCAACTCCAGGGGAAAGGGTTGCTTTGAGTTACTAAATTGTGAAAAACAGCTGCATAAGCTGACCCTGTAGACAGTGTAACTAGACCGACAGAAAGGTGGGCAAAGCTGATGAAATAACTAGTTTAACAACTTGTACGCAATCCACGTATCCTAGCTGTGTTAGCATTTAGTCTCACAGCATGAAGTGCCAGCCTCCTTAAATATCTCCTTTACGTAACGCTGATTAACTGCCGATAGATTTAAATGTTTCCGTTCATCATTAATAACTGTTCATTTGAATATGTGTTAAGTTTTTTAGACTGTCATAGAGTTAAAAAAAAAAAAGCATATTAATTAGCACTTCCTTCTACAGGTTGCTCCCAGCACTTGTGAATTCTGGCTAATGTGGACTAAATGTAACTTACTACAATATTTTGTTATTCTTGAGAACATACAGTAGCATTTCTAGAGGTCATTGAATTAATATTCAGCATTAGAATTTGTCCTTTACCTTAAATTTATCCTCAACTTCAACCAAGTTTTCTGATTTCTAGGCCAAACTGCCAACCCTTCTGTAGTTAACATAACCTCCCACTGCTTTTTTTTATAGTTCGTTACTAAAAAATAAACTTTCAAAAATAAAAAAGGGGCTTTTAGAAGTCGGTAAGAACCTAATTATAGATACCTCTGCATAGTTCCAAAACGTTGATCTGTGTAGATCAGAGATGCTTGATGACATTCAACAGGCAGTCTTCTTAAATATATGTATATATGTGTGTGGTGGATTGGCTTTTTTCCCCTTATGGTCTCTGGTCATTTCCGTATTGGCGTCAACCAGTTAAATTACGAGATCAGAGCTCCACAAATGATAAAAACTTTTTGGGCTCAGTTTTTGTTGTTGTTCTTAGTACTATCACTGTATTTGACAAACCTTTTTTCTTTGCCATTTAACACGCAAGGAGAATAAGAATTGTTGCTTACAGTAAATAAATGGAAAGCAAACCCCACAGCAAATCCAGTTATGTTTCCATGACGACATTTACGCTGGTCTTTGCACACTTGCATTCTGATGGGGAGCCGCATTGTACAACAGCGGACAATCAAACCTGGTGATTAGAAATATTGGACTGTATGGTTTTGACCAGGCTTCTTTTCCAAAAGAGGCTTTGATGTTGATGCTTATTTAAGTTCTGTCAAGTGGATTGTAGAGTTTTTCCTAAATAACAGAATAATACTATAATAATAATAAAAAACACATCATGAAGCAATTAACCAGTGACATGCTTGGATAAAAAAGAGGAGTGTAATGGGAGAAGCGAGGGAATTTGGTTCCTCTTCTAATCTGTGCATTGGGCATGTTGGTGTGAATACTTCCGTAACAGTGCATCGTGTGACATGCACGTATCCTTTCTTCTTTCTCCCATCCGGATTTATGCCACATCTCCTCCTGCTAGGCTCATGATTGTAGAATTCAGAGAAGTTCTAAAAGAGAAACCTAGGAGTTGTTCATATGATCCGTCATCTGGGTGTGACTGTCTCATGCTTTCTGTTAAGCCTCTCTCTCCTGTTTTCTTTTAAATTTGTGAAGTTGGGAACACACGTCTTTATCTGTATATATTCTGAAATTTTAATCCATTTATTTCAGTTGCTTCCACCTAGTAATGTGGTAAGAAATGTTTACCATTAATTACTTCTATCTTCATTTGAAAGTAACTGAGGGAATTTCATAGAGGTCCTCACTGTCACAAAATCCCCCTCCAGGCAGTCAGCAAGAGTGGAACAGATAAAGGTTTGGGACAATGGTGAGCATATGAAGCAGTGGTAGACTAGAACAGTTTTAGCCCTTTCACTACAGCAGTCACGACCATCATGGACCCTTTTAATATGATTACATAAAAAGTATGCCCAGCGCGCTTCTCGAAGGAAAGGTCAACCTGCAGCATCACATAAATTACAGAGATGGTATCAAAATGGCTTTACAGTACAAAACTACGTACAGATTTATGAAAGGTAGTTTTTCTTAAGGTTAGACTGAGGTAAAGGGTTCCTGTGGTCCAAAATTGAGGTGTGTAGGTGGTGAGAAGCAACGTTGTGACTGTAGTGCTTTTTGCCATTTATTTGCCAAGACTGGATGGCCTTATTTGGGTTGATATTCCTAATTAAGCTAATTTTAAGAGGAGCATTCCTTATTACAGACAGCATTTCATTCTCAGATGGTAAGAATTTGTTTGTAGTAAACAGTCTAAGTGTAGTGTTTTCATGTTTTGAGTGTAATGGAGTCCTTTTTCTTTTTAAAAATGCCTCACACCAACCAACAGATAAGTGCTTGATTCTGTGATGGTTAACTAGGAAGACTTCCATGTTGTGACAGCAGTGACAATATACTTCTTAGTAGGAACATTTTAATTGTGGTGCCATTGTCTTTAAAATATAAGAATTGCCCAGAATCACGTTATTTGTGACCTGTACCTTAACTGATTAAATACAGTAATGGATGTGCATTGACCAATATGAATTATTTGAGGTTCTTCCCTCTGAAAATAACCATTAGATATAAAAGTCTAATAATCCTGTTTTCAGTGACAAGAAACTTCAATGTTTTTCTACATAAAGAAGAAAAAGGTAAGCGAGAGTACAGATTGTGGTGATCTGGAGCTCTCAGCGTAGGTAGATTCAAACCTGACTGCGATCAGTAGCGGATAGATAGCAGTTTGTTCTTAGTCACGTTTCTGGATGTTCCCATTGCATTTGATACCTTCTGGGAGCATCCGAAGTAGCGCTGATGAAGAATGTATAGGTCAAATTGAGGCATCTGCTTCCACTGCTTCCTCTACCTGTATTTATTCTTTGACTGCATTGCATGAACATGATTGACCTTTGTGTGCAGGGGCTATTTATTTTTTTTCAGTAGGAAGGAGTAAACTGTATACATCAGTTAACATAGCTGTAACTATGCGTTGTTATACACTTGAATTGTCAAAATGCATTTTCATTTTGTTCTTGCTTAATGGAAGTCTTTGCTTATGTATTGTGTGTCTGAAAAATTATGTGGCATTTTCAGGTACAGAATGTTGTCAGTGAATGGTGTTTGTTTTTCTCATCAGGTGCTGTTATATTACTTGGAAGAACCAATATGTTTCGCTTTAACCACCCCAAAGAAGCTGCTAAGCTGAGGGAGAAAAGAAAGGTGAGATTAAATCAGTGTTTGGGAAATGCATACCTTTTCACAGTTTTCTTGCTAATATAAACATACCTTGATTGTTGTAGAATACTTTATTTTTATTTGCTTTGTATCCTTTAGTTAATATGTCATCCAGTGAAACAAAGTAAGAGTTTGTAAGTACATCAGTGTTTGTCTAATACAAATAAAATTTTATGGTCTGTTGTTAGAGTGGACTGCTGTCGTCCTTCAGCTTGTCTATGACGGATCTTTCAAAATCTTGTGAGAACCTGTCAGCGGTTATGCTTTATAATCCAGGGTGAGTATATTCTAAAATGCAGTTGTTAAAATTGCAACCGTTCTTCATTTTAGCAGTTTGAATGTTCCAAATGGCAGTAACAAAAAGTATTTTGTTCTCAGGTTAATAGTATATGCTTGCTAAATAATGGGCTTCTGAATGAAGCCAGAACTTTTCAGAAATGTTATTTGAACTAGTTCATGCTAGAAAATGGGTTGAAGGGACACTGAGGAACTTTCTATCCTGCTTAAATCTTGCTTTTACCTGGGATTTCTCTACTTAAATACAAGAAGAGTAACTGCATCAGCGAACAGCCACCCTGATAGATCTACCACAAAGTTGTAGTACCTGGAGTCTGGAAGACAACGTGTGCGTTATAATCAAGGCAGTTCAGCACAATAATGACATGGCAAATTTTACATTTATGCTTTCTTCAGAATTACAAGTTAACTATTTTTCCTGAGAAAAATGCTTTGTAAACTGAAAATGAAGGTTTCTTGAGTTCATATAATATCATTACAAGCATAATAAGCCTGGGAAATGAATGTCTTGTGTTCTCACCTATATACCTCCTAGTAGGTCGCCAAATTAGGATGTAGAAAACAGTTTTATTATACAGTTACAATGACATAGACTGCTTATTGTAGAGAAGCTGTTTTTAATGGTTTTACCAGTGTTCTTAAAGTGACTCGCAGAGAATTGATGGTGTTTTGTTCTAATTTTTTTTTTTTCAGTAGCTAGTGCCTGTGTTTTGAATTGAGCTTGAGATGAGGCACTTTAACCACCTAGGCGCTTTTGAAAAATTGACCGTAAATTGAATTACAGGCTTGGATAGTGCAGCTTTATTCCTGAGTTTTACTGCGGGGTTGCTCTTTATCCATTAGAATTTAGGAAGATTGGACAGGTAATAATAACTTCAAGTTAAACAATGTCTTAAATACAGTCAGTACGTGTAATAATATTGCTTCAAATGTGACTGTTACTCTCTTGCTACTGAGCTACCTACGGAGATCTCAAGATAGAGAGCTAGCTGCTGATAAACTACATGTATTTTTTTCAGACAGAGATGAAAGAGAAGATCAAAAAAGTATATGTATTTTTTTCTATTTCTTTAACTTTTCAAATAGTTCGATCCAAAAACTTCTAATGACAGTTGTTAGACATTTTCTGTGGGCTGGGGAAAGTTCCTGGCTGTTTGTTACCTCTGGTTATTGATCAGCTGCCGTGGGCTTTTCCCCGACTAATAATGTTACTCTGCTACAATACTGTTATGAATAATTGTATTATACTGCACGGTACTGACCTTGACTTTGCAGTCAGCATAGAGTAGAACAGATTGTTTCAGCATTGCCTCACTTTCAGCCTTTCAGATTTGCAGCAAAATATAATGGCATGGGCAAGGCCCTGTTGAAGGTGGGCTTAAGAATTATTTCCCTGCCTGAGGAGTTCATACTGTCTCAGACAGTGCCAAATTGTGTCTTACAGAGAGGATTTTTCCTGTAACTCTTATTTAAAAAAAAAAAAAAAATAGAGAAAGTCTGGAGAGTTATTTGATTGTCTTGATGATGGAGTAGATTGCAGCAAATTCTTCTTTTTTCTCTGATGTGTTTTGTGGAATATAGCTTCTTTTTTCCTTATCAGTTTTTCAAACATCTTGCCTTGCTTTCCTGGAAATCAAACAGTATGAATAATATAATTAAATTATCAAAGTATGCAGCAATTTTTAGAAATGCTACCATTTTTCCCATCTAATGCTTCTTGTAAGTTTTATTTCCTTCCTTGAGTGCGATTATGAGAATGCTGCTGAAATTGAGGATAAGATCAGGTGAAATATTCTTCATATTCCCAAACACTTTCTTGCCTGTGTTTTACTAGACTTTAAACTACAAGTAGAGGGTTAATTATTGATATTCTCCTGCTAGTCTGCATTCAATTAATCTTTCTGAACTGGCCTGCAGGAATAGATATTTTGTCCTGTGTCATTTGTAAACGCAAGAAAGGCTTATGCTTAAGGCTCTTGTTACAGGAGGAATGCAGGTCTGCATGCCTGTCGCTTGTTTGTGAGCAACAGACCTTATCCGAAGTTGTTCCCTAGTCACTGTTATGTACATATGGTTTTTTTCTAAGCAAGGAAGCTTATGCTTACATATTTATAATTTTAAACTCTTATCCCTATCTTTAGATGCTTTAACTATGTTTAAAACAATAGATGCTGTACTTAAAAATACACATTGCCCACACACTGCAGAGGTGGTTGTCATCCTAATGCTCAGTGGTTTTTTTTCTTTAAAAAAAAAAAAATCTCAAATAGGTCTGTTTTTACTGCTTTTATGACTGCTGCTAAGAGAAGGTAGGCTCTGAAGTTTGCAGTGTAGTTTAACTGAGCCCTGCTCCTACAAATCAGTAGAAGAAAGTGCCTTCCACCATTGATGCATCTTTATGGGCAGCAATTTGGCAATAGCAGCTTTTCAGCTTAGGCTGGGGTTCCATTACAAATTTAAATTTATTTATGGTGTTGTTAACACTGTTTTTCCTTTGTGAAAGGAAAGGGGTTTTTCTGGTCATGTGGTGAGCTTGTCCAAAGAGGTAGTTCTGCAGAAAAATGTCACTTTAAAGGGAACAGGTACGTGGGGGTAATTGCAAGTTTAAAGAAAAGAAAAATATATTTTGAATAAAGCGGATCCCAAGCATTTAGGGGTTAGTAATAATTCAAAGCCAACGGCACCATATCTGTAAAGAGGTAGATGGCTTGCAGAGGATTTGAGCTCTGTACTTCCAGCTAGGAATGCTGCTTACCAAGTGCAGTGCTCTGTGGTGGTTATTCTTCTCAGTGGAGACTCTGTGCAGCCTGGGTAAAACACTCAATAAATCTGATCTCTGGGTATGAAAGGCAAGATAACTGTACCCAAGGTATTAGGTGAGGGTAAGCATCTTGCTTCCTGGAAAAGTGCAGATGGAAAAGAATATCCTACACTAAATGTGGCTTGGATTTTTTTTCATCAGGAACAATGTAGGATGTGGACAACTTCCTTTGATATGACCTTTTATTACGATAGACTGTAACTCATAACGTAATGGTGTACTGCCCACCAGCCGTGTAGATCTAGATTCAGTAGCTGACCCTCTTTTTCCCTTTTTTTTTTTTTTGACACAACTTCTGTAGCTGACCAGCATTCTGCTTATTGTTAACTTAGCACTTTCAAGACCATCTTTTCTTCCAGTTCCAGTAGTGATAACTTAAAGGCTAGCAACTAAATTTGCAATTTCTGTAGGTTGCAATAAACAGCTTGTAAGATTTAGCATCTTTAGCAATCAATGGCAGAAGAGGCTGTGGGATATTGCCTGCAGTTGTTGTGAAAGCAGATAAATGATGGATCTTGCTGACTGTATCTATCTTTCCTACGTGAAAGCCAGTGTTATCTTTAATTGTGTTTTCCAATGGGTGGTCTTTGTGTGTGGGTTTTTGTGTTTGGTTGTTGATTTCCTATATGTGGAGATAGTTGCATAAAATTTAGGCTTAACATGCAAAATTCTTTGTTTGGCTTGTTCCTGGTCTTTGTCTTTAATCCGTTGTCATGCAACACTGAGTCAGATAATAAGCTTTGGATAAAATAGAATTTTGCACATAGATTTATGCCGAAGATTTCATTTGTGGACCTTTTGTATGCTACATTATATTGTAACTCTAAAACCACTCATGAGAAACCTTGGTCTTGTCATGGATTTAGCATGGGGTATTTTGTGGTTTTTTTTTTTTTTTTTTTTTTAAATTGATGTCATAAATTGGGCTACTGAGCGGCACTGTAACATCTTTGTAGTCCTGCCAGTACTAAGTCTTTCCTAACAGATGTAGTACCAGATCACAATTTTGTGCTGTGTAAATTAAGCTATTGTACTGTGCTAGTAGAACTGACTTCCTTTCTCTGCCGGCTTATCTACACTGCTCTTATGCTAGATATGCCACGTTTTCCAGGAAAATAGTGACTATTTAATTCTGCGCTGATCAGATTAAGTTCCTTTGTGGTAGATCTACAAAAGAAGAAAGAGTGGAGTCTAGTCTTTAATATCTGTGGTTTTTTTTCAATTTCAAGCAAATATTTTTTTCTATTCACAGTAGTGCTCACGTTAATAAAGGGAGTAGAGGTTATATGAAAAAGATTTTTATTATGGATAGACTACACCAGAAAACATCAATCTTGCACCTGCACTTTGTAAAACTGGCAGTGATTTGTTATAGCCAGTGATGTTTTGGTGATGTTGAGATTTATTTTTTATATTTGTTTTTTTGGACTAGCTTCTTAAAGAAACAAGGTTTCTGCAATCATTGACAGCCTGTCCCACCTCCCCGGATTCTCTCCTGTCCTGAAATAACTTTGAACTTGTAACCAGTTTGAAGCAAATACTGCTGAGGGCATGGTCTCAAAAGTGGTGAATTCCTAAATATATTGAGAAAATACGCAGCCAGCTAAGGAAGACAGGCATCATTATTACCCCTGTAGAAATAAAGGCTGCAGCATGAGCCTTCGATAGAGAATAGAGATACTGTGAATAACCCCATGGTAGGAGACCCTTCAGGGGAGCTCAGACCTTCTTAGGCACCGCTGAATCTGCGTAGCGGCAAAACACCAGGCTGCGTTAGCCTGTCTGTTCACAGGAGTATTCTTTACTTGTCTAAAATACATCAAATGTGCATTTTTAAAACAGCTAGGTGTAGTGTTTGGAAGCTGTTGTTTGGAGTGTTGATGATGATCCATATTTGGCTTTGGGAAATAGCCATTTTCCCTGAAGGAAGAACACTTCTGCATAGTTCATTCCTCTTCCCTGAGCAACCTTTTGAGCATCACTGGCTTTGTTTCAGTGTAAGGTAAAGCTGATTGTTGTGAGGCTAGTGTTGAAGGTATTAGAGATGCTTCCTCAAAGAGAAAATCAGAGAATTTTCACCACTGACCTGTTTTTATATCAGACTGATTGCTATGATGACTCATTTTCCCTGTATCGGGTCTCAATCAAAAGCTGGTTACCATTTTTATGCATATATAAAATATATTTGCGAAATTATGTGTTTTATAGGACAGTCAAAATATCAAAAGATTCTTGCTCTGGGTTTTGCACATTATGTTAGCTGATCCAAAACATTTTGCTTCATTATGGCTTAGCCAAGCATGGGAATACTTGTAAATCATCTTTGCCAGCTGTCTAAGCAAAGATGATCTACATCTGACAGCGCCCAGCGGACATCTGCATTTCCACAGACGAGAGCTATATTCCCCGGGGTCTATATTTTGGACTGAAGTAATGATGAATATAGTGGTATTTGTCAGCCGAGCCCTAGGTAAGAAGTGATAACTAACAGCTATGAATTCCCGAGGTAGACCATAGCCACAGCAAGGGCTTTTGAGGTATAGCTTAATAAAAAAAATAAAGGGGACGATGGGACGTGCAGGCTAACCATTAAATTAAGCTTTTGCTTTCTGAAGGTCCCTTAAGATTGCTTTTTCTTCTCTTTGCATATCTTCATGAATTTTGCATTGCTGCTACAGAAATTATGATAAAATTAAAAATATGAAGTAGTTGTCATCTCTCTCTTTGTGCTGTAATGTTGAGATAGTGCCCATCCTGGACATAGTCTTAATGCAAATGTGAAGGGGCTCTTGGTGAGACATTTACGTGAAGGCTCTGGATGTTTGGAGTTGTGTATAAAAATCTACATTTGCTAATCTCTTTAAATGAATTTACGAAAAATAGGGAAAAATGGAATTTGTTAAACTAGTCTTTCGCCAGTATTGCAGTGGTTGGAAAAATGCTTCTTGAGCATGTAGGAATCAAAGTTCATTTAAATTGCTTAATAAACGTTAGATTATTGGTGTATTTTTTTTTCCATGTTTCCAAGGGCAGTTCTTTTTTGTTGTAGGCATTTGTATGATTTTTAGAAAGAAATATTAAAACCACTTTATTTAAAAAAAAAAAAAACCTACAGAATTGGAGTCATGACATCTTAAACTGCAGTTTATCAAATACTTAAAGTTAAACTGTGTTGCAGTCTTACATTTTTCCAGTGTTTATGAACTGTCTCACTAACCTACAAACTCCTTAAGCTGTAGTAGGCCTGAAATAATGGAATATTTGTGTATTTGGTTGAATATTCCAGTCCTTATTTAATATTATTTTGAAAGATTTCTGTAAAAAAAACCTATAAAACTTTGAAAGGAAATTAAGAGAAAGACTTTTGCACAACTGCAATAAGAGCTGATATTAAAAATGACATAAAATACTCAATTTTTAAGAACCTCATCAAACTAAATACACTAAAATCTTGAAATATTTTGGATGAATGGGTTTGGATTGTGTTCTCTGTCTGAATGTTGCAAGTTGTAGGAATATGAGGTTTTTCAACCTCACTGATTACATCATAGTAATGTTTGAGGTTTTCTTCTTTTTCTTGGGAGAAAAAGGAAGAACTATAAGCATACTGTAGAATAGTTTTGTAGCTCTTTCCCTTCTCAGAAGTGGCCAAGTTAATAAACCATAGGAAGAGGAGCATCGATTTAACGATCATTGGCATTTGAAAAATGTGTTTAGAAAGAATAATTATTTAAATTTTACTTTTGAGTTGTGCTGTGACAAATGTTCTATGAATCTAACCAATTTAACCTCTAATAAAACAAACTGTTGTTGACTTTAAAATATCGTGTACCGCTAATATGTTTTTTCTATCAATTCCTTTCTTAATTGATCGCTCTGTTTCCCCCTGCCTCCCATGGCAGTCTTTTCCCTGTAAAAGGACCGATCTGTCTAAGGTAGAGAAATTCAATTTCTATGTATTGATTGCCATGTCTGCATGTAGTTAACTCGCAGAAGCTATGCTAATCATTTATCTGTCTTGTTTAACTTTACTTTTTAAATAGCTGGTTTTTTCCCCCAGAAATTCATTTACTTTTCTGTTTGTACTCATGTCAGACAGCATGATATCTAATTTGTAACCCTAATGAAGGAAGTATTTTCTATTATTGTAGAAAGTAGTTTTATAAAACTCTTTGTACCGTTGTTATAATCTTCTAAACAGACACTGAATTGCATCATATCATCCTATTCTTTGTGATACACGGGAAATAACCTTTTTACTGTGTTTTTTTTTTATTAGGCTAGAATTTGAGAGACAACAACGAGAAGAGCTTGAAAAATTAGAAAGTAAAAGGTAACATTCTCTATGGTTTTTACATGTGCACGTATATATATACACACACAAGTTGTAGACTCGTTTAAGTCATTAATTTGGAATCACGGTGTTAGCAAGTACAGGATCCTGATATAGATAATCTTATTTTGTTTTGTATTTGATGAAGATTTTGGTTATTTTCTTGAACTATTCATTCTTATTGATTAGTAACAGACAGACAAGCTGAACTGTAGCTACCTGTGATCTTTGGCAAAGAAAATACCAAATGCAAAGGTATGAGGAGGGTAGACTATACAAATGTAATATGTTACTCTTGCTCTTAATTTTCATGGTATTATTTTAAAAGATGGCAAATGACATTATTCACATCTTTTTTTTATGGTTTAGTTACTTTTGGATTGAATCTTGATTGGAAAAACTCACATTAGAAACTCTGCTTCTCTTAAATAAAACTGTAGTGCTGGTACGGGCATACCAGTCATACTTATCAGAATATTATTTCGAAATCAGTTTGAAGTACAAAAGAAAATATTGTTGCCAGGTGGCAAACTGAGCTGACTGTTCTGGCTGCTCATACCTGCTAAGTAATAGCTCTCACCTTGTTGCAGATCACAGCATTGATGAGATTCATAAGCTGAAAGACACTTTCTGCCATCTCAGTTCAGACTGCTCGCTCTGTTTTGGAAGAGCTGTTTATGTAGTTGGACTAAGTTAAGTAAACTCTGAAAAAGCCTGAAACTCTGAAGCATTAGAAGATGTTATTCAGAAAATGATGCAACAGAATCACTGATATTTATCCTCTTTGTTATGTTGCTAGGATTTGAATTCAGTTTATATTGAAGTTGCTTTGCTTGTGTTTTAATTTATCTGACTTTAACTTCTCGCACAACAACCAACCAACTTGCAGGTTGTCTCTGCATGTATTCAGGCGATTGTATGATGGGGATAACGGTGACCTTCAAATCTCAGTCTGTCCTCATTTGGAATGCACTAGAACCTTTAAACAAGAGATTGCACAGGACATAATAATTTGTCTTAAAGTAATTTCTCGCTCAAATATGTCTGTTCCTAATCTTATAATCCTGTTTATAAATAATTCAGTTGGGTTCACCTAAAGAGAAGACATTGTTTTTATTCATCTGTTGGCTTAAATTTGGTGAGGTAAATTTCTAATCAAGTCCTTTTATACAAGTTTGTGTATATGAGAATGTATGTATATATAAACATATATATATTCACTCTTCACTGTGTTCTATCAGTATTTTCATTGGATTTGACAGAACTAATACAGTCTAATTTTCTACTAACACAAATGCTGTGTAACGTATTTTCCTGTAACTTCATGTATCTGCAACTTTTTATGTTGAAATAGGCTATAGGCATTGTCTCATGCATTGGGTCACTTCCAAGCAATATAAGATCTTACCCTGTGGCAAAACAAAACTATTAAAAAAAGAAACCGTTATATATGCTGCAAAATCCTTGTCCAAACCTTTTTTAACTCCTAAGGCATATGTTGTCTTTTGGAGAAAAAGAGAAGTTTGAAATATTGCATGTAAATGTTTTACTGTAGGAAACAAATAGAAGAGATGGAAGAAAAACAAAGATCTGACAAAGCAGAACTTGTAAGAATGCAGCAAGAAGTAGAGTCACAGCGCAAAGAGACAGAAATAGTACAGCTGCAAATTAGAAAACAGGAAGAGAGTCTGAAACGGAGAAGTGTTCACATTGAGAGCAGGTTAAAGGATTTGCTGGCTGAAAAAGAAAAATTTGAAGAGGAGAGATTACGGGAACAACAGGAGATAGAGCTTAAAAAAAAAAAGCAGCAGGAAGAAATTTTTGCCCGAGTCAAAGAGGAGCTGCAGCGACTGCAAGAACTTAATCATAATGAGAAAGCAGAGAAAATGCAGATTTTCCGTGAACTAGAAAAACTTAAAAAGGAAAAAGATGAACAGTATATTAAGCTGGAATCAGAGAAGAAGAGACTTGAAGAACAAGAAAGGGAGCAGGTGATGCTGGTGGCTCATCTAGAAGAACAGCTTCGAGAGAAGCAGGTCATGATAGAGCTCCTGAAGAGAGGGGATGTACAACGAGTTGAAGAAGAGAAAAGAGATCTTGAAGATATTAGAGAATCTCTTTTGAAAGTCAAGGAAGCCCGATCTGAAGGTGATGAAAACTGTGAAGAGTTAGAAAAAGCACAGCATGATTTTGTAGAGTTTAAAAGGAAGCAACTGGAACAGTTAACTATTTTGGAAAAAGATTTAGTTCAACAAATAGATCACCTAGAAAAGGAAATAACAGATGAAAAAGGAGCTCTGGAACGCTTAAAATTTGCACATGAAGAAGACTTAAATCTCAAGAGAGATGATGAAAACTTTGTGGATGCCATCCTCAAGGCTGAAGAAGTTGACAAGATAAAACCAGCGGAGTACAGGCTCCAATCTAAAGTACGCCAGCTTGAGTACCTGAAGAGTAATCACTTGCCTGCTCTGCTGGAAGAAAAACAAAGAGCTTCTGAAGTCCTTGATAGGGGCTTGCTAGGGTTAGATAATACTCTCTATCAAATAGAGAAAGAAATAGAAGAAAAAGAAGAGCAGCTTGCCCAGTATAAAGCTAGCACAAATCAGCTGCAGCAGCTTCAAGAAACCTTTGAATTCACAGCCAATGTAGCTCGTCAGGAAGAAAAGGTTCGGAAGAAGGAAAAAGAAATCCTCGAATCAAGGGAAAAACAGCAGAGAGAGGCACTGGAGCAGGCTGTTGCTAAGTTAGAAAGGAGGCACTCTGCTTTGCAACGTCGTTCGACAATAGACTTTGAAATTGAAGAGCAGAAGCAGAAGCTTGCCACCTTGAACAACAGCTGCAGCGAACAGGCGGGTCTGCAGGCTAGTCTAGAAGCGGAGCAAAAAGCCCTCGAACAAGACCGAGAACGGTAAGTGTTGTGGTAGCTTCCATTTATTAGAACCTGTCCACAAAAAGTGAATCATTTTATACCTCGGCTGTTGAGGGAGCGACTTGTTCTGTGTCCCAGTACTTGAGTTTCTTGATGAGTTTCAAGTAGTTTACCTAGAATTGAAACTCTGTATTGCTTTTTAAAGGATTCCTGCTCACTCATTAATTTCTGTTGTGTTCAGATACTTATCCCATCCTCAGCAGTATAGTATTTGCATTAGCCATCACAGTACTTAAATCGATCAGTTTACCTATTTAGAAAGCTCAGCCAACCTTATGTTCTGCCCTTACAAAATCACGTATCATCTAACAACTTTTTTTCTCTTGAAATATTAATGTATAATGTTTTGTTGCTTTTTGGTAAAAAGCTAGATGTTTATTCAAGACTTGGAGACTGATAGTTGCAGTAGACTGCCAACTATGTGTCTCAACTGATGCCATCAGTTATAGACATGATACCTGGTACTGTAGCCTAACATTCAGGTTAAATATGGGAGGTTCAGAGAAAAGTGGTTCGAGTAAGGAAGGGTCCTCCTTTGGGGAGGAAGAGGAAAAAATCTTTGGCTTTATTTTTTGGCCTGAGCAAAAATCCACTGGGATTAATGCATTTAATCCATGCAGAATGGAAAAAGGGCAGAATTGCCATTTTTGAATGTGTTGTCCGATTTGCTAATACTAGAGCTTTAAAACTTGTCATTATTGATACAACAATGATGTGCTGTTTTTTTTTTTTCTTGAGGTAGCATTTGTCATTTGGTTTTTAATATTCCACTCATTATCTGACTCTTCTTTCATAAGTCCTTCAAACAGATGCTTGATTAGAAAAACCACCTAAAAAAAGAAACTTGCCTATAGCCAAATTGAAGAGCTCTTCTGTATCCTTTTGCTTTTCAACCATTATCAGAAGAGAATAGCTCCTTTCTATACCCCATGTAAAGGTCACTTTTTCAACATTTAGTGCCACATTGTGTGGATTTCAGTGACGCATTTTCAATACTGATGTATCATTTTGTTGTGGATATTGCCATTATTTTTCATAATTGTCTTGAACATAAAATCTCATTTTCTACACTAAGCATCTCGCTTGACTAAAGTCAGCTATAAATAACTGGAGGTTCCACAAAAAATAGACAGCTTAGCCCTCAAGAGATTGCTGGGTTGTGTGATAAGTGAAAAAATATGTTGTCAGCTAGAAGACTGAGGTTTGGAAAAGATACCAAGGAAGCGAAAAGGTCTCTTTTTTTCTTTTTTTTTTTTTTTCTTGTTTACTTTTAAATCGCCTTGCACAAACTAAATAAAACTTTGAAGTCCTTCAGTCAATTGCCAAGGGGCCTGAATAATTCAGTTCAGAATGTTCTTATGAATGTTGAGGCAAAAGAAAATCTTAAGATACATGATAAGATGTTAAATGTTTCAGGCTACTTAGCGCTCTTGTGTTTGAGTTTACACTTCAGAGTACACAATGTCTTGGGCACCATAGTAAGCATATGAATTGTATATGTTTCTTATTGTTTATCTAGGTATTGTTACGTGATGATGTGCTCTGATTCAGATCACTGTTAACCCTCTGGAAATGTTTAAATGCAATATTTATTTGAAATGTTCTGTGAGCATAGGTCCATCATAACTGGATTTTTTTTAAAATTTTTTTTCCAGTTTGAATAGTATGTTAGCTCAAATTCTTTCACCTACAGGGGTGACTCCCAAAAGGATAATTTGAAGTTAACTTACACTGGAATAATGCATACACGTTTTGTCATCCTGGCAGAGGTTTGCAGCAATAGAATGAACATAAACCAACTTTAGAGTTGTCTTTGAGACAACGGGATGTATTGCTCACAAGTGGCAAGGTGCAGTTTTGTGTACTTACTAGTGCATGCATCACACGGCTGAATAAGTTTATAGCTATAGGAAGTGATATCTTTTGATAGTAGGATGTTTACAAATCAAGAGATAAGCTTTGTTCCTTTAATGTAATTCTGATTTTTGTGGTTAAATTGATTTTCCATAGATGCAAACACTCTCCTATATCCATCAGCCATCTTCCATCCACTTTCCCTCAGGATGCAAGATTGCTTTGCTGCTCTTCAAAAGAAACAGATGGCTTCTGGCAGTGCTGCAAAAAGTACTCTAAAAATGAAGTAACAATTCAGCCTGCTTTACTCCAGCCTAAGCCTTCATGTCTTTTAATTTTCTGTTTTAACGTCCAGGATGGGATAAAGTAGTTGTAGCATTGTGCTTCATTTTAGCTATATGCAACTGTAGGATAAGCAGTAGAATTCCAACTTTGCGTGGTTTGCCCTGCTTTTGCAGGAACTTCTTTCCTTTTATTCTTTAATTTTCAAGTAACCTCTCAAAAAAACAATTACCTTCAGAGACAAAAGTTGTAATGGAAATGGAGAAGATTATGACTGTGTTACTAATCTAATCTCAGCTACATTACAAGTGAGAAGTGTGTTCTGCGGATTACTTCGTTATAATATAGCTTAATTTGACTAAGTAATAAATATTGCAAGAAATGCTTCTTATTTTATACTAGATGCCTCGGGCATTTTCAGTCAAAAATACGGTATCCAATTTTACATATTCTATTCTGTGCATAAATCTGGCTGATATGAAATGTGTTTGTTAAAGTGAGGAGGTTTCTGTTTCAAAAGATGATTTATTAGGTATATATGAAATAAATACTAAATGTTTTATTTTGTAAGTAATTTTTCCAAAATATATTTACAGGCAACAGGAATAACTGGAAATAAGGTTTATATGCATAATACACTATTTGAAGATTTTCTTACATGTTTTGCCACATCATTGTTTTAGGTTACCTTTTTTTTTTTGATTGGTGCTGTAGTTTCAGGTTTTTACTCACACACACCCCCCCCCCCCCATTTATTCATTTACTTTACACTGGAAGGTAATAACTGAGGTCATTGATAGAGTTCTATAACGAGGAAAGCTTATTCAATTGATCCTAATAGGTTAAGTCTTCTGAATTAATATTTGATGTGCTGAGCTAGATACCTTTTGCATTGGAAGTTACTGAAGTTGTTTTATTTAACTTAATACTGCTGTTGTGATGTGTTTTTGATCTGTCTCTATTTTCCTATCTAGATATGCTTAAAGAACAATTACCATTTTTTGTATCTTCATAATTGTTAATACCTACAATCTGACATACATGTATCCATCCCAGTGTAAATGCAGTACTTCCCATAAGCACTATGGGAACCGACTCTAAAACAAAGCGAATTACATTTTAAGATCTCTTTGTAGCCTGGACCAGGAAATTCAGCAGCTGAAGCAAAAAATATACGAGGGTGATGGTGGTCAGAAAGGAAATCATGGAACATTTGAAGAGAGACTCTCCCATACCACCTCCCCTACCAGCCCAACAAAGCCACAGCCACCCGCTGCTCCGCTAGTTGATGATAGGTGGGTAACCTGCATTTCTGCGATATTTTCGTAGGAATGCAAACAGTAGCTTTAGAAAAGAAATATTTTGAAAGATTGTTCTGCCAGGGTTGGGTTTTAATTAAATACTGTAATCGTACTTAAAGACTAGTCTGGAAATAAAATTAATTTGCTGTGTTTTACTTTAAATAACCAACAGGGTAATCTGTTGCTCCTGTGCATTTTGTTTTAGAGTAGAGGCTTGTGAAACTGTAGGCTTAAATGTATTTATATTTTTCTTGTGTGTACAGTCACTTGTCTATATACTATTGCTTTATGTATACTTAAAGCAACAAAGTAAATGAAATTGTCTTAGGCCTTTTTTAATAGGGCAGCTGCCTGATATCACTTAAAATATATTTCCTCTCTGTTCTTTTTAAACTGTTTACACTTAAACATGCAGTTGTTAGTATCAACTCGTGGAACATTCCTTCTGTTTGAAGACCAAACCTTTGTTAGCCTGAGTTGCTGATATTGCAAAAGTGATAAAAGCAAACCATTAAGTAACTAAAGAGGCAACCCCAGCCTTTTATTTCTTCTTCATCACTCTTACCCTCAGTGCCGCTTGTATGCAGAGCTGTACGCGTAGCACTGGCTTAACTTGTGGTCCATTAAATTGTCTAATTGTGATAACAAATTGTTAACCTTTGCCTGTTAAATGAGCACTTGCTCCGAAGTCCATGTTCCTTAAGGAGGGATAAAACTGGTCTAAGATTAAGCCTGCCAATGAAGAGTTGTGCAGTACTTAGGGTTCGTAAGCGTTTCAAAGAGCCCTTTAGCTTGTCTTGATTTTTATCTAAGAATATACTTCTTTTTTCTTCCATACTCTTCCATATCTTGAAGGATAAATGCCTTTATTGAACAAGAAGTGCAGAGAAGGCTCCAGAATATTCATCATAAAGCTGAGGATAATGATTTTAGCCTGTCCTGGTCGACAGAAAGTTTAAAGGTGAGCAGAGATAGGTAGGAAGTCCTGACCTTCAATGCACCATGTGTAACCACTGCTTTAGTTTTTGTTTTTCAATTATTTCCATGTTTTCCTGTGTTTACTTAATTTACCAAATAAGTAAACAGTAAAGTAGGAATATCAGTTTTAGATTTTGATTGTCTTTCTCCCCCCCCCCGTTTTATGTTGTATTCCATTTTTTTGCAGGGAAGAGTGTGTAAATGGCAATGGGAAACTTGCAGATAAAATTAAAATCTTCATTTTGTGTCTGTAAAATACATTGATAAAATTCCATCCAGAAAAACAGTAATTGTTTATACTTGCAAACAAATGCTCATTTAAAAAATGGTGATCTAATTAATCCAAAGATGGGGTTGATTGACTTCTAAGCCAGTGGTTTAATAAATATCAGTAAGAAAATAGTTATTTTTTGCTATTAAAAAGAATGTCTCTTCCTATGAATGCTTTTAAATGCACTTACACAAGAAAGGCACTCTTTTTAATAATCACCTGTACCTGTTTTGTTCTTAGGATAATGAGAGGCTTAATAATGGCACTGTTCAACGCAAGCTGAAGTATGAGGTAGGTCATAATTTGTCAGAATGAAATGGTTGTCTTAAATTATGGCATGCCCTGTAATTAAATTTCTTAATGTTTAGCTGCATAATTAGAATTTTGAATTCACAGCAAGATAAATGGCTAATAGAGACAGCGATGCATTCTGCCAGCTGGAATTGAAGTGATTTTTTTTTTTTTTCCAGATTTTGCCTAGCTTCTTCCTTACTTGAAATGTGTGGTGTTATTGTGGATCTTTCTTCCTTGTTTTGTCATGATTCTTAATTTGGAACAGTATCCCTTTCCTGATTTTTAGAGGATAAAAGCATTTAATGAGGAGAGATTGTCTGAATTCAGAATACCACTTCACACTTTTGACTCAGAGTGAACTCACTACTGTAAGGGTGTCTATAATATCAGCAAGTAGCATTGGGCAAATTTGCCTGTGTCATGAAGGATTCATACATGTAGTCTTAAACTAAGACTTAGACCCCTCACTGCATTTGGTTGCCTAACTTTTGCTTGAAACACAGTTAATTACTTGTCTTGGTGAGTAAATCCTAAATACCTTTATGGATTTAAACCTTATTAGTGGGAGGACTGCAACACCTCTAATTTGGACTCTTTTTGACTTTTATACTGTTATTTTTAAACTGTGTTGGACTTTTTATGCTATCTTGGATAGTATAGGATTACTTTTTTGTGCATGTGTGGAAAAACAGTAAAGGGCTTATAAATTTCTGCGTCACCCTTTGGCTTTCCTGTGGTTTTTGAGTAAAGCAAGTATAAACCAAGTGAAATGGATACTGTACAAAGAGAAAGCAGTGGTGGGCTGGGAAGATCAACCATTCCTGAATCAGACCTCAATCACTTCTGCTGGATTTTCTCTCTCTAATTCTGAGAGATTGTGCAATGATTGTACCAATTTTGAATGATTGTACAAACCTAATCAAAATCAATCCTCAATTCAAGAAATGTTCAAATCAGAAGGGTTTATAAAGACGTTTCTATGTTCTTCTTTTGAAATTTTTAACAGAAAAGTCAACAGTGGCAGCCACATTATGGCTTTCCATTTATGTCTAAAGATGGCAGTTGTGCTTCTGAGTTGTGTGGAGAAAACACAGGAGTAAGAGGCCATAAAACACAGAAGGAACATTCAGAGATGTGGGATTTATTTTCCAGTTCTGGAAGAATCTCCTCCCCTTTTACATCAGAGAAGGCATTTGAGAATGAAAGGAGTAATTCAGAACAGGAGAGCTTTGCTTGTCGTTGTGACATTGAAAGTAGTTTAATTCACTCTAAAAACATTAATACTTTAAAGAGTAAGAATGTTCCTTATCAGAATGTTTTATCTACTTCTTTACAAAGTCATGACTTAAATAAGGTAGCTTATTCGCTTTGCAAGGTTGAAAACTTCAATCATCTTGACGATAAAATAATTACTTCTTGGGATTGTGACAGCTCAAGAACTGAATCTGATTGTTCCCACTTGAAACAGCTGTCTTCTGTAGGATCCTTAATGGGTGCTAATGAGCAGGCTGACTTTAACAGCATATCATGCCTTGTCTTTTCTCAGGCTAATGTGCGTTCTGAAATAATAACTGGTAAAGAAAACAGCCCATTTAAGACAGTGCACCCAACAATTGAAGACCAGTCTGGTAATTCTCAGCTTCCAACACAAAAATCCTCTGATTTGATTTCTTTTAAGTCAATAGTTTCTCATTTTGATGTGAGCCCAAAGCACACCTATGGTTTGGGATATCTTTTCAGCAAGCTTTCCTGCCTTTACAAAGATACCAGTAGTCAGCTGCTCAACAGTACGGTGGTTTCTAAACAAATTAAGGAGCTGGGAAGTTTGTGTGATGGAAGTGAGAGATGCGCACAAGCGGTATCATTAATAAAAAATTTGCCATTTATAAGAAACTTGCAGGTAAATATATTCTTCAAGTCGGATATGAATCAAGACATGCCCCACTCTACTGATAACGCCAAAGCTCGTACTGAGAATGTCATTCAGCCTGAATCCCCTGTGCAAGAGGCTATCACGATGCGCATAAGCACAGAAACCTCCAATGCCTGTGCAAGAAAGCCCTCTGAAGGATTTGCGTGCTGTTGTAAAAATGAAGAGCTGGAGAAGAGTCTTGTGTTAAGACAGCAACTTGTGCGTTTTCCTGATATCTTTTTGAAGCTTCAGGTCTGTTCTCTGGAGAAAGTGCTGGAATTTTTGACCTGTGCCTTACCTCAAATTTGTATTAGAATGAAGGAGTTGAAAGGTATATATTGGCTCACTGTTGGCAATTGCAAAAAACCTGATCCAGAACCTGCTTGCTTGCTTTTGTTCAACTCCGTTCTGTATGTTGTTGTTTCATCAGTCGAACAAGATGTCTGCCAGAGTTCCTTGGCAATGTTTCGTGAGGTTCCCATCGTCATGATAAAGGAGATTCAAGTTGGCTTTGCTGGACAGAATATTAGTCTTCTGTGTTCTGCTGAAGAGGGTTTACTCACAATATTTACCTATAACAAACACTTCACTCAAAGAATTTGCCGTGATATAATGAGCGTTTTGATTTCTGCAACAGATGACGCTGTTTATTTAAATCACCAGCTCTTGAAAGATGATTTGATGCAGATTGCGCTTGACTGGACATCAGAAGTAAATGACTTAGTGTTTTCAAACGGAGTACGATTGTCCTGCAAATTTAGGACTGAATTAGCTGATCTGGTTTACTTACTACACGAAAATATGGGAAGTATTAAACCTTCATTAGGTGACATTCATGTACTGCTGTATACCTCAGTGAAAGTAGACTGTGCTGAGCAGACTGTGTATAGAGCTCTTGTTCTTACAACTACTCATATAGGTCTCTTAAGGGAAAATAATGTCTTTTATCCTGCGTCTAACTTTTTGGATGCTTCATGCCAGCGATCACGGTTTGACAGCCTTGAGTTGTACAGTTTGAATGATATCCGATGTGTAGTTTTGCCAGACAAAGAGAATTTCACAAAAGTTGAGCTCGTGTTTTCTAGAAGGAGCAAGGTTGGATCTGATTCAGGAATTGGTTTTTCTCAGTACTGTGAAAAAGAAATAAATACTCAACTGACAGTCATCCCATCAATTCCTCAGAGCAGTTTGCATATCCCTTTGGAAATCTGGAAATTAACATTCAGTTCAAGTGAAGAAGCCATTTGGCTAATTATGCATCTGACTAGGTATTGAAATCCAAATACGTTTAGATACATTCAAAATAAGAGGCTAATGAATATTGATAAAATATTTTATTTTTTATTTTTGTTTTTAATATCAATAAGCAAAAGAGTCTTCTGAGTCTGTAAGGGAATACCATAGGGAGTGTACACACATCTTAGCAAAAATTGTTATTACCTGAGTGCTTGCTTTCTGTGGGTCTCTGATATGCTGTACATATATTTCCTTGGGAAAGTGAGGAAATTCAATGTTTCTATTGTGTGTCGTAGGTGGATCAAAACTATAATTACAGCTGTGCCTTCTGATTTCCAGTTTGGTTGTGTTTTCTGGCTCCCTCCATCTACTATCTGTCTTCATTACTGTCTTCTCCATTCCTCCTTGATTACCTTTTCCTTAATCTTTCTGAGTATCTTTGTTTTTCATGCTTCTCACTTATTTAATGACCTTGATCTCAGTGTTTCAAAACATCTGCAATACCTTTTTTTTTTTTTTTTGTGGTCTGAACGGCAAGGTGCGTTTAGATTCCTATGGTACTTTCACTGTATGCTCTTAATACTAAGAATGGTTTTAGCTTTTATGTGTACAATTTTGGGAAGAATAGCATTGACAACTCTCTTCTGCTTTGGAGTTTAGCGTGAAGAATTGGTGCACTCCTGCACTGAAGTTTGTCACAAGTGCTAAAGGAGTTGGGTTTTGGCTTATTCTAAGCGTGTTGGCTGAGTTACCGGGAATTGATGGGTTTGCCATATCTCTTTTCCCTGGGTTTGCCCCCTTTGCCTAGAGCCAAGACAGTGTAGGCTACGTGGAAGCGGTGAAACAGAACAAGAAAAATGCAGAGAATATCCAATCCTCTCTTTAGATTTCTGCCTCCCCTCCTTTTCTTGTAGGGAAGCGATGCATGGCTTTAAGTCATTCCTATTTATTTTGTCCAAATGGTTAATTTGTACTCTGCCACAATAGAATAAGTTCTTTATATTCCCTTGATGTTAGTGCTTAAGGAAAATGTGATGTGAAAATGAACCCAGTTAAAGGATGTAAACAGGTGTTTGTTGTGCTTTAAACAGCATTTTGACCTCTGTTCATGCCAACATACCTGTGGTAAGACAAACATTTTGGGGTTTATGATCTGCATACGTGTTTCTCATGCTGTTAAATGGATAGTTAGCAACTGGGGATACTGCCTGAAGGGATGGAGTCCGTTTAACACCATGTAACATGCCTGACTTGACTTTCCTCCTCTTCTGCTTGATTACTGATGGAGTTGTGGAGGCTGTGAGATTGCATCTCTGACAATCTCTTTACTATTACACTCCAAGAAGTAATGGAACCATTTAACATTAGTAAAAGATTTCCATTAGTTGAGGCTTGCCTTTAGCTTAGTACAAGGTTATTCTTTACCTGTTACCCCTGTCAGGTGTTCAAATAATAAATAAGCTGTTATCTCCCATCTTTTGTTTCTTCCCTTGTAAAGGGAGCTGAATACCTTTGAATCCTGTTGCTTGAATGCACCATCTGCCTTGTTTGAGGAAGATGGTCCTTGGCAGAAAACACAGTGGTATCTAATCTGAAATTCTAAATTCTGTAAGCATATTGCCAGTAGAGGTGCAATCTTCTACTAGACGGAGTTAGACTACAGTCTCTCTACTGGTATAAGAACATTTCCCATTTGTTCTTACCATATGTTAAGACAGGGTAATGTAATTCACGTGGGATTTAAAAAGAAATAACTTGCATTGGATGGGGAAGTTGTGTCTGGAAGGATGAATGCTGGTTTAGATAGAGAATTCAGTTTTTGATTTTTTTTGTCATAACAAAACCTTCTACTACCTTAAGAAATTCCAAAGATGAACAAAATGTGTCACATTATTTTGAGGTATGTTTTTTGTTTTTAACAAAACGTACACACAAACATGTCACAGAACATGGAGCAGAGTAGTTATGAGTTGGAGCATAACCTCAAGTCAGTCCAGGTCAAGAGTGGCGCTGTCATTGACATCACCCAGGCGTTTCTTCTGCGGTGAACGTTAACATTGAGTAGCACTGTCTGGGAGAACTGTCTTAATCAAGGCTGCTAAATGACGGTAATTTCTGCAAATAATTCCTTTTCAAATTATACCCCAAATTTAAATGTTTGTGTATGTTCTAGATAAGATGGTTTTCTTCTTTTGTGTTTGTTTTCGAATCTAACTCAGTGAACATTCTGCACTTTCTATGAAAAAATTACTTCACAGCAATATCTTTTATTCTACTAGAACTAAACATAATGATCGATGTTTATGACTATCAAAGTATTATTTAATGTATTGGGGCACGTTTCTCACAACACTTTGTGTTTGAGATCATTTTCCTCTCTGACTATTAGCTGTTTGTAATAGTTCTCTGAAAATGACTGCCAATAAATTACGTGTTGACAGAGGTGCTTTAAGAGTGACTGTATGGTTTTATTGTTGTTTTAAAACAGATGATATTGTTGTCAAGGCACTGAACTCCTCTTTCCCCCAAGGAAAGAATTGCTTACATTTCTACACTCCAGAAATGAGTTTTAGTTGAAAAGCCAGTAACGTGGGGAGAAGTGAAAGAAGGGCAAAATAGAGAGGAGAAAATATTTGTCGTGTAAACAAAGGTCACTGAAAATATTCTTCCATTCAAACATAAACTTATTTATGTTCTCACAAAAAAAGCTTGTGGAATACACATTCTAGATAAAGTCAGTTAATTGGAACTACAATTCATTGTATTTTCTTTTTCACTATGCTTAATGCTAACATTAAGCTGACTAGTAATGAAATAACAGCCTCCCCTTCTTAAGAGCCAGGATTCAGAGCATTCAGAGAGGCATTTATGAATAAGCTTCAAACTTTTCTCCAGTCCCTACACAGTATCACGTGTACGGGAAGTCACCAGGAGTTACTACAGAGACACCAAGCGTCAGTGAGCAGAAGTGTGAGCCACATTCATGTGTTGGGAGAGTGTTGGTCAAGACTGAAGAATTTTGACCAAGCAATATGTCGCATGGTAGTGGCTAAGGGATTGAAAATGAATGTTGAGAATACAGTATCTGTAGAAGTGATGGGGAGCATCACTAAATACAAATATGTAACATGGGCATAACTTTTTAAAGTGGTAATTTTTCAATCTTTCTTGTTATTAACTTCTACTTGTCACGGTGCTGTTATTTTTAAGTACAAGTTCATTAAGTTTTTCAGCCCAAATACTTTCAATTGAGAAAGTGGAGGACTTCCTAAAAGGCAGTTTCGGTACTTATTCACTGTAAGTGCTTATGCTACTTTTGGACACATTCACTGCAAATCATTAACCTTTTTCAGTTGCAAAAATATTTTATTTTTGACATGACTTTAGAGTTACAGTTTCCATCTGGCTGTTAAGTCAGAGCAGTGTGCCCTCATTGCAAATACCTTTTTAGACCTTTTTGTCCACACCACGCCAATTTATCCTAGTTGAGTTTTCTGTTAATTAGATATGATTTAAAGAAAAGAGTAGGAAACTGTTCTGACAGTGGATTAGTATGTTAACAATACCTTATTTAATTATAAAATGAGTTTGTATTTAGAAGTCTAAGATCTAGGCAATTTCTGAATTGCCTAGATCCCCCACTGCTTGATATTGTAAACAGGTTTGTTATATAAAGACATACAAAAAATACGGCTGGCTCTGAAGGCTTGATTCGTACATTTATTTTTTTCAAAGAAGGTTAATACGAAGTCTTCTGCTTTCCCTTGTTTTTGATATCTAAGCTGAAAGTGCCTTCTCAAAGAATAAGCAGCATTTTTTAATACTCTTCACTTTAATTTTTTTCATGCATAACAAAATGCTAGAGCTTGGTTATAAAAGGTGATCCACTTTGTTTGCAAATGATTCCTTCATTTTCAAAAGTTTCTGCCTCCTCCGTGCTCTCTTTCCCTGCTCTTCTGGCCAAGGACTTTTTCTCATTTTTAGTGAAGTTCTTTTCTTTTTTTCCTTATGTAGTGATTTTGGTTTTCCTTTGTTCTCCCTATTTGGTATGCGCATGAAAGCGGATGGTCTGTCGTTCTCTGGGAGCAAATCCAGACAACCTAAAGGACCCAATTAAAATTAGTATTCCACGCTACGTCCTGTGTGGGCAGGGAAAGGATGAACACTATGAGTTTGAAATAAAGGTAAGTGCTTTTTAGTTGCTTCTCGTTAATGTTTGGGGTCTCTGTACACACGTTGCTTGCATTTGTACAACAGTAGTATCATGGTAGCAATAATAATAGAAAAATGCCTTTTGTTTAAAACCAAATGGTTCCTGGTTTGCTCTCTCCAGCCATCGGTGTTCACTGTGACAGCATCGCAGTTAGCGAAGATGGAAACGGAGGCTGGAAACGCACCTGAGAAGCTGCAGATTCCAGAAATCACCTTACTAACCCCAATGAAATGTAGTTTTTGTTTCACTAAGTGCAATTTTTGGTTCTGTCTCTTTCTGTTGTCTAAGTGGCCTCAGTACTGTTAAACAAGAGAGGTTGTGAGAAGGCATGCACAATACAGGGTGCTAAAAGACAAGTCTTTTCCAAGTGGATCAATTGTACACGAGAGGTTGGTGGTCAGACTCCTGGGGTGAGCAGTTCCAGACCCAACGTCAAATAATTCAGTTGAAAGTGTTGCAGAGATGAGGATTAAATGCACGTTGGTTATAGGAAAGTCCATTCTTGAGATGCGAGCATCAGGTATAGAAAATGATTAGATGTGAAATATTTACCTGTAATTATGAAAGCATAATTAAAGTGTTTTGCACGTATCCACAACAAAGGCTTGATTCCTTTTGGGCACTTTGCTGTTCTTATTCTTCCCACCCTGCGTTTCCAAGGTCTCGCTTCTCTAAACTGTTATCTGCGTCCCCTCTATTCTAGTGGCTTCTTCAGTTGATCTTCTGTGCAGAAATGCTGGGGAAAAAATGCATATTCACTATGGTTCCTCTAGTACTAAGCCAGTGTTTTTTCAAAGCAAGATGTGAAGTCTAATTGGAAGTGTGCTCTCAGTGCATGTGGACATGTAGCATAACTGACGTACGTGGCATCACAGACGGAATTGGCAGCCTTCATCGCTGAATGTACTGCCAGATGCTTGTTAGCTGGTGTAAGTTGGAGTGACCTGCCCTCGCAGTGTGCAGGACCATTTTTGAACTATGCTCACATTCTCTTTTACGAAGACTTTTATTAATATGGGCAATCTTAGCTCTGTTTGTACTAATTAAATTTTCATCTTGAAACATACTGCACAATTTGTGGATGGAACACTTCCTTTTGCCTTTTGAACTTTGAATTTCCTGGGGCCAGCGGGAGCCCGGAGCCAGAGAGATGCTGAGAGAAGAGTAAGCACATATGAAACTTCCCTAAGGACTGTTCTACTCGCCAACTATTTTCAGCACACAGGATTTACTAAACTGCGTAATGGTTAGTGAAGGTAGATAAAGTATAAAATGTATTTTCTTTTTTTAGTAAGTACTTTTCCAAATATTTTCCCTTCTTCCCTAAAACCCACATAAGCATCTGCGAGATCTTAGGATGAAGGGGCAGTTAAAAGAGCATGTGCGGGAAGACTTGGACTTACCTGGAAGGAAATGTAGTAAAAGAAAAATGTTAGAAGGTGGTGGGATTCATAATCAGAAAGGAACAGGGGGGTATATCAAGGAGATATACAAGTGCATATAAAACTAGGCTCCATCAGTTCTGTTGCTTGAATTTTGTTTCTGTGAGAAATGAGACTTGTGACCTAACCTCAGTAATGGCATGGAGGGAATGGATGCTCTAGCTAAGAGCGATGTGTATGGAATGGCTGTTCTCTTCTGTCACACTTGCCAGTACAATCTTTTCTGTCTCTCCTGTGCCATCTCTAGGCTGCTTCTGAAAGAAACTGCTGCTTAAATAACTGCTTTGGTGAAGTTCAAAGGAAAGAAATGGGTGACATATGGGGTAGGGGACGGTCTATCGCTTTAGTAATTGTATTCCATTGCTGTCAACTTCTTTAGAGCACTAAATGTTTTTACTGAAGCTCTTATGGACCTTAGTTGGGCAGTCTTTGGGATGTTTCTTGTAGTCATTCTCTTACACAAATTGATCAACTGTTTATGCTTTTTCCTTTTCCTTCAGGTCTCTGTATGTCACAGTGGGTTGCTTTTGCTGTGGTCAGGATTTGGCTCCAAGCTACAATCCACAGACCTTCCAAAGCTTTTCTATTTTAAACCTTTCCTCTGCAGAGCTCCCAGCTCTGTTTTGATCTATATTAAACTTCAGCTGCTGCTACGGTTATTCTATGGGAAATCAAAATACATGGAATAGTGATTTTTTTTTTTTAATCCCCCCCCCCGCCCCCCCCCAAATCAGGAAAGTAGGAAGACAGGGCAAGGAAGAGAGAACATGTACCTGTTTATTTCATCCCTTCCTGATGGGTCAGGATACAATGTCAGTTGTTGAAATAATTCCCAATTTCACCCATACTTTACTTGGTTCAAGTTTATTTTCAGGTGATCTCATATCAGAGTATGTGTTAGTCTTGGGGAAGGGCTGAGGTGTTGTTGATGTTATTTCCTTTGCTAGATCCCAAATAAGATTTCTTCACCAAGGTCCCTCTTGCTCTTGGGAAAATGGGTAGCTGACCGATTTGCATGTAACAGCACTTTGAAATCTGACAAAGGATGATTGAGTGGAATTGTAAAACAGTCCCCAGACCTTTGAATCTTAGGTATCTCAGAAGTATTTGCTTCAGCAGATGTTTCTAGTCATTGTGTCTGTAGTTAAATCTTGGCATATTGCTGTATAGAGGAACAAATATAATGAATTTCTACATATAAAAAATATATAAATTTCTTCTTGTAACATGCAGTAGTAAAGATTATTTATTTCCTTTATATGCCAAAAGAGAGACAGTGAGTTCCACTTTTCTTGGCAGCATCAGAGTCAGTTCATAAGTCTTTCAACCCTAACATACCATCCAAAAATATTTTCTTTTAGTGCGGGTTCAGCATCTTGTCTATCTAGACATATATAACATTTGGGAATGGGCCAGCAAGATGGTCTGTCCACTCAGGTTTTTCCACTGGATACAGATCCTGCTTTAAGATGTTGAATGACTCCCATGAGAAAGAGTTCAAAATAGAAACAAAACCGTACTTTATTTGAGTTAAGATAGCACCTTCTCCTTTTGCAGCAAGAGATGCTTGTGCTGGTCTGCTATTAATATTCAGTATGATTAGATACATTTCCAAAAAAACTTCCAGTTGAGTGTCAGTTTTATATGTTGTCTTTAAAGACATGATGAAACAGTAGTAAATTAATCAGGTCTAAACATATTTATGTTAGAGCTGAATTAGAGTACCAGAAAATTATTCTTGTATTCTCCTCTTCCTTTCATGTTGTTGTGATACACGGAATATTCAGACAAGGCTGTGCTAGAAACAGCGTGTGGGAAGAGCTTTTGCATCAGTAAGACCGCTGGCGTCTCTTACAGCCAGTGCCTATGGATGGCAGAAGCCGCAGGGAGGCAGCAGGGAAGGGGGAACTCCAGCTCACATAAAGGCACACGGGGTCTCCCGAGAGCAGGTGATGGAAGCAAAGCCTGGAATCAAGCACAGCCCTGCAGGGGATCCTCTGACAAGAGGGAAAGTTGTAGATAAGGCTTCTCATTTTTATTCAGTTTTCCCTTGTTGTTCTGATTTCTCTCATTTTATTTATCTTGTTTGATATTCTTTCAAAACTTTTTTTTTTCTTGTGTTTCGAAGCCTTTCAGTAATCTTTGGCGAGTTCTCTATAGGAGAAGATCCGGGCAGATACACCCCAAAGCAGTGCTTCTCTCCAGGTCTGGTCACAGTTTTGTGCAGCCAAATGCTGTGGTGGGTCTGCTCAAAATGTCCCTGCTTCTAGTCAAAGTTTCCTTCTGAGCTCAGCGAGCTGTTGCAGAATTGGTGTAAAGCAGAAGCAGTGCTCAATGATATGTAGTTCTTAAAGAAAATGATGTCTGCCCCATATCTACCTAAATTAGAAAAAAGAAAAAGCCCAATCTTCCCTCAACTTTATTTGTTTAATAAAAAAAGGTTCCAAGAAATAGATCTGCATAAATCCCTTAATATCTTGCAAGTTTGAGCTTTTCAGATGCTGTGTTCATAGACAGTGTGAGGAACATTTTCAGCAAGGTCTGTTTGGAGAAACAGGAATTTTCACAATTACTATAGCCAGTTTAACCAGCCCAGATAAGTAAGGTGGGCATGTTCTGTTCTGATTGCTTCAAAATCAGGTGGAATATTCCCCCCTCCCATAGGTTTTACTTCTATTTCTGTGGGGCAAAAGGGGAACAAATTCTGTGATGGTGATGAGGCTTTGGGCAACCTGGTCTAGTGGAGGGTGTCCCTGCCCGTGGCAAGGGGGTTGGAACTGGATGATCTTTGAGGTCCCTTCCAACCCAAACCATTCTGTGATTCTATGAAATAAGTTGAAAATGTCTGTTAGGTTATTTGCTGTCAGTCATAGAGAAGAAAAGGAGACAAGACTGTAGTATCTCCTTTCAAATTTGTAAAGTTTATGTAGGAAATAACATGCTTGAATAAAAAAAAAGTCACAATTTTGTGGCAGATCTAGGATCACATAGGTCCCCAGGTAAGAATATTTTGAAAATCTGTCTTACGTATTTACTCAACTATATATATGTATCTTTATTAAGAAAATATTTTAACTACTGTATTGGCAAATTACAAGTAAAAATTAAAGAGCTTTTCAAATTTGTTTTACTTGCTGCTGTTCAAAAGATCTACATGTGTCTCAGTCCCATGTGCACAGAGCTTATTTAGTCTGTCATACAGCTTTTTTAAATGGGGGAAAAGAATCCCAGCCCAAACTGGCTGGATCAGCTGCAGAAGTAAAAGGCCCTGTTCTGGAAACGCTGTCGCTATGCCAGGTGCGCTGTAATTCTCCGATTGATCCTAACAACATTATTGTTGAGCTTTGGGGACTGGTTAAGATTTAGTTTAGCTTTGAAATTCATTTTCCAATAATATCAGCAGTAACAGCAATAAAATTTTGTAATGCATTACCTGCTAGTCTCATTACAAGAATTAGGAAAGTAAACAAAGAGGATGACAGGGACCGAGTCAGGGCAAGGTAAGCCACCAAGGGAATGCTCTAGAGAAAATCCTTCAGTTCTTAGGCAGCGCAGATAATATGGCTCTACTGGTTTCCTTCCTGTCTGTCTCTAACAAGTTGCTGCTTAAACTTTGTAGAAGAAAGCTAATAAATAATTGGCTGCAGGCGATTTGATTCGGGTGAGTTTGGTACCACTTTATCACCCAGACAGCAGTCAGATGCACAGCTAACAACTTGATTGGCAAACTGATGTACGTGCTCTTCCCCAGGCCGTGTCGCTGGAAGAGCCCTGGATGCTTTGTGCTAGATTGCTCACCTAAAGGTATGCTTCTGTGAAAACCCTAGGGGGAAAAAAGGTCACTTTTGATTAAAGATCATGTACAAATGAAATCATCACAGCAAAATTTCTTGATTCAGAAATACTAAAATACAGAATTAAAGCAAAAAGAAAGCAGGAACGAGCAACATCTTTATTTTATGATTATCCATTGCGCTCTAATGTTTACTCAAACATTGAAATCACAAAGCCCTTTAAAGTACATATTCAGAACAAAAATGGTTAATTAGTTAACAGAGATCAGTTTAATGTGCATATTCCTGAATTGTTAGTTTTCTTTGTTTTTTTTAGTTAAGCCTGCCTAGGCATGTTAAATCCATTCACCTGATTTGTAAAGTTTGAGATACTGTTAACGATATGTTGAGGGAATACAGTCCGTTGTGCAGGCATGCTAGTAGCAGTCAAGCTTATTGGTGACATGAAAGATGAATTTTATCAGAAATAATGAATTTGCATTGTGGGGATGTGCTAGAAGAACCTGTGTTTTAGTATTTGTGAAAAGTTTTGAGAAGGCCAGTTTTATTTACTTACATCTTTTAGTTAAAAATAGAGGTAAAAAATAGGAAAAAACCAACCCCAAAACCTGGTTCCTGATGTCATCAGACACACAATAATTATTGGTTTCCGAAGCATTTCCCTCACTTTCCCTGTTCTGTATGCAGCAGCAAAGGCAGCAGGGATGGGGAAGGGTGGACCAGAGATGAGTTTGTTGTGAACATGAGGTAGCAGTTGTCCATGATGGTCCTTGGGATGCCGGTTTCCTCTGGATTTATTGCTCCAGTTTCTTTTTTTCCTAGTCGGTTATTCTGCTCCGTTGCAACATTCTTTACTTCCGTAACTTTCTGATACACTCAGTAGTGAGGGAACTGCTTGTTAATTTTAGGAATCACTTTAAGATTAAAAAGCCCGCGTCTTTGTGAAATGTGTTTTATGAAAATGGTTATTTTTGATCTTCATGCATAAAACCATAGCTAGGGGGAGGTAATATCACATATTAGGCCTGTTAGATTAAAGAAGCAACAGTCTTTTCAGGTTTAAGCAATGCCAGTTGGCTTTTTCCAGCTCTAGTAGTCTATGTAGAAAAAAGCCCACCTCTCCCTGCAACTCTGCTTCTTGGTAGCCTTGGATCACCAGAGCTCCAGAAAGTCTTCATTGTCTTTCATGACCCGCTTAAAAATTTCTTTCATTTCACCTAATTTCAGACAGTGAAAGTTTTTTTTTTTTTTTTTCCCCCTGAAATATTTGTTGATTTCTCGGTTCCAGTGAGGATTTTGTGAATAACTGATGGTAAGGTTGGCTTGCCCTCCCTCTGTGTTCCTCTTGCTGTGCGCTTTATTCATAGGAGTAATTCCGTTGATTTTAATGAAACTTCCTGTATAAATGGGATGTTCATCAACATATTGATGACACAGACCAAGAGTGTTTTAAAGGAATATCTTCTACTGAAAGCTGGCGTATGTAATTTTTTACCCTACAAATTGGGATCCCATTCTATGTAGTAATGAGCTCTGCATGTCCAAGAAATGTGTACTTATTAATTGTGTATATCTGTGTATATTAGAATATACATTTCTATGAACATATAGAGAGGCTGCACTACACTCGTGCTGGATGTTATTAATTCATTAATGGAACATTCACTGATTGTAATGCTGAGAGCTGTATAGTTGCACCAAGGAATGATTGGGGATATTTTAATGTGTTTATAGCCTTGTCAAACCACTCCAGAGTAAGGAATAAATACATTCAGTTTTTTTGCTTTGCAATCAGTGCTCCTTATTAAATACAGTTCTGTCACTGTAATGAAAGAAAAATTAAGTAAACCTATAAAAGCTTATGGATTTAAGGGAACTAAGAATTGCCTGTTTTAATCTGATAACCTTGTATACTGCATGTTTTTTAGTGTTGTGTGGTTTTACTTCTGTTTCTTCTTTTTATATTGTCTGATATAGATAACAGTCCTGGATGAGACATGGACAGTATTCAGGCGGTACAGTCGTTTTCGAGAAATGCATAGAACTTTAAAACTGAAGTACCCAGAGGTAAGTTTTGGTAAAACTTCTTTTGCAGAAAAGGGTGGAGGTAGAGATGTGAAAATAAGGTTTTTTTGAAAGATGTTTATTCAAAACCCAATATTCCTCTCAGCTGTATGCTTCTAGTAAGATTGGCAAGTCCTTCAGCAGTTTAAAGCTCCAAGGCTGCTAGATACAGGATGGAAGTTGCAGTGAAACTGTTATGCCGTGTGCTGCCTCTAGCCAATAATTCCCTTTACTGCTGACTGGCGGCGTTCCCTGGAGGTTGCTGTTTTGTTCATTGCGAGATACCGGCAGTCAGATCATGTCATCTTGACAACTCCTCATTTAAAAGAAGACCACAGATACCCTTTTGTAATAGTTGCTTCCAGGTTTCTGCAAAATGGGAAATTGATCTTTCTGACCACCTCGGAGACTCTGGGCATTCAGGATATGAGGAGTTGTGCCTGACAGAGCTTTAGTTCATTGGAGTGAGCGTTTATAGAATTACACTTCTTGGTTTCCACATCTGACTTTTAATTATTAACATTTTGCTTCCTTTCTACTTGTTCCCTTGGATATTAGTAGAAGTAAATCATTGAAGCGATGGAAGTGCTCCTGTTTTGACAGTTAGCACAAGTAAAAAGCCTGGGCCATATATTCATGGGCAATATATTAAAAAACGTTATTATGCTTCAGAGAGAGATAGATGCAATAGTGTGCAAATGCTTTCTTGCTCTTCATTGACGTAATCTTAAAGCTAAAAACTAATTAAGCATGGAACAACCTTGAATTTTAAAGAGTAAAATAGGTAGATCTGTTTTGTGGAGATCCCGGGGCTTAGGATCATTCCCATTCCAAAACAATATGAGAACCAGAAATTGAAACTACCACTCACCAAATATCTAAGGAAAAGTTTAAAAAAAAGAGAGGGAGAAGAGAAAATTAGGTCATCTTTCTGATTGTCAGAAAATTTTTAAAGGTAAAAATGAGTTTTGAATGGAAAATTGAAATGTTCTCTTTCCACAAATGCTTTTAAAAAATATTACTTGTGAACGAACATCAGTATCATATTTTTGATTTGAATGAATTGCCATTTCCTCTTAGATGTTAGTCTGTCAACACTAATATCCTAATTGCATCTAACTCTCTTTTAAAAACAGCTAGGCAGTCATCCAGTTGAAATAGAAAAGGGCCAGCTGAATCCCTCTGCAGACCCATCTTCCTCGTTTAGGAAAATGTGTTTGAGTAGTTTTTTTTTCAGAGTCTGTTATCGGTCCTTGACAATACATTGAGGAGCGATTGAATTTGGCTTTTACAATTATGTCAGAGGGAGATCAACTTCTTTCTTGTATGTAGTAATCAAATTCAGGAGGAATCTGATGTTCTTAAAGGCGCTATTAAATTGTCCCATGTGCTGCAGCATATTGATGTCGCCTTTTTGAATCAAGCATTTGTGATTCATGGTACAAATGCAGGCTTTTTTGGTGTTACAGGAGGGAGTAGTGGGGTTTTTTTGTTTGCTTGTATTGAAGAACCATGGGAACATAGGAATGGTATTACTAGGTCGAAATAAAGACCAGCATCCGGGACCATACAACTGAGAAAAAATTCCAGCCTAGAGCAAAGGTACATAGTTTTCTTCATCTTGGCATCTTCCCAGCTGATGAAGTTGTTTTTGTCATAATTAATAGTTCATGATTACATGATGAATATATTTCCTGTGAATGTTATCTATGTTTTCCGTTCTCTACACCGCTCACTTTATAAGTATCTTAATTTTTTTATTTATTTATTTTTGTTTAGCTTCTTCCCTCTGCGGTCATGCTTGCAAGGTCAATACGTTCTCTAGTTTAGTGTGCCATTTGTTTCTTATTGACATTCTGTGTTGCCATATGTCTGTATCTTAGGTAAACTTATTGTGATTCACATCTAGTACATTAACAGAATTATTGGTTTAACTATGCAGATGAATACGTTTCTAATTTTCACATAGGAAATTGTGGTATGTTTTATTAAGTTATCTCTTCTCAACAGTTTTTGTAAGTTGGGGCAAATAGCAAGTATTACAAGTTTGACAATGTAACTTTCCGTGAAATACGATACTCTTTGGAGAAGCCTAATAAAGTGTTTTGGCTTCTAATATACTTGAAAGAAATGTTTAGTCATGTTGCTTTCTGAAACAATAGATCTATAGCTTTAGTAATATCTTCTTCCAGCCTTTATCGAGCCTCCACTTCACAACAACCTTCAATAAATTATCAGTGAGGTTCAAGTATACATATCTTTGCTAAGTACAAAGCACGTGAAAGCTCAGGAGAAGCGAGGTAGGTATTCGATCATGTCATCTACTGCTTTTACATAGCTGCAGTCACTTAAGTACTTTTGTTTTGGAAACCCATGCAGCACTGCTGTCTTCTCTATTTTACATAGTAGAGGCTGGTGTGTTGTGTCCAATCCTGCTTTGAGACTTAGGGCACCACAAGGAAATGGCAAGTTTGTGGGCAGAAGAAACCTAGCTAATACGCAGTTGGTTTCTTCTACTTGTCAGCATTTCTGCAAACTTCTGTGTCCTTGTTTATCAGAGGGGAAGAGCACCTTGTGATGGATGAAACACATAATACCATGTGCTGTAGTAAGGATTTGGTGTTTGTTTTCTTTGAAGGCATTTCATTGTCAGTGTTACATATGTGAATGATCGATGGGTTCCCATATTTTTACCTTTATTTAAAATAGCCTGAATTTATGGTAATTTTGGATTAGTTTTGCAATGTGAGTGGGAGTTCAGTTTGTTTGGGAAGTTGAAAATCATCTGTCTGTTTCTGCTTATCTGTCATTGACCTAACTTAGGATTCACTATGATGCTAAAATGCGTTTTAATACCAAACTTGGTAAACTTGTGTCCTTAGTTACTGTATGTTATTCCAAAGAAACTTGATCCTTAAAAGCAATGTTATCAGAATCCATCAGAGTTTAATTTTATTTTGCATAGTTCACCTTCCAAGTCTAAATTAATATTTATAATGAACAGCGAAAATACTGTGGACGTGTTTAATGTATGAGTGTCCTGCTTTTAGAAGTGAACTTTACAGCTCATTAGTTGCTCAGCTCTGAGTTACTACATCAGTATTTTAATAATTTGCTGATCTTGCATTTCGTGTTGCTGCCACTGAATTCCCAAAGGAATGTATTGGCAAACTGATTTATTAGGAAGGTTTGAAAAAAAGAGAAAAAAAGAGTATCTCTTTCAGAAGCAGAAACTATCTAATGTCTTCCAGTCTTACAATATGCCATATATTTTATATACCTGCACATTTCTTCTAATGTAATTAGGTGGCTCCTGATAACTGCATATCTAATTGAAATGTGTCACATGCAAATTTTGAAAGACTGAAGAGGCTGCAGCAGGGTGAGATTGTGCCAGTGGCAGATAAGTACTGAGCATTTAACAGTGCCTATGTTTTTTTAGGTCTGCACGATTGTCATTTACCCAGCCTCAGCTTTCTTAACGCTACTAGAAAGTTAATGACTCTCTTACTATTTTTGGAATTGCAGTTAAGACCATACTTGGCGTTCAGTTGCAGTAGTCTCTGTAGTGAATATGCTTTTTGTTTGTTACTAGTCAGAAACAGGAGCAAATGGGTTCTTCTACTAGAGAAGTGAGAACTTTCAGAGTAAGATTCTCCTTTTTTTTCCTCCTCTTCATCTTTTCTTATCAGTTCACGGTTTTGAAATACTACCAGAGTGCTGGTTTCTGCAGAAAACCTTCTCTTCCTGATCCCCATCTTGCTGTGAGGGAAAACTAATTCTCCTCTCTCTCTCAGTTCAGCAAGTTCAAGCGATGCGCTGTTGTGATGGCCAGTGCTCCCTTCTTCTTAAACGCTTTCTTGTCTCTTCCCTCTTTCAAAGGAGAGCAGAGGAACAATTGTCTATTTGTCTTTCCCTACCCAAATCCAAGGTTTATGAAGTCCCTTCTTCATGTGGGAGTCCTTAATTCCCGCTTGCATCCAGGCGTCTAAGCCAGGTTTTGTGGGGCTTTCACTGTAGGCTCTGCTTATGGAGTTCCCTGTCAGTCTTCTTGAAACCTCTTTCCGTCTGCATAAAAATCTCTACCTGGTGTTAAGGGAAGCACGTACTGTCGAGGCGGTTTTATTACTAACAGTGATTCTCGACTTAAAATATTAGTAAATCCATGGAGAGCTGCCAAAGAGAAGCTAAAAGGTATGCTTGCATGTATACATTCATTCATGGAGATAAGGACGTAAGTGTGTAGGCAAGATTTCTGCAGGAGTGCCAAAGCTATTGCCTTCTAGCTTATTTAACAGAATGTAATAAATTGTGTATTTGTATTTGACATATGGAGGTCTTTGATGTATGTATCTTTCACAGCCTAAAGCACAAAAGGACCGTTTAATAATTTTTAAAGATTTTTCGTTCATAATTTAGCCACCTTACCCTTCTGCTGGTCTGGTTTTTGTCGTCTTACATGACTGAACACATGCATAATATCCATTTCCGAAACATCTATGTAAACTTAAACCTTCAAGCCAAATGGAATCTGCCTCAACCCCCATCTGCTCTTCCCACCAGGGACATGAGTGTGTGCGATATATTGCAGTAACGCATCAATATCGTGAATCTCGGAGTTTGGGATTAGAGGCTGTTTCTTGGATGGCAGGGTTTTTCAGGTACATTAACTATTGGACAGTAAAGATTGTATTTTATAACCATTAGGAAAACATGCTGTCTGGATTCTTTTTTTTTTTTTAGTGTAGTGTACTGGAGGAAAGGCTCTCATCAGTAGTGTCAATGAGAGTTATATATTCCTTCTTTTTATTTCTGAAGATAATATCCTCTGCATATCAAAAATCTCTGTTTGACAGTATCATTCTGTTTGAGTGAACTCGAGGCTCTTCTCAGCTGGAGGAGTTAACAGGCTGCTCTTTGCTTTGCATACCTGCAAGAATCGCATGAAACTCAGAGCGGAAAATATTTCTCAAGTTTTTCAGGATTAGTATGTGAATGTTTTTGAAAATATATTGAATTCAAAACATTTGTTGCAAGCTTATTTAAAAAATATTTTTAAATATTCCAGCCTTTTCGAAACTCAAAAGTAGTCTGTCCTATGCCCATTTTTTACTGGAAGTATTTTGCATCTCGGAAGAGAGACAAATGTTATGTATCTCAGTGAAGCCAGTTCCTATTTCATCCATCCATACTGCCCGCAAGCACCCAACATATTATGTACATGTTTGCTATTAAAATAGAACAGACACCAGTTTTGTAATCCTTTCTTAAGTTCTTGTTAGAGTCTTTGCTAATATTACTTGTTGTTCAGGAGTAATTCATCTATGTAACGATGAACGGAGAGGCACGAACTGTTCGTGTAACCACCACTGACTGATCTTGCTGTCCTTTTCCTTTTGCCTCCATACTCCTCTTGTGGGGGACAGCCAGGGAAGGATCTCCATTTTCTTTTTAAGTGGTCTTTACATCTGGTGCTCTTGAGAAGTAATTTGTGGAACAAATTTTCAACACAAAGTGCTGGCATGGATAAAGGTGAGGGGATGAGTTTGAGGTGAAGCCATTAATTTTAGAAGAGCATCCTTGGATTCTGGAGGAGATTCTCTCCAGGATCACTGACAGAGAAATGCAATTTTTTACTAATTTGAAGACATGGTTGGTGGGGGTTTGGGGATTTTTATTCACAACTCCCTCACACCCCACAGTCTCAAGGATGATTAGACAATTTCTGTGTATTTATGCAATTATTAAATTATTTTTAAAAGTCTTAGCAGAGATGCAGAGTTTTCCCTCCTAAGGAAGAATAGAAATAGGGAAATTAAACCAGGAACAGAGCGTTAAGGCAGCAGGCTTATGCAGAGCGCTTGGGGCAGCCTTTCGGCTGGGATCTTGGCTGTCTGGCTGCTCCAATTCTGGTTTGTAACTGTGCAGCTGTAGCGTTTCATTAAATGTAAAATTTATGTTAATCTCCTGGGATTACTTTGAAAGGGAAAAGGATGAGGAAGCAATAACTTTGAGGTACTTGGCTTGCAGGGCTGACGAGCCAGTTGCCATGTAACTAGTGAGCTCCTGGAGCTTAGGAACTGCTTTGGCAGCAGAAGTCAAAAAAGCTTGTTGCATCAGAGCTGGCCAGCCTGAAGCTCTGCGGGTTTTACCATTGGATTTTTCTCATTTACTGGCATCAGTAACTGTATATTTAATTAATATATAAGGTTTAGGTAGTATGCTTACATTGAATGCAAAATTCTGGACATTTGGATGCTTCTAGTGTTCAATTCTAAGTAGTATAAAGCACTGTAGCTGTAAGTAACTGCAACTAAAAACTTCTAAGACGATATTTAAAATGAATTTGTTCTGAAACCTGCAGTGCTTACGCCAAAGCCTTGATCCTGCAGTGACCAAAGTCCCAGTCCCTTCACAAGTTCAATGCTTGTTGAGATTGATGTTTAGAAACTCTTGTGACCGAGAAGCAATTTAAAATCATGGCATAGCTGTACTAGAGAGAGCAGGGTGTACCGTACAGTAATGAACATGACGGTACAAATCTTGCTACGAATGTTACCTCATTATTTTAGAAAGTTTAGGTTTGTCTGTATATGGATTCTTAATTCAGGCTCTTTCAGCCCCTAGGAACTCCACAACCCCTGGTGACCATAGTCTATGACTATTTTATGATTTATTTCTGGTTTTGAAAATTTGATCCAGTGAAGAAATAAACTTGTTGATATGTTCTGCCTGGTCTGGAAGGATGTTTCTGGATTTTAACTAGCAAATTTGGATTTTTTTTTCTTTTTTAAATAATCAATATTATGTACTGTAGTTTTGTTTTTTATACAATGGAAAAACGTAATAGGAGTAACAAATTTAATATGACAACCTTAGGACAAACACCAAGAATGCATAAACAGTCTAAAAGCTCCCCCCCCCCCCCCCCCCCCCCCCCCCCAAGAAACTGTATATTTGGGCACAGATTAAAATGAAAATTGTTTGCAACATTGATGTGCTTGTAAATAGCAAATGCCATGATTTGTATTAAAATAATACCTCTGGCAGAATTGTAAGTATATAGAAAAGCATCTAGAAAATAGTTTTTGAAATAGAAATCCTAAACTAATGGCAGACCTTAATTTTTACTTTCTAGCCTGGAACTTTGCTAGCCTTAGTAATGTATCTTTCCATAAATATTGAAAGAAAAATAAAGCAGTAATTTTTAGAATACGTATCTGTGTGTAAACCATATAATACTATTATACAAGCATGTGATTATAACCTTCACCTTTATTCAGTACAAATTACAGTAATTATGGTATAGATAATTTTAACATTCATATTCTTGTCACCTACAACAGCCAGGAAGTGCATACACAGGAAACATATTTTGTCACACATTTCCAGCTCCCATTCCTAATTATATTATGTTCAGAGCATTCCAAAAGCCTGCAGGTTTATATATATATATATAGTACTTCCATATCAGCTTTGCCACAGAAGTGATTTAAGAGAGAGATCCTTAAATGCCTCATCTGGCCTTTCTTTCTGCAGCCCGAGACTTCGGGCTGCTGATATTTTTAAAAGAAATTTTAGGACTTTGCTTGGTACATCAGTCTACAAATGAACAGGAGAATTTGTTCCTGTAAGTAAAGTGTGAAAAACATCGCTGCTAACCATAGCATGTAGTTCAGTGCAAGTTTGATTACAGGGAAGTGTATTTATTCCATGTAGTCTCTCTGAATTCATAGCTGCTAACCAGGACTGGAGCATCTGAGACACAGCAAACCCCCTGGCATATTTGCTTTCAGCATAATATGAAATTCCCAGCCTGTTTCTGGTGGGAAAATGAATTCTGTGTGAATTTCTTGTGATAAAACTGAATGTGAATGTGTAAGACCCTTGTGAAAGCCTGGCTTTGGGATTAATTTGTGATTATTGTTGCTTTGGGTGCTAGATTTGTGCAGCAAAGTTTTTTTTCTTGGCTTGGTACTGAAATACAGTTTCTCTCTATCTCTTCCTCCTTCCCCTTCCTCCCTCCTGTGTTTTGGTCGATGATGAGACCTGGGGTCTTTTTGGTCTGTCCTGAGCAGCTAATGAAACCTGTGAGTTTCCAAACGGTTCTCTAGGAAAATACAGTTAGCTTTATAGGTCTTCTGATAAATTCAGCATGAGACAAGATTAACCTGCAGGCAGACATCAAATGCTGGGTTTCATTGATTGTGCTGTGCAAAAGTCTTATACATTAATAATGTAGAAATTGAAAAAAGAAGCATTTGGAGAGGAGTGACTCCTTCGTCTTATAATTCACAAACCATTTGACAGAATGGCTTTGATTGCTTGATAATCTGATTTTCAAGGCTCTGCTCAATTATCTAGTGAATTTGCATGATACCAAATATTCATGTTGTTTTATCAGTAGAATAGTTGCAGATGGATAACAACTATCTGTGAGAGAGGAGTGCATCTGAGAAGAACAATTCCTAGACAATGTAACTTGAGGTTTAGGTGCTCGCTGAGATTCAGCCATTTCTTAGCTGCTTCTGACTGAGTACAGGTTTGGGGAATGCCTTAAGCTGCAGCCCTGTGTCTCTGTTTTCTTCCTGCTTAGTGAAAGGCAGAGGGGAGGATTGGAGGGTTTGTTCTTTTTTTTTTCTTTTTTTTCTTTTTTTCTTTTTTTTTTTTTGATGATTGCCTTGTTTTGGAGGACTTTTAAGACTTGAGCTCCATTAATCATTAGCTGTTATTGACACTCTTGCTATCTTCTAAGGGTTTTGTGAAGAACAACTTGTTCTCACCGTGTTGGTCGGGGACATGCTGCTAGATTAAGTAGACGTTTCAGGTAGAATCCATTGGTTTCAGTTGATTTAGGTTATGATGACCTAGCTCTAACTCTAGTTTTTGTGAGAACATCCAGGTTAATTTGAAGAAATAGCATAGAGGCTAGCAAAACCTCTCTGGTTCCTACTGTTGCATTTTTTTCCTTACACATTTAGACAGTATTACTGACACAAGGGCAGATGTGAAGCTGTTATGATAAACTTTATTCACTGCCTAATCTGGAGGATTATACCAAACTTCTCTTAAGCTTCACGTGGCAGTCTCTGAGCAGGACGTTACAGGGTTGTCCTCTCTTTGGAGTCACTGAGAGAATGGACAGGGAAATACAGGTTGTGGATTTGGCAGTACAGGAAGGATATTTAGCTGTTTATTTTGGCATCGCTATATTAAACAAATGTGTCACTTGTTATCTAAATGGGATTGAGATACAGGGGACTGTTAACTGATGAGCCCCCATTCAGGTAAGACTGATGTAGTCTGCAAGAAAGAAAAGCTCCTGAAAAAGTTTGCCCCTCCCTGTGTTTGACAACAGTTGTTACATGTTTTAATATACATTTATGGCTTATAGTTTATCTAGCTGCTCTTGATGACTCAAAGATGATACGTATTCTACACTGAGGTGTAGACCTTGCCATTCATGCTTTTGGGGTGCAAAGGTTAAATTTAAGCACAGTTCTTTGTCTCTGTAGGCCCCATTTGCGTTCACTATAGAGAGATCAGTGCCTTCACGTGTCATTTCAGAGCATCCGAGCTGAGTCTCCTGCCCTGAACTTCCCACTGGAGGATCCCACACAGCTGCCAGGGAGCAGCAAGGTTGGGGTTGTTCCACAAGGGAAGACAAGCCGGGAGCTGAGGGTGGCTGCAGCACAGGTCACAGCGGGGACCTCGGTGGCCAAGGCGCAGCCCAGCAGTACCTGAGCAGGGCCAGGACGGTGATAGCAACCACTCCGGTTGACGGTCAGGGGTCAGCTGGCAAGGTGAGGTGACAAGTCAGGTCCAGGGTCCAGCCAAGAGAGGCCTATTACTGGTGAAACATTGAGAGCCACTAATTGTAACTGCAGCGTTCTGTTGTAAATACCCCCCTTTTTAATATAAGTTAGGTTGGTTAAATGGTGAATTTGCTTTGATAAAACCCAAAACAGCAACAAAAAAAAAACAACCAAGCCCCCAAAAAAACCAACACCAAAACCAACCTGATGGTTAGCATCGCTACAATCTACAGGAGACGTTTTTTATCTAAGTGTCTCTTATAAATATTAGTTTATCATGTTCCTGCTGATGAGCTTTCAGACTCGACAAGGCGAATATAATCTTGTGTTTCTTAATTAAAAATTGATTGACTTTAGAAGAAAGGAAGAAAACAAATTTCTCAGACCTTTGCAGCTCATAGTACTAAAAGAGTTTTTAAAAGCCTTTGGTTTCGTATTCGCAATGAGATCTTCCAGTAGGGCTCTGAGGATATTTTCTTGACTGCTGTAATGTAAATACATTTTAAAAAAAAAAATCTGGAAGGGTCTTTTACCATCTGTCTCTGCAACACAGAATGTACAGAAGGCTCCATCTTACAAGAGAGAATTCTTTATCCCGCTACAGAGCCCAAAGCAAGAAAGCCCAAGCAGTAGAATTTATTAGACATCCCTGCATGACAAAAATCAATAAAATACAATCTCTTGTGGTTTAATATGAAAATAAACATAAAGAAGCAGCGGCTCTCAAGAAAAATATTGAGCTGCAGGTATAGAATTGAAAATTTCAAGAGGAGAAGACTGAAAGTCGAGGATGTTGTCCAGTTTACTGTAGGGCATATTTCAGAACCAAAGCCAGGAATAATAGTGCGGAGGGGGCAAGCTGTCTGGCCACGTCTGAAAAACAAAATTCGTTATGGGGCTGTTGGTGATGGTGATGAAAAAGCACACTCTTCATGGGTGACAAACTTCAGGAGCCAGTCTTAAAAAAATCAATGAATTCATGGTTATCTATAAATGGTTATGATGCTGTGAATGATAAAAAGAATCAAAGCTACAGTGCTGTTTGGCCAGTTTCTTCTGTATTGAATTTATTATTTTCTATCGTAGTTGTAGGTACTACTGGGTATTAATGATACTTTAAGGTTTTTTGGTGTGCGGTGCTGTTGGCAATGCGGGCACTCTGAGGCTGTTTGAGTGTACACTCTGTATTTTCTATGAAATGCTTTGAATTTCTTTCCAGCTGCATCTGAACGCTGCATGTCCTGGTCTTGTTATGTCCCTTTGAAAAAATTCAACAAAGCTTTAGCGGTATTTTTACATCCTTAAATGACTCACTGTACATTCAATTCTAACTCCAATTTTATTTTTAAATCAAGGAATAAATAAGAATACCTTTACTTTTGAGTTCAATTTTTGAATAGTACCAGTATTGTTAAAGTAATTGCAAACTACTGTGTGGCAGGGTTATATTTACATATGTAGAGTAGCATAATTTCCGTTCTTATACTACCTGAAGGCTCTTATGTGCTGTAACTCATTGTAAGGATGCTGTAAACAAAATAATAATTCCTGTGGTCTTTTAACTTTCCCCTGCTTTCCTGAGTTACTAAAACTTGTGGAGGTGGAGCAGCATCACTCATACACGGCCTCAGTGATGTAGTGCTTGTTGCAGACAGAACTGTTACAGCCTTCTGGAAAGCATCTGACAGACAATAATTGTGAAATTACTGACACATAATCCAAACCCAGATACTTGGAATAGTTAAACACGTCCCTGTTTTCTCCCCTGCCCCAAATAATGATGTTGACTTCGATACCATGGCATTTGAATCAAGCGTGTCTTTGAGTTTTCCATGTATATGTAGTATATACGTGGGTCTTGCTTTCTAAGCATTGCTTGATCAAGAAATTTTATTATCCTTGGAAACAAATATCTATTCTCACCCACGCCGTGCCTCTAGGGTCTCAAGAGCAGTGCTAAATAGGGTATTGCTCATGAAACAGATAGTAACAGTGATCTTTTGGTCCCCATCATTGATTTTTCTGTCCTGCAGATTCAAAATCCCATGCCAAGCAAACTCCTGAAAAACGTCTCTGTTAAGTTTATCACTTTTAGATAGTTATCTGTCATTTTAAGCTTTACTTAGTGATAGCAGTGATAGCGGGGGAAATCCCAATCTATGAGAGGTTTGCAGCTACTTTTTAATCCTGTGATAAAGCAGCTAGTTCTATAATGTCTGTAAGACTACACATAAGTGAAAAATTCTGTGTAACCTATGTGACTGTAAATCACTCTTACTGTTGGAGGGGAGACTAAGTAGTTCCTTTTATGCTTCCCATTTGCATACTTCCACTGCGTTTTCTCTAGTTTTATCGTATTAAATGACGCAGAAGGCGAGCTAACTTCTTCTAATCAGTCCGGTTTGTTGTGAGAGTTGCTGCTTTATATCTATAACAAATCACACTTAGAGGCATACCGCGTATTTGTTTGCAGGTGTATTTCTCTGTGACAGCTGTTCTTTAAGACCCTGAGATCTGCCATTAATTTTGAGTAGTCAGAAAGGCATCCATCTAGTCAGCAGTAGAAATTATTGCTGCTCTTTGATGAGTTTTCATTATTAGCATTTCTCAAAGGCAAGGGTGTCTGAAATTTATGGCATCAGTTGGCCACACGAGACAGGGATGTTTCATAAATGCTGCCAGATGTCACTGAGATGAGCTCGTATGCAACAAGCAAATCTTTTGGGGAAGAGCTGTTAAAACTGCAGCGGTGAATTCTGTCTGTGTCAAATGCTGCTGTGACTTCTCGGTGTGCAATCAAAGCGGCCTGATAGCCAACGCAGCATCATCGGGCATGTGATGCGGCGTGGGGCAAGGCTGTACGCAGCCACAACAAAGATGGTGTCTGCTGTGTGGCCCACCTTGTACTATTTCAGGGACACTTCCTTAACCTTGCTAGAAATCCCAGTGGGAAGATAATGCATCAAATCCCAAATTATTTCTGAAAGGAAAATAAACCCCACAGAGAGCACCAGAAAATGTCTTTTTTACCTTCTTTTTGAGGAGTGGGATTTGAGCCACCCATTGATGAAGATGGATTAATGTGTTGAGCTTTGAAGACATGACCTTGTAAACCCAGCGATTGTTGCCATTTCTTTAAAGAAATAACCAAGCACTGTGACCTGAGACTGCATGAAAAAAATTAATGTTTAGTTGGCAAAATCATGAGTTAAAAGTGTAGAGGGTGTGTGTTAAACTTGTCCATAGACTCTCTAGGTCAGCACGTACTCTTGTCTTAGACCATGATCTGCCACGTGGTACTGGTGTTTTTCCCCCGGAGACTTCTGTCTTGGGGCAAGGGATAGATGAACACAGGAGCAAAATCAAGGTTGCAAGGGCATGGTATGTTACGATTATTTCATGCTTATTTTCCAAATACATCTATAAATCATATTTAATTATTTTTTATTTGATTTTGACTGGTTTACATGTGAGAAAATTGTATCCTTTGGGTTGGTGTATGCTGTTTCTGCACCATATTATTCTGCCTTTCTACAGCCTGCATAGAGAACTTAGTATATTTTCTTTGCCATTAAGGGCCAATTTTTGTCCATTTTTCCTTGGTTGATATTCTTGAGCTATGCAGGTAGTGGTTTATATTTGGAAAGATGCCCTGGCTGTATTAGTTTCTGGTTTTCATAATAGAGATTAAAATCCCAAAGCTGCATAATTTTACAGAGCTGTGAAAGGTATGCATGAACTTTGATACATCCTATCGCTCACTTTTATAGTTGTTCTGTATTTAAACACTATTGTACTGCTTGTAATGAACAAAACGATGAAGTAATTTGTCAAATATTATGTTGACCATCGTTTATGGCTCTATTTTGGTACGTTATTATTCCGACTAGTCTAGAAATTGCTTTAAGGAAAAGAAAAACACCCCTGTAATGCAAGGTAACTTCTTTGACTGCAGTTAATTTGATTTTTCTCAGTAGCGGGAGGCAGACTAAATGGAGTTAAAATAACGTGATAAACAGTGGCCTCCACATCTCACTATAGCTCCAAAAATGCATATTGCATCTAGGTCGGCCTACTCGTTTAAAGGAGAAACTTTGATATGAGAACTTCCAAACCTTTTTGATAATTACAGATGATTGTTTGATAGGCAGGTGGGCACGATTCAAAGGCAGTGAGGCACAGTTAGTGAAGTGCAAAAGAGAAATCTTTGGTGTCCAGTCCTACTTGGTAATTTCGCCTTGTCAGAGGGAGGTTTTTGGGAGGTTCACAGGAGGTGAATTTCTTTTTTGTGTTCTTGTCCGTCTTCAGTGACAGATGAAGTTGAAATGCTCTTTGGAGAGACAGTTATGCCTGTCTGAGGAAGGTAGCTGGCAAGTGTGCCAGGAAAATCTTAAAAGTTCAGAGTTACCCAGAATTAGAGACAGCGAAGCTGTGAGAACTTGTGCCTCCTGTGAAGAAGCTCGTGCATTGCTGAATCTAGAGAAGATGATCTGAGGGGGTTAGTCACAGCCTCCAGACTTTGAGGGGACTTGCAACAGAACTGCATATATTTATGGGAGGAGACGTAAGTGCTTGTGCTCCTTGGCATAGGAGCCAGTGCCAGGAGTCTCAGTGCCAGTATTGCAGGGGAATGGTGTAGAGGAGGTGCCTATTTATATATGGGTGATGCTCCAGAGAGATCAGGAAGAACAAGGCAAGGAATTGTAGCCGGTCTGAGTGCAGTGGGGAAATTGCAGCATTGCTTGCCTGGCAGGTTAACCCTAGCAGGCTCTCAAATACACTCTGGCCTCAATGGGATGTGTTCTGGAGGGGATAACGTAGACCTGGCTCACCGGGCTGCTTGCACTAGGGGCCAGGCAAAAAGCCACATGCAAACCAGGAGCTGCTCCTGCCAGCCAGAAATGCAAAGGTTAAACTGGTTCTATGGGCAGGTAAACCTTTGGCACACAGCAAAAAGGATGGAGAGTAGGGAGAAAAGAGTATTCTCACGTACGTGGGGCAAACCAGCTTCCTCTCTGGGAAAAGGCTGTGTTGTAAAGGGATGGGAAACCCGGTTGTAGCATAAATTGTATTCAGGAGATACCAGAAACACACACGCACGCATACACCCCCCAAAACCCCCCAAACCCAAAACTCCAGTACGTCACTCTGCAGTATGGTCTCTCTTGTATTTGTCAGAAAGGAGATATTTGCTGACTGATTTATTTAGGATCTTTCAGAGTGGACTCCCTCAAGGAAGGAGATGCTCATTCCTTTGTGTGTATTTAAGTGAGATCCAGGCGCTGCAGCCTCTAGCAGCAAGGAGAGACAGCAGCAGAAAGCTGGATGCCTGCAGCTCTGACGAAGGAGCTGAGAGACAGCAGGGATGAGCCTAGAGCAGCTCCTCGGGTCTCAGAAACACTGCAAAGACCTGGGGAGGAGAGGGGCTGGAGCAGAGTCCACTTCCCTCAAAAGTGAGTGTAGGGCTGACTGTGGTAGGCTGGTGTCAGGGACCTTCTACAGGGACTCCTCTGCAGGGACCTTGTGCGTAGGAGAAAGGTTGCATGCAGCCTTTTTCCAGTTCTATTTTCTTTGATTTAGGAGGTTAATTAGCTTCGTTTGTTTGTTATAATAAATTGTGGGGTTTGTTGCTGTTTAAAAGCTGTTCTGTTTTCTCCAAGGAGTTGACTACATTAGAAGGTTGACAAAGGTCTGTCTCAGAGCTTTGGCTGATCCTTAGTTGCTTGGATATCCTGCCTCTGAGAATATCCGATCCCTCTCCCCTTCTGGCCGATTGTAAGGAGAATGATGTGGGAACAGGAGGTTTGGTATGGCAAATGGGCAGTGGAGTAAGAAGAAATAGGTAGATGATGGGGGGTTGGGGAAGCATAGCAATAAAATAGGGACAAGATGGAAAGTGGGGGAGAATATGTTGGAAGAGATGAAAAAACAAGTAAGGAGAGAATGTTAGAAATGGAAAAAGTAGGTGACAAACTGAATATCCAGAAAATAATCCCCTGGATATTCCCCCTCCTGGATTAGTTTATAATGGAAAATATTGTTTTTAATCTTCCTGTCCTCTGAGGGCATCACTTACCTATAGCACACATATTGGGAAAGCACTGTAGGGTTTACATGATGGAGGACTATGTTGTCGTCTTTTTTTTCTTTTTTTTAAAGGAGAATAAGTTTTCAGAGTTTTATTCCTTCATATTTGGAAAAACATCATTTGAACTTGAAATAGTTTAAGCTATATCACCTGAAAATGTGACTTAGGTGGTTTTTAAGTTAGTTTATTTTTTTAGTGGATAGTATATGTTCAAATGGGTTATCTTTGATCTCTATTGGATTTTTTTTTTTGTAGAATTTAAGTAGCCTTTATTCATTGTTAACTTTTTCCTTTTGCCTAAGGCTGTCTTATGAAATTGTGTAGAATAAGTGGTTTATTTTGGACAAAATACTAGTAAAAATATAGAAGTTAAACTTTTTTTTACCTTGTTGTCAAATTCCTAAATATTTAGTGCAAGTTCCTAGTTAAGAATACAGCTTTTGTTCAATTTTCTTTAGAGTCTGGGATTCTTGGTACATTTTGAGAAGTTGAGGCTTAAGTTACTTTGTTTAAACTTCAAAACCTGAAAGTAGGACAGTTTTTTCTTTCATTACTCACTGCAAAATCAAGTCAGGTGCAGCCATGCTGGCTGCAAAACCTTGCCACATTCTTCTCTTTGATTTTTCTCATCTGTGACAGAGATTTCTGGTACAAAGGATCAAAAGTCAGACATGCCCTTTGAAAAATGAGAAAATTTAGAGTTTTAAAAGTAACATGAGAGTTAAAGATGACTGACTTTTTAATTTAATAGTTAGCATTTTCTTAATTTTCTTTTTTCCCCTTTTCCCCCCATTTAAATATATCAAAACATTGAAGTACAAAGAGAATTTGGGATGAAAGATTAAAGATGACTCAGCCTCCATCAATGTCTGCCCTGTTTTTCTTCTTTAAAAAAAAAAAATCTTTTACCATATTGTAGGCGCTAAAACATAGATTTTACCCGCCAGAAATAATGAGATGATTCAATCATGTAGATTTTTTTCTCGATGTCGGAAAATGGCACTTTTTTTAATGTTTAGGGAGCATAACACTTGAACAATTTCACGCTTCAGAAGTGACAAGCCTACATGACTGTATTATGTGGTATTTTACTTTGGTCCACTATATATTGAAATATCATCTGAAAAGTACTGTACAAGACTTTTTATTAACATGTTATGTTCCACTGTACCGTAAAACCCCTGAACTGAATTAAATCCAGCAGGTCCCTAGTAAACTTCAATTAATGTCAATGAAGAGTCTCCAACTGAATATAATAGAAATAAAAGGACACCGTTCAAATGTCAACAGCTTTGTTTCCTAAAGGTCCTGAAATGAGAGGGCAGAGCTGTCCCAGGCAGAGCCTTCCGTGATATTGGAGCCTTCATTTGCACTCTCTGGGCTTCCAAAAGTCCGGTATCCAAATCTGCATCTCTTCCTGGGGCTCAGTAGTTGAAGCCTATGAAGATGTATGGTTTCACTTTAAAAGGGTGTGCTGCTGTATAGATGATGTTAGGTATAACCTGTTTCCAGAAGTAGGTGAATCTTAAGGTCAAAAGTTGTGTGTAAGGTAAAATAGGTGGCTAAAAAGTCACTTACTGTTCTGCCATCTACTCTTTCCAGCATTAAACGCCTGCCGGTAACCTTGTTAAAACCAGGCTCCTGGCTGAAATGTGAGAAGTGTAGGAATCCATTAAGCTGTTTAAAATTTACTAGAATAATACTTGCTAGGTATGAAGTACCTTCCCCTTGATGACTGGACCTAGTACTGTCTAAACTTGATCATACTAATCTCACAAAGTCTATATTGTGGTAGGTAAGTATCATTTCTTACAGGTCAGACTGCTGAGACACAGACAAATGACATGCCCCCAAGTAATACAAGACCCAGAAATAAAACACAGCCTTTATTTATTATAAAGAAATTAGGGAGTAAATTGCAAATGACTGTTTGCCTCTCCCTAAGACTGCTACTGCCTAGCAACGCTTGCCAGATAGGATAAACATCATTAACTGTAAAAAGTTTAACGTCTAAAAGACGTTAGGAGTGCTGATATGCAGTCTTGAGGTGTCTCCATGCTATTTTAAAATATTATCTGGCTTTGCATTTTGAGTCCACGAGTAGTCCCAGCCTTGCCCATGGTATGCGTATGCATGCGTGTGCACACTCGTACGTATGTAATGGAATTTGTATTGCGGCTATGGTATAATTGCATATACTAGGGAAATGCTTCTGCAACCAAAATAAAAATTAGAAATCTTGCACACTACATGCAGAAGCTTCTCGGGAAATCATTCGAGCTCACTCTTCCTGTCAGGCTGGGGAATATGCCTCTTAATTTCCCCTGACAGAAAACATATCACCTCATCAGCAGCCCTAAAAAATGACAAAACATCCCCGCCAAAAAAGACTGACTGCCAGACGCTTTCACTGCCACTGCAGCAAGGGGGACAGGGAGAGGAGGGGCGTGCTTCAGAAATTTCAGGAAAGTAATTTACCTTTATACCTGTAGAGTCCCACTGTTACGCCTTGTATTGCCGCAAAACGTTCATCTTGCAGTCAAGGTGTGACCCTTGAAGAATTAAATTAGCCAGAGGGTTCACGGCCATTTAATTCTAAAAGAATAATTTATACTCATGAATGTGGGTAGTATAAAACTCTCTTACAGTGTTTGAGCCAAGGCAAACATCTCGATGCAAAATCTACACCTGCAGATCTCTTACATATTTAAGTGACAGAACAAATGGCGCTCAGTCACATACTGTGCTGTGGGCATTAAACTGTAGTAGTGGTAATCTCATCTGAAGTCTTAAAGACGTTGTAGCACTACTAATAACAAAATTTGAATTTATTGAAATATTTTCTACTGCAATTTGGTTTAAATGAGTAAGGTATCTTAAATAAACCTCAAAAACCTCTTGAATCGTTGCATTTCTGGGTCGCACACAATTACGTTCAGAGTCTGTATGTCAAATGATACATCACGACAGAGGATCTCAGAGGATCTTTATAGACAATTATTGTAACGTTTATTATTTTGTTATATTTCTATTGCAGGAGTCTTTTTCTTTTTTCTATTTTTTTTTATAATAAACCAAAATTATGACGAGATCAGAACATTTTATCATCAGTCTGCATGTCTGCATAGTCGTGGAACCCTTGCACCAACATATTTTTCTCCACACTAAAGGAGTAACTTTGTAAATTGGAGTGGCAGAGCTCACTCTGTATATGTATAGTGTATGTATATAAGCACACTACCTCTGGTAAATACACTAATATTGTAATTTTTTATAACTATAGTACAATGGACCAGCTTCCTATTACGGTGAAATTACGGAGTCACAGAGGGGACTGCATAATTCACATTACTGCATGAATGGTTCTAGTTCTCATGTTGCAAAGATAATTTTCAAGCTGCGAACTGGGTGGAAACTGGTGCTGTCATGTCTGCATTAAGTGTTTGGACAGCCTGAAACTTAAACCTGGAGAGTTTTGAACGTCTCTTTCTTCATTTTGGTGGGGATTAGGCTCTTGGCACGTAGGAGAGTAGAACGCCTTGGAATAATTCAGGGTTTCTAAGAGTTGCTGAAGTGATGATGAAATTTATGGCTGGAGGTTTTTCTGTTATATAGCTGGGTGGTCATCTGTTGTGTGACAGAAATGATCTCCATTTTTTTATTTGTGAGATGGACTTCTGCCAATCATTTGGCTATAAGAGGAGCCAGAGGACCCTTGGGAAAGGGTGGGACATAGCAATGTTCCAGCAGACCCGAGGTGGTACGCCTTCCGCATCCAGCCCCGTAGAGAGGGAGACTGCGGTAGATCATCAGTCCTATTGTACCATACCCTCTGCAGGATGCAAAATCCTTCTGACTTACGTATATATAGGTAGAGGTATATTCTGCACGTACATATGTGTATTACAAAGATAAGTAATGTATAGGTGGGTGCCGAATATAGTTCAGCACACTGGTGTTCTGATCTAAATGGAGAATTTTATTATATATAGTTCTCTAAGTTCAAAGTATTCAGATCCAGGTCTTGACCAGCAATGAAATTATGATTTTCATTTAGGTGCATGTTGTGACTTTGAACGTTTCCGAGCCAAGTTTACTGGCTGAGGCCTTTTTCTTGCGTATTAAATTCATGACTGTAATAACGGACTTCCGTTGGTTTGGTTACAAAGATTTGTGCATCATAGGGATTTGGGAGTTAAAAGAAATGTTAAAACTATGTGGGTAGCTACTTTGGTTTGAATGAGTTTAGCAAAACTTACTGGCTTTAGAAAATGTGACAGTTTTTCTTCTAAGATGTGTCCAGAAAGCTAACAGATTAGGAAAACAACTTGCCTGTCCCAAAGTTTTGTAGAATCAGGTTCCAAATGCCTGTTAAAATCAAACTTAATTTAGATAAATCATTCCTGATTTTAGCTGCAATACCTTGCTTTGACTCTACAGAGTATGTCTGAGGATGTTGTATCAGTAGGTGTTTTATTTCCGCAAATTGTTTTTTAACAGACACTGTTTTAAAATTCTATAATGCAAGTATTTATTGGCAAATAAATATAAAAACAATCTCCCTAGGGCTAGGAGGGGATTGTGGTGGTAGCTGTTTTACCTTGCTTGTTTCTGGCAGTGACATGATGCAGTGCTATTTAATAAAATATAATTTCTGCAGGGGTGGGATTTTGAAGTCCTTGAAAATATTAGCACTTACAATCCTGCATAGGTTAAGGAGTGAGTAGTGCGGTGAAAATAAGTCCCAAGGACATAATTATAGGATACTGTTTGGTTGTGTACTGCTTGTCCTGCCAACATGAAGAAGCAGGCACACTGAGAAGAATACGGTTGGAGAAATTTGAGGAATATAATTGGGGCGTGCTGGTGAGACTGATGCAGAGCAGACGTCTCTTCCGTCTCCTCTGGTGCCCCACATCACTTTATATTGCTCATTTGAAGATGTCTAGGTATTTTTTAAAAAATTATCCAAGTTGGAGTTGAACCAGGGAATTAGGAATAAATTATTTGTATTGCAGAATTCCTCCGTATTTTAAAGATGCTTACATTCAATGTTGATAATGAAGCTCCTCATATAATTCAGTATATTGCTGCTCCTTGTAACAGCCATAAATTCTCTGCAGTCCAGTATGTGCTGATATACTAGAAAATGATGCATCTTGTTTATTAGTTCAATATCATCAAATAGCCAGGGGAATTCATGCAGGAGGCATTTTTACACAGGGCTTCCGCCTGCAAAACAACTCCAGCAATGCCAATGGGAGGTTGCACGTTTCTGTCTCTCACAGTGAGAGCTGGGAAGAAATTGGTTTTGATGTGCCTTCAAGTGCAAACACAAACTGCGTGGCGAGCACTTGCTTTCTTGTGCATCATTCCCAGCAGCGGTGGCTTAGCAGACCAAGTTTATTGGTACTTGTTACCAACTCTTGAGTCTTTTGTGTGTTTTCCAGATACAGCTGGCTGGAATTTGTTCAAGCATTTTATTTGTTGGCATACAGGAGAGGAAGGCAGTTCCCTTGCTCTCTCCCTTACCAGTGTAGCTTGGTACAGTTTCTACAGGATGAAAAAAAGAAATGAGAAGATAGCTTTGAACGCCTCAGTGGAAGAACTAGAAGGACAAATCTGACTAGCTGTTTTCAGGAGTTGTGTTGCTGCCTTGTTTTCATTTTCAGTGTGATAAATGAGATTTTGCCTGCTTGTGTGGATTCTCTTCAGAAATTAAAGCTATCGGCTTCCAGTGTGGACGCACATTTGAATGTGATTGAACTACAGTTGAGTTACAGCTCAAGAAGTCCCAGTGCCCATCATCTTAGTTGCCATCACAGCACAGGTGCATGCTTTTAGCCTGTCCCCACTGCGAAGGAAGAAGTCGAAGTTCAAGGCACGACGAAAGGTCCCTCAGGTCCGGCTTGGATGTCAGCTGGAGTCCAGCAATGCCATCTTCCACAGCGTAACCTCAGTGACAGTTCTTAGATCCAATGATCTTATGTTTACGATGCAACATAAGAAAAGACAAACAAATTACATGACACTACTGTTGGACAGCGTGGTTTTTAAGAGACTGAATGCAATCTTTTAAGATATACAAAATTTGTGAAAAGATCTTTCTTACTTGTTAGTCGGTACTATCACATCAGATTCAGTTTGCGACTTTGTAATCTTTATGTGGGCAAACGGTGGCAGTCTAATTCTGAAATTTGCTTTCTGTCGCTCTTTTATGACAAAATACATTATTATCGTAGCAGTACTACAGAGCAGATCGTAATAACGTCAGCAGAAAGGCGTAACGTGGTATTTGCTAATAGCGTATAGCGTAGCTCATGAATATTTGGCATTTTCTTCTTCCCAGTTGCTTCGTAGTTTAAAGAGAATTTTCTCATTTGAGCTTGTCACTTCTGATGCTGATTCATCCTTTAATGTCTTCCAGCTTGCCACTTTAGAATTCCCTCCAAAGAAGCTCTTTGGAAACAAGGATGAACGAGTAATTGCAGAACGGCGGAGTCACTTAGAGGTAATGCCAACTTCTTAACAGGCTTCTGCAGTGTATTTGGGTGGCGTACTCTCTGCTTGACCAACAGAAACCATTCCCATATGGTCAAAGTTAAATAGCCTGCTTGTAAGTATGAAGTTACTTGCTGCCTCATTTAACACAGGAGATGGCAGCAGTAGATTGCAAAGTAATGAAACATGCCTTAAAAAAAATTAATCCTAGTCTAGTGAAAAAAAGCATCTCTAAAGAGAGATATTCATAGGAGGTATATTTATTTAAGGGGGAAAGGTTGTGGGTGCGGTGAGTGTTCACTGTAGACAGATGGTCTCTGTGCAAGACAAGATTAAAAAAAAAATATTGCTACTTTAAATGCAATTTGTTAGCTGAAGATTTACTATTTTATCATAGTTACTATATCCAAATATCTTGTGACAGAAGGAAGGCAATATTTAGGCATCTTTGAGCTTTATTTTGTAACCAGCTTTCTGAATGTATTTTTTTCTTTCAATTAGTTGTAAAAATTAATTTTATTGTGGACAAGATTACTGAGTTTATGAGGGTTTGGGTTTATTTTGCTTTTTCTACAGTGCTGTATGGATGGCATAATTTTGACTCCTGTCACACATTAGGTCTTTATATTTCTTTATTGATGCGTGTGTTATTGCAGCCCAGGGGCAGGAGGTGAGGTTTTGGCAAAGAAGAAGAGGTGTGAACAAAGACTAAACCATACACCCCGCAACTATATGGTAGCCACATGGGGATTACCTGATCATGCAAGTCATTAAGAATTATATTCTTTGTAGAGCTAAAGTAGCATTAAGTAGAGCTTTACAGAAATTAATATAATAGTAGATTGCTTCCAACTGGAATCTTTTCTTGCATGTTTTGAATTTTTTCTACGTAGTTCACCTTTTCTTTGATCTACAAACAAAACATCCTCCCACTGACTTTTGATGTAAGGCTGTCTTACATGTAGCACAAAATGTAATCTGTTTTTTGTTTCATGTCCTCTATAGAGGGCATAAAGGCACGGCCACATTACAGTCTAGTACTCAATTTGCGTATTTTTTGTACCGGTAAAAAATTTAATCCCTTAATCTTTCTGACCTTTCATTGATTTACTGACAGATTTTATTGTAGTGTTTCTAAATGTTAAAAGTGCTGCGTATAGCGATGCTTTGATCATGGTCATATAGTACTTACAGCTCTCTATATAGCCAGTTTTTAGCTTAAAATTAAATTGTATCTATTTTAACTAAATTAAGCCATTAAAACTTATTACATAGATATTTTGCAAACCTAATAATAATAATATATGACCACTGTTCACATGAATATATTTCGCCATATGCCAGATAGCACACTTGGTCATGACTCGATAACCCTGACAAATCATTCAGCGTTGGAGAAACTGAAGATCCCCCGTGGCTAAGGGAAAGCTAGATAAAGAGGACAAGGAGCCAAGCAAATGTTACCATCCTTGTCATGAGGAATTTGATGCAACAAGCTGGTCAAAACCCCTTTTATGTCTGGATCTCTAATAGCGGTATTTTCTTTTCACTACCTATTTTGCAGCGGTTTGTTCTGGCTTTGCCAACGGCTGGAGAGTTTCAGCTAACATAGCTGTAGCCTCCTTGGGAATGAGTGGGAGAAACCACCTAAGTGGTGATGGTTTCCAAAGTCACGTAACGCTTTAAAGCGCATCTTGAGTTATACTGGGAAAGTATTTGGCAGGCAGAGAAAGTGCGACAATGGAAGATGGCACAGGCACCGCTTCTATTTAAAATACTGGCTGTTGCTGCCTCGTGGCTTTCGATCTGGCATGAACCTTGAGCACACTTCAGTGGGCTAACTGGAAAGTAGTAAATGGATGGATTGCCTCTGTAAGGGACGAGGTTTCTTGGCCTTTTGACTGTAGCACGTTTCTCACGTGGAAATTCCATCAGGTAAAAGGTGAGGGCGTTAGACCTTGGTAATAAGCAGAAGCATGGCTTGTATTCAGTTGGCTTTCATACCTGATCCTGTACCTTGATGTGCTGAAAACCCTTTGCAATCTCTTTCGAGCCTCGCAGGTGATGTGTTGTTACAGCTGTGGTATGGTATGAAAGCTTATTTGATTGTTCTGCGTGGTTAGTCAAGAACTAGTGAGCTAATACAGCCTTTTTAGAAAAAGCAAAGCACAACTTCCAGGCCAACAAAAATGTATATTCTTATCCAACATCTGAGCTGATGTTGTTGACTAAAAATAGATGACAGCCTGACAAATATCAGTCTGATAAGTGTTCTGAACAAATACTCTGTACTGTAAGATCATTAGTAGAGCTGTCATCCCGCTGGTGGATGACAAAGAAATTACTCTGTTCTTCCAGTTTTTACATTAGGTATTTATACATCTTGAATATGCTGTGACTTCATGTTGTTTTTCCTGAACTTTTTGGATTGAAGCGGGATGGTACAGTGTTGGCGAGTCCAGTGCTTTCCACAGGTCATCTCTGAGCACCAGCAGTTTCTTTTTCTAATTGACTTTTTTTGTCTTTTTAAGTATGCACATAAATTAACATTCAAACTCCACAATGTACACCTGTGTGAGAGATAAGACAACTTAATCTGTCATATCAGTCAAACAGGCTGACGAGAGTATTTGCTGGAATTAGCAGTTGGTTACTGAAATGGCCTTGCAGGCTCTCTTTCTTTACATCAAAACTAAATGGCAGCTCTCAGTCTGATCTGGGAAGGTGAAGCAGATAGACTGGGAGTCATCGTAGGAGCAAAGCTACTCTTCCAATTAATTAAGCACGCAACAATCAGAGAGCTGGTTCTAGTGCAGATAGCTAAACTGTTGCTTTATTTGACTCAATTTGGCTTTAGTCAGGGAAATTTTCCTTGTGCCTAATCATAGAAAGATTTGTCCAAAACATCCCTTGCAGGACAGTTTAGGAAGAGTTTGTTTTTACTACGCATCACCTCTTGGATTCTTGCCAGAGCAGAAGTGCTGAGGACAACGGGGGGGGTTGTGTTACCTTTCAAGGCAACTAGGATCAGGGAGGCTGGCTGTAGGGTTTGCTTTCTTCGAAGATTGTCATGTAGAGTTACCTTATTTCAGCTTGAGATTAGAAGTGGGTGTATTTCATCGTAGTGGAGATGAAATTACTTGGGCTAAAAGACTCCAGAGAGCCCCAAATTACGAGGATTGTGATTTAAGATCACAATATATGTAAAGCCTATGTAAAACATGAAGTTCCTTTATTTATCCTAGCTGGTACAAATGCTTAATAACCAAAAGCTTCACAATACATTGTTGGTAGGAAAACACATTTTGTGTACATTTTTGTGTGAGATGAACCCGAGGAGAAGTCTTTGATCTTCTGAGTGTGATGCCATCTTTGCTTTGGTGTTTGTTGGTAGAATATAAAGTCTTTTGACCAATATCTTACATTTCTATTGAGGGTTGGAAAAATAACAGGCAAGTTTGCACAGAGGTTTTGGCTAAACATCTTAAGAGAAAACACCTAAATTGTATTTAAAATTACCTATCTGAAATGTCCTATTGCAATCTATTAATTTAGTATTTCATCAGGGACCTGTTGCAGGGCAAAACTCTAAATTAATTGTTCCACAGTCTAAAGACTGTAATTTCACTTCAGAGCCAACCTTGCTTGATTAAATCCGCCTTAAATGAAACAGCCAAGAATTCTTTTGATTAAAGTTAATGAATAGAAGTTAGTGTGTATCTATCCTTTCATGCAATTAGAAATCAGTAGATAACAGTATAGGATCCTTTTTTAAATGAAACCAGATGATGTATATTCCTTTTTTTATTTTTTAAGCAAAAACTTTGTAAAGGAAACACATGTCGCAAGAGATACGTGATTCAGTGAATGTATCTGTTCCTGTTTTAACTGCAGAATATCTTTTATTCCTTGGTGAGTTGCTAGATCTGTGGATGACAGTAAAAAGAAGTTTTCCTGAAATCCCACCTTCTTTGGAAACTGCATTTCTGTATCATATCATTCCCCTCTTTATTTTTCTTCCTCTCCTGGACTCATGCTTTGTTATAGTAATGGACATTATTATTAGCCTCATTTTCCCATTGTGCAGCCAGAAAAATGGGGTAGGAGTAACTGTCTAAGCTGACATAGCAGATTGAGTCGGGTTTCTTGACTCCTTGGTGAGAAGCCTTGCAGCCATGGACCCCCCTAGGCTTTCTTTTCTACTCTTGCTGTCACCAGCATGCTTAGGAAAAGAAAATATTGTTATGCCTACAAAAATCCCAACAGATTATTGCTTAAAGGAAAACAAAAACTGCCCCAAACCTCAGCCTGTCTCCTTGCCTCTGTTCCCTGTTTCCCATTCTCTGTTCCCGCTGCTGCATTTCCTCAGGTTGGTTTGTGGACAGCAAAGGGGAACACGCAAAGTCCCCGATCGAGGATGCCCCAACGTATAGCAAAACAGTCGGTAGGAGTCGTGTTTTTCCTTTTGCTGCTACTTACAGAGCTCGGGGATGAAAGAAAGTCAACCTGTAACAGTATGGTAAAGCGAGCCTACGTCAAGTTTTGTAGGAACACATATATCTTCCTGGCGTTGTCTCTGCTCTTCGTTTTTCTTGGTACTTTGAACCTCTTTAAAAGATAGACACGCTCAATTTATTTAAAATTAATAACACAATTGTCCTTAACCTCCTCACTTCCTGATGTCTGCTGATGAGGTTTTCAGTGATAGGTGTTAATGCAGGAGGCAGAAATAAATCTTGTATGAACTGCATAATTCAATTATCCTCTCGGATCTGTAGCACTGGCTGGGGAAAGCATCGCAGACACTGAACTGACTGAAATATCAGTTACCTACGGTCAAAATTAAGCTTCCAAAATAAGTTTCTTTAACTTAGAAGCCAAATGCTTTGTTTTGGTTTTAGTTTGTATTTTCACTTGAGTTCCTTTGGAGGTCATAATTTCTAGGTTGGTTTTTTTTGTTTGTTTTGTTTTTATAAGGCTCTAAAGCTAGCCGCTCCAACTTTCCCTTTTAAAAATGAAACTCTGCTGGTTTTGTGTGACTCCAAGGATCTGGTTCTTAAGGAAAACATGAAATAATGAAAATAGTACCTTTCCTTGAACTTGAATTCATTCTTGTTATTTAAATGTATTATTAGTTTCAGAATTAACACCTTGGTGACAACCAGCAAAAGAAACATAGAATCACAGAATGGTTTGGGTTGGAAGGGACCTCAAAGCTCATCTAGTTCCAGCCCCCCTGCCATGGGCAGGGACACCCTCCACTAGACCACATTGCCCAAAGCCCCATCCAACCTGGCCTTGAACACTTCCAGGGATGGGGCCTCCACAACCTCTCTGGGCAAGCTGTTCCAGTGCCTCACCACCCTCACAGTAGAGAAAAAAAAAAAAATCTCAAAATGTTTGTTGACAAATTTGGGCAAACAGAATGTTTGAGTCTGAGACCTCATTTCTTGAGGTTTTTCTTTATGAGGACAGAAACATTTTAATGAGATTTTTAGATGATTCATCATCTGCAAATTTGGTATGGAGTTTATGCGTACATCCCACTGGCCTTTGTTTCACAGTCCCATCCCTTAGTCTGTTTAACTGAGACAACCTACTTCATGCTAGTTACAGGTGAATTGATGTTTCTATTGCAAAAAAACTTGTCAAGTGGTCAGAGTTATCATTTCCATTTGATTTTTTCCTGACTGACGCCAGTCACAAAGACCTTTCAAAGCTACTGATTATGTGTCGGTTCAAAGTGATTATTAAAAGGAAATTATTAGACTCCAGTATCAGCTTACAACAACATCCCTAATACCAAAGCTTTTCAAGAAGAGCTTTAAAGCCAGCTGCTCACCAGCCTGGCTCTTGCAGATTGAATGTTTGCCTCTGACAGTGCAGTTGTAAATACTGCTCTTAGAAGCATCTCGGTGAGATGGACTTCAGAAAGCATTCAGAATACATTTGATAATCACTGAAAGATAAAAGGAAGCTTTTTCTTCTGTTACAGACATGAATGCACACCAGATATGACTGCTGGTGCAAAAGCAGACTGCTGCAAATGTCAGTGTTTGATAATCCTAGAGAAGATTGTTTCATACCCATAGTCTGAACTGCAGAATGCAACATCTTGGAGTGATGGTTTTAATTTCCCACTAGAAGGAACAGGGATGCAACGGGAGCACAGAAGGAAAGAGTATAGACGCAGCCACAAAGCCAAGAGAAAGAGCGTGTGTGGTTGGGCCATATCGTGAATGTCAATTATATGAAATTCATGGCGCGGATCATTTTCTAGATTAGGTATAGTTAGTCAGCACTGAGTGCCTTTCCTAACCTCTAGTAACCGTTTAAAAAATCTAAGAACAAAAATAACTGGTTTTCAGCAACAACACTAAAGTTTTGCCTTGCCTGCAGACAGCAAGGCTTTGCAGCTAGCCATCTGAGAGCAATTTCACAAGTCAGGTTCCCATCCTTCAGTGCATCATCAGGGCTGCCCAAGGCACCTGACTTTTCTTCTTTGAAGCGGCAGCCCTCAAGGAGAAGTTGTAGCAGCTCTCAGCAGTGAAGCGTTTCATCTTTTTTTTTGGGTGGTGCAGCTTCTTGTGTGAGGCCCTGTTGGCTTCAAAAAGTGGATAAATAAAATTAATTTTACTTATCGATTACAGTCACTAGATACAAATAAGTCAAAATTAGGACTTTGCATATGTCAGCAGTTGATCCCGTACCAATAAAATGTTACTTTGATTAAATACTGTAGACTCTCAGCCAGGCCCACAGCAAATGCAAGACATTATTTTTGTAACAGCAATATAAGATAAAGGTGGTCGTTTAGAAGGGGTGAAAGCCTAGGGTTATTTTCTGGATGAGTTAATTTTAAACTCTGGTCCAACAGGCTACTGGATGCAAAAGGAACAGTGAGCGTAAGCAGCCCCTCAGTTTCATTTGTTCAAACTCAGTGCCTTATTCAACATCAAGTCCAAAAGCTTGTTTTGCAGAGTTTGCTAGAGGTAACTTTACATACTACACATACCCCTTTACAATAATTTTGGTGTTTCTTTAGGTGTATAACTTCAGATCCCTACCTCAAAAACTGGATCTTCTTTGATAAAATGTTTATCTCCATTACAACCAAAGAATTAAATAGGATGTGCAATTCAGAGGCCTTTTTTTTCCTTTCCTTTTTAGAAATTTCAGAGTATCAAGAAAATAAGGAGGGATGTTCATCGTGATGTAGTAAGTTCAGAATATGTGACAGTATATATTTGAACACCAGTTTAGCTCCACATCCTAATGTGTTTTGCTGTCAGTTCAGAATACGTTTCCCAGCATCCTCCTACAAATCAAGTTTTGAAGCTGTATACCTTTATTGGTCTCCGGTAATGGCTCTCCACGTTCAGATGTGAGCAGATGAATAAAGGGAGCGCTTGACCAAGGACACTGGGTTGAACTCGGTGCTATCCCTTTTCAAAGCAAGCATATCAGTCATCCTCCAGCATCTGATTTCACCAAGGGAAGTAGAGGATGATGCATGTCAAGTGCTTTGGTAGCTGTTTGCCAAGGCCACTCCAGCAGATGACGCGCTGGCCCGGGATGCATGGTAAATTCAATCCTGTTATTCTTTCTGAATAGATTTTGACAGGACTTGTTTTGCCTTGTGCTCTGGAAAAACGATTGGTTTCCTTCACGAGTCAGGTCTGTTTTGATCTTTTTTAATATGGCTGTTCACTTCCAAAAGACGACTCACACGGACAGAGCACCTGTAAATCATAGCCCTTGCTGCCTTCTTTTTTTTCCTGTCAGCCTACAATTGAGTTTTCACTGGCGCTACTTAAAGCCAACGAATACAAGCTTTTAGCATGCAGGCGTTGTAAGAAATATTAAGTCCTGTGGATTTTAAATGAATTTCAGGCAGAATAAGATTGTAATTTGGGATGTAGACTGACTTCAGAAGTTAATTCAATTGATGTGGCATAATAGTAATTCAACATAATGTGCTCATGCCATTAGACTTGCACAGAAAAACGTTCTAAATAGCTATAATGAATAGTTTGGATTTTGAAAACCTAGGAGAGCAATTTCACCTTGAATCATAACTGGCATCTCTCAGAATGCTTGTACATTGCGAAAATTCAAAAAGGTGTATGAATTCAAGAAAATTTCAGTACCACCCTGGGGAAAATTAAATTTTAGTGGCACTCAGATACTTCGGGGGATGTAGTGGTAAAATCTGCTTTCACCTGTATAGCTGTGGAGAAAACTAACCCTGATTCAGGGAATCTGTATTACATTGTGCATAAAAACATAGGGAGAGTTTCCCGAGGGGCTAAAAATGTAAGTTCTGGCTTTTTAAAATGGAATTTAGCTGCTTAAAGAGCTTGATTCTTACCCGCTTAGTTCCAAAGTCATTTAGGTACCTCTAAACTAGCCCAAAGGAGTGGTGTGTATGGTTTTGCTCCTTCTCTCTCTGCTTTGGGTTAAGTTTACCACCAACACGGACGACTGCAGTGTTTAGTGCCACTGCAGTGGCAAGAGCACAAGTCTCCATAGTTCAGTTTTGTAGCTCCAACAAAAGCAAAGGCTAAGTTCTTTGCTATCAAAGTAAAATTCTAGTTTTATAGATCCAGCATTTACAGCCATGTTAACATTTGGGAGCTATACAGGTAAATCTGTTCGTTAACAAAACAGCTACGTTACCTTTTTAGTAGGAGCTTTCTATCTCATCTCTTCCCATCTAGCTCCTTAGCAAACAAGTTCAGTCTAACAAGTTAAGAGCTTACATACGTATATCACAATTGGCAGGGTATTGGCTAGTCTATTAAAAAAACCCAACAACCTGGCATAATTTGCCATACTTGTATTATTTATGCTAAGGGAAACCCGTAAATCCTGGTTTTTTAGGAAGCGTCACCAGCCTACGGCACTGGCAGCTGGACCCTGCAACGAATGCTCTGCTCCCCCCCGCCCCGAAGCTGTTCCTGGCTGCTGCATCCCCAGCAGCACTGGGGATGTTCCTGCCATGCCAGGCTGGCTTTCCTCCGTTGGTAGGAGGATGTTCCTGCAGGCACAGTCTGTCAACAAGACAGCTGGAAGTTTAATATAGGTGTGCTTTGGGACAGCTGGTGATGTGCGTTGTGCATGGCTGTAGAGTTACAGAGCAAGGTGATACTGATTGGGAAGTTCTTGATTTATTTATTTAACTCTTTTTTTTTTTTCTAATGACTACTAGGCATTATCTGTAAACAGCCTTGCTCCTGATTAGGCCTAATCAAAGTGAACAGGAAGGGTTTGATTAAAACGAGTCCATACTTTATTCTTGGCTTGTGTAATGTGAAGCCAGTTAATTCAGTCCTGAGCCTAATTAATGTCTGCCAATCTGAAGCAAATACCCACACCTCCCCTTTAATATTATGACTAGCACTGTGGTGACTTGTCACTTTCAAACATGTGTGAATCTGTCTTCATTCTTTTGAAAAACCTCCCTGTGCTCACACAAGTCGTGTGTGACTACAGCAACGTCTGTGGTACCTATGGGATAGATACGTTCTGGAGGCATTTGTTACCTCTGACTCCTCAAGGAAGCTTTGCACAACTTTGACAGTGTGTAATACTGTAGTTTTTGTCAGGAGAACCCAGCCATCCTGGTCTTCTGGCAAAAGATATCAGTCCAGGTGATCATGTCATAATTTTAAAAGCTTTCTCTCCAAATTTTTCACAGAAATAAGATCCTTCAGGCACCAGGTAGTCTCCCAGGCAGTAAGTCTTTTTCTCATTGCTATGAAATCACAGCTGCACGTAATGACCTAAGGGTGTGTGCAGAAGATAAATGTGTATGGATCCAGAGGTGACATTAGGTACTTCCCGAAGGGCCTGAAATATCACTTGAGATATTAAATAGCACATGCTGTCCTACTCACATATTTTACTCAGAACTGCTTTATGATATGTTGCAATGTATGTCAAGGTGTTGGGGAAAAGAATTGAAGCCTCATGTTTTCTTTGTAAAAAAACCCCAAACAAACAAACAAAAAAAAAACCCCAAAACAAAAAAACCCTCCAGAAGACCAAAATGTTTCTGAGCTAGTTACATCTGGTGAGCAGAGAGATGATCCTAACCTTGAACAGCTGGAGGTGAAGATATTAGTCATAGCCTGTGTATGGTCCCCCATCCTTTTGAGTTGCTGTACCCCAAAGCAATGCTACCTCATATTTTATGTTCTTGCTATTTGCCAATTCTTTCCCTGATTGCTGAAATTTAATAAATCCAGAAATGGATCCGAAACTACTTTTAGAGAGCTATCAGAGCATTCTGCTGGCAATTACTCACTCCTAATTAGCCAGTTTAGCCTCAGGTGGTCCCTGAGGGAAGGGGAGATGGTTTCAGTGGCAGGCACAGGGCAGAAGCTTAACTGCAGCGAACCGAATCTTGACGTGGAAGGCTGAGCTATCCTTGCAGAGCACAGGAGGAGCCTGTCGGGGCCACTGCCTGGACAAAACACCTTGGTTTGGGCAGCTTGAATACCCCTCACTGTGTAGTGTTGGGATATTTGGCATAAGAGAACCCGCTCCCTTGGAACTCAGGTCATAAAGAAACTTCCTATGTTGTGGCTAATGGCTTTTCTTGTCCTCCACACCTGACGCAGGTAATCCAGTCCTGCGTGGTGTTTGAGATGTGGTGTGTGTCCCAGGTGAGGCAGAGCTGGCTTAGCTTGCAGCCTTTTTCCTAAGGGTTCCTGTCTTCTGCGCTCTCCCTGTGCTAGCCCAGGCTCCAACCCCGCTTACTTCCCCATACAGAGTATTAATTCCCTCTGACTTTTGTCAGTAAGAAGAAAACACAAGGCCGAAGCAGATCCAATGAGAGGTTTGAATCCTGTTTTTCTTGGGAAGATGTACAATCTCTTCTCATCAGATTCTGTGTATAGCATCGCCCCAGACAGGGCCCTTTGCCAGCCTGAAGTCTCTGTGGGCCGCCATCGCCTGTCAGTGCCATTTAAGTCAAGCTTTTTTTTTTTGTCAGTAGAGACTGTAGTTAGTGACGATAGCTGGCATTTCTGCAGTGTTCCATATTTGAAAAACCACCCTGGAAGCCATTTTCATCTCTTCAAGACACCAGTGGAAAGGTCCAAAATAGAGCAAGTTGGTTAATTTGGGAAAGGATCCCCAAATGTTCATTTTCCTTTGCATATGCCCAACAATTTCTGTCTAAGAGACAAAGGCAGGCAGGAGGTGCGCTCCCGTTTCTGCGTTACAGCAGGCTCCCTTCACATACGGTGTCTTCTAAGCGGATCCTTATTTTTGTGATCACAGATTAGAAGCGAAGCATGTTCCTGTCTGCTTGTTTTGGGCTAGAGTCTTCCTCGGGAAGATCTTCCTTTGCAAATACCTAATTGCAGCATAAGGTGGTTTTTCAGAGTCGGGGAATGTGCTTCAATCTGTCTCTTCTTTGGTAATCAGATTCCTATCCTATAGAAAACACCTGCTGCTACCTGCGTATGCTTTGCTCTATGAATAATTCAAATCAAGATTTGATTTAAAGCTTGCAGCGCTTAACACTAGTTAACAGAATAATTATGTGATTGGTGCGGAGAGAAACTAGCAGCTATATTAAAGGGAGAGAGGAGCCAAGGCTAGAAGTTAGATGAGCAAGTTAATTAGTCCTGCCTCTGCCACCGATGACCTTCTGTGACCTTGAGGTAAAGCTTTTGACTGTCACGCTGATGTGTAGGTGTTGAAAGGGGCGTATTGTTTCAAAGAAAAGAGGCTATTGTTTCAAAAATCCCCAAAGTGTTGGAAGGTTTATCTTATTAAAATTTGTGGTACTTTCAGCTCCCTCAAATATTAGCAGGTGATTTTAATAATGCTAATTTAAAATGCTGACTTTTTTTGAGGAAATTGCTAGAAACAGCAGTGGCAGAGAGAAAGCTCGAAGCTTCTTCACTTTCTGGAGGTACCAGAGTTGATGAGTTTTTAAACACACCAAAGTTTAATGAAAAATCCAATTCTTGCTAAGCTCTGCTATTGGTCTCTGAAGCTGTCGCTGTTCGTAATGGATTATGAGAACAATGTCATTGAACTGAATTCCTCTTTAATATGCCACAATTGAAAGGATGATAAGAACACTTTCACATTCCAGAAAGCTTTTTGATTGTAATAACTTTAATAACTTTAAATTAAGTTATGGATTTATATTAAAATGTATAAAATTATGAGGTCTCCGCATCACGAAGTAGTGCAAAAATCATTAGAATGACTTTGCTGTGCTGATGGATTGAGCACGAGATGAATGCTGGCCTACTGCTAAAAAGGTGAACCCTATTAAAATTATTTTTAATAAGCTTTTAAAATGGTTGCCATTTTGCTGTTCGCATCGTTAAAAGGGAGGGAAAGCTACTCAAACTAGTAAGTAAAGAAAAACCTTCACTCCAACACTTTCTCCAGTCTTATTTGTGAATATTTGGAATACAAATTTAAAACTTGCAGGTGTGACTGTCAGGAATTTTAAGTTAAAGGCCACGAAGGTTGTAATGTGGACCAAGAGGGCAAAAGCACTGCTTTTCTTATTTTGGATTAATTTCTTTTTAACCTGGCTTTCAATCTTGAAGAGTTTTGTACATGCCAAGAGTATTTCTGTTCTCTAAACTAGTGTTCCTGGCCATGTGTTTAGACTGAGCAACCAACGTGACTGGTATGTAAGTTACCCATTTTACATCCCTGTTGTAGTGCCGGGGTCCTGTGCCCTCACACTGAAGTACTTACAAATTTATAATTAGGATATTTTCCAGCAAACCAGCAACGTAGCAGGTTGAACGCTATTAGTGAAATGAAACTTCTAAGTGCATTTGGAAGAACATTGATTACCAGACTAAATAATCCAGAACAAATGACTAGAGTTCTGAAAGGCTAACAAACGAAAACGAGCAATGAAAACAAGCCTTTTGGAACATTTGTAGCAGTTACCTAGTTTCTTTTTTCCAAGGTAATCGTACAAACCTACCAAAAGTGGGATTGCTATAACGTAGTGCTTTGCATACTAGAGGCAATGGTTTAGATGCTCTCGATGAAATGCTGGTAGGAAGTCACAGCACAGCTTTGTATAACATTTGCACGTGTTTCTATGAAGGCACCCTGAGCTTGCCAGTGCCTGCTAATACCTTTTTTTTTTTTTTTTTTTTTTTTTTTAATGGGAGCATATCAAAAGATACTGGAGTGCTTCCCACCGAGTTTTAACTCAGCACAAATAACATTATTCTGTAAATAGAGAAAAATCGTATCTGCTGCTGGAAATGGATTTAATAGAAAAGCTTTGAAAACAACTCTCCCTCTGCCCACCGAGTCCTGACGGAGGAGATCCTTTCATCTAGCTTTGCTCCCGCTCCAGCAGCTTGCAAATGGCTTCCTGAGTTGCAGCAAACTCCATGCTGAGTCTCTTCTGGGATCTCTAAGAAAGTTTTCTTTATGTCATCTCTGGTGCTTGGTGTTGATGTGCTCCTCTGCTCCAGCTTGCTGTGACCCTCATCCTCTCCCTGTCCCATCTGAATTTGGGAAGCGTCTTTCCACACACTGGTAAGCAGCACTCTTCCTTTTCTCATACCGCTTTCTTCCACTTCGTCGTCCACATTGCAGCCAGCAGGACAGGGCAACCTTCCCACTTACTGCCTAGCCACAGCTCTGTAATCGAGGCATACGCTTGTGGTGTGAGCACACTCTTCTGCTGTCAATCATTGTTTCCCTCACTACGGGACTTAACTCTAGCCAGCATATCTGGGCAGAGAAGCCTTAACTTCATTGAAGCAGCAGCTTCTTTGTGTCAAGGGCACATCAGCTCTCTGCTATGCTAACGCATCGGCATTGCAAACAAGGGCAAATGCAGATATGGGATTTATAAGAGGGCTAATTTGCTCAGAGGTAGTTGTTGAAGAGCACATAATGCCAAGCCATATGGCTGCAAACCTTCATACAAAATGAATTCCATCATAATCTAGTAGGGTCTGCTTGTTGCCATTTTCCCAAGGATCATCTTCACGTTCAAAGAATCTCTGATACTCACTGAGCGACTCCTGCACGCGGATCTGGGAAAATAAGTATATCTGCTGTTGCTAGTGTTTCCCTGTCAGATAAGTATATGCTTCTAGCAGAGGGATTTTTTTTTACTCTGCCATTGGAGCGAGCGTGCCAAAACAATGAATAACGGCTCTGCAGGAAAGGCATGACAGTCAGTTATCTGGCCATACGTACCAAGGTGAAGGCAATAGGTCTTGTAATGTCTCCGGCGAGAAATTTGGTACCTTTGAGCCTTTGGTAGTCGTAAACTGGAATTACTGCAGTATCTTTTCAGCACAGTGCTAAAACTCTTAACAGGATGCCATGTTTTACATTTGATTTTCTACCATATTCATCCTTCAGGCATTGCTGGATTGGGACTTTTTTTAAAGGGCCCTACTTTGTGAACTAATTATGACAAATGTTGATATGACATCTGTTGCTCAGTTTAAATTACCTCTTAGTCTGTTGGAATTAATCTTGAAGGCATTTTTGTAATGAAATTTTTTTTCATGAACATTAATACAACCTGTGGGAGATCTGAATAAAAAAGAAAATCCCCCAATCCTGCCAAGAGAATAGTTTATGTGCCAGCTGCTTTTTTTGTTGTTGTTTTTTTGTTGTCCTGCTTTCTGTGATATTAATACAGCTGGTTTCCAGGGCACTTAAACAGATAACAGGTTGTTATAGTAGGGAGGAATTCTCCTTGAGAAGAGAGTGAATAATGAGGACTGTTTCCTGAACGAACCGCTTCCATGACCCAAAAGCACAGGAGATCGTGCTGTTCTGTCTTGCAGATATATTTCCCACTGCATCCAAGATTAGTGGATAATTTCTCGAGTTAACTCATCTTTTCGTGTGGTCGGTCTGTAGCAGAACAAAGGAGTTTATCCCTGTGCTCCGTATGAGATCTCTCTTACAACTATTTGGGTGACAATAGGTACTTTTTTTTTTTTTAGCACCTGCCTGATCAACATTTTACCTACTGTGTTTCATTCAAAATTTATAAATATGACTTATTACATCATGCTAAATGATAGTAATAGTTCAACCCATATGTGAAGGAAACTTCATCAGGTTTGTGAAGACTAAATTTGTGTTAATCTACATCTGTCACAATTCTTCTAAGTACAAATAAATGCAAGTTGCATAGCGGTTGGTAGATATTAACTTTTGGGAAGGGGAACGCTTCTTATGTGTAAGACAAAAAAAAAAAATTTAGAGGGCAGCTCAGTGAAAAGATGCTGGTAGGTTCTGAGATAATATGGAAGTCATGCAATCTTTGTGCAGATGGCCTTGATCACAACAAATCCTTTTTGATGCAAGGATTGTGGAGGCTTGACGAGGGAAAGATTTCTGAAGTCCTTTTGTGTCCATATGTAGCGAAATTCCTGCAGAATGGATTTGAGGTTTGCAGCTGCTATAGTGTTTGGTAATGCTAGACGGCAGTCTTAGCAGGTCATGATTAGCAGAAGGCATTACATGACTACAGAATAAACCAGAAAACATCACACAAGGACAGAATAAAACAGTTAGCAAGCTTGGCAGGGGAAGAAAGTGGAAAATACTTCTTTTCTGCTTTTCCTGAGCTTAATACAGACATTTCAGTAGACCTGTTTTATGGATGGATTTAAATGCTGATAGTTATTAAAAGGACTTTTCACAGTCTGTAAAGATCTTGTTTGGTTTTTTTTTTTTTTATACTGCTGTTCATTTAATTCTTCAAACTGGTTGTAATCAATTTGATCAAGTAAACCTTATGACATTTTGCATTTCATTCCACAGAAATACCTCAGGAGCTTTTTCTCTGCGATGCTGAAATCTCCATCGTCTCCGCTGCACGTTGATAAAGTGGGGCTAACTCTGTCAAAACACACCATCTGCGAATTCTCACCCTTCTTCAGGAAAGGCGTTTTTGACTATAGCAGCCACGGGACCAGCTAACTTTTGTGCCAAGACCTTTATGCCAGAGGAGCACAGTCAGAATGGTGCCTTTGTTTTTGCGGTGCGAGAGAAATGGGAGGAAGAAAAAAAGGTATCTTCCTCCGTACCTGGGAAGTTGCATCAAAACGCCTCCAGTTAAAGACCGCTGTACCCCAGCGCTAGCCTGTGCTCTTTACCAGCTCTCATATTAGTGCCTGCATTTTCCTGGCATGGGGTTTACAGATACTTTTATCTAAGTTGCTCTGTTAATACTGTACAAAGATTCTGACGCTCGTGCTGTGTTTGGATCCGCTCCTTAGCAGCAGTGCTTCCTTTGCATTTGCTCAGACAATTTGTTCCGGTGATGCGAGAGCATCTCGTGTTTACCGTGGCGGTGTGTCATGCTGACAGAGGGTTTCTGAGCAGCCTTTCGGTTTCTGTCCAAGCTGTTCCTTAAAGAACACTTCCTCTTTTGTTTCCTTTTAGCATATTGTGGTGTTTAAGGTAATGCTTGTACTCCACTGTTGTTTCTTTTTTCCCTCCCGGACACACATTTTAATGATTTGACTGTATCATTGTATAGTTTTCCTCAGAAGCATTAAAGGGCCTGGGTAACTTGAATGTTTACAAAATATATGCAGCAGAAAGAATGTAATTTAAACCCTGTAAAAGTCTTCCATACTTGGTTGTTTTGAAGCAGAACGAATCACTCGCTGTTAATTAAGAAGCAGAGGAAGCAATAGTTACCGAAGAATGCAGTCAGCATCTTTTCAGATTTTCTAATTACCCAGACTGTAAGTGGATACTGTGCACTGTACAGAGCTCGTAGCTATGCATAAAGCTAATGCAAAGTGCTATATTTCTCTTTTTGAAAAATAGCTTCTTCACAATAGTATAACACTGTAAAACCTGAGTTTTATTTGCGTTGGTTAAAATTCACAGGATTTGACGAGTAGTACTTTAAAATTACTCAGGACTCACTCAGACTTGCACATGTATATACAGGTAGAAGTCATTTTATATTGCTGCGGATCCAAAAATATATTTACACTGTGACTGGAATTGACTCCATGTACATGTTAATGTATAATTGGTTGTATAAAAATCGGAATCGAACAACTTCCAGTTATTAAAATGCATACTGAAAGGTAAGTTTGGTGTGCCGTTTGTTAGGAGCGTGAAGTATTATTTGTGAGTTGCCATCATTGACCAGCGGTAGGTCTTGGTAATCAAACTATTTCATGTTGTAGAAAATGATTATTAAAACGTAAAGTAACAACACTGGTGACACTTTTATTTCATGACCTAAATTATAGGAACAGTAATGTTTTACATTTAATATGATGAATAAGGGTAATTTGGTTCCATTACTAAGCTTAGCCTGCTGCAATAAGCATTTCTAATTTAAAAAAAAAAAAAAAAGCAGGGGGAGGGTGGGAAGGAAAAAACCAAACCTGAATGAAATGGATTATTTAAATTTTGAGAGTATTTTTATTTTGATTCATTTCAGTGAAAACAAAACTTCGGGTAAAATTTCTAAACCACTGGAGCCCTATTATCAGCAGGGTAGACCTCAGTGTCTTTGGATATATCTGACTCTAAGTTAGGTGTCTTAATACCCTAAATTGGGAACCAGATTTTTAAGCTAAGCTTTCCAATCAAACCTGTTGATTCCCAGACTGGTTTTGCACTGTGTCCCAGCCGTTCCCAGTCTCCCACATCTGCTTCCCCGCTGGAGCACTAACTTCATCCGTGCTTCATCACCAACAGGGACCTGGCCTCGTGATCCTTACCGTGCCCTGTGCTTGTATTGCACCTCTCCGATTTCTCCCAGGGCCTTTCTGTGCACATATCGTCCTCCTGACCACGAGGCCGCGTCCTCCCTCCCTTCTTCACCCTGCTGTTTGGCTTTACTCATGCTTCCTGAATCAGAAAGCGGAGGTTGAGTGCTTGCTGGGTTCCTACAGTGAGCTGAGCAACCGGAGTTTGATGTTGCTGCACATGTTAATGGAAAATTGGTAACTTTAAGGGGTTGCATTTACCCTCGTGGCCCACGTGAGTACTGTAGAGGGGCAGAAATTGGGCACAGTATTGCTGGTTTTCATAGTGACCTGAGAACTTTGACCCTAAATCTCACCTCAAAACCAGAAGGTCTTTTCTGTCTGTCCTTCTCCCTTGGCCCGCTCCCCGTCCTGCCTCATTGCAATGTAATACGATGAAGAATTAATGCTTAAGAGTTTTAAAAAATGAACTTTACATAACCGTAGAGCATTATTTCCTGTGTGCTGCTTCTATGAAAGGACCTGGCAGGCCAAGAAATGGCAAGCTGCTTTATCTGCTGCACAAACCCAGCTTCTGCAGATGTCCTAGCTGAAAAAAACCTCCAGTGGTGCCAAGTGCTTTCCCGTGGCAAGCAGCACAGAACCTGATGAGCGAAACTCCATCGTGCCGCACGGCAAATGCTAGTCTGCGAGGAGGGCTTAGTGCGCATGACTCCCAGAGGTAAGTCCCACGCTTCGCATCACTTTGGATTTGGAGAACCTGTTTAAGAAAAACACAACTAGACAGAGAGTTAAGTCGAGTGAAAAATATGAATATTCCTATTTTTCACATGATTTTAAAAGAAGACTTGTACTCAGTTCCTGTCTACAGTACAAATTAATTCAGGGAGTACCAGATGCTCTAGTGGTATAAACCTGCCAATAAGGTGGCTAATTTATGTTGGCTAGTTTATCTGGCCTGCAGCGTTAAATGTGTACATTGCAAATAACAAAGTAAAGGCCGATTAATCACTCCATTTAAAATGTCATCAAGTTAAAAGCTACAGAAGTGCAAGTGTAAGCATGCAATTAGGACCACAGCCCCAGGCTACCAGTTTTTCCCCACTTTATTATGTATCCTTCAGTGGTACCCACAGTTTAATCAACGACTGCAAGCTTAGGCTAGACTAAGAGGCATCTTTTAATAATTTCATCAGTAAAAATATGATGGCTCTTAATAACCTACAGTCTTTAAACCAAGGCTTCATAAGAAGTCTTCAATAAAAGCTGAGATGCATGTCGAAAAACTGAGATGCATGTCGAAATTATTAGCCACTTTCAAGATGTTCAAACTGCATTTCTGTAAAGATATCCTCAGGCTCTCAAATTCTCCATCAACTTTATTTTCAAAATATTGATACTTTCCAAAACATTGTGAAAGTCATTTTCAGGGCTTGTACAGTTGTTTTTTTCAAAGTCCCTCTGTAATTGAGCTCGTTAGGCTTTGCATCAGCAAAGTCCTTAAGTGAAACCTTCACTTCTGTATCAGGACTATTTATATTTCAAGGAAAGTGTGTGTTTAAGTGCTTTACTGAACTGGGGCCATCGTTCCTACCCCTGTAACTAAAATGTGCCTCCATTTAAGTCACCAAATCACTTAGCCCATATTTTTGCTGACCCTCCAGCCCTGCCACTAGATAGCTCCTGGTAGCCGCCTCGCTCCACACGCTGTCTGTCCTGAGAGCCCACAGGGTCAGTCCTAAAACTGATGCTCAGCTGCCACTGTTGGAGGTGGTGGACTTGCCTGATCCCTATGAGGGTCTTCAGAATTGCCCTAAAAACCACCTGTGTAGAGCAGTGGCCCTTTAAAAGCTATTGCAGAACTTCCCATTTATTGTCCATGTGACCCATCCTGTATATGAGAATAAGAAACACATTTGTACTAGACTGTGATAAAGCATGATGTTTTATATGGTGCCGGCTTGGTGCTTTATATTTTCACTGAAACCCCAAAACTGGAAGAAATTAATTATTTTTACCTTAGCAAGATTCTTATGTCCACCCTTGGGTTTGTTTTCTCTATTTCATTAGATCTTGGGGGGGAGGGGGGGAGGAAATAAAAGTGTTTAATTAAGCTGAAGAGCAAAAATTTAATGGCTTCCAACCTCATCATGGGAAATAGAAGATGTTCCTTCACAGGAAGGACTTCACAAGCAATTAAGATCTATGGAATTGCATAGGCTCTGAGATCTAGTTAAAGGCTTGAAGTCCTGATATTTTCTTGGCAGTGAAGTGAATTTTTGATACACGGGATCATTCCTCTTTTTCTACTGTTGTTTTGGGAGTGTTTTGTTATAGTTGATTGCTGACCAGAATGCTATTGTGGATGCACTTTTGTCAAAAAGAATGACAACAAAGTTGATAAGAAAAGAAACCCAAACCCAAAACAGGTAGGGAAAGTGAGCTGTAACCTGAAAATGCTTTTTGTGAGAAATAGGTAAACTTCCTGTCTACTGCAGTTAAATCAGTAAAAGAGCTTGTCCAACTGGACAAGAATACCATATCACAAGAGACGTTGTTCTTTTGTCTTCTCGAGATTGATTTTTAAAACAGTTTTAAAAGGAGCGAGTGTGGGGGGAAGCCTTATTGAAGGATCACGTTAATGTGGATAGCAAGATTTTGGACTAGAGGCTTTAGCCTCGTGTCTCAGCAAAAAATGCGAATGGCTGCATGGGAAGCCCTGTTTCTATTTTCTTCTTTATAACTTTATTTTCTTTATAAACACTGACATTTTTTTCCAATGTCATGCTGACAGCTGAAGTGTCAGCTCCCCGTAGCACAGCTTGTGCACTCACACAGAGTTTCGGCAGCATTTTTGTTGTTGTTTTTAAGAAATCAGTCTTAGAGAAAGAAATAGGTCTAAGAAAAAAGTTTACAGAGGTTTTCAAAGTCCTTCTCAGTTTCCTTTGATAGCTGCTTCTATCTTCTCATAACAGTTTTGTCTGAATGGCTTGTTCTCATTCTTCCTGAGTTTTTGATTATTTCCTTTCTGTTTTCTTGTTTTATGGACGGTTTAGAAGAATGTGCTGGGAAGAGTTGAAGAAAAAGAAAACCCTTTATTATCTGAAAAGAGGTAGTTATCTGAAAAGAGGTAGTTATCATCTTCTGATCTAGCAAAGTGGAACATGAGTTTTTGATCTTTTTACATATTTTGAACTTCTGAGCCTTCAAAGGTCTCGCGTGCTACAGCTTTTTGGGGCATTATTGTACTTTTTTCATGATCATTCCTATATTCTTTTCCATTGTAATTAACATTTGACAGGAGCCTTTCCTCAAACAATGTATTTGAGCAGAGGGAGCCTTCTACTTAATGATACCTCCTTGTTTAGGTCAGGAGGTCTTTGTGGGACTCTGCCTTTTGTCACCATCCTTGCCCAACAGTGTATTTTCTCCACGTTAACCTGTGTTAATGTTACCTTGAGACAAGGGTTGCCTCTGTTGTAATCTGTTTTTCTGTTTCCTTAAGACATGGATCAGAGATCACCGATTGAAACCAGGTTTTGGTCACAGTCTGCAAAAATCAACGTTCTTGCTTTTTGGTGTGGTGAATTACATCAGAAATCAGAATCTCAAAAAGGAAGGGCTGGGGGGAAAGGTGATTTTGTTATTATTATCATTATGTGATCTGGGAACTCTTAGTGTGTTTTCAGGACTTCTGCATCACGGTTGTTTTTTATGCCCGAGCATGGATAGCTAGGAGATGCATGGGTTGGAAATGATTCCCTTTCATGACGCAAATGATCATATTAATAACAAAAGCTTCAAGAATTGTTCTAAGGAAACTGAAACCATCTGTGTATCAAATCACCTGTTGTTGTCATTGAGTTCAATAGGAGACAAGGTAATGTACTACTACTGAAACAACAAGCTGTGGCACGCTTCCATCCATAACCATCTCTAATTCTCATAATTTTTGTATCTGAGCAACAGGGGAAGAGTGCTGGACTACGTAGGGGCAATATACTCCTCTGAAAGGTTAGCGTAAGACTGTGTGAGCAATTAGATACATATCTCAGTTTGTCCTGTATTCAGATCTGTCCAGTTTTAAGCTTGGAGGTGTTCATTAGTACAGTGTGGATAAAAGAAATTGCCAGTTCTGGGAAGCAAGTGCTTCCAGGAGGTACGGCGGACGCCCTGTGTGCTCCGACATGAAAAGGTTGTTCAACAGCGTGTGAAATCAGACTCTTGGACAGGCTTCCAAGCTGCCCGAGCGTATTGATTCTGGCACCTGCTTTCATAAGCAGGTGCTCAGGTTTATGTGGCCAGATGAAGTTACCTCTTAACATCTTAATTATATGCCAGACTTTGGCTTTATCTGTTGTGCGAGTAGCACTGGGTGTCGTTAGGAAAAGCAACGGAGAATGGAAGTATGCCAAAAAAATTGCAAGACAATTAAAAAACCCAAACAAAACAAGAACAAGTGCTTGTTTGAAAAACATCTATCACTATATCACCAATTTCTTAATCTGTGGTAATGATAACATTTGCATAGCGTTATCTACTGAGTGGAATCAGTATTGCTCAAATGTGGCAAGCCCACCAGCAAATAAGAGCATCCTTCAGCGTAGCACACTTCATGTGCCGGAGGATTTCACTGCTCCCTTTCTCTTGTGGTAGAGCAAGGTTTTAGTGTGGCAGTGAGAAGTACTGAGGGCTTCCCAATCCGAACTGGGACTCTCTTAGGGTGTGTTGGCAGTATGTATTTCATTCTGCGTGAACTAAATCATGTGGCATTTGAAAATCGTACTGAGTAGTCTGGCCTTTACACCCAGGATGAGATTTTACAGGGCAAATTCGGCTGCTTTATTAACACCCATCAGGCCTCCTGCACCTTGTAGGACAAAAGGCACGTCATAATATTCACTATACTGTTACGAAGGCTGTTGTAATACCTTTCCAGCAAGAATTTGATAACGCTGGTAAGTGAGACTACCTAGGTGATATCCCTGAAAATCAGTGAGAAGAGGACCTTCTTGGGTTGAGTGATTTATTATCCAGGTAGGAAGGGTTGGGCTGTGGCTATTGAGGCTTCCCAGATCGCTCTGCTGAAAATTTCGTGGTCAGTATCTCTCTCCTTGGAGATATGCTGAACTTACAATAACTAATTTGTGCTGTGAGCCTGTGATTTGTCTGCGCTTTGGCCGATATTCGCTGTTCAAGTGGAAACTTTCCTTCTGTGGTAGGTACCCATTCAAAACACAGGAAACTAGTGGTGGCAGGAAAGGACCAAGAAGAGTGCTGGTGCCACCTGGGCACCTCAAGAACTAAGCCTAACACCCCTTCCCCAGGTTAACCTGCCTGGCGAAGCTCAGCTCTCACTGTTTATTTCCTACGACTTCCCACAAGTCAAGGCAAAGGAGCTGCACTGTGGTTTCACTGTGGGTTTCCTGGGACATCGAGTTCCTCTGGTTCCTTTGCCCAGGCCCTTTTTAAGGTGAATCACATTTCAGGTGCAGTTGTTTAGGAGATTAAATGCACATGTTGTGTTGATCCCTTTTCACTCCCTTGGTGTAATTTGTTTACTGTCCCCTTACATATTGCTGGGGATGTGGAGAAAATAAAAAAAGCAAGCTGAAGTACCCATTTGTTTTTGTATTTCCTCTCTGTTCCTCCAGCTTTATGATGTTCAAAACCCCCTATTTTCACCTTCACGTAGAAATGCACCTTCAAGGACAATTTTACACTCTGGTTGGTCTCCAGGTAACCTAAATTTTTCATTCCCTTATTATTAAACCTAAGCTTGTAACTGAAACTGAACTCTCATCCCTTTTCAAATTAACCCCTTGGTGCAAAATGTCAAGGATTTTCCAACTCTATCAAATGGAAGTCACTGAAGCTGGGAACCTATTGACACCAAGGGGTTAACCCATTAGCCACTATTTAATGTCCTCAGCTTTAATCTACAGAATCACAGCTAGTGCTGTGACTTACTAACCCCACCACAAAAATGTCTAAGAGCGCATGTTATCAGGTCTTTTATTTGGGGATAGACTTGGGAGAAAACCAAACTATATCACAGCTGTAAAGGAAAACAAATAAAGGGCCTGGGAGTGGAAAGGAGCAGTAATTAAAGAGGGATGCATCCCATGTTAAGGGGTCTCAGGACAAAAACGACTGTTAATTATAAAAACTTCCTCTGAGTTTCTCATCTCAGTGCAGCTGTGGTGGGATGGTGCACGTGGTACCCATGCCACCACCGGCGCCAGAGCAGACTGGGCAGACTGGTCTGGAGTGGCTGTCTCTGGGAGGGCTGTTGGGTTTGACCGAGCTGTCCTGCAGATCTCCCAGCTCCGGGCACGTTTTCCCCCCAACATCCAGTCCAGCTGCGTGACCGCGTGTACGTGGGACTGCCGGGACGAGCGCAGGCGCTGCTCTCGGTAAGGGCACGTGGATGCTCCAGAGGGCTGTGCCAGGACACGAGAGTGGAGGAGGGCTCCAAGGCATCTCCAGCGCTGGAGCTGTCGACAGATGGTTTGCATGTTTGAGAAATCAAAGCCAGGATTTCTGCAGACGTGCGGGGTACCCCGGAGAGCCCCTCCTCGCCAGCTATTAGCTCAGGTAACGCAAATAGGCTAGGGAGCAAAAACCCTGAGCTTTTCCATCTGACTCCATCACCAATGCTCCTTCCCTGCGGTGCGTGGGGTGGGAGCGAGAGCAGCGGCCAGATGGCGACGGAGGACCCTGAGGGTGCGGGCATCCCCGAGGCGAGCGCTGTCTGCCCCTGTTCCCAGCTTCGCACGGCGATTTGGCTCGTTCCCCGCACCACTCGCGTATGGACTGGGAGCACAGCATCGTTTTCTGGCCACACAAATAACACAGTAGTATAAAAAGCAAAATGTGAATGTGATGTAACAGGGAGATGGGCAGGGAAAGGTAGGAAACGGGGGTGAGTTTCGATTTGCGGAGGATGGTAAATCTTTGGGCATTCAGGTTTTTGGAGGAGTGGGTTCAAAAAAGATTTTCTTCCTTGCTGAAACACCGATTACCAGTAATTGTAAGGTCTGTAAAGCTGGAGACTGGCCGTCTTGCCTTATGTTATTCAAAATGTGCTGTTTTCCTCTTACTGTCGCCTGGTTTTTCTTCTACAGAAACGCCTTGACAAGATATTGCAGCAATTTTCTCAACAGATCTGCTAGTCCGTCTCTACTGCGGGGGTTTTAGAAGGTGTTCGCTCAAGGAGAGCGCATTCCCAGTACCACCAATTCTGTGAAAGTACTAAATTAGGATATTAGTTATTAAATTCAACTACACAAATTACCATTTATATCATTATAAATCTGTCTCTACTGAGCAACCATTTTTATGGTGATGATCCTAGTATTTACATAAAAATTGCAGTACACAAGGTAAATTATGTATTCCAACCTGCAATTTTTGCTGACAATTTACGCATGCAGAATAAATTATTTTCTCCTTCTTAAGCAGCAGTAATCATAAGTAATGTGCAGAAACATTCATAACCATGGTCTCACATGAAAGCCACATTTTTTTCCCTGTGTAACGTGCTGTAATTACAGTGTACATCAATTCCACCGTAGGTAGATACACCAGGTTTTTTTCCCCCCTTTTCCTCGTACAATTTTAATGACTATCCCTGCTTAGAATACAACATTTTAAATTAAAAAATTAAAAATTTAGAAGTAGATTGTTTCCCTGACAACAGCGACAGCAACATTTAATTCCCCCCTGTGTCATTTGTAAATAAATACATACAGTTGCTGATACTAGTGAGATAATGTGCCTGAGGCTAATTGTGCCATTACAAATATTTTGAGCCTGAGCTTGATAATGCAGGTCGTGGTACTTAAATATGTATGAACTGAACTAATTTAACCTTCTTGCTGCTCACCAGCATATTGACAAAACCCTTTGTAATGGGGCTACACGGATGTCACAAAGCGGCTGAGTTATGCTGGGTTGGGTGTTGTGGGGTTTGGGGTTTTTGGGCTCCTGGTGGCAGCCCAAAGGAAGAGGTTTGTGTGGGATCATGGAGGGTGCGGAGCAGATCCTGCCGGCTTCCTTCAGCCCCACGGATGTCTTCTCCTGGGGGCTTGTGGTGGGTTGTACTTGTGAGACACCCCAGACCTTTCAGCACATACAGTATGTTTGGAGGAATGTCTGTAAGAGAGCTTTGCCTTAGTAAGCCCTGCCTAAAGATGACAGGCTTGGCTTTTTGATTTATTAACTAGTCTCCAGGACTGGCCCCAGGAGAGGATGAGCTGTATGTCAGGAGAGGTTTTACTCAGAACCGTGAGTGTGAGCACCCTGTGGTCGTGTTTGGAGTCTGTGGCTCTGCAGAGCAGCCGTGCGGTCGTGTCCTGCTCAGCTCCTAATGGTGAGGCTGGTCTGGATGCGGCCAGAGGCAGGGTCCCAGCAGGGTGTCTGACAAAGGCCAGCCGTACTTTTGGCAGTGCAAGTTAATGAGTCATTAAGATCGAAAAAGATGAGGAGAGAAAATGTTAAGCTGTTTGGTCTAATCCCCATGTCTTGCCCTGTGTCTGTATGAGAAATCATTTAAGTTTACAAGCTCCCTGTTAGCAAGATATTCTGCCTGCTGTGAACTCTGCTCTTGGTTTTGTCCTACCAAGCATCAAGCTCCGCTCTAGCGGAAAAAGTCCTTTTTAACCCCTCTGTGAGCATTGCTCTTAGGCTCGGGACTGCTGGTTTAGACCATAAAGAGCTTTGGCCGGGCTCGGTGGTGCTGTGCCTCTCAAAGCAGAGTGCAGCTGGAGGTGAGGAAAGTAGATTTCCTCATCTGTGCTCCTCTGATCTCCGGGTTGAGCCTCGGTGGGAAGGGGAGTATCTTCTGCAGGGCTTTAGCTCAGCGTGCTCCCTCTGGCTGGTGGCAAATGAATTCTTGCAACGTTGCCGCAGTGTGAAGTTTGGCTACAGATAGAGTGGAATGCTTAAGGTGCAGTCTCTCATAGATTTCTTATCTCCATTTCTTTTCTTATCTTGTTACGTTCTTTCATAGCTAATTAAGCAGGTGCTTAACCAAGTGAAAATTTAGCAATGGTGCAGCTAGCGCCAACTCCAATGTTAGGAAACCTTGGAGACCAAATTGTGGTCGCCTCCCTCTTGGTGCACCTCTGACTCATCCTTCCTAAGCCCTAAGTGTGTCAGCTGAGGGCTGCAACCAGCACAGCATCCACGAATTTGTCTGGCCACTTTGGTAGCTGGACAGGTTTGTTGTCCTCATTGCATTGGCAAAATCTTCAGCAGGACTGTTGAGGCTGACTCAGATCTTCAACCCGCGCCTGCTGCTGAGGCTCAGTCAAAGTCAGTGGCGCTGTGATGTTTTATAGAGTCCGAGGCACTCGCTGTGTGCTGTGGGGAAATATAATCCTGAAAGCAGCGTATTTTAGGGGATGCAATTTCAGCAGAGCAGAGCGTTGCTCCTGCAGGGCTCTTAGCTGGGAAATGGGCTGCCACAAGTCACCTAATAAAGCTCGGGGCAACATGCCATGATGTACCATGATGGAGGGGAGGAAAAGCAGACATAAAGGGAGAAGAAGTAATGAGAGAGAAAAGGCTTCAAAACCAGACTATCATGGTTCGAGTCACACTAAAAGGATTATTTGGTTGTGAATAACGGGGTCAGCAATTCTATATCTCAACTGGAAGAACCATGTGCTGTCCCATTACAGCAAGCTCTACTTAAAGCTTGTTAGATTTAATGTGTTGAAATAATGTTACACATAGTCAGCCTTGGTCCATGCCAGTAATTAATGTGAGTGCAATTAATCTGAGCGGAGGTGACACCTTTTGTCAGCAACAGGTAATCCTTTCTAGCAAAGGTAAAGCTGAGCAAGCAGTTGAAAGGGAAATCATTAGCAACGTTCGTTCCTCTGCGATCGCAAAGTTTATCTTCACACCTTGTTACTTCCCCAGATGGATGAGCTAAACGCAGAGAATAACAAAACAAGAAAAAGCCCTTCATGAGCTGCTGAAGCCATTCTTGCTGGTTGAAAGGAAAGCTTTCCTTTGTATATGTTGCTATTTCTTAAATGAGATGCTTTGATGGTCCCCGAAGGATTTAGCTCATCTCACAATAAATGTGGAAATTAAAGGAACTATGCAATTTGTAAGACAATCATATTGTTTGAACAAAGATTGGCTGCAAGTGCTTTTGCTCAGATTTAGCACATTTACGCATGTTTATACCCGTTACTTCTTTGCTGGAGTCTGTCAGAAATACGGCCCCCATTAGGGTACCGCGCAGGACGCGGTGTTAGACTGCTTCCCGTGGCCCGGCCAACCAGCGCTGCCTGCGACTGTCTGGGGACCTCTGCAGAAATGTCAATTAGCAATAAAAGTTCTGCAAACAAGCATTATGCCATCTCCTTATACCTCCCCTGCTGCTGCTCGCAGTCGCACAGCAATGTCCCGAGCTAAAAAAATGGATGTTGTGGGCTTCTGTGGCTCCTCTGTTGCTCAAAGTTCAGCGTGGTGTTTTCTGGACACGCTCTCACGTGGAAGCTAGGATGTCAAATTGAAAATAGAGCGTTTAGCCACTGGTTTCCTTTCTCAAGGGACGCTTTTGATATTGGAGTGCCTGTTGCTTGCATCTAATTCCTGTTAGGCTACACATCTTTGCTTCTGTGTCCTGCCTGTGCTTTTTTCTAGGTGCCATTTCCGCAGGTGACTCAGGAATCCCTTAGCTCCTGGGTGTCACTCAGAGGGGCTCGGCAGGCATTATTTCTGTCCTCAGTTCTCTTTTTTGGTTTTGGTTTTGGTTTGGTTTTACTGCAATCCCCTTGATTTTAAAAAGGAAAAGCCTGTATGTCTGAGCAATGTCTGTCTTTTCTCTGGTGTAATTAATTATCTATTCAGGGTGCTGCATAGATTACCTCGGCAGGGGCTGTGTAGCTCAGGGAGGCTTTCCCAAATAGAAATCTCTTCCCTGCTTGCCCCGAGAGGAGTGAGCTATGGATTTGCCCAACCTGTGTGGGGTAGAAGGAGGAGCCCAGAAGCCTTCCCAGCAGTGCCATCGTGCAGGCATGGGGCTGGGTGCGCGATGCACTGCCTGGAAAAAAGACGCAACAGCAATTAGCACACTTGTGACAGCCTTGCAAGGGAGATGAAAATTAAGAGTGGTTAAATCAGGGACTGGAGAGCATGCCTGGGTGCTCTGCAGCATCACCTGGAAAAGCATATCTTGATGTTGAAGGACAGGAGAAGGGCTTGGCCTAAACCTTTCTTCCATTGGACAAGGGCTTAAGTACCAGGTGTTGTGATACTTCCCACGTAGCACCCATGAGGGTGAGAGAGGAGTCTTCAGGTGCCTTTTTGCTACCCAAACATGATGCATCTCCTAACCTAGGGCCACATACCTGATGCATGTCATCCAGCTGGCACTGAGTTTGTCAGGCAGCGCAGCACTTTGGCTGCAAGCTGACATGGGCTTTTTGGAGCACTGTCAGCAAGCAGGTGCTGTGCAGATCTGGTACGTAGTGCTCCTTTGCATGGAGGTGCTTCCTCCCGTTTGAAGTAGTCTTATGAAGCCAATGTGCTCCAGAGATGAAGGGTGCTGTGGGCACACCTATGCATTTTACTTGGCTTAACTCATTTGTTCTTTTAATCGTTCATTATCCAGTTGGGAGCAACTTCAAAGTGCTGTTTCTCAGCAAGACACGTTCACCCCTATCACTCAAATATGCCCAAAGCCAGTTTTCTGCAGGATTTAACTATTTTTTTAAAAATGTATAGTATTTCAAAGTTGCTTTATGATTAGACCAGGTTCACTAGCAGTTGAATCTGTCATGATCCAAAGGTGTTGGAGGGCACGTTTTTCCTAAGCCTGGGTGCAGGCATAAAGGGCTCAGCTGCAGAAGGCCTCCAGGTGCTCCATTGCTCCACATAAAAGAATAATAATGGCTGTTTTCATTAATAAAATTGCAGACCATTGCTTATGCACTCCTAATCCTGGAGTAATTAAATGGCTGGAGAGAAGGATGATTCATACCAACCCTGGCTATTCTCAAGGAGTTTCTTTTCTGTATGTTTGCGAATGTCTCTAAGCACGAATTTGCTTTGTTATAGCTTGTAAATAATTTATTATACTGTCGTCAAAAAACTGCTTTCTGGGGAGAAAAAAACCCCAATGTACGTGGTTGTCATGATATACCACACAAACCTAAGGTTGACTAGTGAGCATTCAAAGGGAATGGTGTGAGATCTTGCAGAAAAGCCTTTCTGGAAGAAGCGGTCCAAGGCGAGAGGGCTCTGCCTGCGAGCGGAGATGCAGCCTCGTAGCGGTTTTGGTGTTGTGAGCTCCTGCTGTGTGTCTCACTGTGCCAGGGGTTACAAAACACCCCAGCGCTGGAAATTCTTCAGTTCTGTGCGAATATCAGCTTTCATCAAAAAAGCATTTTATTTTTTTCTTTACTCTTCATGACTAAAGAAAAATGGTCACAAATGTGACCCTGCAGGCTCAAAAACCCGACAAAAAGAACTCAGGTTGACTTAATGTTTATCTCATGATTAATATTGGGGCTGACTCACCAATTTATACTACTTGAAAGGCCAACTTAAATAACCTGTAGCATTTATATACTACCCTTCAGATGTGGATTGAAAAGCCCTTTCAGATGTGAAACTCTGTCCCTTGTGATATACTTGTGATAGATTGTTACGGTGAATTTGGGCTGATTTGGCCTCATTTTTCTATGGTGATTTTTCTTAATTCTGTCTCACTTTTCCGTGAGCGATGGGCTGTACACACGTGTTGCTCTCCCTGGGATCTACAGAAGCCTGCAACATCCAGTGATTTCACCACAGAATTATCTGGCTGGGGACTTTACCTGCCCGAAAGTTAATCTGGAGAAGGGTAAGTGTAGAGAAAAGAACTGACAGCCAAGAGGTGATACTAAGAAAACCTAGCGAGGAAATCCCCCAGGAAGACGTGTTTCTGCAGCAAAGCAGAGCAGCTCCACATATTCCCCAGATGAATTAGCTCACGGATCGGTGAGAATACACCCTCCTTGGGAGCAAAACAGAGCGGCCACCGTTCTGCTAACTTTTTAGAACTGTCTCTGCTTGAGTAACGCCAAGCTGCTTCGAGGTAAACATACTAGGGATAAAATGTTATTTGCAAGAGAAATTTGGGGAAATTCTGGCAGCAGATGGCAGATGGTGATGTAGGACACAGGGTCATCCTTGTCCTGGCCGTGAGCTTTCTCTGTAGGTGGAGGTGAGGGGTGGGCTCTGCAGTCCAAGGACACTCAAAGGACCGGTGACTGCAAAAGCAGTCGGTGTTGGTGAAAGCCTCTGCCTTTCTCCAGCTGCTGCTTTGGTATGGATTGGCAGCACCTTCCCCGTACCTCAGGGCATTTTGGCTGGAAGTGCCCAGAACTCGCCTCTTGTCCTGATTGGGCTGGATGAAACCACATTGCACAATGCCCCTCCACCTTTTTTTTTTTTTCCCTGTCTTTTTTTCTGGGTAAACTCTAAAGAGAGCTTCCATGTTTACATTTGTGTATGAATCAACACCTATTAAGGAAGGTTGAGGTGGGCACTGTGAGCTAGCTGGCCCAGGAAGGCTTGGATGTGAGCAAACCCAACCTCGCAGCTCGTCCCCGGGGCCAGACTCTCTTAGCGTCCGTCTCATCATGCAGCTCTCCTTTCCCCACTTGCTCAGAAATAACAGGCATAATTTTCCGCTGAGAGATAATTTACAGGGCAGACAAGCTCACAGCAGCAGTAAGAGCTAAGCAGTGCGCCCCAGAAATCTCACTGCTATATGGGAAATGTGGCACCAATCGCTTGTGCACTGATATTGGCATGTCTGGCTCCACTGTAAATATTTTTTCCTACTACCGTTTAGGAGGAAATTTCCCTCCTGCGTAGCCGTGAGCTGATGGTGGTTCAGCAGAGCTCCCTTGCCAAACTCTTGTAATCTCTTGCTTTGCAATACCACCCCCCAACACGCACTTGCCTGTGCACCCCCGACAGAGTAAACGTTTCGGTAATCCCCAGACACGTGACCCTCTCTTTGCGATATTGAACTTCATTCCACTTCCATTTTTCCCAGCTCCTCGACGTTTTCTACTTCTTGTTTAATGCTGTGAATCCACCTCTGTATTGATAAAGCCTCTGATTTGCGGTTCGTATCTTACTTCCCTATGGATATTATGTCTGTTGAGCAAACCCTGTTGCCTCCACGTGTCCCTCAGGTGTCCCAGATAAAGGCACTGGGGAGGGGATGAGCAAATATGCACTGGGGAGCTGCCGGGGGATTCGTGCAGCGACACTCTGAGCATTTCTTTGAGAAGTACGAAGTGTGTTTGTCAGGTTTTAGGATTATGCTTAGAATCAATCCACCTCAGAGCATCGGAAAAAACCTGATTTATGAGAGCCATTTAAAAAGCAAAGCACAACACGCGTGTAGGTGTGAATGCATTACTTATGCTCCCAGGGCTCGGGTCATGGGTGTGCCTGGGTATGTGCCCCACCACGTAAGCGCAAACCCATTAATAGCTCTGCATGCAAAAGAGAGTTGCGTGCAAGGTTTTGCAGGAGCACGAGGCGGTTCCCTTTGCAACCGAGTGTGAGTCACGGCTGTAATCGGCTGCGCTCGCTCCCCACACCCACCTGGCAAACAGAGCCCAGGATGTGCTTGGGGGAAGGGGTGATATTTAATTCATGTGCGAGCATAATTAAAGCAGATTCAGTCTGCAAAATCAACTTGGGAGAGCACTCTGATTACCGCCTCTCTGCTCCTCTCTCAACCTCCTCCTGGATAAAAGCACGAGGCAAGAGATGGCGGGAGCTGGGCAAACCTTCCTTTATCTGCTGAGATTAAGCTGTGATTTGCCCACACATCAGAGGTGAACAATATCACTAACCGAATCAGATTAGAGAAAACAGCAGAGAGAGTGGCACAGCCGTGGGAAAGATGGGAGCAGGAGAGTTTTGAAGGCTGGAGTTCTCCTCCCAGCAAATGAATGGGGTGAGATGAAAGGATGAGATCAGTGAGCAGATGAAGCGCAGAAGTTGATAAAATCCTCAGACTTTGGAAGATTTACCTGAACCTATTAAAATGCAGCAGGTTTTCCTCACTGCATGAATGAAAGCGTGATTGGCAGAGCAGCCAAGCCTTTGACCTAAAAGCAAAATTAGGAGAGCATGAAAAATAAGCGATGCTGGTGCTTGAAAAGCCCATGTAAATGACTCTGAGGCAAGAACAGGAGAAGGGATGTGTCTGTGCAGGTGGTGTGAATACCGAATCGGTGCTATTAAGGGTGAGGATGGTAAAAGGCTTTGCTGTCCTGCTAGAAGCAAAGTGCCGCGGTCGGCGTCCACCTTGTCACGCTAGCCTTGGCCCTGGGAGGCGTGTGGATAAAGGCGAATGCATTCCACTTAATATTTCCTGATGGCTTGGTCAGAAACCTGACTTAGGTTGAGATGCTCTGAATCCCTTCTTTGCCCTGCAAACAGGAGCCAAGATTTTTCACGGCTGTGCTGTCGGCGTTGCTCGCCTCCGGGGATGTAACTGCGTCCTTGCTCCATACAGCAGGACTGTAAGTCACTACAGCGGCATTCGTGCTGACAGCATTGGAAAACAATGAGACATTTATATTTTCCCCTCTTGTACCAGCTAGGCTTTCTTTGGATTGCCTTTTTTTTTTTCCTCCTTAATTTCTTAGATCATCTCATTATTGTAGTATATATGTTTGACTCAAACATAATGCTTTGGAATTAGCGTCAAGAGAATTAACCACACTTTTGCAAGACCATTAACATGCAAGGAATCCAGCTTGGGGACTGATAAAAATCAGAAGTCGGAGAGCTCAGGAGGGGAGGCTTAATTAGCCAGTGAGGTTTTTCTTTAAAAATTAGAGATCTTCTCCAGGAGTTTGTTATAGGCTCCTAAATTACTTTCAGTTAGGAGCTTAAGGGTTTGACCCAAATCTTGTCCTTGTTACGCTTTAGGCTGCAGTGTTAAGTGCAGGTAAGCCTGGAAGCTGAAGACGAATCTTCCAAGAAGTTGACCCAACTCCAAAGCCAACGTGCTCAAAATCTCGTCCCTTGCAGAAATATGGAGGCGTTGAAGCCAAGTTCTTGGTTTAGGACAGGTACTTCTGAAAGAGGGATTTTCTCCACTGCGTAGATGAGTCTGCTGTGGAAAACCAAGGAAGATAAGGTTACAGGCTGCTTTCCCAAGTTTACGCATTGAAGATGATTTAACTGGAGGCTGCAGATGAAAGGCCGAATTTGTTTAGTCGCTGTCTCCTGGGAAATTACCAGAGTCTTTGAGGAATGCTGCAAACCTCTAGGCAAGCGCTTGTTGTCCCTCTGGACACTTGGCAAATCAGCTTTTTAGAATTTTAGGTTGTTCCTAAGAATATAAATAGGAGAAAATTGTATTTGTGAGTACATAACACTTTCCCGGAGCGTGGGGATAGCCAAGCTCATGGCTGAAGGATTGAAGACCAACCAGTGGCTTGGAGAACAGGCAAATACCTCGAGACTCCTGAAACCCAGGATATCAGTAGCGTTTTGTTTCTTATGCTCTGTGCATGTGTAGAAATTAATTACTTAACCAAACTGCACTGCAATTTGATTCAGTCAGATAATGGCCCTGAAATTCAAACAGAGGACACAATTTTTTTTTTGCTTGCTCTGAGTCTTCAAGTCCTATTTCTTTACTATATTTGAGTTTCCCAGTGCGGCACGGACCAGCCAGAGGAACTGTTCGACCTTCGGCCCTTGCCGGGGGCTGACGGAGCAAAGGCTGCATTAAATAAACAACTGGAAGACCTGGAAGCTGCTGGCGGCTGAGTGAGATGAGGAGAAAAGCCCATTTGTGTTGGCAGAGGTGTGGGAAGGTGCTTTCAGACTTTGCCCGTCGACCTGTCTCATCCCGAAGCAACGTTACTCCGCGATCTCCAGACTTAACTCGCTAGTTCGAGCTCTGTTTGTGCAGCGTCGGAAAGCCTTTTATCACTCGCTCGCTTTCAAAACCAGGTGCAGGCTTTTCTACTTCAAGGCTCTGGCAGTGCAGCGTCCTGGGCAGAAACCACCCAAGCACCTTCCTCCTTTCACCTGCCGGTCCTGCTGCCTTCCAACCCACGGCGAAGAGCCTGCGGCACTGGCCCAGCACGGACCCGTGGTGTTCAGTGACCCCTCTCTCGTAGCAAGGTGCTTTGTCAGTTGCTGCCATGTTTAGGCTGCTCTGGTCTGTTTTCCACCCTAAGTGGCTTGTGCAGGGTTTGGTTAATTAAGCGTCTGGGCGCAGTGAGCTTCTCGGTTAATTCGCTCCATGCTGAGGGATGTTTATCACTAGGTAATATATGCACAAATTTCCCAAGTAGTTTTCTGCAGCAGAGGCTTTACGTATCCTTCCTGGTTTTCTGATTCTCCAAGCTTCTTTCTCAAAATGGCATTTTTAGCTGAGGGAGGTTGCTTTCCTAGGCACTCCTGGTACCTTGGTGACATTACCACTTTTCCCTCGCTTTAACAAGTGCTTTCTCATTTTGTCTGCTCCTCCCGTTTCTCTCTTTTCCTGAATGTCTTTGACTAACATCCCTCTTTTTCCCCTCCCAAACTTTCTTCTTTCTCTCCTTCACACATAAGCTGACAGTAGCTAGCCTTGCTGCCTCCTTGTCTCTTCTGAAGCTCGTCTGCGCTGAGCAGGTTGGGTTTCTTTTGATTCCAGTTGTAAAAACACAACAAGCAGGGACCAGAGTGATGTCAGCCTTGCATTTGTACGGAGGGAAAACCCGAGCCAACGTGGCAATTAGAGATCAGGGAGCTGATTGATTAATGCCCAATGCAAGAGCCTCATGGAAATATTTGCACTAAACGCTTACCGTTAATTATTGAACCTGCCCAGGCAGACCTTGTCTTCGGCTCGACATCCCAAGACACAGGGAAGCTGCAGAGTCCCCTGTGGGCAAAGGAGATGGGGAGAGGTGAAGAACAAGGTAGCACCTCATGTTTTACTGTCTTCTGCTGCCACGGAGGATCTTGACAGGGTCAAATTGCTGTTTTGCTTCTGCACTCTCAAGGCATTTTGTTGCAGGGAAAGATTTATTAGCTGGGCAGGCATCTTACCTGGGCCTCCTCTGGCAGCAGTAATCACAAGTGGGCTTGGCTGGGATGCATTTTTTTTTTCACCCACTGTTAAGACACCGGTCCCTGTAAGGATACAGGTGTATACGGAACTTCACACTGAGGAAAGGCAGCATTCGTGTTGGAGAGGCCAGCAGGAGGAAGCAGGAATAGTGAGTGGGGACCTAAATACAAACAAAATATATTTTTTTGGTATTCTGCTGCTCTAATGAAGAAAGAGATGTTAATGGTGTCCGCTGTTGTTTTGCCCCATGCATTTTGTGTCCTTTCTCCTGTTCAGAGAGTTGGCCGCTGTCCATGTGCCACCGGAAGGGCTTTAGTATATAAAAGCCTGCGGCTGACAGCAGTATCTTTGCATCACGTCTGAATACGAGATATATATATAGTCACTGCTTCACTTTGGCTTTAGGTACCTTCTTATGCAACTCTGGGCTGTTCCCCACATGCCTGTTGTGCACGTTTCCTTCCAGGTCCCATGGTTATGTGAAACGGTCCTGCACCAAGCTGAGGAAGGCTACGAGAGCATGAAGTGGCATTCAGTAGAGAGTCAGCAAAAGGGGAGCAGATCCTGGGGATGGTGAAGGAGCCCACCTCCAGCTCCCTTACGTCAACGGCACCTCTCAGCTCTTTGGAAATCTCAGTTGGTCTCTGGTATGGATTCCCTCTGGATGTTCTGCAGGCTGATGGTACCTCAAAATTTTTTAGGTGTTACGTTGTTTTAACCATGTGTATTAATATCTTTGACCTTATCTCCTGGCCTGCTCTGTCAGAGTTTTTTTAAAAAAGTTTAAAATAGTCTAACCAATCTAATGGATGAGATGGAAACTTCATTGACTGAGTTAACCAGGAGAGATGTGTGAAGCTCATCACACCTAAATTAAATTATATCTTGAGCACCTTTCCTTTGAACGCTGTCATTTTCCTCCAAGAGGCTGTACAAATTGCTTTTTCATTTTATTTACTGTGGCAAAAAGCCAGGACTGGAATCTATCATTCTCCAAATCCTGGGCAGTGGCGATGGGTCAAAGCAATCTAACATGAAGGTTATTATCACCGAGCGTGTGGGTTAGCACGGTTGAAGAAAATAATGTATTTGCCTGAATTAACACCTAAGTGCATCCTGACACAGAATCTTTGTTCTCTCAAGACTCTCTTTGATTCAGGAACTCCTGTGAACTTCATTGATTATCTCAGTCCTTGATTTCCCATGAGTGACACAGAAGGCAAATTAAGTTTATGGCAGAAAGTCTTCTAAAGATTGTGTAAATCTTTATACTAATTCTGGTGGGATAACCTGAAGTGGGGCATACTGGGTGAAAGTAGACTGCATAGTCAAACCATACAGGGGATGAATTTTGACTCACTTATAAAAAAAATGAACACTAACATCAGAATTTGTTTGTTTGTTTTTTTTTTTTCCGGCCCAAGTACGTTTGAAAAAAGACGCTGGTCCATCATTTCCATGGCAACCAGAGCTCTTGCACTGCAGGCTGCAGGTCAAGCGAGTCACTAGTGCCGTGCTCCAGATCTGCTGCCACACCAGCCTGGAGGTCTCCCACTGCCATAGGTTTGCAGGGCATCTTATTGCGGGCAATGGGCACGTTAATGCTTACCTTAGTGACCCTTTAGCTCTACCTATCTGAGGTGTACAATGCCAATGCATACAGCGTATATCCCCCTTGCAGAGCCTCTTGGTGCGTGGCAACAGCTGCATGAGTTGAAGTGACCCAGCGATGGGTAGTTGCCCTTCTTGTGTTCCTGCTGCACCCCAAACTGCTCTTCTCCCTCTTCCGAAGCCTGATGCAGGACAAAGGGCAGAGCTGCGAGGCTGCGCAGCACTGCCAATGCTGTGAAAGAGGAAAAAGAGGGCAGGAGATGAAAGCACTGTTTAGTTCTGCTCCCATCTGGATGCCTTCCTGCCCCCCGGTGCACACACTCGCACCTAAATTGGTGTGACATGGGTATCCCAGAACGGACAGTGAGATAAACGCAATATGCAATCAGGGCTTACTCAATGAGTGGGTGATTAGTAACTGTGTTTGTGCTAGTGCAAATTGAGGGGGAAATCAAGCCACTGTCTTTTAATGCAAAAGAGCTTTGACTAGTTGGCTAGGATTTTAGTTTCTTTTGTAATATGTATATTTTTATACATACGTATTAATATATATACCTATATACGACTCCCATATGAATCTAACATACTAAGGAGGTTGAGATCTTAACGTTTGAGCTTAAAGAGGTTAGAGTAATGCAAGTGCAAATGATTTCTGATGTCTGAGTATTTTTACTAATAGTACTTTGCGGTTAAAACATGTTTTATGTCCTTTAATGCACTGAAAATACTACTGGTCTCCACAACAGCTGTGAAGTCGGTGAGTATTATTGCCCTATTGTTGTCTAAAACTAATGGATTTCTCTTGGCTTTTTTATAGCTTTCTGTGTTGGCAAGAAATGAACGAGATATGGTATACAGTGATCAGATCCAAAGGCCATTAGAAATAGTGAAAAGATGACCACTGACTGCTACGCCTTGGATCAGACCCTAATATTTTCTTGGAGACAATTTGTGTGGCAGTTCAATCCCATTTATGTTACGTTCCTTTCTGGTTTATGGTTCTGTTGGGGATTGATTCAGTAAAGGACCAGAGCTGAGCTAAGGCTGCTCATGCCCCTCTGTATCCCAGCTCCCGGCCAAGGGTTTGCTTCTCGCAGGATGAGGTTTTTGCGGAAGCTGGGGAGCTACGCTGGCTGTGTGCCACTTCGCCCTTACGGATCCTTCCTGCTCTCGGCGCAGGTCCCACCCTGTGCCAGCTCTTGGCTCATCAAGGGTATTATCTATCCTCGCTGCTTTGCAACACCTTACGAACATTAGCAGAGCATAAATCTGTGCAAGTTGTCTCCTATGATGTTAACAACGCAGATGTGCTATTCGTTTTCAGGCCATCACTGGCCACCTGCCACTGGGTTTTATGATTTACATGAGCTTGAAGGACAACCTGCAAGTTCTCTGGTCAGTTCTGAAGCATCACTTTGAATTTGGGGGCTTGCTTTCCTTTCAAATTTCTCCTGCCCTTCTCCTGGCAAGCTTTTCCAAGGCTGGCTGCAGAGTGGAAGGAGTGTGGGGAGATTTTCTTCTGGGCCTCTCTTAAATTTTTAATTAGTGAGGTTTCTTTCTGGCTTGGGTTCTTTCTAGCTTCAGTGCCGCTGTCTCATTAATTGCAGCCAGTTAGCACAGTGTAGATGCAGCCAAGTGTCAGCTGATATGTGCTTTTTGTCTCTTTTGTCGGCGTAATTAGAGAGTACTCACCGACTATCACGTTGCTCAAACATACTTCTTGGTGTTGTTTCCTCTGTTGTGTAGCTGTATCTCATGTCCCTTTGGCTGAACTTTGGCTTCTGCAGTGGGGAAAGGTGGCTGGGAGGGGACGTACTCTTCATACTAAATAAAAACATGGCTTGGGATTTAAAAGCGTCGCTGGGAAGGATTTGTAGGCTGATGACAGCGTCTTTCCTTGGCAATCCAGGACCCTCTCCCCATGTCAGCTCCGTGACAGCAAGGCAAGCGCAGTGCCCTAATGCGGCAAGCGGGGCTGGGGCATTTGGGGTGTATGATTAGTGGCCGTAGCGGCAAGGTATGTGAGGGACTGCTTGAGGGTTAGGAGGTGCAGAAAGAGCCTCCATGGGGCTGAGCGCTTGCATTGCCGGAGAAACCCCAAACCCTGGTTGTGGCTGGGCAGCAGCTTCTGTCTTTGCCTTCATTGAGTAATGGCGTGGGAATGGCTGGCCGGGAGGGATCGGATGGGAGCCTTTGCACAAAAGCATCAGGCTCCTAGTTCTGGTGAGTATTTTTCATGAGGTTTCTCAAAGTCTCAAAACAAACAGTTTGTTCCTAGTTTAATGAAACATCTCAGTTAAATCAATTATGCGGCAAAATTAAACGAGGATGGGGTTTCTTAGGTAGCCTGCAACCTACAAAAATGCTGATACCGTATGCATGGATTCAGCCTCATTTATTCTCCCAATCTGGTACATAAGGCAAGAGCAACCCCTGCCCGCTGCAAATCAAAACTGAGGCAAGGGAAAACACAAACCATCCAAGCTCTTCCCTCCTTCAGCACCAAACCACGGAGCACCTGGGCTGGCTGGCATCCCTCCACCCCACCAGGCCTCTCCGAACTCTGCCTCTGGTGTGTGGCCTTTTTTTTTTTTTCCCTTCCTCTTTTTCCCTAATTTGGAAGTGAAGCCTCATGCAAGGATGTAAGTTACAGTTCATCTCCACCGCGTATTTCTCTGTCTGTCTTCTCTCTGTGATCAAAGGGAGCAGATGGAAAACTTTGCAAAGAGAACAGACATCTCTGCTCCCCGCTGCAAGTCAGGAGGGGGCTCAGGTGTTTTCTCTCGTACCTCGTGCTGTAGTTAACTGGATTTGTCCAGGGGATTTAGGAAGAAAAGATGCCATTGCCAGGCATCTGCGTATGGGTAATTTGTCTTGATATGTTTTCGGTGTTACTGATGAGAGAGGGAGACGAATGCTTAATTAGGGAATTAACCGTCTTTTAAAAGATTAAGCTTTCTTTGAACTCATTTATCAAAAAGAGAGGGGGGAAAAAAAAAGAAACAGCAGTGCTGCAAACCGTTTGACAGGAATCTCTTTTCTCAATACGAATGAAAGGCTGAACAGCTAGAATAAAAGACCAGCGTAATTACTAGTTAAACCTAGGACTAGGCTTGTCCTATAGAAGGACTGCTTTCCCTTGCTGTCTCAGAATCATGTGCTGGTCCTACTTTCTTCTCTTTCCGGAGCTACTCCATCCAGCCCCCCAGGAAAGGGGGGCGCGTGCAGGTAACCTGAATGCTGCAGGCACTGATTCTGCCCCCGTCATGTCCCGCAGCACGTGACTTTGGTCCCAAAGCCCTTTTCTGTTGTCCATGACCTGTTAGCTAGAGTGACGCAGATTATCGTTTTATGGCACCCGAGCACTTTCAGGGGGGAAACGGGAGCTCGAGCATACGCGGCAGCCGAAGGTAGTTGCAGGTATCTCAGGGTGACATGGAAACCGTTTGTCTGATGCAGTGCTACTTCTCACAGCCATATCCTAAGTTAAGCCTCGAATCTTTAAGTCAATCAAAAGTTCACTCATCCTTCTTCCATTAACGAGGCTGAATCCAGTTTGGGATGTGAGAGGGGAATAACCTTTTTTCCTGGGATGGGCATCAGGGCCAGATGTGTGTGCGCACACCTGATACTCCTATGTACATCCCTCTGGTTGAGACTTACTACTTAGGGTGGTTTAAAAAGCTGACGTTTTATGAGCAGAAAGTAGCATTGTACAAACTGTGACAATATTTTTTTTTCCCCCTCTATGAGCTAAACCAAGATATTGGTGTTTTTTCTCCTAAATTCCTGCCCGGCACTTTGTGGAGGGTCTCTAATTGAAATTGACAGGTGCTTGCACAGCGGGCTGAAATGCCAGATAACATGCTACATTTTACATCTTTATGCATGTATGAATGGAATATGAATTACTTCAAATTTATTGTGGAAATGGCAGGGAGTTAGTGTGGACGATCATTTTTTGTTTGTTTCTGATGCACTTCATCTGCCCCTTGTGAACCTCAAAGAGCGCACAGCTCTTAGCGGTTTCCATTTGCAGCAAAGCAAGATCTCTCATGCTTCTCTAATATTTGCCAGCGTTTGGCTGGAGAGGGGGGGATGACTTTTGACTCTGAAATGCCACACTCAAACTCTGCCCCAGGCCTTGCTTCGAGGCTGCATGTAGGAGAGGGATGGCACGCAGCTGCACGTTTGCAGAGGTTCACTGGCCTGGGGCGATCCCGCAGTCTCAGCTCCTGTGCGTCCTGAGCGATGATTTCATTTTGCTCGTGGCAGTAAAGGCTGCTGTTGGTTTCTTGCAGGAACAGCAGCTTCTGCAAACCCATCTTGCGTGGGTGCTCCCCCCGTGCTCGTGTGCAGGTGGGTCTGTCGCAGCGTGACGCAGGGTCCCTTGAGGGCTGCAGGCAAGACCCTGGGTGCTGCGCAGCTTTTTGGTGCGCAGGGAGGACGGGCAGCCCCCTGGGCGTGGGAGCTTCCAAAGCAAACATGTTTGGAGGGGTGAGAACACCCTCACCCCTTGCTTACACAAGCAGATGCCCATCAGCCAGGGAATAACCCCACCGTCGGGTGCGAAAGCCCCGTTCGAGTCCCCCCCTCCAGGGACTCCAGGTGTGCCCATCATGGGACATCCCGGTGGAGCCCAGAAGACCCACGTGCACATCTGCGCCTGACCTCCCTTCTCTCCTGCAAGCCTTTTCCAGGCAAAGAACCGTTCCCAGCACTGGATGCGGCAACCAGGAGATATTTGCAGGACAAACGCCAAATGTTTGCAAGCATGCCGGGAGTTGTCTTTGGAGCCGTTGTCATTTATGTGCTTAAAAAAAACAATGTAAAAAGAAAAATCAACATAGCTTCACTGAAACCCAACAAAGCGGCTATGTTCAGCTGGAAAATTGGAGCAATAATTGGCACCTCATTTGCTGTATATAGCTACAAGAATAGCTTTCGAGCCTGATTCAGTGCTCGTTAACACCTTTGTAAAATGAGGGTTATGGCCATAAATTTACCTAGATGCGGCACTGGAACGAATCCCTTTGTGTCTACTCCTTAAGCTAATAGAGCATCCTTGGTAACCCTTGGTCATGGTAAGAGAGCTGAAAGCAGACTTGTCCCCCGAAAACAAGGGGGGGGCGATGCTCTTATACAGCAGCTGGGCCTCATCGCTCAGGCAGCATTCTTGAAGGCCGTATCCTTCGGGTCAGATGATTATTTTAGGATCGTTGCAGCCGTATGTGTTATTTACCATGAGAAAATGAAACCATTTCCGATCCGTACCCATCAGCGTGGGATCACTGAAGGGAGCCAAAGCTGGGTTTTATTCTTTAATGAAAGCTGCTAACAAGGTGTCCCCGTTGCGTGGGCTGCTTTGCTGTTGGAAATCCCTCACCTCAGTGGGAATGACACTTTCATCTCTTCTTCCCCTCAGAGGTATGTGCTGTCATTTAAATGAGCCATAAAATGAAAGGGCTGAGTGGGAGAAGCTACAGGCAGGGTTCCTGTGTTGGCAGGGTTGCCTTACCGCTGGAAAAAAGCTGGTTCTGGTTGTAAAGCGCGGCTTAGTCAAGTCAGACCTTCTGTCCCCACCCGCGGGCCAAAGCAGGCTGAAACTCAAGGTGTTTGAATGATATCCAGGTGAGTCCTCCGCACTGTCTGAGAGCTCGTCCTCACACCAGCCCCTGCAGAAGACTAATCCCAAGTCTTTTGCCCGCTAAGGAAAACCGAAATCAATGGGGCAGATTGATCAGACAGCTAATCCATAGCGGCGGTCCCCCCTCCAAGCTTGGTATTCTCTGTGGGCAATACAATGCTGATTAATTAAAACACCCCAACCCTTTCAATTAAAGCTTCCAAAGCGCTTGCTAAGCATCAAGTGCAGTAATGCCACACAAGGCAGACAACATATAATCAGCCCCAACTTACAGGGAAGAAACCCCCAGTTTGGTAAAAGAGCCTGACTTAAACTCCAGAGGCAAAATTCTTGTTCTGTGCAAATCAATGTTCCAAGTCCCTTGAAGTTGAGTAGGACTGAGTTTCCACTTCAGGGACCTCCTGTCCCCAGTAACCCTCGCAAACAAACTTCTAGTTCAAAATGTGAAGTAGAAGAAAATTTGTTATGTTGTCCTCAGACTTGCTTCAACATGTTGAATAATTTTCCAATAACTTGTGATGAGGCACCTGTAATTACTGTGCGAGTTTAATTTAGAGTAGGTATTTACCAATCAAATTATATCTGACACAGTTCTTGAAGAGATGGAAGTTATCTTAAAAAAAAAATCACTATGTGCATCAGTAATATTCCAAAAATCAATGTTGTTTAGCAAGCCATATTGACCTTCTTAGAAGCTGAGATTTTTTTAATTACATCTCTGAAATAAGATTAAAACCTTTCATTATACCTTTAGAATTGCCTTAAAATAAATAAATAAAAAGCACCAAAGCATTTCTTATTGATTTAAAAGTATCTCGAGTCTCATAATAACAGTCTTTAAATCCAAACAAATCAAAATGAAAAAGAAAAAAACCCAAAAAACCCTCCTCTATTATTTTCTGCATCGAGGGGAAGTTAAGCTTTGACACATATTTTTTGTAAATGTTGTATTAATGATACCTTCACTGGCTTTTTTTTTTTGCTGTTGTTGTTCTTTCTCCTTTTAGTGTGCCAGCGGTAAAACCTACCTATAAGCTCCTGAGGCCTCAGTAGAGATGGTTAATAAATGTTGTTATTCTGGCACCTGAAACTATGCAGCGAGTAATGCTGCTCTGTTAGTGCCGGCGCCGACATCTGTTGCTCATGAATCATCGCTCGTCGTTAGAATGCATAAATGAAGATTTGTTTAAATTAAAAAAAAAAGGTATTAGAAGTGGGAGAAATGAATATAGAAAGGTTTCAGCTCCACGAGGAGCTTCATCCACGTGCTGAAGTGTGCCCTGAGCTCCTGCGAAAGCCCGCCCTGGGGCCTGAGACATGTGCAAATACATTGGGAGGAGGCAGGCAAAGAAAAAATAAATGTATTCACGGAGATTTAGCTGATTCGTAGGTTTTCTTTTGGGGTTTTAGCTACTCTGGACAAATCTAGTTGTTTAAGTTCTGTCTGTGTGTGGCTGGGATGTCCCCAGGTGTCCCTGGGGCAGACCACAGCTGTGGTATAATGCTGCTCCCACATGCCGGGCACTGTGGTCAGTAATGCTACAAACATAAAAGAGATGATGTTAAAATAAGCAATACAAGCAGACAGATTTGGTTTTTTGGTGTTTTTTTCCTCAAGGAGACTTTTTGGGGGAGAAGCAGGAATATTTTCAGGAACACTGAAAATATTCATGTTCAGTATGTAATTGGCAAGTAGTTGGGGATGAAGAAAAGTGGAATTTTTTCACTTTTTTTTTTTTCAAAATGGCCTTTTTCTACTTAAATACTAATTAAAAATCTGTTCTCTGATATTAGCTTTAAAATACTGTGAACAGGTTAAATGGAGGGAAGAGCGTGGGGGAAAAGCAAAACAGGAGAAAAAATGAGCAAGTGGGAGACGGGCAAGATGAAGCTGCCATTCCAGGGGCACAGGTTAAGCGGGGAGCAAGGAGGCATCATCAGATGAGCTTCACCAAGATATAGATTTTGATATTTCTCCTTTTCTCTTGCAGCACCAAATGTTTCCCACTTCTTCAGTGCCTTGGGAATTCTTGTGCCAGCGTGGGTCCAGGGTATGGCAAAGAGCAAGGGGTGAACAAACCGGCGTCCGAGCGCTCCTCCCCACAAGCCAAGGTAAGATAATTACATCTCTGGACAGCAATCCTGAGCTGTTGGGTCAGTTTTATGCCTCTGTGGCTGGAGGACTTCATGTCTGGACGTGTTCTTTGGTGGCTCCAGGGCATCCTCACAGGTGCAGCCAGCCCCAGCAGAACCAGCACAGAGTGAGCTGCCTCTTGCCCTAGAGCCACCACCGTCCCGGGCTGCGTTTGGGTACGTTGCTTTTTTCCTCAGTATAACTGAACTCCGAGATGGAGTGGAGACATCCAATTCTCTTAACCCCAGACTGTTGCTGCCTGCTGGTGACTAGGAGCCCCGGGGCTGCTGGGGAGCTTGGCTGAGCTGATCTGCTGGTGTGACACCATGCCTGCTCGCAGAGCACAGCGCTGGCTTAATTAGGGGCCTCAGCGCCACCCCAGAGCAGGCTCAGGAGGCACAAGAATACACTCTGTCATCAGGCACATCCGCTGTGACCCAGCGGAGCTACAAGCACCTTTCCAACTGCTTGCAAGCAGGAAAATTGTGGGGCCGTGCAGCTGGCCGCTGGGAAAGGCTTTCTGACGTTGCCTCCAATATCAAGGCATAACACACCCAATGTGGTGGATTAACTGAGTTCATAAGGTCAACTTAAAAATTTGGCGTGGGCCACTGGCCTCCTTTGTCCTGGCAACCCCCTGGTTTTTGTTTTAGAGATTGCGATTTACACAGCTACAGGGACAGGCCTCTATCTAAGTTAAAAAGCAAAAACGCTGTGTGCTCTTCAAGCCAGGCCTTACTCCTCCGTGGAACGCGGTTACCAAACCAGCCGATGGTGCACCAGCCTTCGGGATAGGGAGGATGTGCTTGGGGACACAGCTGGAGTAGAAATCCTGTGACAGTCACAGACTTGCAGGAGGGATGAGGTTGGAAGGGACCTGTGTTTTGAATTACGTTTACTTTATAGTGAGACCAGCCTGTTTAGAGCTGGCTGTTTGGACAGTGATGGGTATCACTGATTGCTCTCTGCTCCTCCAGCCTGTCCAGCCTCAGCCCAGCAGCATCTCAGGTGAGTCAGAGCTGCTCCAGCTTTGCCCTGGTCTTCTGTCAGCACCTTTCCCCTCCTTTCACTTGATATAGCGTCACCAAAATAGTAGTGTGTGCGCCAGTTTATTGTCCGCTTCTGGTGTTAAAGATGGTGAAGACACCTTCCTCATGTGAACCGGCAGGGTGAGTGCTCATCCTTCCCTTTTAGATGAAATCCCATCCTCTTGGGGACCACAGGAGGGGAGGAAGCATTTCGCTCCGTACCACGATATTGGAAATGCTAAAACAGATTAAAGAAGCTGAAAACTGACTTTGAGGATCCTTTGTCCTTGGTTCATAGCTGTTTTCTAGAGTGATGTTGGTTCTTTTCTTCACTCTCTAAGCTTTGCTTACTACATCTGTGTCTTGATGTAGTGGAAAACATATTTAAAATGTTTTTTTGACATGCGTGCATGTGTGTACTATTGAGGTAAACAGCATGGTTGTAAAAATGAACTTGGAGTCTTGAACCAGGATTTTTACCCTGAGCACTAGTGGCTCCAAGGTCGCTGCACCAGGACTGGTCTTGGCCAGGGACACCTTGCCCCAGAGGATGGCAGAAGAGTAAGAACATCATGCAGTGTCAACTCAGATGCACAAGGAGTGGGAATGAAAATCGGCTGTTAATAAAAATCCTGATCTCGTGAGAAGGAGGCTTTGAGACCCTTAACCAGAAAGCTGTGTAGAAATTACCTATGTTGTCGACTTACCTGGGTCTTCAGAGTGACGTCCCCTGGTTGACCTCTCCAGAAGAAAGTGAGAAAGTGTGATGTTTTCTACTTTGTGCTGTTCACCACAGCACGTCTGCCAGGGTAGCTGGTGCCAGCATTGCACAGAGCTTTCCCCTGGATCTCTTGGAGGATGCTGAGCTTTACACACTCTTTGCATTTCAGTCGTGCCTTTGCTGATTAGACCATCGGTTCGTACTTGAGCAGAAGCACTCCTGATAGCGCAATTATTGCAGGCATGGGGTGCCATGGTTTGCAGCCTCTGCCCTGCAGCCCTGACCCCATCCGTGGCCCTGGTGCATCCTGCACTGCACACGCAGCACTGAGGCTTGTCCCTGACCACAGGGTGCTGTGCTTGGGTGCAGGTCTCGGATCTCTTGCTCCTCTCCTCGTTTGGCGTTTTACCTGCGGTTTCTGCCTGCTCTGTGGTGGCCGCATCAGGTACCTCCTTGCTGGTTTGCTCCCTCGCCTTGTAGTACAGCCTGGTGCCAGGCGGCATCCCTGCAAGCATCAACGGGTGAAGTCAGGCAACGTCGTTCCTCCTCCTTAGGAGGACATTTACAGTTGCTGTCTGTATTTAAGCACTCTTCAGTGAGCCCAATGCAATATTCATACCCCAGCCGGCACGCGCACGAGGATGAGCAGACGCTGTCCTCACAGGGAGGGCAGTCAGTGGTCTGGGGACACACGAGGGCCTGTCATGGGAGTTGAGATGCACAGCTTCAAAGTGTGACACCACACGGGCAAAGCTCATCTGCAGATGAGCCAACGCTGCCTCTGGTGCCGGCCTGGGGCTGTGGGGTGACCTTACACCGGAGTGGCAGCCTCCCCCGGACATCCCACCCTCCGCTCCCTGGACCCAAGGCAGGTCTTTGACTCACCTCTGTCATAAGCACAGAGCCACGTGTGCGCAGAAACGAACACAAATCTGCCAAAATGAGTCCCGGGAGGAACAGGCAGGTGCCAAATGTTAGTGACAAATGTTGTTGATGTTATCATGACCTTAAGGGAGCTACATTATGTAAGCTAACAACCGATTTTTATCCCATGTTTTTATTTTGCCAATATTCAAATTTGCATAGCAGCTTTTGATCACATAGACAATTTAATTATTTTGGCTTTTCAGGCAGATTGTAAAGTTTAGCAGGTGCAGAAAGGGCACGCTTGTAGCCCTTTCCCACTATGAGGAATGCCTTTGTCTTTAGACCTTCAGCAGTGGTCACGGAGTCATCTTTACATTTCCATCCTTGCAAATACATGTCTTATCATTTCTCTCCTTTGGCCACTTTGTCACAGATACTTCTGCCCCCATTCCTGTACATGTCCTGTGTTACCTGCACCCCTCAAGTCTGCTTTGGTGTTTGATGGTTCCAGATGGGCCAAATGGGCACCAGAAAACCCTTTCGTTTTGCTGGAGAACCCCAATGGTTCAGAAAAGTCAACATTTTTTTCTGAGAAAACATAGTGCAACTTAAAGAAATTGCATATTCGATGGAGGTATAAAAAAAGCACATAAAATTTGCAAACAGCTGTAGCAGTTTTAGGAACTTCACAATATGTTGTTTTTCTTCTGAAGAGGAGCCCGCGTTGGTGTGAAAGGGGAGCCCATAATTTGATTATCTCCTAGTAATTTTCCTGTCTTCCATTTCGTACCTTTAAAGATGTAGGGGGATGTGAGTGACTATGTTCATTTGCAGTTATGGTTTGTTTTGGTGGTTTAATTTAAGCAGTACTGAAACTCAAATTGAAATTAGCTTGAAAACGCAGTAGCATTGTAGAGACAGTCCTGAAGGGGAGGAAAAAAAATCCTTTCCATGTTGCTAACTTCACTAGGGAATTTTCTTTTGTGTTCTGAGCTAATCTTCTTTATATTATGCCTCCATTGTTAAACAGTTAAGGACCCAGGCTGCAAAGAATTGATTAAAAATCTTGGCAATTGCTGTATGCCATTAAACTTCATTTTTGCTGTAACATACTTTGCTAATTTGCTATGATGTGTTTGATTTAGTAGTTCATTTAGCCATTGCCAGAAGCGTTAGAGGAAAAGGTAAATTTTCAGCTTGTTGACTTGTTTAATAATTTGATTTAGTCCTTCCTCTTTGACAAGTTTACACCGATGGCAGCGAGAGCTATAACCATTACTCAGTCAATGCTTGAGTTTCCTGTGCACTGAGAAATACTTCGGGCTATAATGGGGTCAGGCTTGTTTGTGACCGAGGCTTTCTGAACAAACAAATGTTGCAGCAGTATAGCCAGTTCCTCTATTTTTTTATTTTTTCATTTTAATGAATTCAGTACTTGTAAGCTACCTTGCAGAAACAATCGTGCGCATTACGTCCATATTAATGACGATTTTCCCTGTCATATGCATGCACAGCCTTAGAGTGAATTGCAGAGGCGAGGGTTTCAAAGATAGAATTGCTCTAGAGGGACCCCTTAGAGGGAGCGCTTACTGCGAGCAAGGCTTGGGAGAGAAAGACCTTTTCTTAGAGAGGTTAAGTTAGGTGAATACAGCTGGAAATTGTCTCTTTGCCTAAAAGTAAAAATAAATGTGTTCCAGTCTTTTGGAGTTCGCTTACTATGAATATTAGAGCAATCAAGTTTGGGAAGGAGAAAATTTCAACACTCAAATATTTATGAATTTTAAATATGCAGCTAGAAGTGCTCCTAGTGCAGACATGGTGGGTTTCTCCTCCAATGAAGTGGTCGCAAATTACTGGATGAGTGCATTTAAAAGTGCTTTGCAGAAGGCTAATGGTTTGTAGGTGTTTTATGCCACAGTTAATCAGCTGTTACAAGCAAACTAGCCAAAGAATAACCCAGTGCAGGGCAAAAAGCACCAAACTGCTCTGGATATACGGGCTGTTCAGTAAATCACTGTAGGATTCAGGGTGTCTTGCGGAACCACAACGAAACCCCCGTGTCATTTTGGTTTGTGCCCAGGATGTTGTTAGCGCGCCTATGTAATACGTATCTGTTATACAATACTTGTACTTTATTATATTTTATATAATACTTTTACATATATATTATATGTTTAGCCTACCACATAGCTATGTATGTCATTGTTTAGCAGTAATTATATCATGAACAGTAGAAAAGTGGAGGTTGATAAATGCACTGGAGTCAATGGAGGGCAATACTGTGAGTTGGCTCTAATTCAGGCAACTAACTTGAGATTTGAAGTACCTGTGGGAGAAGAGACACCTTGGTGTTTTGAAGGTATGTAGAGGGAGAGCCTAATTTAGGCATTTAACCTCAAGATGAGAGGCCGTCCCTCTGAGGGTCCATATTTCTCTCCGTTGACTACCTAAGGCCCTGCTTCTCTATGCCAAAGGAGGTTTTCCTCCGCTGATGTGGCACTTCTCGTTACTGGCTCTTCCGCTTGCCGCTGCAGCTGGCTGGTAGGTATGTAAACCGTTTGAAAAAATGAAGAAATTGGGGCCAGCTGAAAATCCCTGTTGGCCTGGTATTCCAGGGATGTCCCAGTCCAGGTTGGGAGGAGATGCTCCCGGAGACACTAAGATGTCTCAGATCCCTCTGCAGGCAGCTCTTTTAATTATAGAAGGTTCATTAAGTTTATTTTCTCTAAGTAAAGCATTGAGTTTCCAATTATAGAGTTGGAAAACCTGTACAGAAGAAAACCAGGAAAACAGCCAAGCTTGTGTTGTTGGGATTTTTCCTGTGGCCCTGAGGTGCCCCACAATACCAGTTTCACTTCATGGCCCCACAGTGTGCTGCAGAGAGGAACCCTGCCCGCAGACTCTCTGCTTCCACTTATAATCTGGAAGCCAGTTGCTTTCTTCTAAGCTGTTGCCATGTTTCAAACATACCTTTCTTTATCTCCTGATTCAGGTGCTCTTCCTGGTGATGCTTCTCTTTTGCGTGTTGGCATCTGCAAGATGTTGAAGACACCTCTGGGCATTTGTGAGTACTCCTTTCATTTGGCCTGCGGAGCCATAGGCATAAACTGGGGAGGTTTAGACTGGACATTAAGAAGCATTTCTTTACAGAGAGGGTGGTCAAACACCGGAACAGGCTTCCTAGAGACATGGTCGATGCTCCATGTCTGTCAGTGTTTAAGAGGCATTTAGACAATGCCCTTAATACCATGCTTTAACTTTTGGTCAGCCATGACGTGGTCAGGCGGTTGGACTAGATGATCACTGTAGGTCACTTCCTACTGAAAATATTCTACTCTATACATGATGGCACGTTCCAAAGCTAGATCCCCCAAGAGCATCACATAGCGGTTTCACCCTCCCTGGAATACATGACTTGCAACAGGCTTCTCATGGCAAGCGTGGCCTGCCGAGGAAGGCGTTACGGAAAAGCATCATTTACACAACCTTTTCCCACTCGCTCAATTCAAGCTCTGTTGCAGTGTTTCCAAATAGTGTGCATATAATATTAATATCAATTACTGACTTGGTGCACAAGTGCCTCAGGTTTCCCATTTGTAGGATTTAGGGCATTCTGCCACTGCCCATTGAAAAGCTTTGGGACGCAGAGTCCTTTCCAGATCCGTTCTCTCAGGCTCTCCGAGAGAATTACAAAATTATTATTGCGTTGATGACTCCTGGGCCATGCTTTCAATTTTTTTTTTTTTTTGCTTTAGTGCAGTAAAGCCTGGAAAACCATTTTCTTTAACACTTCATCGAGTCTCCCTGACATTTTCTTTAGTGCAATGTAATTATTACGGCTGCATGTGTTCAACTGATACTCATCTTTTCCCCTAGCTGTTGTACACCTTGACGTTCACGTGCATGCAGCCACCGTCATCTTATGACAACTGGGCACGTCGCTGGCAACAACGGCTTTGTGCATCCAGTTGTTCACAGGCTCTTTTCGGAAGATGAAGCCTGAAAGCACTCTCAGATACACTCGAAAAGCCAAACGGGGTCCTCTATTTCCAGGCTCTGAGGGGATGCAAGGCGGTCTTTAAATCTTTATGAATAAGCTGGGAGCAAACAAACAATTAGCGAGACGCTGACGTGCGTGTGAGGAAGGCTCTGGAGGAATGAAAGACCCTCGGAGGTGCAGGCTGCTGCCAACAGCCTTCGCTAGACCTGGCGTCGGGGCGAAACCACTCAGAGCAGCCGTACCGCAAGAGCCAACGGAAACTTTTACAAAGTGCACCTTTTACCTGCCGCCAAATGGAAACCTAAAGCAGCCAAACCAGGTGAAACAGGAGCTGAGGGTATTCTGCCTCCACTGAATCCAGCCCGTAAATGAATACCGAGCGATGGAGACCAGGGATGCAGATCGCCAACCTGTGTCATGCTCGATAGGACGCTTCCAACAGACTGCTTTCTGCAGGTGTGCAGGTAGTTCCCTGGCTTATCTGAAACTGAGAAAAGCTTTGGAAAAATAAATGGCTCCTCTCCACAGCACCTGAGCTGAGCCCTCTCCAGAGAGCGTTTAAAGAGCAGCCTCGGCGCTGCTGGTGGCCTTGCTGCAGGCAGAGGGCATGGATTCAACGTTGCCATCACCGAGCATCTCGCTTAGGTGAAAAAACAGTTTGGAAAACATCCCAGATTTTGCATCTCTTCTAACAGAGGTGATCGCGTGAAAGAGGAGGAGGGGTGGCAGGGAAATGCCTTCAAACCCCTAGAAAACAGTGGCTAGCTCGCCCCACAGAAGTCTGGCTATTGTCGATACCTGGCCACCAGAAAAGAAGTGCCCACGTCTCCTGCACCTTCCAGGTCTGGTACCCTTCATGCTTGCAGAGAAAAGCATGGAAACATCACTGAGATAAATCCTAAAAGTCAGAAACCATGTGACAAGCCTAGTTCTTGTTACCTTTTTTTTTTTTGGTTTGTTTAAACACTTTTTTACCTAGCCTTATGATAGTTTAAATGTCTGACCGGTGGGATTTTGTGTGTGTTTGGGATTGGCAGTACTCCGTTGGACACAATGTAAAAGCAACCCCCACAGAACTGGCCAGGCTTTTCTTCTGGAGAAAATATTTGTGAAAAAACATACCATAAAAACACCCAGTACTTTGTTTTCAAATAAATTTTCAGTGAGGAATGCTGATTTTTTTTTTTTTAGCCAAACTCAAGGTGCAATTTTCCTTCACATAGAAAGTTTTTTCATAAGCTGAGAACATCCTTCTGAAAACTAGATAAATCCATACCATGTTCCAGCATATTTTGGTTTAAAAAAAAAAAAAAACCAGCTTATCTCACGTTGACCTTGGGGAAATATGGCAAATTCTCTGGGGAATCTGGAAACTTCCTTGCAATGATTTTTTAAAATGAACTATGTGTTATTGAAGGTTCTTGATTAAATTCACTGTCCGTGGCACCCTTTTTTTGCAGCTCAATGCTGGAGAAACTTCACAGGGGCAGAGAATAAGAGGCAACGACAATGACAGAGCTCTTTGTGAAGAAAAGGGGAGCAAGGTAAGAAGCCCCAAGAAAAAAAAAGGAGCAGCGTCCACTGCCCCAAACGCTGGTGTAATGAGCTTGCTGACACCTTTTTTCCATGGGCTGCCAGTGTGCAGAGCGGTTCATGGAGCACCCTTAGAGGGCACAGGACCATCGCTCCAGTCCCACCTGCGCAGGGGGCTGCCGCAGCCACCTCTGCACGCTCAGGTTACGTTTCGCTTGTTGGTTCCTTAATGAGCTGCCGCTGTTGCTATGACAATTCTTCTGTAGCTTACTAATAAGGGAAGGCTAACAGTTAATTCAGGGAAAATGAAAACATGAAATATTTACGGCTGACTTCTGTTTTGTTATTGCTAGTTTTCTTTTTTTTTTCTTTCCTTGTTTTTTTTTTTTTTCCCCTCTCCTTATAAGCAGCAAAAAGAATGCCCAGTTTGTGAAAGGACAGATTGGATTTCTGTTTCAGGACTGCTTCATGTAATTAATTCATAATCATAAAAGAAACAAAAAAAAAGTAAATCCAACCCTCAAAAAAAGAACAACACAGAGGATCAGTTGAAGCCAAACTTATATTACGTAACTGTAAAATGCTCCTACTGAAAGGATATATTGATCACCCAATAATGAAGGAACAAGACTAAGCTTCCAAAAACGCAGCACCCAATCTATATGGACTGATAGACATAATTGATTCCTTTCAGCGTGGAGGTGTTAACGCAGGAAAAGATTAGGTTATCTGAGAGGAGCAGCCTGAATGTTTAGATTGCTATTCAATAAAGGCTTTGTATGGTACCAGCACTTCGAGGGGGCTGTTTCATATTTTCAGCCTTATCTGTCAACAGCTGTGCATAATCCGCCACGGGTGGATCGATACGAGCCAAAGGTATTGCGTTACAGGGTGGTAATTCCTCAGAAAAGAGAGCATGCATTTAGGCTTCTTTGATAGTATTGATGTCAGTGGGCAAGCTAAAAGCTGGTAATTATCCCTCCCTCAGACATTGATTATTTAAAAGTTCCCATGGATTGGCAACATGCAGAGCGCAGACTGCGCGGAGGCGAGCGGCAGAGGAATGGGCGCCTGGCACGGTCCCCTTGCGTTCTGACGTGCCCTGCCATGGCCAAAGCGACCTCCAACACGTACCACGTCACAGGGCCACATGCCGGTGGAGGAAACCTCACCCTGCACATCGTAACGCCCAGCACCAAGGGGTTTCAGCAGCGTGACCCGTGTCCTCTGGGCTCTCTGCCTTCGGACCCGGCATGGCAGTGCCAAATAGAGGAGATGGTTTTGATGCTTGGCATCTCTTGCATGAGTGCTTTTGTGGGCCAGGAAGCACCGCTGCCAGGGTTTCACCATCTGACCACTGGCGCAGCAGAGCAATTCAACCCTGAAAAGGGAGGTGCGTCCACCCAGCTGCCCACCGCGGGGCAGAGGAGGGGAAAGCGGCACTATTTGCATGCTGCTTCTGAACCAGCTGTGTCTGAACTTATCCCCCTGCGATCATCAAGACCAGTGAAAACAACCCAGAAATGAATTTTTAACCCTCTCCTCTGCAAATCTTCACTCCAGCTACCTCTGCCAGTATCCTGGATCCCCCTCCCCGGCAGTCAGGGCACCATCAGCCAGGGTGGATGATGCTTTGTGGCTGCGGCAGAGGTAAAATATTCATTTGCATTGATCCACCCATTGATTTTTTTTTTTTTTTTTTATTTTTTTTTTTAGACCTGTCTCAAACATTCACGTGTCCAATCCTACCCATGAGGAATCATGTAATCCACGGGCTCACTCAGGAGCCGCAGTGTGCTGTAGTGTAAAGCACCGAGTTCACTGTGAAATTATAGATACCAGGTAGTAGAGAGAAGTCGCATATGAACGCGTGTACTTATTTTATACCATCAAGTTTTATTTGTAAGATTTGTGGAGTTTCGCGTCCCACCCCCCTTATATAAGCAGAGGAGGCAGTTTCCAGATGAAAAAAGGTCTTTTTCAGTGGTGACCATAAAACACGATGAAATAACAGTTGAAGCCAGTGCCTACATTTTTCAAACTGGGGCTCCAAACTGGATCAGCGCAAGAGCACCCATCTTCAGAAAGCCGGCAAAGAAAGGGCAACAAAAATGCTGGTGCCAAGCAAATGCCACAACATTGCTCAGAAAAGCCTAGGGACAAAATTACACAATCTGGAGAGAGCTCAGCTGTGCCATCTGAAAGGAGACGGTCTGAAAAATAAAAAAATAAAAAAAAAAAAAAAAAAATCAATTTCTGCAAGCTCCGAAATCCAAGACGGAGCGATTCTGGCTCCTTGCTCCCAGCCAGGGGCAAGACAGTGCCGAGAGCCGTGGCCGTGAGCCAGCGCCGGTGTAATGAGAGGGAAGCTGGCCGCCTGGCCGTGCTGCACTCCCCTCCCAGCCCCGAGCGGGGATCCCTTCTGGCAACCCGTTTTCTCATCCATCAGCTGCCGTGGGATCTTTTGCATCGTAAATCAGCTGTTTGGGGGGATTAGGAGCTGGGCTTTCTGCAACGGCGGGGAAAGGAGGGCGTCCCAGGGGAGATGTCAGGTGAGGGTTTATGGTAATAACCCGTTGGCACTGCACATTTTTTATCCAGTTTTTTGTAACGTTATTCTGCAAGCTGCTTAGTTTAATTAAAGCTCCCCAGCATGGGCTTCTCCCTGCATGTACTAAGAGCTGCCTTTAGGTCTTTCAGCGAGCTAACTATTAATTTCTGTAAGTTAATCTGGGTGCCTGCTTGCTCTTTTGCCTCAGGGGACGGGAGGTTTCTGCGCTCCCCGCTGTCCCATCAGCCACTTGGTATCCCTCTGCGGATGGACGTGGCATCGTCAAACCTTCATCTGTTCCTTGGAGCCTGAGGGCTGCACCCAACTTTGCCCAGAGGTACCATTGGAGAAGCTACAACCAAGTTTTCCCGCAGAGACATGAGATTTTAATGTGCAAATCTCTTTCTAAGGAGTCATGAGGTGGCCAAACACCCAAACAATAATTTGGTTTGTTTACCCGTTGTTTTAAAAAGCAAAGACATGAAAGAAAAAGTTTGCCCTGGTTATGTACATCTATTTACAGATTTAATACACCCAGCAAAGCGAGCGAGTGCCCGCCCCGAGGTCAGAGCCAGCCTGTTTGTTTCTCCCCGCCTCGTTTCTGAAGTTTTCCTCATATCCATATTTATAAGTCCCACTGAAGAAGAACAGAGCTGTCTCCTCCTGTCATCGAAATGCCAGAAAGAGCCTTTAGCTCCTCAAAAACTAATAACCAATATGCTGGGATTGTTTTGCTCCCCGTCCTTCCTTGACAGCGCATTAAACAGATGTCACAGCGTGTACCAGTGAGACACATGTGGATAAGCGGCAACTGTCTGGAGTTTAACAAAATTGAGGGAGAAAGAAGGAAAAAGAAATGTATGGAAGAGCTCGTCAAAATCTGATTACCAGGATCTGTTGGAGACGCCTGCCCTCTCAACAGCAAAATGAACCGAAGCCTCGGAGGCACTGGCTTCATTCCTGCTCACCGAGAGTGATGCACCCACAGGAGCAGCTGCACCTCCAGTGCACAGTCATGTCTGCATGTCTCTTGGGGAACCCTTGGGTGTGGACACGTTGCCTGGCTTTCCACTGTTGCATTTCCCTTACAGTGGCATTTTCCTTAGACTTCTGCCCAAAGCCTGCTGTGGCTTTGTTTCATGCCATGTCTGTGAGCAGCTGAAGGAACAGAGATGGTCTGAAAATGCATCAGGTGGGGGCCCTGTGCTCTGCACTGCTCCTGCTGCAGTGCAGGATCTTGAATTTAATCTTTGAAGCAAGCTGGACCAGAGCTTGGTCCCTGCTGCCTGAGGAATTCACCCTCTCTAGACCCAAATCCAGGGTTGGAGCGATGGCACCAGCTTGTTGAATTGCAGAAAGATGTCTCCCGTAGCAGTGCTGCTGGGTGAGTGCCTCTTCTGGGAAATCGGTGTGTAAGGATCATGTTCAAAACTCAACACAGACCTCATCTCCTCCTGGTCTTTACCTAGAGGATCTCAAAGCAACAAGTCTAACAAAAGGAGATGATTGATGAATGAATGAGTATATATCAGGTGTCACCCTTGGTTAGAAAGCACATAGGGGTGTTGATGAGGGGTTCATAGTTTGATTTGAGATGCCATGATTGTGATCTGATTGAGAGTTTGGGGATAAGACGTACTTTTGGCCAAAAGAAGTTGTCTTTTTCTTAAATGGCAATCATTCTGCTCATGCCCATGTGAGGTTATGGATTTGATGTAATGAAGCTGTAATATAGTAGGTCTAATCTACTCTGTGGGTGCATTGCATTTAGCACTTACCATTTCTGGGACATCTGCTCATGAACTCAAGCTTGTCTCGAGAAAGCCCGAGGTAGGAGCGGCTGCAGCACTGAACTGATAGCAGCAAGGCTATCGTCCTGAGGAGATATCAGATGAAACTCTTTCAAGCTGCTTCAGGTGACCAGGCCATAGCCGTGTCCCAGAAGGCAAAAATCATTTAGTGCTGAAGTCGCGTACTTGACATGGGAAGGCTGCCGTGCCGATGGTGAGCTCCTGGCACCCAGCTGAAACCAAGCACCATGGTCCTTGGAGGACTCTTCTTCCGTTTAAGGACTTCTGCATTCATGTAGGGTTTCACCAAAGGGTTTCACCAGGAGAGCAAGGGTTTGTTAGAAGCTGTCTCCTCCTTCAGCTATAGCATTTTGCTCTTGAGTCCACATAATGCAAATTCCTGAACAGTCCAGTATATGCCTTTTCCTGAAGCCATGATACGTAGCATCATTGTTGACGGACCATTACTGTTTCTTATAAGACCTTTACTGGTTCTTCTGCTGTTTAAAGAAAGGCTTGTGGTTATGCCTACCAGCCTCAAAGATGCTTTGCCCAGCCCACAGGCACCCGCTAGCTGGAGCAGTCTGTCTACATGCTTTGCTTACTCTTAAATTTCTTTTTTGGCCTAATATAGACTGATGGCCCAAGTAATGAGCTTTCTCAGAAAGCCTTGAAAAGCTCTGGAAAAAATGTCAGCGCCAGGGAGAGAGAGACCAAAAGAAAGGTACATACTACAGGCAATCCGAGAGCAAGAAGTGACACAGCTCTGCCTCTCTATAATGAAGAAAATGTTAATTAAAATCCTTGTAAGCCTAGAAAGAGCGGTTTCAAAAATTAAGTAGCTATTTTGTCATATAATGAGGGACGTGAAGCAATATTTTGCAAAGGCTGAAGAGCTGTTTCAGCATCTGCTTGCTGGGTTTGTGGCAATCTCTTTTTGACAAGAGAAAACCAATTCCTCTAATTCTCCCTTAAGTGAGAGAGCTTTCTGCCTTTTTTTTTTTTTCTTTTTTTCCCCTGCTGCTGCTGCTGCTGGACTGCCATTACTTTTACATATCCTGAGGTGAGGGAGAGAACAGCTCAGGTTTGTCAAGGCGGTGATGGCAAAGCCTAACGTGGCTGTGCTGCAGCTTATTTGCGCTCTTCAATGCTTCGGAGGCTCACGGACGGAGTGAATCACGCCAGAATAATAATACCACATCTTGCAATTCATTCTCATCAGTTTTAATGAAGATAAAGGGGCTCGCTTTATGAATCCACTTGGGCTTAACAAATTAAACATGCTGCTGAAAGGGTACATGTGAACAGAATATTTGTCCTTATAATGTTCATTTAGGCGGACGAAGTTAACTAACCTTATTCCATGTATTTTTGTTTGCTTCCTGCTGCCTAAAGAAGGCCTCACAGCTACACAGTTGGCTCTGATCTTGTTCCCTGCACATTAAACACATTGTTTAATTATCATTTTAGGACCATTCCCAATGAGGTAGCGTTGCTTTGGTTTGAAAAAGTATTTTGGGTGTCTGGCAGTCAGAGGGAAAGAGCGGCGGGGGGCAGGGGGAACGGGGCAGCAGCCTGAGGAAATCTCCCTTGCTTTCAGGAGCAGCAAATTCAACCACCAACCAACTGGTCCCACCTGCAGGCAGTTCTGCAGGTCCTCCACAAGGCTTAGTTTCATGGCCCTGTGTCTATTGATCGCTGTCAGACTGCAGCAGCCACCTGGAAGGGAGCGCGTAACCCTCCCGCCTTGCTGGGGAGGTTGGCTTCAATCTGCAAGTTGCTCAGATTTGTTACGAGCAGATGCTATGGGCAACACTTAAGGATAATACCAGCTTTGCCTCCAGAAACTCGGGGGCAAAGTAAGCAATATCTATTACATTGAACACCTTCTTTCTCTAAACCATGGAGAAGAATTAGATAATAAACACTAGAAAGGAGGTCAATTAACACCCTGACAAGATTTATTTTCAGCAATAAACAATCTCCTGCAAATAGCCAGAAAAGGGTTGCAAATACTTGCTTGCCTGGAGCTGTGACCTTGGATAAAACACAGAGCAGAAGCGCAGAAGCTGACGGAAAGCTACGCTGGGCCATGCTGGGGTTTAGCACGGGCGGTGAGGCAGGCTGCGCGCCGGCGGCACCAGGAGCAATGTCGGGATGGGTCCCCAGTGAAGCCGTGTCGCGGAGCAGGTACGGCCGCTCCCTTCCCACAGCATGCTTAAAACCACAGTGATGCCATTCACAACTTGCTTTTTCTGCCCTGCTAGTGGTAGGGAATAAATAGCTGCAGGGAGGCGCAGGCAATAACTTGGCTTTGACATTAAGCAATGCCATGTAGTTAAACAAGATGCATGATTGGCCTTGACCTCTCGTAGACACTCACTGACAGTAAAAATGTTGTTTTACTTTTCCTTTAAGAAAAGGAGATGCTCCCAGTTCAGCGGCCTGTTGAGATGAAGAGAGGGCCTGAATGTCTCCTGGGAGGACAGGAGGGCCAAGAGGGAAAGTTACTTGAGCTCTTGCAGTTGCTTTTGTCATGAAGAGAAGGTTCTGTTTTCTTGAAAACAGAATGTGCAAACACTGAAAAGGAGAGACGAGAACACAGACTCCAGAAAATGCAGTTTTCCTCTCTGCTGTTGTCTTTCCCTTGCAGCTTCATTGCTGAAGAAAGATAAGCACAGTATGTGGTATTATCAGTCACTTGAAACCTTGGTCAACGTGTACCAGCATCGGCCTGTTCAAAATATTTCAAGCTTTGTTTTTGGTCACGGACTCACAGCAGTTGTTAGAAACACCCCCCCCGGCTCGGCCAGCAGTGTCGGCTTGTTACTGGCAGGAGGCAGAGACAGAGGAAGAAGAGGACAAAGAAAAGGACACGCAGGGCAGCAGCAGGACCACAAGTGTCCCACAAATCGACCTCAAAGATCAAAACAGATTCAGTGGCGCTGACTTAGACCAACTCGCACTTATTTGCAGGGGATGTCTTGAAACACCATCCGTCACCAGCACAGGGAGCACCCACAATTAGGATGCAGAGCTGGGCACCCCAGCCCCACAGGGTCAATTGCCTTAAGATTTTCCACAGTAAAATCATCCCCTCTATGGAGCACAGACAGATTTGTGTGGCCACAACACTCAAGGTAACAGTATTTAAGATGGTAGCTCGTAAAGGAGCAACTAGACCAAAAGTTAAAGTACTTATTAGCCTAGTAGTTATTTAGCTCAATGGTTTTCTTCTAGAAAGAAGCAAAGATTTTGAGGCCATTATTTAAGAAAACCTGTCTGTGGCTTTTAAGAAGCAACATTTGAGAAGAGATGATGGTGATTATTTCTAAAATATCTGTAATAATGATTTCCCACCAGTCATCCACTCGTAAGGAAGAGCAAAATTTTCATCTTTTATCATTGCCAGTCTTGTCTTTAAAATGATAAAACACTTTTTTTTTTTTTCCCCTCTGTGTGTGTGGTGAAAAACCTTCATCGGCAAGAATTCCTCATTAACCTGATAAGACAGCTGTCCCTTTCCTGAACCATTTCAAATGTTCCCCCACGGGTTCTGAGGCGGCTTCAACCTCTAGGTCACGCCACAGCATTTCATCTTGTAGGCAAGACCATCCAATTTAGGAATAATAAAATAAAAAATAACTAATAATAATAATAATAATAATAAAAACCTAACTAAAGTCACAAAAAAGTCCCAAGCATCTGTACCTGGTGGGGTTAATCACAGTGCAGATGAACCCAACCAGCGTTGCGCCTTCCTTTTTATTTCCCTTTCCCCAGCATCATCTCCGAAAGTACATCAGAAAAGCACGGCGCGGTTGTTTGCTTGCCGTGTGCTCTGGCTATCTTTGATTTACTTAACCATCTTTGACCTTTCAATCCCTTGTGGCCGTGTCCGAATAGATTTTGCCCGGCGAACCATTGCGGAAAGGAATTGACTCGCGCAGCCCCCTCCGACATTTCTGAGCCAGGATGGAGGCACTCTTATTGCCCTCCGTGGGGTGATAACACATTAAAAATCCTCTTTCACCATCTCATTTATTACCTGAAATTGCATTGCGCCGAAACATTAGAAGATCCAGCATCCACCGAGATAGGCTAATTTTAATGATTAACTGAGGAACTGTTAAATTTTATTTCAGTGCTCCGCTGTCATTATGGAATTAGTATTAACGGCCATGTACTGCGAGAGCTGTAATGAGACTGGCTGGAAATGACAGTGCCAGGGAGCTGGAGCTCTATAAATATAAACTTAGCACATATCATTAAAAAAGAAAAAAAGAAATAGAAAAAAAACTCTCAAGAGCCTCACTTTTTTGCCAAATTGTGCTTGGGTCCCTGGAACGTGAAGTCCAATAACTTTATTTCCTCCCCCTTCCTCCTCCCGCTGTCTCTCTTGCTCTCTCTGGTTGCTTTTAATTAAGCCTGGATAAAATTAGCGGACAGAAAATCAACACTTGTAAAAAAGCCTCATTACAGGATGATGGCGGGGCAGCTTCCTGAAAACTCCAGCAGTTTTTCACTACACCGGCTGTAAAGCCTGTAGTGGCACCAGGCCTCCCGGTACGCCTGCCGCGGCCCCTTGGGAAAGCGGGTGAACAGAAGAGGCAAGTAGATACTAAATTCAAGACTTCTGGTGTCGCCCTTTCCTCCCTCCCGGCTGTACGTTGATCCTTTAAAATTTGCCACTGGTCAGACGGTCTGTTTTATCGCTGCTCCAAATCCCACCTTCCCTCCGGTCTCTGCTCGAGTCTGCCTTTTGTTAACGATCAGCCCGAATTTGCTGCCGGCAGAAATGCCCGTTGCCCTGTGGACGTGGACAAGCCAAGGCTGCGACCCTTGCTTGGGTGGCGCTTCCCGTTGCTGCACATGAAACGTGGGCTGCCTTTGGTCCCCGCCAGCGCCGTGCTTTGTGTCATTTGTCTTTGGCCCTTGACTTCATCTCTGTCTCCTTCCAGCTCACTCCCCACCCCCTTTCAAATACCTTCTGACTGTATCCTTTGCTTCAAAGCATCTCAGTTCTCCAGTGAATAGCCTGGCACTCTTTGAAGATCTAAGCTTCCCCTTCATCACTTGTTTTGGCTGTTTTCACTTTTCTGTCCTGAGCATCTGATCCACCCACTGGAGCTTCCTATTCTCTGACAGCCATTTATGCCTCATTATCTCCTTGATGGTTGCATTTTTCACTCTGCCTTCTCTACTTGATCTTCCCAATCTTTTTCAAACATTTGTTTTCAAAGTTATTCTCTGTTTGTTTTCATGTGCTAATGTCTCGTGTCCTTATACCATCTTCAGGGCGATGCTCACTTTGACAGTCCTCTCTTCATTTGCAGATAATCTACCTCTCATCTGAAGTCCTGAAGAACCTCCTGTCAGTCTCTCATACACCCGACAGCTGAGCAAGTGACCCTCTGGACAGATTAATCAGGTAGGAATGAGGTTTCCATGGTGAGTCCTGGTCCTCTTCTGCTGAGAGGAAGAACATCCTCTTGATGGCAGAGGATATAAAATGGAGGCTCTTCCAGTACAAAGAGACATCTTGGCGCTTTTTGCTTTTCTCTCCAGTTCCTTTCCCCAGGGAGATGCACGAACGCAGCCCTTGTTGTTACCATCGGTTCGTAATACCTATAGGGGATTGATGTGGAAGGCTGTCCGCTTTCTGCGCAGACTTTCATTTTATCTCTAGTCCTGCATGGGTTTTGTTATCTTAAGCACAGGAGTTATTTATCACTGACCTCGAATAGCAGCTCTTGCACCATAAAAAGTCTGCTATTCCTTCCTGCAACCTTACTTAAATTTCAAGTGTTTTCTCTGGCACTATTACAGCGCAAACACCTGCTCTGTATACCACAAAACCAATTTTTTTTTAAAACACTCTTCCTTCTGCAAGGTGCAGCCGTGCCCTGCTCGGTTACCTGTGGGGGATGCCTTTGCGATGCTCTCCCTTTCCTAACTGCCCTCTCTAATGTCTATGACAACCACATCTGATACTGTTTTAAGTTATTCTTTTTCAGCTAAAAACATGGGACAGTACTTAGCTCCAAAAGTTTTATCGAGTTCTTTTCTGTGTCTCCTCTTTATGGAGAGGAGAGATTTCTTCTGGGTGGATAGTGTCTATAGTGCACCCTGGAAAACACATCCTGAGGCATCCCAGAGCTTGCAGGAGATGCCACTGTGCATGCTTTAAAGCTGATTTCTAGAGATGTCCTTCAGTGCCCACATTTGCAAAGTTGTTGAAGGGAGGGTTGGGGAGCTGGCAGCAAACCACCGCTCCAAACGATGTACCCAAAACATGTTAAATGTCAGAGGCCGCTTCTGCGTGACCCACAAGAAATGAGTTATCCCAAGGGGTTTCCATTGCCAGGAGGTACCAAGCCAGCAAAACAATAGAGAAAAAGTGGTTTGTGTTGAAACTCCATCTCTAAAAAAGAAAACACTGCGAACCCAGTTAACCGAATGGCTTCCAGTCTGACTTTAAAAGGCTACATCACATCCCACCTAACAAAAATGTAAGGTATTGTTGCACAGCTGGAAGCCTTGATACCCTCTTTCTTCAAGAGAACATCACAATGCCGTGCTTTACCATGCCGGGGATTTGTTTAGATCCAACCAAGTTGCAGGTAGTGGTTGATATCTGGTCAGCACAAGATTCGGTACCTTCTTTCTGTCGATACTCACGTTAGCGTGGAGAGGCTGCTCGGAAGCAAGGTCCCACTTTGGTAAGTATGTTACAGACAAATACTTGGAGATAACACTGCCCTCATGAAGAGCCTGCAGTGTAAACAGAGAGGAGAGCTTATCCGGAGAAGAAAGGCAGAATTGCAATCCCCGCTCTGTAGACAGGGAAAATCAACCTCATGGCGTTCACAAGGTGACACTTGACCCTCCGGGATGGGCAGCGACAAATCTCCCACGGGCTTCAGCAGCAGCAGGATCTTTTCCAAAGTGATCTGCCCAGCTGCACTTACTCTGCTCATGATAAGTGAAAACTCTTTATTTCCTTTTTTTTTAAATTGTTATCAATGTTTCTGTAACTCCTACAGAATCTCTGAATCAAAACAGAGGGAGAACTGCACATGACAAGGCAGTTAAATAGCTGTGTACTCTATTTCTTCAGTAAGAACAGATTAACAGACTTTCTTTAGATGAATCTGACCTGTGCCTCATCAGAGACAAAATTATGACCATTTTTTCAAGTCAAATAGCACGCCCCCCTTCTTTACCTTAAAATTACTTTCTTACATAGAAAAATAATAAAAAAAATACCTCTTTATCCTTTTCACAGAGATTCACTTCCTATCAAATACATCTTAGATTTGCCCTGTTCCTGTGGTTCCTTGTAGAACCAGGGGATCGCTATGTTAATGCTTTAAACACTGCAATTCAACAGAAGCTGAGGATTCCAATGCCTTAAAAAACCCCGACTTTAAAACTAATTTGAAAAACCAGCTTTAGGTCACAGGCGTTTATTGATTTTTTTTCCTATATATCCTCCCTCTCGTGTTCCTTGCCGTTAGAAGATTTTTTCCTGAAACAGTAATATCTTGCCGCCATAATTTAAGCAGGCCTTTAAATTTCTGCGGGTATCGCAAACTTTCAAACCAATCTCATGATAATAATTTATCTTAATAACCTGCTAACTTTCCAGGGTATTGATCTGGCATCGTATCCTCATGGGGCCTCATGCGTCCGTACGTTTCTGCGGCACTTCTGTTGTCTCCCTGACTTGTGTTGGCATGCTTGCCTAAATGTGACACTGTTAAAATTGACTTTATAAAAATGATATAAACATTGAAACCAAGAAAAAGAGAAGAAAAATACAATCCCACACCCCCAAGCCTTGAGCTTCCTGGTGGGGATGTGAAGCAACTCAATTTGCCCAATTTTCTCCTTTGGAAATTTCCCTTTGGCCGTTGCCCTTACCTCCCACCCTGCAATAATCACAACAGCCGATAAAACTGGGAGATTTGGGTTTTGTGTCATCTTTTGTTCATTACACCTGCAGGAAAACGGGCTTATTGCAGTCCTCAGGAACTTCTTCCCCCTGCCTTTCTGGAGATGTTGTTTTCCGGTGCCGTCTGCCAGAAGCACTGCGTTGTTTCCCACTGAAGTTTCTGTTGTGCAATTTTTCATACTAAAGGTGGGTAAGCACTTTCCAAGACAAAATAAGCTGCCTGTGTTATTTCCTGGAAAGTCCTATGTTTTCCAAAAATCAGAATTCTTTTTATAAGCCCATTGGAAACATGTATATTTAGTAAAATATGTTCATTAAAATCTCTTCCCTTCAGAAAACTGTTGCGCTAGTGGACACACTGCACCACCATTTTCCTTCTGAAGGCAGCAGCTTTTACGTACCACCAAGCGTTGCTCTAGCACTTCAGAATAAATTAGCTAGTTGAAAGGATGTCGGAAAATTGTGGGGGAAAAAAAAAGAGCTAGGACCTGATTTGAGATTTTACCTAATCACTGGAAAATTATTATCCGTGTGCAACCATGACATAGTTTATGACAACATGCTTCAAAGATTTAGCTTATTTATTTTACTGACAAGGTGGCACCTCACCCAGAGGTGGTAAGTGTGTGAGAATTGGCTTCGTGTTGATGAGCAGTGACAGTCTGAGCAAGGGACGGTGTTTGGGCCACAGTTACCATTTTTATGGATTATCTCGTTTGCTCATTGAGCTCTCCAAAATCAATTCAAATGGGGTCCAACCCTCCCAAATGCTTTCTGTGTGATTTAGCAGTTGGTTATGCAGTGATTGACAATATCAGCTAGAGTGAAGAAAAGTCCAGACCGTTATGATCTAGAGCTCAATAGCCACAGGAGAGAACAGAAAGAGAGGCAGATGTCTGGCTGAGATACTCTGAGCAGTCAAAGAAAGCGTGGAGGAAAGCAAGGGTGCCTGAGGAGTGATGTCGGCATCCTTGAGCATTGCACTGTAGACAGATCGTGTGGGCCAGAAAGGAGCACAGTGGGAATAAAAAGACATATATGTGTGAATGAAATAAGATGTTGACTGTTTTTGTCTAGCAACTAAGAAAAAAAGAAAGCAGCGAGCCAGAGATATAAAACATCATAGCATAGATGAAATGGTCTGCAGCGGGGAAATAAAGAAGCATAAATGTTTGATAAGGATCACCAAAGTAGGGGATAGAACAAAGACAGAGGGATAAATAAAGGTACAAGAAGATCTGAGCTCCTAAAGCATGGGAGAAACGGGAACCCATGTGGTGCGTCACTGGGGCTATGGGACAGCTGAGCAGAGGAAGTTAGTGACAAACGAGCCTCGGGCAAATCAGCAGCTGTCAAATACAAGAAGGTCCTGGGAAATGGCTAATAGAGTGGTTGTACCTCCCACAAGACTCCAGAAATCGAGGCACCTTCTACAGGACGTCTGGCCTCACTGATGCCAGGGGTTGCTTTGCCTTCAGCGTCAACAGAGCCAGGATTTCTCGTCTGGTCTTTGGGTGCTGTGTGCCTGAAGCAAGTACTTTCTTGACCAAATTGTTTATCCTCAGACATCTTGACTCAATAACCCAATGTAGAGGAAAACGTCATGACTCTATCATTGATTGGTGTATATTGGCTTGTACGCTTGTTGTCTCTGAAGGACCTCTATCAATTCAGGCCAGCCAAAGGGCCTACATTGCTGGATCTGATGTACTTTGCACAGAAGACAGCAGTAGAGATAAGATTCAATGACTGTAATTGATCCAAACTGGATCACCAGATAGTTATTGTAGTGCTTTGGCAGCTTTCTGTAGAACTAGAGGAAACAGTTTCTAGTCTGAGGATCGACATCTTTGTAATAAGGTAGGGGGTGAGGTCTTTGGGGTTCAGAGGAACCTGCTTACTCAAAAGTCCCGTTAGGGAAGGCTCCGCAAGGCTATCGCCAACATTAACAATTGAGTGTTTTCTTGTGTGGCAGGTTATTATAGCTTGTCCAAAATCAGGAGGTTAATGGAAGGATCAGAAATGAAACGGGAATCTCTTTGTAAAGACCATGAGAAACAGAGCCTATTTCACAATATTTTAAATAGGAACCTTACTTTTTCTTACTGTTTTGTAGTTTTATTCGAAGATTGACTTTGCCAACAGGAAGCTCATTAAATCATTGCAGGCTATCTCATTTCAGCACATCAATAGCTTCTCTGTTTTCCAAATGAAACATCTAGAAGGGCTTGCTAAGGACTCAGAAGTTTTCTGGAACGAAGCGACATTTTCAAGAAGTTTTCTCAGGGACTTTATCCGGAATGAGTGAAGTCCAGCTGAGTCTGTCAGTTGCTTTTAAGATGCTCTGAATTAGGTCTGTCTTGCAGGATACCTTCCAGTGCATCTCAAGCTTGGTGAGAATTTCTGGTCTTCCAAACGAAGCAAATTTATCCAATTTCCTTTTCCTGTAGGTTTCTTGAATGCAAGTCGCTTGGATCTCGTGCTTGGTTAGCATCGAAGGCCTCTGGTCTCTTCACTCCCCACTTCTCCAGCCATCGGCTTTGCCCCCTGCAGACGCTCGCTAATGCAAGCAGAAGGGCTCTTTAGAGAGGAGCCTCTTTGGGGAGCTGCCATTTCACCATTTGGCCTTCTCGCTTCCTCGTTCTGCTACAAGCTTGCACGCCAAGTATTTGAGGACCAGCTTTGGCTGAAAACGCAAGGCTTAAAAGCTAAAGAAAGCTGAGAACGCATCCAATTTGCACCAGAGGGAGCCTCTGAAATTCATTTTGTTGGAAGACGACGTCCAATCAGCAGTACACATATGGCGTAAGTGTTTGAAAAGTTCGTAGCCTGGCAAGCAGAGCTGTGCCGCTCTTGTCCAAGCTAGCGGCAAAGAGACCGGCCCATCTGTGAGCAAAGTCCTTGGGCTGGGGGCTGTTCTCCCCTTCCCTTTCTTTTTTCTTTGCTTGGGGTTTTTTTTTTTTTTTTCTTTTTTTCCCGCTCTTTCATTGTCATATTTAAAAGGAAGTAACAGCATTTCAGGAAGATGGTGCAGGCAGCACGATTGGATTTATTGCATTTCCACTGTCTGCTTCTCATTAATATTGATTTTTTAATATTTCATCTCTGACAGCAAACATGACTCTTACAAAAAAAAAAAAAAATCCTCTCCAGTTCCCAGCTTTTCATGAATGGAAGATACATGCCTTACTCACTCTGAGCAAAACATTTACTGCTTCTCTCCATGGTTAACTACAGTTTTTCGCTTTATTGTCTGGCACCCCTAAACAATTGCTGCAAGTTTCTCACCAAAGTCTGCAACTGAGAGAATAATTTCTTGACAGAGAACTGTATTCACGTTAAATCATAACATGCCGCTCATTTTTCTAGACTCAAGTCTTGTATAATGCTGGGGCATTATAGCCCACTCTAGTAATTAATAAGATTGCAGATTCCTGGGAAATGAGCTAGAGAAAAGTTCCAAGTAGTAAATTATTTCTTGATGCCAGAAGGTGATTTTTTTGTTGTTGTTGTTGTTACCCCTCCCACATGTTCAGACTAAGGAGTGAATTCCTATCCCCACCAAATAAAGGCAACTGGCCTAAAATGGTAAAGACAGATAGGAGAGCGTTTGGCTTTTTATTTTTTTGCCCTGTCTGATATGTGCAGAGCTGGAACAGTTTGAAACACAAAGGAAACAGCTTTTTCTCCTCCAGCGTGGGTGACGGAAACTCTCCTGAAAGCTGCTGTTCCTGACCAGCAGACCGCAGACTTGGGCGGCGTGAGGATCGTGCCGGCGCACGGCTGCCTCGGACCCCACGCCAAGTAAGCTGGGTTTGCTCACCGCGTGCGGCGTGACCTCCTCTAGCCTGTGTCCAAGAAACGCTGTGATCTGCCTTCTCATTTAAACTTGAGCTGGAAGGGAAAGGGTATGTGTGTGCCTTCCCTTAACCCCTAGCATATGTTTTTTAAAGAATGGAGATTTGAAGGGGGAAATCTGTTAGATGGGAAACACTGTTTTTTTTTCCCTATGCCAGGGTAGATGCATGTGTGTCTGGAGAAGGACGATGAGTGTGAGATCATAACTCTCCAGGAAATAAGGCCCAATGAACTGAAATGGAAACTCGCTTTTATTGACTATTTCAGACTCTTCTGTTTTCCTGAAGGCAACTGGCTTGTCACAGGCAAAACAAATTAAGGACTAGGCCACTGTCAGCAAGCGAGCTGGTCCTCTTCTCGCTCCAGAAAAATCCCCAACCTGCCCAAATTAGCCAAATTGAGAAAGGTCAATCCTTCTTCACAGGCCATCCTACGCCCATAAGCCGGGGTGTCCTCCAGGGATGCTCTGCGCCCCCCGCCCTGCTTAAGGGCTGGGAGTGAGGAGATGCGCGCTGCCCAAAGCAGATTAAAGAATAAATAAATCACCTTTTGAGAGCTGATCCGCTGTTTACAGCTGTAGCTTTTCTTCCAATATTGAAAAACGCATTGAAGTGCCATTCAAACATCCACACACAGCCCAGCACTCATACTTGGATTTTTTCACCACATTTCAGACTGATTTAACATTGGGTGCATTGCAAATCCCCCAAAATAAGGGCAGCGAGGAAGACGGGAAGAGAGATGGGGAAACTGGAAGGATCACGTGGCGATGGAGGGCTGGTATGGTGGGATTGACACCTTTTTGATCACTGGGTGTTTGAAAGGGATTTGAAAGGGGGTGTGAAGTTATCAATAGCTGTCAGGAAGCGTTGCCCGTATTTGCTGCTTCACTTGCAGCTCGGTGCTTAAAATGGAAAGATTGATTGGGTTTAGAGCATGCCGTAATCGATACGGCACGTTTGGATGAATATTGCAGCTTTCCACTTAATTAGAGGTGACTCGGTTGTTTAGTATTTCAAATCAGTAAAATGATCGTGTCAATGCTGTAATTTCCTGTGAAGGGAAATATCACCTTATTTTCTGGTCTTTGCTTTGTTTTATGCATATGCATCCTTATTTCTGCATTTGCTTATGCTGTTTGCTTTAGTGAATATGCTTCAGTGTTTTTAAAGGCTAGGATTGAGCAGAATTTGTCTTTGAGCAGAGCTTGACATAAAAGCTTAATCTGCAGCCGAAACACTTTTTTTTCTTTTTTTTTCTCACAGGGATGTAAAAGGAGAACAGAGTAATTGCATGGAGCGTGGTCATCGTGCTCCAGCGCTCGAGCCCCGGTGGTCAGCATCTTTGCAAGCGCTTGCAGAGCCTCCAGCCCTCGCTCGGGCTGTCGCCGTTCGCAGTGCTGCAGAGGCAACATCTCAAAAACCAGGCTGACCCTTACTTACGGCTTCATTTGTAGCATGATATTTGAATGCCACTAGAGAATGCCGAGCGATGCCCTGCAGCTACGTGTCGGATGAGCACATGCCTTGTGCCCTGAGTGGCCCTGGCACTCCCGGGGCCACGGGGTGAGCAAAGGGGGTCTCGTGGCTTCTCCAATTAGCCGGCTTTCCAGCACACACCGCAGGTGCCCGAAGGGGATTTGTGCCTGTTAAGGCAGTCGGCTGTCCCTGCAGGGAGGTGTGCTGATGAATTCATCATGCAGGACTGAAGTACACTGGTATGAAGGAAGAGCAAAGGACCCTGTTGTCACAGGTACTTTCAGGGTTAGGGGCAGACTTAGGTGCCCCAAACCAGACCTTTAACAAATTTCAGGTGTCTAACCCCATAAAATCCAGATGAGGACAACGCAATCCAGGATCAGGACAACACAGTGTCTCTGACCCGCCCGACCGGACACTGACAATACTGGGTCCTTTCCAAGCGTCATTTGCTTTTAAAGATGCATCTGTCAGAGAAAGGGGCAGACCTGCCTCTCATAGATGTAGAATCCGAGAGGCCAGAGTTCGCATCGGGGAAGAGTGAGATCCGAGTCGTAGCCTTCCCTGAGGCCATGCGTGGCCACGCTTGCGCTCTCTGGTTGCCATCCCACCTAACCAGGTCATCATCTACCCCATGGGAGCGAGGGGACGGGGACAACGATCCCTGTCTTGCAGAGCTGAAACCGCAGGTCTGGGCAGCACGGAGGGGATGTAGATGCCTGAGCAGAGCTTTGCTGCCACGTTGACATCAAGGTGCCTGAAAAGTCACCCTGGAGGCACCCACGTCACCATGCGGAAGAGCCTGTAGGTCCTGTCCTTTCACAGTCACTGGCAACCACTGGGCCCCAGCGTGGCGGGCAGTTGTCTCGCCAGGTGCCGAGATGGATATGGCTTTGCCCTGCTCGAGTGCAGGGAGCATTTGCAGAGACACTGTCTGCAAGAGAGCAGCTGATGAATGGACCCAGGGAGGCATACAAAGATAAATGAGCTCCATAACCCTTGGCTTTGTCCACTCTTCTAGTCTTTAATAACACCCGAGACGAGGTTAATCTGCATCAAATGTCCCCAGCAGCAACCCAAGCATGCTGAGACGGCCTATTGCATAGGCTTTTAGCACACCTCATCACAGTTTTTTTACCTGTCACAAGGCTATTTAAGCTTGATGCCTGGCCACCAGCTGCCAATCTGCTGCCTGGAGAACCGGTTCAGAACAGGACATTGGGTTGGTGGTCAAAGGAGCCTTTTTTTATATGTAGGTGTATATATAAATATAAATATATATGTGTATATATATAAAAAAACCTAAATACAGCCTTACTCCTTCCCAGCATCTGGGTCTGCCCAGCTGTCCCCCGGCAGCGAGTGCTCACAGGGTCTCCTCTGGTGTTGCCAAACCCCTGCAAAGGCAGATTTCCTCCAAAGCGAATAAAAAAGGGGCAATAATCCATGGCTAAGCTGCAACAGGAGCCTGTCTGGGGACCCTCGGCGTCAGCCAGCATGAAACGCCTAAGCAAGCAGCCTGAACTGCCTGCTGACTTCTTCTGCCTTTGGTTTCACAGCTGAAGCTTCCAGTCCTCCCTAAATTGTACCCGTGCCTGTGGAAAGGGAAAAGGGAAAACAGGAAAGAAAAGGACAAAAAGCTTTTGCTCGTTTTGGTTTGGTTTTAATTGCTGACATGTCAAAATTTGAAACACTCCAATTACCTCCCAGCAGCTCGTTGGAGATATTGAGTGGCTTCTGTTGGTATTTAAATATGCAGCAGAGTGGTGGGGAATCTAATTAGGGACTGTCTGATTGTGATGATGTTGTCCTGAGAAGCAGCGGTCTCTGGGAGACCAGAACAATCTTTGAGGTAAGCAGAGAGACGCTTGCCATCAGAAAGGGGCTGTCATCGTTCCTTGAGAAGAAAGAGATGAAATTAGACCATCCTGCATTTCAAAATTGGATTCCTTCACCCGCAGGTTACCAGGACCGAGCCTGAAAGCTGTGAGCAGTGGAGATGGGCGATGATGAGACAATGATGACTTCCAAATGTTTCTTTCATTGTAATGGCTTGAAAATCCTGTGAAGCTGTGAAAGCTTCCCCCCGCCCCCCCAACTGATTTGGACTTCAAACCAGCCTTTTCTAAGAGGTTTTTTTATACAATTGTGGGTTTTTTTCACCCCTTCTTCTCTCTCTCTCTCTTCCCCTCAATAACCTCTCTCCTTGCCTTTAATATCCACCAGCACGTTATATTTCCCCCACCACGTGCTGCCTGTGAGACACCGGGGAGGAGAGAGCGTGGGTCTTTTTGAGGGCAGGGGTTGCCGGGCATTGCCCACCGGCAGGACCAGACCTCTCCGGTTGTCCCTCCGGAGACCGTCACGAGCAGGTTCCACAGCTCCCAGGGCACAGCTCCTGCCGAGGCTGGAGGAAATCGTACAAAGTCAAGTGAAATTCAACTTTGCATCCCCCCTACCCCTGTAGCTCTGCTTGCCATCCCCAAACCCCAAGACCTAAGCTGCCATCAGCAAAAGCAAAGTGTGAAAACATCATGGAACACCCCTCCGGAATGTGGCAGGTGGGCCTGTGCTTGGCTTTCTTCTTGAGATCTTCCTCATCCTGGCGGTTTTGGTAAGAATTAAATCATCTAAATTCCCTAGCGCTTTTATTTGCATGTATCGATTCCCGGAGAGTCAGGAAGTTTAAATTGGAGTGATTGATCGGTGCGGCGTTAGCTCTGATCAATACAGCGCCTTTAAATGAATACAGTCATCTTGCACTTAATTAGAGATGACTTGGTTATGTCGCTGAGCATTTCATGTCAGGACGGGTACCCGACGCAGCTGTTCAGCTCGCTGCAAGGGGGAACGCGGCTGGAGGGTGGTTCTGGTTTGCCCATAGATGTATAAAAGCAGATGGAGAGGGAGCAACAGAAATTTGGAAGGGGAGCATTAGCCCAGCACTCGCTACTTTTGCTGAGAGATGGTGAAAATGAAAAGCAAGGGACCTTCTGCGTGAGTAACTGATGCTTGCAGCACCGAGGTGGAGCATGGCATCCCTGCTTCGTGCTGCAGTGAATATTCAAGTGTCCCCAGCAGAACAGCCTCCCCGCAGCAGGAGAAGCATCTCTGCCCCCCAGACCCTCTAGGACATAGCTGAGGCCCTCAGGCAGGAGAGGAGAGCAGGATTGAGGAGGGTACCGGAGCATGGCCCCCTTGCTGTGGCCAGGTAGCGGGGTAATTGCCGAGCCGTTGCACCACGCCGAGTGGACCTCTGCCTCATATGTCATGGCAAACGGCTGCGAAAGAAGGGTGTGTGTTTTTCAATGAAACAAAAATGTATTTGACCCGTAGAAAAAACTTTTTTAAGTGAAAAAAATCCCCTAAAAAAAAAAAAGATAAAAATAAGATGCCCATATGTTTGTTTATTTCCACTTGGTCTGACAGCATTTATGAATGTTCCAGTTACTGATCCTTTTGCTCTGAGGATTTTGTATGTCGGGGGAGTAAGTCTGTGAGCTGTACGGACGTATGCCAACATACAGCCGCACACTGCGAGAGGTACCCCTGGCACCCTGAGGCACGGTGGTCCCTGGGGCAGAGGGGTGTGGGGAGCGTGTTCCCCCTCCGTTCCTGCCCCAGCACAGGCATCTGCCCGTCCCTGCTTCCAGAGGAGCATCCCGGGCGCCGGCATCCCCTCTTTCGGGGGTTTGCCCGAGGTGACGGGAGGCAAGGCCAGGTCCGAGCTCGGTGCCCGGCTCTGCCGGCGCTCGGTCCTGCTGGAGTTGGTTTAATTCCTGTGCCGTTCAGCACTGGATGTTTTGTCACAGATTCCCCAGTTGCGCACGGGCAAAGTGCAGCTGAGCACTCATCAGGCATCGTTATTAAAATTTTATTATGTAAATTAATCGCATACATAAGCACTAGCATAGTACACTGCAGTGCAGGCTTTGCAGACTCAGAAAATGCCTGCAACTTCGCTGGATTGCTGCAGCTTGAAAATGTTTCCTTTGCCTTCCAGAAACACCAAAGCACACAAATGGGTTTTTCTTACCCCAGGGCAAGGAGATAAATCATCCGGCACAGAAAAAAGGGCATCCGACATAAGGAAGGAAGGAAGGATGCGGGGAGGCAGGCTGCCGCGTACGCAGCTCCTGGGTGCAGCGGCGTTAAGTACCACCACGCCGTCTCATCGCCAGCGTGCTTTCTAAGGCATATTCCCCGATTTCAGTGCAAATGTGCTCAAGGTTTCCCCAGATCCTCATTAACTGTTTCCAAACAAATGTTCACTGTAGCTTGGCTGTATTTATTAATATTAAAATGTTTCTTCCCCCCCTCCATTTGCTTGTGCTGTTGGTCTTCAGCTACCATCACCCCGTGGTGGCCTGGGAGCCGTTTCTCTGCTGGCACTTGTTGGGCAGCCGTCCTTCCTCCTGGGCCGTGTGTCGTGGGAAAAGACTCGGTCTCGATATCCGTCGGACTGAAAACTTCTTCAGAAACGAGCTCCACAACATTATTTTTCAATCTGCAGATGTAATCCCATGCTGGGTGGAAACGGAGTCTGACCGTGCCACAGCATCTCCCGTGTAATGTCACTTTGATGTTAATTTAACTCCCTGGGAGCCTTTCGTGAACGCAGGGGGTGTGCGATGACACAGACCCTCCAGTGGAGTAACTCTAACCTGTCTGTATCTTCCTCGTGCTCCATGTCAAAAAAAATAATTGCAGTTGGAGCATTCCTCATCAGTTCATGGCATTACTGAACACTGCATCTCCTAAACTGATTTATATAAAATAAAATAAAATAAAATAGTCGGTGCGGAAGGTGACCCTGGATACCAGGGGATGGGAGATGAGCTGAAGAGATGTGGGCTTTCGGGTGGGGAACGAGCCCCCGGGCGGGCACCACCGCAAAGGGCTGGAGATGGGAAATGAGGGACCCACGTGCGCTGAGGAACCAGTTGTTTGATAAATTACCAGGCAAATTAAAACTATTAGAGTACGCTTCCTATCAGCTGATTTCAGTAATGAAGTTTGACGCTAACAAAATCAGCCGCTCAATTTTCCCCCCTCTGTCCTGGCAAAGGTGTGGGAAGGCACAAAGGGTTGAACCAGGGTCAAAACTGAGTCTGTGCACGGCTTCATCCCACGGCACCAAATTCCCTGCTCAGCATTTGGGGTGGGATCTTTAAACTTTTTTTTAAACACACGCGTTTTGTCATTGTGCCCCCCACCTCACCCTTGGGCACCTCAGACACAATAGAAAAAGGAGCACGTGCTCCCTGTCCAATGGAATTTGGGGAAACTGGGAGAAACACAGGCACATCGGGGTTGGGAGATGTCCTGCAAAGCTGCATAGCTCCATTACCGGCAACTCTGTGGTGCTGCAGAGGATTGCAGATGTGTTTCCTCCACGGCACGTTTCTTCTTAAGCCTGTCCAGCTGCCTCCGTGTTCCTGGCAAAAAATGAAAGATTAACAGAAAATCATGAGATTAAAAAAAAAAAAAAAAATGCAAAAGATGTCAAGAGCTGGGCAGTAAATAACCCAGCAACACTTGCATTGCTCCCGAGAGTTGGCACACGTATGCAGGGATGCGAAAATCTGTTTGCACCGCTCCTCGCGCTCCCTCACCCTTCAAGGTCAAGTATTCCCCGTTGGTTGCATGAAATACTCAGATACATGCATGAGAAATGTATAGAGGCTCTCAGCTTTCAGAAGTGACACAATTTTTGCCCTAATAGGAGAGGTAAGAGGGACTCCAGTATCATGATCCTCATGAATAAGGAGTTGCTTGTGGCCCCGGGTTGGTAATTTTGGGTTCACTTCCTAAAGAGCCCGAGTCCTCCACGTGCTCTTGTCTCCCATCAACCCAAGTCCTCCCTCCTCGGCAGCACCATCTGACTCAAAGGATGGGTTTGATGGATGGCCATCTTCCGTGAGGTGCCGGGCTCCTGCAGCCCATGTCCCGGAGGCAGACGAGAGGGGGTTTAGCTGTAGGTGGAAGCTTGTGCAAACCAAGGGGACCCAAAGCAAAGCCGGGCAGATGCTCTTGAGCTGGGGGCGAGGCACAGGACATTGGCCCCACCATGGAACCTCAGGTCACCCGAAGCTGCCTGTGGACGGAGCCCTGATGTAGTGCGTGGCCTGGGTCGAGCTAAAGCACAAACCAAGCCACTGTTAAGTAACAAACTGCCTGGAAGGAGTTCTTCCTTTTGGTGTGTGTGAAACAAAGCATTTGGGATTTCCCTGCAGAAGGTAACAGGAGAGTTTCCTCTTGAAACTGTTCAATTTTGGATAAATGTTGTTTTTCATTCTAAAGACAGATTTAAATGCATTCAGTGTGAGAGAGAGGCAGGCGCAGGAGGGGAGGCCGGGAACGCTGTGGGGGACGTCAGGTCCGTCTTTGGGAGGAGAAAGCCGTCCCGTCACGCTTGTGGAGTAATGCCCTACAGCGGCACCGCCACCGCCGCTCCCCTGCACGTGTCAGGGCGGGTTAAGTAAGCGGCAGATGGACTCTAACAGAGGTTAGAGTCAAGAGGATTTTTTCAATATGCTTTTTTTATAATCTCCTCTTAAGCAGACCCACTCAAAGAAAGCCGTCATTATTTTAATCTCTTTTTTCCCCTTCCTACTCCACAAATGCACTTGGCTTTGTAAGTCCTCAGAGGCAATTTTATGGAAGAAAACATGAGAATTTTTAAATGTTTATTTTAGATACATTCCTAACAACGTACTTGCCAGGGAACAGGGTTTTTTGGCAGTTTATTTTTTTTCTTATGAGAGAAAGAAGTGCCACCATGGGCCATTACAGATCAATGAGATGGCACGCATGCTCTCGACCGCACACCCAACTCTCAGCTCTGCACGCCCTGTCTGCCCTCAGCCCCACACAGCAGCCCTCCGGACCAAGATCTCCATCCATCGGTCTGGCCCCCCTCCTCCCTCTCACCTTCGATGACAAGGGCTCCGTCACCTCCCTGTAACTGCAGACTGAGCCGTGCTGCCAGGCAGCAGGGACGTGACGCAGGGTGCCCGTGGGGACGGCAAGGCAGGACTTACTTTGGGGTTTGCACCAAAGCCAAGGCAGCAAATATTTCCCTTGTGCTGGGCTTTTTTTTACATTTTATTTTATTTGTCCCTCATGTAGTTAAAAGTCAAACCTTTCAGCCCCATCCTCCTGTGGGGTCCCTTTTATTAAAACCTAGAAGAGGGTTTCCTCAGGGCTCCTGCAGGAGTTCAGGCCCTTCCTGGAGCAACGTGATGTTTGTGGAGGAGCTCGAGATCTCTCAGCCCTGAAGGATGCACTTGCAGCTGATGTTTGCCACGTTTTTTTCCAGCTGCTGTCAGGTAATGCTGTAAAGGGAAGAGCTGCCTCCCAGACTTAAAAAAAAAAAAAAAAAAAAAAGAAACCCACATTTTGGCTGGGAGAGCCCATGCCCCACCGGTGCAAGTGGTTCCCCCAAACAAGGTACCACCTGGCGAGGCAGGGTGAGGCCAAATGGCCACAGCTGAGGGAGATTTAGCACCAGCGTGCATTGCACCTCCAGCAGCCTTAAAAGGCCCAGGGGGGTAGGTCTGAGCATGTTCTGCTGCAGCTGGGGTGTGTGTGTGCTCTCCTAGCAAGAGGCTTCAGGAGGAGGTGAGCCTGGACTTGGGTGTCCAGGGTCAACTCTGCCTTGCTGAGCTGGACTGGAAGCTGCCTTTAGGATGGGAGCTGTAATGCTCCATCTCCTGCCAGCCTCAGGTAAGTGGCATTTAGCTGCTTCTTAGTGAGTTATGGATGTTAAAGCTCTTTTGATTAAGCATATAGAAAGTGCCTGTGTGTTCAGAGACTCTGCAGCCTTGTGTGTCTCTAGGTTTGTGTTAGTCTTCTAGTGAGAATTTTAAAGGGCAGCAAACCCATTCCTTAGAAAACTTGATTTTTCATGAGAATGTCTTTTCAACTTGCCTCCTCTCCCAAAGATGGGGGAAGAGAGGAAACAATAAGAGTTGATCTATGTGTAATCTGAGGGTGAGAAAGTTGTGATCCTGGGCACCTAAGCTAGCTACTTATTGCTCCACCTGGGGATCAGATACAAAGGCTCACTGGAAGTGGGAGGAGCAGAAGCAGGGAAGGAGAAGGAACTCTGTGGAGTGGCTATGGGAGGCAGCTGGCTGTTGACATCTCAGCCCACACAGGCTGATGTGGGGAGAGGTGGCTGCAGGAGCCCTGTGGGACTGATGGGTGAATCAGGGATAGTCTCTGCAGCCAGCTCTTCTCCCAGCTCCTGTGAACATGGTCCAGAGCAACCTGGCCCTTCTGGGGGTCCAAAACTGGACTTGGTGCATTTGGAGGCCTTCTGCCCTGCCTCTTACTTGAGTAATTTTGACACTGTGTTGATAGTGTTCTTGTAAACTTGCCTGACAAATGTTTAGTGTAGCTTGCTGGAGAGAAGCTCTTTTCAGTGGCGTGACCTTCAGCTGCGGGGGGTTTCCGAAAGCCAAGGCACAAGTGCTTCCCCCTCAGCTCCCACCTGCCTTCAATGCTTTGTCGCTTGCCCCAGCGAGGGCAGCTGTGCTGCTGCAGCCCTGATGGCACTACAAACCTGGCCAGAAAGTGTTGCCATGTTTCGAACATCTAAAACTCTGCCCTCAGTGTATGACCTTACTGAAGGGTGGCTTGTCACAGTTGTAAAGCTGATGCTGTAATTAAAGCAGAAGCTGCCCCAGATAAAGGAGCCCAACAGCAAGGCTGCTATGGGGCAGGCAGACCTGGCAAAGGCTAGATCAAATGCTTGGTGGCATCTTAAAACGCAGGGAGGAGAATACATTGTGTACCTTGGCTGGGGTAGAGTTGGTTCCCATCATAGTAGCTAGTATGGGGGTATGGTCTGGATTTATGCTGAAAACAGAGTTGATAATACAGGGATGTTTTTGTTACATAGAGATAGTTTGTGTTACTGCTGAGCAGTGTTTACAGAGTCAAGGCCTCTTCAGCTTCTCACAGGGCCTTGCTGATGAGTGGGATGGGGCTGCACAAGAAGTTGGGAGGGCATGCAGCTGGGACAGCTGACCCAACTGACTAAAGGGATATTCCATACCATATGATGTCATGCTCAAGCAAAACTGAGGTATGAAGATGGTGGGGGAGGATGTTTGGAGCAATGGCATTTGTCTTCCCCAGTAACCATTACAAGTGATGGAGCCCTGCTTTCCTGGAGATGGCTGAACACCTGCCTGCCCATGGGAAGTGGTGAATGGATTCCTTGTCTTGCTCTGCTTGTGTGTGTGGCTTTTGCTTTAGTTAGTAAACTGTCTTTACCTCAACCCATGAGTTTTCTCACTCTTACCCTTCTGATTATTTCCGCATCCCACTGGGCGGGGGGGGATGTTAGTGAGCAGCTGTGTGGTGCTCAGCTGTGGGCTGGGGTTAAACCACAACAGTCTTTTGTTGCCCAACATGGGGCTCAAAGGGTTTCAGATAACAACAGATCTGATTGGAATGTGCTAGGTCAAATTGATAGCCGTTATTGCTGTTTGGCTATTAACTGGCAGGCTCCTGTGCTTGCCTTGCTGTGTAGTGGAGTCTCGTGCTCGTTAGTGGCTGCTCTTTGCTTGTGCTGCTGCTCTTACTGTGCTGTGCCTGGGAATGTTCTGATAACGGCAATGGCCGTACGCCTGGGCTGGCGGATGGTCAGGGCATCACTGTGATTGCTGTGCTGCTGTCCTGGACAGGCTGGAACTCCTGCGTGAACCCAAGGTAAAGGGACTGTGACTTGTAGTTGAGTCCATGTGGGAGCAGGACACCCTGAAGTATCTGTGGCTGTGAATAAGTCCTCACCAGAGCAGGTTTATCTCAAAGCATCTGTGTCTGGTTATGTCTGTGCTGCAGCAGGTGTACCTCTGAAGGGATTGTGGCCCAAGGATAAGTCCATAGTGGAGAAGGTACATTTCAAAACATCTATGGCTGTAGGTAGGTCTGTGCTGCAGCAGGTACACCTTGAAGCACCAGTGGCTGTGCTTGAGGTCATGCTGGAGCACCTCAAAGCAGGTGGCCATGGATGAGCCCACAACGGGGCAGGTTTATTTCTGAAGGGACTGAAGTGGTGTGGGTAATAAGGCCATGCTGGAGCAGATATATCTCTGGAGGCATTGTGGCCCATGGATAAGGCTGCACTGGAATAGGTGCACCTCAAAGTGGCTGTAGATAAGTCTATGCTGCAGTGGGTATACCTCTGGAGAGACTGTGGCTCATAGATAAGGCTCCACTTGAAGCAGGTGCACCCCTAAGGGACTGCAGTCTGTTGGTAAGTCTGAGCCGGAGCGGTGGCGAAGGGAGGAGTTCATGGCAATGCTAAACCCATTGCAAGGGGACCAGGTGTGGGAACTGTAATGGAAATATCTTTAAATTGTTATAACCTGAGATTTGAGTTTCATGTTGCAGGAATCACCTGAACCCATGGAGGACAAGCCTTAAAGAAGCAGTGCAAGTGCAGTGGTGACCTGAGCTGGCTTTTGGTGCTTAGTAACTCCATGCATCCCACCTGTCCTGAGTGACCACTGTAACAGATGGAGCCTCAAGTAATGAACTCTGTGGCCACTTTACAAGGGTGGCCCATAGACTAAGGGAATGATATCTGCATATTATATCAAAGAATGAGAAGGAGGGTGGTGGTTAATGAGGATGTATTTGGATAGTGTGGGACCTGAGCATGACATAAATGGTATGGAATAAGGGGTGGAGAATGTGCTGGTTTTGGCTGGGATAGACTTAATTTACTTCATAGTAACTAATATGAGGGTATGGTTTAGATTTGTGCTGAAAACAGCATTGATAATACAGGGATGTTTTCGCTATTGCTGAACCATTCTTACAGAGTCATGGCCTCTTCTGCCAGGACACCCCACTCCACCAGCAAGTAGGCTGGGGGTGCACAAGAAGTGGGGAGGGGACACAGCTGGGACAGCTGACCCCAACTGACTAAAGGGATATTCCATAACATATGATGTCATGCTCAGCACGTAAAGCTGGGGGAAGAAGGAAAGGGGAGGATGTTCAGAGTGATGGTGTTTGTCTTGCCAAGTAACTGTTATGTGTGACAGAGCCCTGCTTTCCTGGAGATGGCCGAACACCTGCCTGCCTGTGGGAAGGGGGCAATGAATTCCTTGTCTTGTTTTACTTGCATGTATGGCTCTTGCTTTACCTATTAAACTGTCTTTATCTCAACCCACAAGTTTGCTCACTATTAGCCTTCTGATTCTCCCCATCCTTCTGCTTTGGGGGAGGGAGTGAGCAAGTGGCTGTGTGGTGCTTAGCTGCTGGCTGGGGCAAAACCACAACAGTGCTATGAGAAAGAAAAATGACCACGGGGTCAAGCTTTTCTCTAGTTTCACCTGTCCTATTAACAACTTTCTTGCATCTATTCCTGCCACTTATGCTTTATAATGTATACCGCATACCCTTTTATAGCCAAGGGCATGTGGCAGTCCTGCTTGACAGACTGCAGCTCTTTTCCATGCACAGCACAGTCAATCTGTGCTGGGTCCAAAGGTTCACACCTAGGTTGTAATTTCCAGCTGCTGGGTTTGTTTCTATGACTTTTTGTTTTTCCTTCTGCCCTTTGCCTCCTATTGGGCTCGCAGCCCTTAAGATGCCTCATTCCAAGGAAGAAACAAGATGTTTTCAAGTCGTTGTTCCTGCCAACGATGATGACTTTGGCCCAAGGTGTGGACAACCAACCAAATGGAAAGCGGGTGAATGTGACCCAAGCAAAGCAAGCTCATCCTCTGGCAAGGCACACAGCCTGTGGCACTGTCTGCTCCACAGAAGCAGTGAGGACAAGAGCTTGGCAGGATTAAGGTAAATAGCTTCAAATTTTATTTATATGGTGAAGAAGACTGTAGAGAGATAGTCATACCCCAAAAGGAAAGCAAAAGTAAACAGGCAAGGAGTGTGGGATGGAAGAACCACCTCCTGACCTACCCAGAGCATCAGTGAGTGTTTGTGCTGGGATTTAGCAGCACTTTTTCTGTTTCTCAAGCCAGACACCAGTCTGTGGGACCTGGACTCCATCAGTGGATCAGGGCTGGCCAACCTCTTGGCCCTACAAGCCCATGTTCTCCCAGTGACCTGGGCCTTCTGAGGAGCTCTTGGCAGCTCAAAAGCCATGTTGTGCTTGGCCATTTGACCCTCTGCAGCTGTCAAGTGGGACTGCCTGGAAAGTCAGCTACAACCTTGACTATAATGCTTGTGGGTTTTCTGAGATCCTGCCCTTGTGTTCTCTCCATCTTCTCCCCCTGCCTCCCCCATCCCTGTCTGTGTTGGGGGAAACTCTGCCTCCTCCCTTGGAGGGGCCTGGCCCTGGGTCAGTGTGTGCATGGGGGTCACTTCAGCCAGCTTTGGGGCTGCTGTTTGCTGCTCCCCTCTTCACTCTGTTGTGTTGAGGCTTATGTGGATGTTGAGAGGGCAAATTTTTTCTTCTAGTTTTTTTGGTCCTGGTGCTGCTCTTGATCTGGGTTGCTATCAGGGGTGCTCGTGAAACCTGTTCTGTTGAAAGGGCCTGTGTATGCAGCTTGCCCAATTCTGTTCCTCTTTGTTTATCAACGGGGCTGTGAATCACAGCATGTCTCTGCTTTCCACAGCCTTGCACAAACATGTGCCTCTTCACAGCTGTCAAGGACACCTCCTGCTTGTACTTAGCCTGTCTGTAACAAGGGTGTTTGTGGGTGGTTAGTTTAATGATTATGACACTACTTCAACAATCTCTGTCTATGGCTTTTCAGGACCAAGAAGTGCTCCTGATCCTTCTTATGTTTCCTAGATATTTCATGGCCTTGAAATATACTGCATTACGGAAAGGACATAAAGGCAGTATCAGGTAAATCAAAATATGGGGCTGGGTCTTACTTTGGTGCTGCAGCATCACTGGGAGTGACAGGTTTATGTTTGAGCTGACTGTAGATAGCAAGAATTAGGTTGTGTCAACTGGGTGTCTGCAAGGCAGGCTTTTATTTTCATGCTGACTTCAAGTTCCCCCCCACCAGGTTCAGGTTCAAGCTGAGAAAGGAGAGGGTCATGGGAGCCCAGCATATTTGCAGCTATTTGGGACATCATCTCACCCAAACAGGTCTCTGGGGAGAAAGCACTTGCTCTCCTGTGACACTGTCTTTTTTAGATGCTTTTGTAAGTCCATGGGGCCAAAACTTAAGTAGCTGGTTGGTCTGCTAAACATGTTTGGGTAGAAGTGATATAGCCAAATACAAGCTGGTGAAATAGATACAGCTCCCAAAAGTCTGGCTGTAATTTCTGGGGCTAGTGGTGGTAAAATAGCAGTAGAGCTCCACAGCAGCTGTGTGGGAAGGGCACAGGAGGCCTCCTGATTTTGGGCAGGCTGGAGCCTGGACTCAGGCACCAGGCCTGGAAACATAGCCCATCTCTAAGTCTCCCTTTCACAGGGGTTCAGCAATGCAAGACAGAGCTTTAGCAAAAATAATTTCAATTTCAATTATGGTGTTGCCTTTGCCTGACATGAGGTCAGCTGTTGTGGGCAGGGTCTCCTGCGTTGTCTCCACCAGCAGGAGAAACTGCTGGTGTGTTGGGTACCTCCTTTGTAGGAAAGGAAGCAACAATTCATCTTGGTCCTATTTTTTCCAGCTACAGTGAGGCTAAAACAGCAGGAGGCATTTTCACTGCTCACAGCTCCAAATATCTCTTCAGCTAATAGCTAGTGAAAGGTGCTCTGCTTTTTTCTTGGGGTCATGCTGCTGGGGTTGCTGTGAGATCTCCAAGGCTGGCTTGCCATCCCTGTCTGCTGCTGTTGTGTTTGCACTGTCCCCTCTCCTTCCCAGGCACCCAGCCTCCCACCCAAATTTCCCAGCCTCCTGATGAGCCTTCGGACTGAATTTTGGACAAAGGCTGGTGTCTTGGAGCCCTTGGCTTGGTGGTGGGATTAGTGGCTTGAGCTCAAGTGCTGCTGTGGCGCTCAGCAGCCTAGATAACTTTTTGCTATCCCCAAGTCTAACTGTGTATTAACTAACACAGCCTGGGGAGGGAAAAGGAAAAAACACTCCAGGGCTTCCCTTTTGCAGCAGGAGAAGAAACAAGTGTGCAGCTTTGCCAGACAACTTTCTCTGTATTGCAGGTTTTGTCATACTTGCTCTGTGTGACAGGATAAAAAGAGGGGATTGCAGCCTCTCTTTATTTTGTTTTTTAAATTAAACTCTACTTTTTACATTTGTCAGTAGGTTTGCCTGGAAACAAACCAACCTAAAAAAGCATTTTATTATCAAGGTTTTTAAAACTTTGTTTTTTGTCTTTAGATGGTGGTACAAATCAGCTTAGCCATGCAGGGGCAGACACCAGTCTCACTTCCAGTGATGTAAAGCAGCAAAACTACTGTGTCCTTATCCAGCTCAAATACCTGCTATTCAAGTTGTGGTGCAAAGACTGTCAGCTGGGGGTGGGGGGGCTTCATCTGCCATCCAGCTTCAGCCAGAGGACTGTGGTGAGACACATGGCAGCAGCGGGAGGCAGTGCTCAGAGATGAAATAGTGGGTTTTGTGGCCTCGGGAAGGTCTTGGGAGGCTGGGGAGGGGGGATTTACCACTGCAACAGCTGACTGGTGAAGCACCAGGACCCATGGGGATGGTTTTCCTCTGGGCTGATGTGAGGCTGAGGAGTAAGGTTGTTTCAGATGGACAGCAGCCTTGCTTACAACTTGCCTGGTAGCAGGGTTGCTGTGCTGTGCGGCTTATCTCTGCATCCGGCAGTGGAGCAGCAGAACTGTCTCATGATGGGTCAAGTCTTGGTGTCTAGACAGCAAGGACCAAGAGCACCGAATGGCTTGTCAAGAGTGGTTCCACAGATGGAGCTGTGTGCGTGCTCACTCTCTGGTGTGTGCTGGGCACTAATTGCAAGGGCTTCACCATGGCAGTCGGCCAGTGATGTTGTCTGATGGCATGTGGGCATCTGTCGGAAAAGCCAGGCAGTGGTATGGGGATGTGCGATGTGGCCTCTCCCTTTGATCTCGGAACGTGCCAACTGAGCTGCTTTGGCAAAGGCCCTCTGCCTCCCTGCTCTTGGATAAAGGATCTTGTATGCTGCTTCCAAACCCCTCTTGGCCTCGTTAACCCCATGTAGTGTGCAGGATGGGGATGCCTTGTACTTGGCTCCCATCATGATGCCTAGCCCTTGGCGTGTGGCACCTTGTGCAGGGCAAGTGCCTGCCAGCACTGACAGGGACTCTTTTTTTTTTTTTTTTTTTCCCCTGGCAGGTGCTTCACCACAGGAATGAAATGGAGCTGTGCTCAGCCACAGCAAGGGATGGCTCTCCCTCCTCCAACTGGGCCTGTGATGGGGACAAGCATTAATTCAGAGGTAGATTTTTTTTTTTTGTTGCTGATTTCAGCAAGTGCTTTGTGAAGAGGATGGTGAAATGCAGGAGCAGAGCCTGCCTTTAGCTCCATTTTGGGTGAAGAACTGACTGTGTGTGTAAGGTGGCTTGTTTCTTTTTACCTCTTAAACAGTGGAATTGCTGTACAGTCCAGTATGACATGAATCTTGGACTATTTCTAGGATCCTTTCTTTTCCTGTCATTACTCTGTGACTACACAGTACTGTCTTGCTTCCCACTGTATTATTTCTGCAGACAGACCTGTGAGCCACCAGCCCACATGCAAGAAGGAAAATATTATTGTGTCAAATTGTTGGAGGGGTTTGTCTGGGGTTTTTTTGGAGTGGGGGGTTTTCTGTGCATGTTTATTTTTAAGTAGGAAGAGTTTCCATGCAATAAAAGCAGCATTTTGTTGAGAATATGCTCAAGTCATAATAAGTTAATCATGGTTGGGTGCTCATGCATTATCTGACTTGGAAAAACTTCCTTACACTTATTCCAGGCTTTCCAGAGGGACTGGGCAGAGAGAGGAGGCACCCTGTGAGAGCCCCAGCACTTCTGACTGGGGTCAGCCCTGGCACAGGAGGGACTTGACAAGGTCCAGGCTTGCACCTCTGGACAGAAGAGCATGAATTGAGTGACCCTCAAACCTCTGGAGCAGAGTAGGAGCAGGGATTCTGTCACTGTTGGGTCTGTAAAAGGTGGTTACGTAGGATGTGATGCTTCTCGGGCTTTTCCATTTATTAGAAACTGCTAATAAAAGATGATGGAGAATATGTCCCTTCTGTAAGGAAACCTTGTCTTTATTGTGATTTGCAGCAGTACTGGAGGGTTGAGGAGCCTTGGACTGGAGAAATAGTTCAGTAGTTGAATGTGTTCAGTGAAGGGGGACCTGTCACATCAGTGGCTCAGCAAAGGGGTGCAATTAGTTGCTCCAAAATGCTGCTGTTATAATTTGTAGTGTTAAATATTTCCTGAGTGTCTAGTGATGACATAATTGTAACAACATGAAAATCTTTACTGTTAAAGTACTGATTTGGCATTCAAGCGTCTCATCTCCTGGAGAGTCAGCGAGGTGAGAAAATAAACAGGGTGTCCAAATAAAACATGTTTCCAGCCCCCCCCCCCCCCAGGTGGAGAACCAGACTTGCTGGAGCCAAACACAGAGCCACTGAGTTGGCAGAAGATAACGGGGTCTGACGTAAGCGAGAGCGCAGCAATGTGCTTGCCTGGCACTGGCAACAGCCAGCGCAAAAGCAAGAGCTGAGCAACTTGCAGAGAACCCACCAGGCATGATGGCTTGCAGTCTAACATTTGCTTGAATCAGCCGAGTGATGCCAGGGTGAGATGGAAGCCTCATAGTTCAATGTTGCTTTAGTAAAAGAAGATGAGACCCCTACACCTCTGTACAGAATGCTTCTGTTACCAATGCTACTCCCTCCTTGATCAACAGCCCAACAAGAAGAGCCCATTGGCACACAATATGATAACTGAGTTACTCCCACCTTGTTGAGAGTATGAATCTGGGGTTTAGAATCCTCTACTGTGAGGATGAGAATTTGAACTGGCTGGATGGGTTGATGAGCCTGGACCTCTCTCCTCTCCAAGCAGGGACACTTCTTTGGTAAGACTTGCACCTCTGACAAAGTCAGATGTTACCAGGGGAAAGTATTGTTAACAAAAGTGCTGAACTCTGAACTCAAGCTTGATATTTTTTTTTTGTTTGTATAAGTGTATTTATCAATGGTAATTCTGGACTTGTTATATCTGTTGGCTTAATTACTTTTTTCCAACTTTGACCAAGACAGGGCTCTGACAGGCAAATGTTGACTTGGAGGAGGGGCTCCACACATAATCTCTTAGACAGAAACTGTTGACCAAATCTGGGGTTAAGATGGGACCTTGCTGCACCTAGACTCCTCTTGGAGGAGTTGCAAAAGCAAGGGTGTCCTTTCTGAATTTTGTGACTCAAGAGGAGGGTCTTTCCTGGCCATGTGTCAGACTCCCACTCTTAAGGTAACATATCACAGGTGATGGCTCTGCATCACCAAAAGCAATTGACTCAGCACTATGGTGTGCTTGCTGGAGAAGGACTACTCTACACAAAAAAGAAACAGGGCCATCCACTGCTGTGGCTACACCTCTAAGTGCACCACCCTCCCTGGTGGATGTAATGCTAGTCTAAATGGCTGTTTAGGGTGCCAAAAAGAATAATAACTGTAAAACAATGAAATTGTAGTGTGGCTCAAGGGTTAGAAATAGTGTGGAAGACTGTAAAAATAAAGGACTAACTAAAGAAGGGGAGGGGAGATAGGGTGAGACACAGGCAAAGGGGCTATCTCCTCTTACAGCTGTGGAAGAGAATCCCTTAGCAGCTGTTCCTGTTAATTCTGCACCATTCCTCATGATTCCTTTTAATTTCCTACCCCTCCTGTTTGTTCCCTACATCTCCCTGCCATTTCCCACTATTCCTCATTATTTCTTGGTATTCACCACTAGTTCCTTTGATTCTATGTCATTAACTTCCATTCCCTGCTATTCACTGCACTTCCCTTCAAGGCCTTGCCAGGCACCTTCCCTTGCCTGCTCTTCCATGAGTGTCCCTAAATTTTTTTTTTTTTTTTTTGCTGTCATTCATTGCCAGTCCCTGTCTGTCCCTTAAACTACAGGTTGTGTCCTTAAAATGCCTGCCACTATGGGATGTGTCCTGCCATTCTCTTCAATTCCTTGTCAGTGAAAACAATTTCTTGGTATTCCCTGACATTCACTTATGCTCCTTTAATTTCTGTGCTATTCCCTATACTTTCAAGCCATTCTTTTACATTCCTTTAAATTCCCTGCAGGTTCCCCCTCCCATTACTGAAGAGTCACTTCAATTCCATGCCTGTCCCCTTGGGTCCATGGCATTAACTGCCATTCCCTAGCATTCCTTGGAAATAAATGGCATTAACTGCCATTCCCCAGCATTCACTACCCTTCCCTGGTAATTCCTGGCATTCCCTGGGATGAACTGGCAGTAACTGGTAGTCCCTGGCATTAACTGGTATTCTCTGCCGTTTCCCAGTATCTATTAACTATCATTCCCCGGCATTAACTGCTATTCCCTGGCATTAAATGCCATTCTCCAGCATTCCCTGGTATTACCTGCCCTTCCCCAGCTTTCTCCAGCATTAACGGGCATTCCCTGCCATTTCCCAGTATCAACTGGCATTCCCCACCATTGCCCAGCACTCCCTGGCCATTACCTGCCATTCCCCAGTACTCCCTGGCATTCTCCAGCATTTCCTGGCATTCCTTGCCATTTCCCAGCATTAACTTGCATTCCCTGCCATTTCCCGGTATGAACTGGCATTCCTTGACTTTCTCCAGCATCAACTGCCATTCCCCAGCGTTAACTGGCATTCCCCGGCATTAACTGCCATTACTGAGCATTCCCCAGCATTAACTGCCATTCCCTGGTATTAATTGGCATTCCCTGCCATTCCCCGGCATTAACTGCCATTCCCCGGCATTAACTGCCATTCTCTGGTATTAATTGGCATTCCCTGCCATTTCCCAGTATCAACTGGCATTCCCCAGCATTAACTGCCATTCCCCAGCGTTAACTGGCATTCCCCGGCATTAACTGCCATTACTGAGCATTCCCCAGCATTAACTGCCATTCTCTGGTATTAATTGGCATTCCCTGCCATTTCCCAGTATCAACTGGCATTCCCCAGCATTAACTGCCATTCCCCAGCGTTAACTGGCATTCCCCGGCATTAACTGCCATTACTGAGCATTCCCCGGCATTAACTGCCATTCTCTGGTATTAATTGGCATTCCCTGCCATTTCCCAGTATCAACTGGCATTCCCCAGCATTAACTGCCATTCCCCGGTATTAATTGGCATTCCCTGCCATTCCCCGGCATTAACTGCCATTCCCCGGCATTAACTGCCATTCCCCGGTATTAATTGGCATTCCCTGCCATTTCCCAGTATCAACTGGCATTCCCCAGCATTAACTGCCATTCCCCGGTATTAATTGGCATTCCCTGCCATTCCCCAGCATTAACTGCCATTCCCCGGTATTAACTGCCATTCCCCGGCATTAACTGCCATTCTCTGGTATTAATTGGCATTCCCTGCCATTTCCCAGTATCAACTGGCATTCCCCACCATTGCCCAGCACTCCCTGGCCATTACCTGCCATTCCCCAGTACTCCCTGGCATTCTCCAGCATTTCCCGGCATTCCTTGCCATTTCCCAGCATTAACTTGCATTCCCTGCCATTTCCCGGTATGAACTGGCATTCCTTGACTTTCTCCAGCATCAACTGCCATTCCCCAGCGTTAACTGGCATTCCCCGGCATTAACTGCCATTACTGAGCATTCCCCAGCATTAACTGCCATTCCCTGGTATTAATTGGCATTCCCTGCCATTCCCCAGTATCAACTGCCATTCCCCGGCATTAACTGCCATTTCCCGGCATTAACTGCGATTCTCTGGTATTAATTGGCATTCCCTGCCATTTCCCAGTATCAACTGGCATTCCCCAGCATTAACTGCCATTCCCCGGTATTAATTGGCATTCCCTGCCATTCCCCGGTATTAACTGCCATTCCCCGGCATTAACTGCCATTCTCTGGTATTAATTGGCATTCCCTGCCATTTCCCAGTATCAACTGGCATTCCCCAGCATTAACTGCCATTCCCCGGCATTAACTGGCATTCCCCGGCATTAACTGCCATTACTGAGCATTCCCCAGCATTAACTGCCATTCCCTGGTATTAATTGGCATTCCCTGCCATTTCCCAGTATCAACTGGCATTCCCCAGCATTCCCTGCCATTCCCCGGCATTAACTGCCATTCCCCGGCATTAACTGCCATTACTGAGCATTCCCCAGCATTAACTGCCATTCTCTGGTATTAATTGGCATTCCCTGCCATTTCCCAGTATCAACTGGCATTCCCCAGCATTAACTGCCATTCCCCGGTATTAATTGGCATTCCCTGCCATTTCCCAGTATCAACTGGCATTCCCCAGCATTAACTGCCATTCCCCGGTATTAATTGGCATTCCCTGCCATTTCCCAGCCTTAACTGGCATTCCCTGCTGTTCCCTGGCATTCCTCAGTATTCCCCAGCATTAACTGGCATTCCCCACCATTTCCCAGTATTCCCTGCCATTAACTGGCTTTCCCAACTGCCATTCCCTGGTGTTAATGGGCATTCCCAGGCATTAACTGCCATTCCCTGGCAGTTCCCAGTATCAACTGGTATTAACTGCCATTCCCCTGTATTCCCTGGCATTCACCAGTATCAACTGCCAGTCCCTGCCATTCCTCACCATTCCCTGGCATTAACTGCTGTTCCCCGGCATTCCTCAGTATTAATGGGCATTTCCCAGTATTAACTGCCATTCCCTGCCACTCCTGGGCATTAACCGGCATTCCCTGGTATTTACTGCCATTCACCAGTATTTACTAACTGCCATTCCCTGCCGTTAATTGCCATCACTCGGCATTCCCTGGCATTGACTGCCAGTGCCCGGCCTTAACTGGCATTCCCCAGCACTTCCAGGTTTCAATTGGCCTTCCCTGGCATTAGCTGCCATTCCCTGTTTTTCCCTCGCCCTTCCTCACGCCGCCTTTTGATAGTCACTGCCATTCTTACACGCCTTTTAATCCCCTGCCTTTTTTTTTCCGCCACTCCCTGACGCTGCCTGCTGTTCCCTCCGATATCTTCGCGTACCTTCCCTGCCCTGCCAGTCTCTTTCATTCCCCACCAGCTCCGTCCATGGAAGACACAGACACACGCGTGTGCGTCCCCGCGGCGGGAGGGGATCTGTCCCTACACATTGCGTGTGCGTGGGATGTACGCGGGCCACTACACCCCGCGTAGCCACTCATCTAAAAGTACACACCTCTTTATATGTGTAAACATATACACTGTGCATATCTATACAGTAGGCATACAATGTGTGCATACATGTACACAGAATGAATATGTGTATACATGTAACGTATGTATACAGCATCAACTCAATGTATAGAGTGTATAGCTACATAAAGAGTTAGATCTATTATATGTCTTCTGTATGCTCTCATCTCTCACAGTTCCCATAGGTAAGCACAGTATCTACAGATGCCATGTTTAAGCATCCAGTATATGCTGTGTGTATTTAGTACATGTATATATGTGTGGTGCATGCATATAGTATAAGCTCTGTACAGTATGCACTATATACTCTATGGCTACAGTATATAGCACTGATGCTTTATGTCTATAGAGTATAAGCCACAGACTATAACATTTAAATGATATAAACAGTGTCTCCTATAATGTATGTACTACACTGCGCAGCACATGCTATGTTATATAGTACAAGTAAGCTATACTGTATACATCATCTAGCAAATACTGTTTGTATATATAAATTTCCTCCATAACACCTAGTGTGCCATGCATATTCTATAGTATACATGTGGATTCCATACATATGGGCATATTCTTTATGCGACGAGAGCTGCTACAGAAGATATGTATATATAATTTTTTTCCTCTCAATTTTATTAAAACCGATATACTACATAAAAAACACCTACAACATAATATACATGCCCTATATATTATACACAATATAGATTGCCTTGCATACATAACATGTAATGTGTTTATACTAAATTGTATACACAGTGTAAGCTTCGCTATATTATTTACATGTCAAGTATTATATAGGAATAGTACACATCAGAATATTATAGGATAGTGATTATTTACTACATGTATTATTCTGTTGTACAGATACAGTGTCTGTTACATATATATACTACATAAAATGCCACTAAGAGGATAGTGTTGTAGGATATACTTTGTTACGTATCATACGTTGACTATTAAACAGTATATAGGATGTTATCTAGAATATGTGCTCTGTAACACAGTAGTTGTAGTAGAGAGCTGGTGTATATTATCTCCATACTAGACAGTACCTGTAGGTTACATAATATTTACATACAAGGTATTATATATTTACTTTTTATTACATCCTTTACCTGTATTGTTTACAGAGTGTATAAAAATGACTTCAATCTACAATAATTTTTCTATAGAGTACACAGTTTATCTAATTGATTTAGATACAGTATATGTACAGTATATAATAATATACACTATACTGTCTAAAATATATTAACTACACACCATCTCTAATATATAGTACATAGTAAATACTATATAATAGTAAAGTAAATATTAAGTGGCTAAGCCACTATCATATTTGAGAAGTTGTGGCAGTCTGGTGAAGTTCTTACTGACTGGAAGAGGGGAAACATAACCCCCATTTTTTAAAAAGGGAAAAAAGGAAGACCCGGGGAACTATAGACCAGTCACAGTCTCACCTCCTGGAGACTATGCTCAGGCACATGGAAAATGAGGAGGTGATTGGTAAGAGCCAACACAGCTTCACTAAGGGCAAAGCATGCCTGACAAATTTGGTGGCCTTCTATGATGGGGTTACAGCATTGGCAGATGAGGGAAGAAGCAGCTGATGTCGTCTACCTGGATTTGTGCAAAACATCCTGCACAATGCCCAATCCTTGGCAGTGTTCAAGGCCAGGTTGGATGGGGCTTTGGGCAACCTGGTCTAGTGGAGGGTGCCCCTGCCCATGGCGGGGGGGGTTGGAACCAGATGGGCTTTGAGGTCCCTTCCAACCCAAACCATTCTGTGATTCTATGCAAACCAGAATATATACCACAGCATGTATTATGTAGTGTACATCGTCCATGCTACTCTATATACTACATCTAATATTCTATATTAGAACATATACTATCTAAATAATGTATTTTAGCTGAATTATCATGCAACTATGTAAACATGAATGTGTTAAAAAAAAAAAAAAAAGGCCAGAGGTGATAGAGTGGCCAGAGGAGCCTCCTCATCGCAACAGACCAGGGTCAATGCCGGTGCCTGGATTGTCCCCACGCTTGGCCTGGAGCCTTCCCAGGACGAGGTGCTCCTGGCCCCAGGTCTCCCAGCCGCACGTGAGTTCCCTTGCTGCGCTCCTCAGGGTGTCTGAACCGACCCGAGCACCGCGACGAGGTGCTGCACCACCCGTAACAGCACGGACGTGCTCGAGCTACTCACCTCTCCAATTTCCCTTTTGGGTGCAAAAATAAACATAATCCCCCTCTGGTGCAGAGATGATGTGACTTGCAGGGCAGAGAAGAGAGTTTTAGGGATGCCCTTTGGATTGCTGCTTGGCTCGTGGGTCTTTGCTGCTCATGTTGACTGTCTTGCAATTTGATCTTTCTGCGCTCCGTTGTTCTCTGAAAATCGTTGCACTTTTATTTCAAAAATAATTTCCTGGCATGCTGGGGGGGGGGGGGTAATAGAAAAAAAAATATTAAAAATTCAAGTTTAGGTTTACATATCCCATCCAGAAGGACTCCTCTAGCAAGCAGCTGCTTGTAAGCTGGTGTGAAAGGAGCAGGTGTTGGAAGAACACGGCACAGACCCAGCTGGCTCCTTGGACTCTGCAAGACACAGCAGCAGCGGTTGCGCTGCTTCCCAGGCTTGCGCTGAAAAACGTCAATAAAAGCTTGCTCCTTTCTGGCCCACATTGCACTAGTTTGTGACAGCGAGGTCACTCTCGCTGGGCTTGGCGTCCTTGTTGCTTTCCATGAGCGCCCGTGTTGACCAAACACCATTTCTAAGGGGTAGGGGGGGCTTTTCTCTATCTCCCCTACTGAACGCCATTTTTTTTTTTCTGATGAAAACCAAACTTGATTTCAATTCTGTCATCTTGGTGGTACCGTTTCTAGGTGAAATGTGTCCAGATACATCAGGATGGACCATAGAAACCTATACTGTAGGAGCATTTAGGTTGACTGGGTGCTGTTTCCCCTCCAATCTCACAACAGTCCCAGGACTGTCTTGAGCATGCTTACCTGGCATCACGAGAGTCCTGCAAAGCTCCTCTAGCACCGCTCTCTCCAAAAGCTTGTTGAACTCATTGAAACAAAGCTTATTTCAGCTCAGAGGATGAACACAACCGCTGGGTGTGTGGACCTCCCTCGCGCTAGACAAGCTGGATTCAGAGCTGTCTTCGGGCAACACGTGTCTTCGCATTGGGCGCAATGGGAATGTGGAAACGTTCAGCGGCAAATGCAAACACTCACCCCGCTTTCCGACATCAACCGAGCACACATGCTCCTGCTCTTCTGCTGAGGAGAAGGTGATGCTCAATATGTTTAACCCTGGGAGAAACCTCACCTGACTCATGCAATCAAGTGCCCCCCGCAAGCAATGAGCCCCGAGCTGCCACCAGATGGAGCAGCCTCCCCGAGTACCTCCTCCACTGGCTGTGTTTTCATCAGGACTCTTTTTTTTTTTTTTCTTTCTTTTTCTTCTACGGGAATTCATTACGATAAATGTTTTATCAGTGATTTCCAAAGGAATTAACAGTGATTTGCCACTTTAAGGGGTTGCCGATAATTCTAATGGAACGAGAAATTAGAGTATTTAAATGTCTCCCAACACTTTTATTTCAGGAAAAAAAAAAAAGCCCAACCCCAAACCCCAAGACTAATTAAAATCCCAAAGCACAGTTTTCACCCTACGAGATAGATCAAGGTCATAAAGACCCCTTCGGAAGCATCTGTGCAAGAGGAGAGGGGGGTGGGGAGTCAAAGCCAATTAAAAGCATGCACACAGCCCTCTGAGGAGTGGCAGGTTCGCATGGAAATCCTAAAAGACAACCCGAATCCTCTGGGAGAATCTCTCCGAGAAGGCTGAGCTGGGAAAGTGGTAACCGGGCCTCTGCTTCTGCAGACTTAGAGTGACTTCTGATGTTACCAGCTCAGCAAAAGACTTCCCCAGGCACAAACCTACCACTTTTACAAACAAGACCTGGAAGGGGAGGTGTCAATCTGGCCAGCAACAACAGAGGTATAATTAAGGACAGTTTATCACTCATCTCCTCCTAGCAGACTCACTTGCTCTTTGCCTAATTTATATCATTCGGACAAACACACTGCTGCAAGGGGCTGAGCAGCCTCAAACGCGTGCCCTTCTTCATCCTCCAAAACCACGGTGATTGTCCTCTCGACCCTGTGCTATTCAGAAAGGGTGGGACAGACAATACTTGCTCCTAGATGAGAAACGAATTAATTTTTCTCCTTTTAAACACATACAACCTGCCCTAGACAAAAACGTTCCCTTGCAGCAGAAACAGGCTACAGCATGGGGAAAGCTGTGCCCTCCTCCTATGCTGTACGGTTCTTGAGATACAGTGAAAACAGAGTTCTTGACGAACTGAATCCAACGAGATGCTGTGTTACAGCTAGTGCTGGTATTTCTCTGAGGTTAGCTCACTGCTACTAAGACCATACACGACAGTCGGGTCCTTTTTGCTGGAAAAAGGCAGGCATTCCCCACTGCCATGTGTCCCCTGTGCCTTGTCCTCTTCCATTCGGCTGTCAAAGGGTTGCAGGCAAGGAAAGGTCAAATTTCAGAGAGGGAATCCATTTGTCCGAGAGCTTTGAATGCACAGAGCCAGCCCCCTAACTTCGGTTATCAACAATTAAATCCTTGGCCTTGGGCAAGAAGAGTAAGGCAGGGTCGGTACGAGTGTTTTCATCTGTACCGGTGCCACGGGAAGAAAAAAAAGCCACCTTCCTGATCTTTGCAGTATCTTCTACCCATTCTGCCTTGAAATAAGTGATGGCAGAAAGGGCAGATAACATCTAGCGTACACTGCGTGTTCTCTACAGTACCTATGGATTGCCTATATATGGGAACGTTCTTTGACAGATGATGGATGCCAGGGATTTAGTACCGGTACAACTGCCGGGATGGGTTTTGTAACATCTCTGGTGCAGCGATGAGACCGACCGAGCAACCTTTTCCCCTCCAAGCTGCAAAGCCCTCGTTCTTACCTTTTGGTGATGCCATCCAGAAGTCCCTCCGAGGTATCCGCTTCTCACAACACTCCGCCATGAAGAGAACGATAAATTTAAATGAGGACACGGCTGCGCACGCTGGTGGTCGCACATCCAAACTGAAACACTGACAACCGAAATGACCGCTGCACGATCAGCACGGTTAGGAGGGAACAAACAGATAAGCAGCATCGCCTCGTCTTCAGGACAAGCTTTATTAACGTTTTGCTTTAGCAAACATCGTAGTATGAAGGCATCGGTTCTTTAAGTTTTCCAACGCATGGCACAGACAAAAGGAAAAACAACAGACTCGGAGGTAAATTCAGCACGTAAATAACAGAGTAACAGAAGAGGCATGTGTTAACAGATATAGCTGCTAGACCATCTATTAGAAGACATTTTGCAAGCAACAGCCTACATTTCTTTGCATTGAAGTAAAAACATATTTTTGGATTGAGAAAATTACCTTTTTAAATTTTTTTTTTAATTTTTTTTTTTTAATATTTTCCTTTATATCACAAATGTCAGGGTAAGGCAAATCCTGGATGAATCGTGATAAAAACTCCTATTCCCCGAGAAAATAGATCCACATACTCTGTTAAGTTTGTCATTTTAAAAGCAAAGCCGGCATGCACTGCATATAGAGAAAAGTTGGTTAGTTGTTTTGTTGGTTTTTTTTTTTTTTCCCCATTTTTATACAAGTGCGTAAAGCACAACAGTGTTAATTCACAGAGAGGCTTTCTCAGTGCTTTATAGAAAGATTGACAATTAGCTGCAGCGAAGGTGTGACCCATTATTACAGAATCTGTCTCAGACATTCCCTTTGGATGTCTGTATGGAAGGAAACCCATTCGTCATCGGAGCAGTCACCAGCCCGAGGAATATTGTGCCTAATGGCAGGGATGAGCGCTTTCAGACACAGGAGAAACAACGATCAAGCAGAGCCTGATACTTTGTATGCAAATACCAGCACCAAAGGGCTGCTATTACCCTTACCCGCCTACTGCAAACACATTTCGGGTTTAAACCAAAATCCTTGACATAAATTCCTGTGGGGTGATTTTTCTGTCTGATGCTTGCTCTTCTACAAAACGAGCTCCCTGCATTTCTGCAGCTCCAGGAGGAGCGGCAGTGACGGCATCGAGGGGCATGGTCCAGCCTCAACTAAAGCTCAGCTGAAAAACTCACACAGCCAAACCGTACTCACTTTATGACTAGTGAAAAACCCCAGCAACTCAAACCAAAGCCCACCTGAAGATAGATAGATACAGACGCGGCTGCAAATTGTCCTGTAAGGACTTAACTCCTACGTTTCCTCGCTTTACACTTCCTACCTGGGCTTCACGCTTTGCCGCTGCATCCTTGGGCAAACGGTTCATGGTGTCAAAGACTTGCTGCTGTTCAAGGACCAAGGGCAAATGAAAAGCGTGATGAAATTACTGTCAGGGGCTAGAGAGCGTCTAATGTGACGCATCTGTGCAGTTCATTTTTTTAAAAACTATCAGTCATTCTTCACAAGGAGTTTAAGGAGTCTTTGTCTCCTTGCCGAACCGTCGCATCTCGGCAGCCAGCCTCCTGCGGAGCTCTCCCTTCGGCTCCCTCGCTAAAACCGAGGCTGGCGATGGCGAGAGGGACATCCGATACACGGCTAAGGGCAGCCTACAGCTTCCTTAGCGCTGCCCGTGGGGAAGCGCGACAGAAACAAGAGCAGAGCTCGATTCAGGGGACTGGATACTCCATTGACTGAAGTTACCGCAGCTCTGCTGAGCTCCGTTCGCTCCGGCTGAGGACCTGTCCGCCTCCGATCTCCTTGGCGTTTCGCACAGCTCGAAGTTGAGCTTGCCGAGTTCGCTCCCAGCCCTGCGGGGCCGGTTCCCCCACTTACCAAGATGCAGGGAGCCCTTCAAATCCTGGTCTTTTCACAGCGACCGCACAAAAGGGGAATTGAGAGGAAAGCCACTCAATGCATTTATTGCCCTTCCTCCCAAAGTATTTATCCACTCCTGCTCCACCTATTACGACAGGCAGTTTCAATCAAAATCACCCAGTATGGAAAACGTACAGGAACATATGGGTCGCACACCATGTAGAGGTATGACCCGCAAGGCCTCCCACTGTAAAACTGCAATCGGCTGGAAACAAGGTGAAGGAATAGCAGGGGAAAAAAAAAAATCCACGTCCCAAAAGACATGTCCTGTCAAGCGTGACCCCAGGGATGGCAAAAGCAGAAGAGACACCTCGAAGGGAACAAGGAGACCCTTTCAAGGGTGCTCTGAGGAAAACAAGGGCTAGAGGAGTCTAGCAAATTTAGGTAAACTTAGCAGTATTATAAACCCAGTTCATAGGCTTATGTCAGCTCATTTGCTCCTTCCACAGTCAATCCAATTCAGTTATGCATCCACTGATACCCCAGGAGAAATGGGTGATGAAGAAGATCCTTGAGATCTTCTCTGGCGCTAGCGTCACCTGGGTTAAAACACCACAGGAGTCGGCAGACAAAAATACGCTTCTGATGCCACCAGAAGCAAACATGCTGGAGCTGCACACAGGGAGATAGATAGGGGGCTGCCTTTCTAGGGGCCATACTCTCCAGGGGAAATCTGGGGCTTTTCTTGTTTTCCTTTCTAATCCATGTTTGTCCTGACACCCTTTCGCATTAACCTGCAGCTGATGGCAGCCATCAACTGCTGTAGCCAGCGCTAGGTGCGTTAGGGTCACATTTGACTCACTGTTACACCAGCAGACGATTTATCACCAAACCTACTCTAGCTGGGACAAACCCAGGTCACAGGAGGATAGATATACATCTTACCTTGTTTTTTACTTTTTATTTTTTTTTAGCCTGCTAGTAAATAACTATTTTGGGCCTCATAGATATTTGGAGGGGAAAAAAAAAAGAACAGAATCAATTACTTTGCTTAAAATAATTAAAATTATTTTCAGCAGCATTTTAAAATACAGTTTGTAGCACATCACACCCTGGACACAGGTTGCGTGCTCTTCCATCGAGTGTATTGTCTATCGGTTTCAGTTACAGCACGGTTGGGAAATGTTTGTGAAACCCTTTTGTTCCTTTTCTAAAAATTTCAGTGCAGCATTTGCTGGCAGAACAATTGACATACGGTGAGACATTCTTATCCAAATAACTGTTAATTGCTTTTTTTAAAAAAAAAATTTAAAAAAAAAGAAATCATGCATGTGCAGTAGAAAAATATAATGAGGGCTCACACAAGGTATGGTGTGAAGTCGTTAAAGCCAGGAGCCGTATTTAAAGATGCCTTGAATGCAGAACGCCTGTTACCCTCCGTCACTCGCAGGCTCACGGAAGTATCTGTTGCCTACCTGCACCCGAAGGTCATACTTACGGCACTGATTTTGAGGTGTGCGGAGCTAACCGGAAAAGAGCAGGACTGGTTTGGGGCGCCGGCTGCGCGAGGCCACGCGTGTTATTCGCGCGGTGGACCCACAGAGGGGCATGACGCAGCGTAGGCTGGTCACGGTCGAGCTTTCCCACGCCAGAGAGAAAGGCGAAGGGCAGAGCCACGGGCTGTCCCGAGGCACCAGGATGAAAGAGTTAACGCACAAATCCTGCTTCCAGCACGCGCTCAAGGGAATCCCGCCGGCGCCTCTTCTAGCAGCCAGGGTTCGGACACAGCGACCCGCTGGCGGGTGCCGGCAGGAGCTGCCGATCGACAAGCCTGGAGGTGGGCAACATGCAGGGCTGTCTCTGTCAATATTTCTGCGATTTTTGGAGAATCTAGTCTTTCAAATCCCTAGCACAAGGGGGGTGTTTGTTTATCGGTGTGTGCGGATTATAATCCTTTGTGGCAGTTCATGTTCTCGAAGCAGATCTCCGTTTATATCCTAGGGAACAGTTTTAAAAAAAAGGGGGAGGGGCAGGAGGAGAATAAGCTGGCTCCCACAGGTTGCCTGCAGACAATACCATAACTGCGAAAGAAGATAAAGATGCTAGAAAAGGGGGGGGGCCTGCAAACAGGCTGCTGATGATATGATGCAGGAGCAAAAGAGACCCAATATAAGACAGGGACTCATGGTTCAGAAGAAACTGTTGTAATTGCAGGGATAATTGCAAAACATTGTTAGAACTGGGAAGTTATGTATCTTTCCAACAGACTTACAGAATGAAATGCAATGAAGAACAAAGAGAAATTAAAGCAAAGAGTCATTTCCCCAAAGCTCCCTCCCTCCCAACCCGTGGAGCATCTCTGCGTGCTCTTTTCTGCCAAGAATGATGCTGTAGGATGTCAGTGCCTGCCCGTCGGGTTTCCTTGGGTCTCTCTTCTCCTGCATCCTTCCTTCGCCGCAGCAGGGGAAAGAAAAGAAAAAAAAAAAAAAAGGCTAAATTTCAAATGTCTGCACAGAACCCAGGTCTCATCTTTCTAGCACAGATGCCTACGGTTTCTCTTTCTGTCACACGCGCAGCATGCGTATGTGTCACACGGTTTATATATAACAGCCACTATTATCTCTCCAGCAAATTGGCTGCACTCATTAGGGTTTCTTGGTCTTCCATAGCATCGTGCTACCTAGCTGGACATCAGAGGCCCCCAGCTCTGGTGGGTGCTTTGGTGCTAGACCGCAGAACGTACATGAAAAACAACACATTAAAATACTAAACATAGTAAGCACAGGGATCTCCTCAGCTCTGAAAGACCCTAGCGAGACCCTTTGAAGTTTAACAGGCTGATCAATCCTCCCCAGGGACCCGTCCTTGCAATTAAAACAGCTGCAACAGGGTCGGGAAGACTTCGAAAGAGAGCTGCGAAGGATTCGATGCCCGCTCCTAATCCTGCGCGTGCCATTAAAATGCTGGGCAAAACACGGCACGCCCCAGCTTGAGCCCCTTTGCTTCAGAAAGGTGCAGGCAGAGCCAGGTCTTGCAGTGAAAGTGAAGAGATTTATTATTTGATTGCTAATTGTGGTATTATTCCTGTGAACTCTGCCTTCATAAAGCAAAACTGACTCCAGCCCAAAACATTCACAGATACTCATTTCCATGGGAAAACGCAGCGTGAAACACAGACTTCCTACAGGCTGCGGGAAAGCAGTAATAACCGCCAGACATATTTTCTTAAACTCAGGAAGGGTATTAACCTTTCCAAGTATTTTTAACAGCAAGGATTTCATTAGCTCCTCTTCCTTTTTTGATTGAACAGAACAGACGACCAGAAGCTAGGGGAGGGGGAAGGAAGAGTTGTGGAAGCCGTATTTTCACGGCGACGGCGCCTTCTAGTTTTGCTTCAGTACTTTTTACCAGGGATCCCATCAGGCCTATTTCTCACTCCAGCAGTACGGCAGCACATCGTCTATACGCTGACGAGGACAAAGGGCTACTGCTCGGTAATAAGACCTTGTATTTTAAATCTCTGCGATACAGCTGCCGCCGTTGTAAAGCTGCTATGTTTGGTCTTGAGCTGCATGAAATCCCATTACAAGCATAAATAACCCATCTCGCTGTATATGATATTGGCATCTCACGATAACCCCGCGCCAAAGGAAGCGCTGCGCATTCATGCTTAAAACTACTTTTGAGAGAGAAACGGCAACAGCATCTTGTAATTGGGGATGAACCTGGGACTTCTGTCTGCCAAATCATTCATTTTTATCTAGGGGCGAGGCTGTTTATGCTACGACAAACTCTGCAGCAACAACCACCATTGCACGCTCCTGCCGTAGCGCTATCATTTAGCATATAAAGTTATAAAAAGCTCCAAAAGGCAGCAGAGCTCCAGAAGGCAGCTCTCTGACTTTGCCTTGTTTTTCAGCGATATCGCTACAAGTGACGTTAGGCATCGGAGAGCCAAGGGCAATAAACCCCTCGTGACATGAACCCGTTGTTCCCAGAATACAGATCGTACAGAACTGAGCCTGGTTCCAACCGGTATAAATTGCCTGTCATTTTCCTAAGCCATGCCAAAAATTGTTCACTCGGTTACTCTTCTGTTCCTTATCTCGGTGCTGTCTTGCCTTCTGATGATCTAAGACCGTGCACTGTCTAAATCCATTACAGTTGGAGACTGCTACTATAATATTTACTTGACAAATCAAGTCTACTTGATACTTTCATTTTTTTGGTGTAATATGGACCACATTAGACAATTTCTTTTCGTTTGTATTCTGGGTTGTTTTGGTTTTTTTAATCCTACCTTTAATTAAGGTAATTTTTAAAGCAAGTTTTCAAACAGAAACTGAATGGAAATTGTGTGTGTGTGTGAAATAGCCATAAAGGTCTTACCTGTTACTTAAGCTTCCCGCCCTGTTTCTGTAGGATCATTTATACTTTCAACTTGACTACTCATTTCAGCTGAAAACAAACAGAGACGGTCATCAAATTCTATTCGCGATACTTGTTAAGTTTATCATGTCGAGTAATAACCGCTCCTAACCCAAAGGGGGCATTTATTGCCGTAAAAATTCTATCGCATAAATCCACAAAAAAGGTCTCTCAGGCCAGCCATCCTCACCTGCGGTTCCACGGAAACCCCGACGCGCAGTCCTGCCAGGGTGTAGGCTTCAGCATCGCTAGAAACACGAGCCTCTGGATTTACATTTTCCCTTTGGTCCGCATCCACCCAGTTCAACTTTGGTGCCCAGCCGAGGTGCTCAGCTCAAGAGCTCAGCGACCCTCCTCTGTCGCTGTAGGCCACAGGCAGAGATATAGGTACCTCCGAAAGGTGATTTAGAGCTTCGCCGGGCTAAGTGGTCTCGATCCTGCCATTCGAACATCTGCAGGGTTCTGACAAAGTCCCCGGCAGGACCCGGGGCTGAGCTGTGGCCCGAACGCGGATCCATCTCCAGTTACAGAGACGCTGCCGCTGCCTCCAGCTGTCCTTGAACTGCAAATTGCTGGAGCCTGGCAGAAGACTCGGGGGCAACATTGCTATACGCCTGCATGTACTAGTTCGCTTGTGTACTATCCATTTACAAAAACAATCTTTTTTTTTTTTCATTTAAAATTACTAAAAAATAAGAAATAATTTAAATAGAAGGCTTAATCTCATTGCAGCATGACCTTTGACAAAAATATCATCTAAACTACGGCAGGTGTGATTGCTCCTATCTAGGCTAAATATAAAAGGGTTACTTCAGCACATGCATTTTTTAAGATTAGTATTTAGTATTGTTCTGCAATGAATTTGAATGAAGCAATTTATATTGAGACCTTTTTTCTTTCTTTAACCTTGCTTTATGTTGTGGTATCTGCAGATTACAAGTCATTTGACGTGGGTGACAGGGAAAAACCTCAAACCTCAATGGGAGATTTGGAAACTGAGGGAAGATGGGAGGGGGGAGGGAAAAATCCCCCCAAAATCAATAACTATGCTACTTCCAGCCAGGCAGTATGATCTCTTTCTGAGTCAATATCATGTCAATACACCTGTTAGGGTTTTGATGAATTATTTGTAAATTATTCAGCATCCATATGCAGAACAGATACCGTAATGGCTTCCTGGATGTATGCAATGAATAACAAGAAAAGTATCCGCTCCTGATTACGGAGCTCTGATGCACATCGCATTTAGCGATGTTGTGTTCTTTACCCACATTTGCATAGCAAAGACAGGATGCTTAATAAAAAATCATTAAGGGAAGGCTGCTGCACACTGACAACAGCAGCCTTTCTCAGCCTCATTATGCCGTCCAGTTTCACTGGCTGGGTTTTCTGAAAATACCGTAAGGCTTCACTCACGTTTTACAGAGATCTCCCGCAAGATAAAGCTTGCTTTGAAACTTGCGGTTAGGCTCTGTCAGCAGCCCCGATCCACCTCCTTCCCCGTCCTTTGTTTTTGGCTACGAGCAGTTGACCCCCGTCGTGCCGATAGCACGTCGCATAGAGGGGGGCAAATTGCAAACGGCCCGGGAATGCTTCAAGGGCAACACGAAAGCACGGGGGGGCCCTGGAGGAGGCGTGGGACCTGGAGCCCCCGCCAGCAGGGAAGTAAGAGGAGTTGCCGAGGCCCCCTGTTTCGCAGTGGGAACGGCAGTCAGGCACCCCGCGTCCGCCGCGCACGCCGCAGCGGGGAGGCGGCTCGCAAGCGCTAAGGCACCGGCGGGTTTCACTATCAGCTTTTTCCTGTGCGTTTGTGACTAAGCTCGGCTCTCGGCGTTAACGCCGGCAGGGACAGAAGATCTAACTGAAGGATAAGCTTCTGCAGACCACTGGGTGAACCCCAACAACAGATGTCACTACGAGGCCACCTACACAATCCTCTATATTTAGCCAGAAAATAACACAGCAGCGAAGCACCTACCGCAAAAGCAGATGGAAGAGCTGCCACCGGGTACGGCGGGGACGTGACTCACAGCCCTCGTTGCCTCCCAGCACGAGTCAGTGTCAGAACAATATCGTCAGCCCTAGGCACGCTACATCCGATCGCATCGCAAGCCAAAACTGGCCTTTTCTCTGCTAAACAATGTTTTTAGAGGTGTTAAACCGCTAACTTACGTTAGCGGTCTTTTTGCACCTACTGTAATACACTACAACAGCCAGCGACTCAGCAAAGCACCTGAAGTTGAAGGAGGCTGCACATGTCCTAAATTCAGTTTTACCTGCTCCCCCTTCTGCAGCTTCACGTGGGGCTTTTTATTCCAGAAACGGACATTTCTGTGCAATGGAAACGGACATTGCTCTGCACTCTCTCTGTTTTCCCTTAAATTTTGGCCTGTTGAGGAGGACCCATCCGCACCTCCTCTGCACCTCAGTCTGAGAGCTGCGTAGCAGCTCTCCAATTATGACCAGGGAAGGATTTTCCCCCGAAAGCAAGAAAGTTCCTCGCAAGAGGAGAAGAAATAACCCAGCAAATAGTTCACATCCATCAAAGCGCTGCATTTGCTGCTGACCCGGTGGATGTGCATCGGCAGCAAGGCATCCCGCCTCTCCCTGGCAAGAAAGCTACGTGCTTAAAGGTCAGCTAGCCAGGAGTCACAGCATAGCATCTAAGCAGAGAAGACAGGCAAACGGGAGACTGCAAAACCAAGTTTAGAGTCGTCTGTGAGAGAGCGAGAGCATTTCCCAACCCCAGGATATTATGCCGTAGACCTGGATGGCAGATGACATCAAAATATTACCGTCTTGATTTAAATAGGGGCTTGGCCAGACTCTTACTTGCAAGCATATTTCTTCAGCCACTTCCTGAACAATGTTCCCCTGCTTGCATCCCCCTAACTTGGCTATAGCGCATTCAGCTATAACTCCAGACTGCTCAGAAAGAAAACCATCTATCTTGAATTCAACCCACTGTGTGGTGAGGAAACACGTGCACCTGGTTGGTAGTTACTTGTTTCTTGGATATTACATCAACACCACAAAAAGCATGAGGGTGTTAGCTGTTGAGATCTCGCTTTTATGTTGCTTTGGTGAATCATGTGAAGGTGAGGTTGCTGATGGTGTATTCATCAGCCTGCACAAGCTTATGAAAAGAAAATAGGAAATTTCAGGTTTGACACTGCCTTCATCTTTTTCTTTTCTGCTATTGTGTCGGCAAGTCAGGATGAAGCTTTCCACAGGCTTGAAATAAAAAAGGTGAATGAGTAACCCTGATCCGCCTAATACCCGCTGGAAACTAACATCTACCTTAGTAATCTTTATGGCTTTGGTGGTGGAGAAAAAAAAAAAAAAAAAAAAAAAAGAAGGCTGCCAGCAGGGAAACGCTATCTAGGAAACCAATCACCAAAGGTGGGGTTTGTCATCTTTAAAAAATACTAATCAGCAAATCTATCCTGGGTACAGAAATTTAATATCCAGGGCTCTGGTGGCCGATGGAGATTGCCAGCAGCAACCTGTATCTCTGCATACACATCCCTGTTCAGGCTTACATGCACACCCTCTGACAGCTTTCCTGATGGAGAATCACACCCTGCTTTCAAATAACAGTAATTTCTGAAATATATCGCTGTTACGGCCCTGCCCACTAGATGAACCAATATCAAAATCCACCTAAGCTGTCTAAACTCGCTGCATTTCTAAAGCACTTTTCACCGTGACACGGTACATGAAATTAAAACACAAGAGCCGGGCTGCCAAGGGGTACTTGGTGATATATGCTTGTGCTTTCGGCTGTGAAGCGATGAGCTCTCCTGGGGCAGAAGGAAGGGTACCCGAGAAAAAAAATAGGCGATTTACATAAAAAATACTGTCAAATAGAACTTTTTTCTTTTTAAAAATCTTGGCTAGTACCCACTAGATTTAAAAATTTTAGGGCTTTTTTTTTTTTTTTCAGCAAAACTTAACCCTTCAGATAAAATGGAGCATGAGAAATTTGATTCTTCCTCTGTTCTGAGTTTTTCAAACCCACAACTCATGTCCGCAAGAAAAAGCGCCCTGAAATATGATCCCAATAGCAACGCAAGCTGTAGAGAAACAAAGACTTCTCTGAATTCCAGAGTACTTTTCTGCAGCCTTAGCAAACACCCGTTTCCTGTCCATACATACAACTTAGAAAGTTCACAGAAAAGGAAGTTACGAGATGAGTTATGTGTAGAAGACCTTACAAGATAAGCAAGATTTGAAACAAAGAAACCTATCATGATTGTCATTTCAGAAGCTGTCAGCTGATCCAGCTGTGCTGCGCTACGGCACACATTACAAGAGCTACACAATCGCTTTTGTTTCTAGTGGGAAATCCCTGAAGATATTCTTTTAGTAAATTTGGATTTGTTTTCACTAAGTAGCCCAGACCATTCCAGGGATCTGAAATTCAAATATTTTAATGTGACTACAGGGTTTTGGTTGGTTTGTTCAAGGGATGAGGAGAGAAGGCTGGTTTGGCTTTATTCTGCACACTTATTAGTAATAGCATAATCTCTAGTTTGTTTGGTTTTTGTTTTGTTTTGTTTTTTTGAAGAAAATCCATTATGCATGCTTTACTTCCCTATTCTTGCAAAAACTTCCCTATAGGTCAATATCTAAATCAGTCACCAATTCAAATGCTGCAGCATGATCTGACATCAGAGAAAGGAAATCAGCATTAGATTCTTTGTGTAACTAATATCAAAAAGAATATAATTGTTTTGTCTTTGAGATGTAAAAAAGTATGCCTTGCATTTATACTGCATCAATGCTGAAGAGGTTAAAGGAGGAATCCAAAAAAATCAGTCTTTGCTACAGAGAAGGTTCCACTTCATGATATTAAAATGGAGACTGGAACCCCAACTCCAAAAGCACTGCCTTTTGGAGCAGTAAAGAGGGCCTTTTGGTTAAAAACCCAAAAAGCCCCTTATGTAGCTTTGTTAAGCTATAAAAGCCTATCTAGAAGAGCGATAAAGGGTTTTGCCTCACCAAAACCGGGACCCTGATTCCATCCAACACTTCTGTACGCACAGGAAGAGCCTAGAAAGCCTTTTTTTGTTGTTGTTTACGAATATGGTAGGCACTGCAGAGCTGGCGCAGCATCCTGGCACTCAGCGCTTGCCAGGGCTTTGCCAGGCAGCTGGGTCGTCTGCTCACCCAGGTCAATAACAAAAAATTCCATTTCCAAGTCAGGAGGCTCGGGTTGATAATGTCCACAAACCTGACCGCAACTGCTGTTGAGTCACCATATCGTGACAGTTTTATCAATAGTAAATGTTCTAGGGAGAGAACTTCCCCCCCCTTCCCTCTGGTACCTGACTGAGCCATGCAGGGATGCTGGAGGCGGAGGAGGAGAAAGGGAAAGCAGCTCCAAGCTAGGAGGATGCCAACGGAGAAGTTCAGAGTGGTTATACAGCCAACGCTCGCCCCATGACGGAGTCAGGCACTAGCACAGAAATTTTTAAAATACTGTGTTCTGACTCCTGTGGGACACCACACACCTCTCAGCCAATTCGATATCCAGACCAAAATTACAGTGGGCCCAAAATATTGTTTACTTAAAAGGCAAGCAGATCGAACACACCGATTGAACACATAAACCCAGTCAACTAGAAAAGCAGGGCTACGGCACTGAAGGGTACTTCCACCAGACTTCCAAGACAGTAGAGATTGTGTAAACTCTCAGGAAGACTCAGCTGAAGAGATTATAACTCCTATTTTTGAGGGGAAGTGTACAAACAAACCCCAAAAGGCATGCTACTTATCCACTTCAGGACAATTAAAATATTAGAACAACATACCATCCTTATTTGAAACGTCTGCTGCTTCACACGCAAGGTCAACTTTCATAGGCTCCACAGAAGCTTCCTCTTTCCCTTGCATCCCTGTAAGACAAGCCAAAGAAGGAGAAAAATCAATACTTACAGTACCCGACTCATGTATAAAGTCTCAGACTCCATATGCCTGGGGTTTTTTTTTCCCTTTTTCTTCTGGCACGCTTTTACCTTTCTAGACTCTGTTGCTGTATAGTAGCAGCCATTAGAGGAAAGGGCAGAGGATATAGGGGGAGGAACATGGTTGGAACATAATTGTTTGAATATTTGTAGCGATTTGCACGCTTTTCTAACTGGGATTGTTAAAACCACATCATGGTGTGTGCTTCTGCCTCCCTGCCATTCTTCTCTCATCATTTCTGAAGAATCCCTTCGGCTCATAAAATGCAACATATGATGGGGACCTAATCACACTTATAAAGTTTCTCTAGCTAGCAGAATAAAAATAGATACAGTGAGAGTTCAAATATATTGGGTAGTCAGACACAAACTAGAATTTGAATTTAGGAAAATGCATTTTATCACTGTAACTCAACTTTTTTATCTCTTCTGCCTCAGGCTTGTCTGGAAGCTTAGATTCAATCTCCTAACAATATCTGAAATGGGAAAAAAAAAAAGTAGGTTTGCTGTTTCGTACACATTTCTCCTAATATTCTCCCATTCAGAGTGCCGAGAAGCCAATTTTTAGTTCATTTCCATCACGCTACTTCTCTGCTTTTGTGGCTGCTATAAAGCCTGTTGTACCTATCCTGTGGTTGAACTACAGGATATCAAGCTATTGGTTGCTAAGCGATCCAGACATTTGGGCTGTTGTTATGAGACAGCGAAGTGTAGCAAGGACCGAGACATCTCAAAACCGGTTTATTCTTCAGCTGAAATCATCTATCTCTTCAGCAACAGAGATTAAACATTCACAGTCCCACGAACACTTCTTTCCCCTTTCTGTGGAAGTCTAGAGTGGGATTTTTAATGCACTTCAGTGCACTACAGTTATTTTGTCCAAAAACATGTATCTGCCACTGAAGTTTTCAGCCAGCTTTCCTTCTAATCGTATCTGCAAGCCAACACATTGTCATGGAGATTTTAGTCTCCTCTGTGCGTGCTATGTTGGCAATGCTATTCTCACAGGCAACTTTCAGCGCACTATCTATGGTCCTACCAAGCATCAAAATGCTAAAACAAGGACCCAGCAAATACAGAAACCAACAAAAACCAGCAACCGGAAAGTTCAATTAGCCATTTTGGTGAGCGTTGGGGAAAGTACGATGGATGACTTTACAGCGACGGAGATGTCACCCATCATTTTGATAGCTCTTACTTCTACTGCAAAAATCCTTCAGCAGATCATCATATCACCAACTTCACCTCTTCCACACTGGTGTAAATCATCTCCTCGTGCAAACAATCAAAATGCATGTAAACATCTGTGACGGTGAACTCCATGTATCAGCGAATGCCTGAGATGGCCCCTTTGCAGGCGCGTCAAATCCTTGACGCTTCCCTGAGGAATTCAGGAGAGCGAACGTGGTTTTCTCCTGAGCCTTCTTATGCACCAACAGGCCTAAGCTTTCCAGCACTCGCCCGTGGCTCTTTTTCGCTCACACAAAGGATAAACCCAGGTCACCCCATCGTGAAAATGCATGCGTATGCCAGGAGCTTGTCAAGTACAAGGCTGAGAAGGTATGTTCAAAATCTCTGCCTGACTTCCTCTAGCAAAATCAATATGAAATTTGGGTGACTATGAAAGCATTAATCAAGCAAGATACACTGAAATTTGGGTTGTGCTACATCTCAATTTGCTGGAGGAAGCAGCTCTATGAAAAGCAAAGTTTTTGACCACCAATCCTCCCACCACAAGCGCCGCCTGCAGAGGACGCAGCCTTTCCCATCAAAACACTCAGATGTCTGATGCAGGGATTCCGGATCCCTGCTAAATAGCAACACGCTCCGACTGGCAGCTGATGCCTCTGAGTCCAACTTCGCCTCCTCTAAAACACTGTCTATTAACCAAATAAAGCAGATATGATATGACAGGCTACGTCTTTGCTCCCAGTTTCTCTACCAGCTAGAGATACCTACTCGCTCTGCTGTTGTCAGCTCCGAAAGGCTCCTGTGTGAAGTTCCCAGGCCCTGTCCCAAGATCTCCCATTAACTAGCCGGCATGCCTGGCTTCACCACGCTGCCGAAAGGTTTCTCACTTTCGATTCAGAAATCTCTCATGCAGCTGACAGGTGCAAAGGATTGTTGGAACGGCGCTAGGTGAAGACAGAGACTAATTAAAGACAGGACATTTTGGGCATACGTGCGCGTGTGCACACGTGCTAATTAGGACTACTGTTTCAGGGGTGAAAGTAGAAGGTGTCAAGGCTCCTCAATACCAAAAGCTATAGGTTTGCCTCTTGGGCTGGGCAGCCCTAGATAGAGGCCGAAAAGAGTAACAGCAGCAGCGGCAAACTTGCAAAATTACTTTTTGAGAGGCTTAGGACCCTAAACATAGTCCGAAGAGCACTAATGTGTGTTCTGCATTTCCACCTTCTTTCCACAACTGAGTAGCTGATTCCCCATCCCTTCTAGGAGGGCATTATGGCCATATCGGGTGGGTTTTTTATAGCTTATGTTGATTGTTGGATACTGTCAGCAAGAAAATGATAGTGGGAGACAACGTTCAGGGACAAACAAGACAGAAGATATTGTAAATCTTACAAAGCCGAGTACCACCGCAAACCTTGGGAGGAGGCTGGCACGCCATCCAATTTTTGGGAAAACTTTCAAACCTAGGTAATAAAATCTTTATTTCTTCCCTCACTATTATTGTGGGTGGGGGACAGGAGCATTCGCTATACTGCCATGCATGTGGAAAGGGTATTATCCAAAAAGCTTCTTCCCCGCCGTGCAATAAACCCAAGTACCACACAGAAATGAGCCCATTTCACATAAACAGCAGAACTCGATCAATACCAGAACCGCCTTGACAACCAATTTATTCTAGAGGCCTCCCCTCACCCCCTTGTTTTGAGTGCTTCACGTTAGGGCACAAACAAGTGAGGTATTTCAGGTCTCCGAGCAGGAGTCGAGAGTTACCACAAGGAAGGGAGCCTGGGAGACACCACTTTCAATTTCAATTACCATTTCCAGTTGCGCTCCTGACAGAGCTCGTTACCTGAACCCTTTGCAGGCTGGTTACACAACCAGCCTAGCACCAAGTGACAACAGGCTTATGGCGCAAGCAGAGACGCCTCCCAGCCTTTTGAAACGCATAAGACAAATATATAGCAGGAAGATAGAAATCTCTGTACTGTTATTTCATCCTTTTTCTCCTTTACAGTCCCAATCTGTAAATAGTTCCACGTGGTTACAGCTAATACACTGTTCTTTCTCTGGAGAAACGCAGTTCCAGATTCACGAGATTAACATGAAGATGTTATGGTTGTTAGTACATTAGCATCAATGTTAAAAGTGCCCGAGTGCAGAGGTCAGATGTCTATTCTCCACACCCCTGATAAATCCTAATAAATAAAAAGTGTAACCTTCCTTCTCCCTTTGCACAAGGTTTACATCTATTTCAAGTGATAAAAGCGGGCAACTGCGCAGGCTTAGAAGCTCTAAAACAGAGCAATCTATAAAACTCATTTTTTACCTGATCATCAGCAAGACTTTGCTGTGTACTGAAGAGTGCCTTTGTAATCAGGAGAGACAGGCTCCTCTCCTAGGTAATTCAAAGCAAAATCTCAACATAGCACCCCTAGAATCAACGAATCATTCCTGGAAGGTGCCTGAACAGGGTTTCTGCTCTGAGCTGCCCACCTGAAGGGAGTTTAGTTCTCTTTGCTGACTGTCGAGGGAGCCTGGGAGACCGGGCTCTTTTGGCAGAGCTTGGCCTTCAAGACCAGCCTTGGCAGAGTCCTCGCACGAGGCTTGGCTAATGGAGTGTCACATGGGCCCCGAATCCCAAATCCGGATTTCTGCTCTTAGTTCCTAGGTTGTTATAAGGTTGTAGACTAGCTTTAAAAGACAAACAGCGAAAAACAGATTTCATGCAGAAATGAGTTCTGTCAGTGCAATCAGGCAACACCAAGATAATTTCAATCTTAAAACTTCCCCAATTTTAGAAGTCTTGCAACTAAGTGGGAAATCCTGGCCCTAGGATCATTCTGAATATTTGAGTGAGAAAAGGGTTATCAATAATACAACAGTCCAGACAACTACTTCTATTTTTACAGGCAAAATGGCAAGGTCGTTACTCCCATAACATGTCTGCCCAGCGATTTTGGGTCACGCCACAGGAATTCCAACAGACTACTACCCTGCCCATGGACAATTTGCAACCAGGGAAATTTCATGAGTCGTAAATTATTTGTAGAGCCGTTGCTACTAGTCACGTTATATACCTTGAAAAAAAAGTCACCTCTGTCACTATGCAATATGAAAACCGCATTGAAGCTATTCCGAACAATCCAGATTTCCCTGATTCACACCCACTGAATAAAACTTATTATTTCGAGTTTAGCTGTAAATGCTTCCCCTAATTGCGAGACTCTGAGATGGAGACTCGTTAGAATCCAAATTTCTCTGTTAAAATTTGAAGGCGCCATTTTTCATCTGCAGCAACAAAAGAGACAGACAAAGCTGTTCTGACCCAGAGCCGCATTGTCTTATCTGTCAAAACCAGTTCCATTTTTCCTGCTCTGCAAATAGCCAGAGCTGTTTTCGCCTTCTTCCCAGTCGTTTCACTGCAGGTCTTTACTAATGTGACTGTCAAGCCTTCATGTACTTTGTTTACTGCTGTATTTTAGTGGCATTATAAATGCTGCTTCACTTAGGAACGGAAGCTGTCCGTGATACAAGGGTTCAGTCTGACTCGAGTTCGACACCCTCATCTGGGATGACTGAGCCTTTTAACCGGACCAGATTCTGCCACATAAAAGATTTATGCTATCTTCTTGCATGGTTCTATATGCAAAACCACCCAATCTGATGCTCTCGGGGCTCTAAAATAAACACAGCAATCGACGTCTGTACTTCGTTACGTTCAGGTTGTTGGGCAGTTTTCCCCCTTGCTATCTTTCTGCAATGCACAGATCGAGCACGACAGCGCCGAGTCTGCAGGAACGGAACCGCTGCAAAGGTGCCTCTTGCTATTCAGTGTGGCTTCATTAACAACAAATGTCTCCATCTATTAAAGCAGGAATATGCTACCATGATCAAAAAAAAAAAAACCAACCCAAACCCAGCCGTTAGGTACCAGAGAGATGAAAAGGAAACTACAGGATGCAAATTTCAGGATGCTAGCTTTGCTGGGCTTCTGGAGGGACTGAGCATCATTTTTAATGCCACGCGTGGGCTGTCAGGATTCACGTTGCAGCCCCATCATCGTTAAATGGAGTGTTTACCCTCCCTTTCGGCATTTTGGCTTTGTCTCCCAGAGTAACCCAGTGCAATGAGGCTCCCCGTCCCTCCAGTGTCACATGCATCATGTCAGCTCTCTGTGTTTGTGCATGCAACTGTACCTAAAGGCATCGCACTGCTTCCAGCCACTGTTATTTCCAGCCCAAGCTGAACCACAATTTTTTTTTACGCGATTTTAAAGTGTCTAAGATCCGCTTATCCCTATCCCCTTCCAGCCCTTTATTAAACATACTCTTAGTAAATCTCATTATGCCTCCTTTTCCCTAAAGGTGGGAATGAGAGTGCAGTGAGGATTGTCTCTCAGCAATATGGTTCATAAGACCCATACAAATTGGGCGTCTCTAAAGTCGCTAATGCCCATCAGGAGCTCTTTGTATCTTTTGTCTCTCTCTAACAACAGGATAAACCTGCACACAGCAGGCTCTCAATGAATACAAGGGCATATCGTTTTAAGGAAAGCCCTTTTTGATTTTTTTTTTTTTCTGACAAAGCCTTAGCTGTGTAAGAAGCCACGTTGCTGCTTTCCAGACGCTCTTTCTGTGAAACCTCTCATCAGAGAAGAAGCCTGCAGCAGGGAACGTCTGAAATGGAGCACCCAGAAGCTTTCATCGCATTCCTCAATCGCTGGCTGTTAACGCAACTAAAACGTTGCCTGGTTGTATTCAAACTAGTAGATCACCTGTCCTGAACGGCTTCCAAAGCCCTTGTGCTTCCTTTCCCTGCCTACAAATAAGGCAGGTAGCATGCCTAGCAGTATTATGAAAAGTGAAGGGTTTCTGAATGAATAGGAATGGCGTGACCTTTCTTTCCCATTCTGTCATTTTCCCTGCCACTTTTAACTGTTTGCAAAATTTCTAAGTGATTTGGTTCAGTTCCTGATCGCTGGCTTCCTGATCCTAAAAAGCTGTGTAGGTGCGAGGAATTACAGCACTGGAGGACCCTTTCGAGTAAGCCACAGGAAATCTCCAGGTCTCCTAAGGCTCAGCCTTTACCAAGGGGAATGATGTTTGGGCATTCAGAAATGCTTTTCCTAATTCCTTGGCCATGGGAGCAAGCCTGCTGAACGACCGTCGGCTCCCAGAATGACACATGCTCCTCCGCTCCCTTCACAACATTATTTTCTCCGCACACTCACCACGCTCATTACCAGGTAACTAGCCTGTCTCCAGCTGTCCTTCTACGGCAAGTTTAATTCCTCTTTATACCGCTAATCTGGGGTGAGGACTTGGTCCTTAATTGTGAAGAACCGATCCAGGAGCCCAATGGCTTTAATAGGCCTTGCTTTTCCCTCCAACATGAACCACCTAATAGCTCACGCTGCCGCTGGATTCTCCATCAGTGCATACCGTGCGCCCCTATTCCATTTCAATCTTGTATTCGCTGTATTTTCTGTGAAAGCAAAGAGGTTCTGCATCTTCTACGTAGGCCAGATTCCACTTCCCTCCAACGGAGCCGCTCCAAGTGGAAGAGACCGTGCCAGTCCTCAGCCCTGAGCAGCTGGCACGAGAACTAGGTGGGTGCTGGGAGTGAATAGAAACAATATTTATAAAAGAAATTATAAGGAAAGGGTGGGGAGGGAGAGGGTAAGAACCTAAGAGAACATAAATAGCAAACTGCCCAATGACTGGAAGTTAGAAAAGTTCCTTTCAGACAGGCACCCTCATCTTTTACCAAGTCCCCGCTCCCCGGCCACAGCAGAGAGGACGGTGGGGTGAAAAAGCGCGCCGTCCGCACAGGACAAAAGGAGGCTTTGCCTGAGTTTCTGATAACGTACAGGCGGGGCTGCTCACCCTTATGGCTGCAGCCATTTATTTCTGGGGTCACTGCTTCTGAAAGAGATTACTGCTGAGTCAAAGAGTAGCCTTGGAAAATATTCTGTTCAATTCCTTTTCAAGGAGACTATTGCCACGTAAATGAAGAATGAGCTTCAAAGTAACAGGGAACAGCAGCAGAAGGGTAAATAAGGAGGGTGCATGGATGTACCTGAAAGGCAGGGACAATATACAGTGTTGGAGAAAGATTCTTCCCTGTTATTTATCCAGAGACCTCAACCTAAATTTTGCAGCTTAAAATAAACCAGAATATTCTCAACAAGGAGACGCACATGAAGTTCAACAAAGTTCTGCTAATAGATGTGACCTCACAGGTACGCTGTAATTTTCAAACATTTTGTGATAAAAAGATACAACAGTAACTATGAAAAATAAAAATTATTTAAAAAACTCCAAGCATCAAAAGCCAAACCTTAATAAAAATTTGGGTAACCAGAGGTAGAGTATACAACACACCTGGCTGAAACGTCTTGCTCTTTGGAAAGAGTACTCGCATTTCTAAAGGCTCATCACCTCCTCACCGAGCACTCTGTTTTAATTTTTAGAAGCCTTTTACCTTCCTACTAAAACCAAGCTGAACATAATACAGAACCCATTTGCTTGAAAAGAAGTGGTAATGGGCAGCACTCAACAAGAAATACCTTATAGATGATACTTATCATATTCTTCCCCTACTGAGACACATGTTCAATGATGATAATTTTTCAAAAACAATTAAAGATATGTACCTTTTTATCTTTTTCTTTTTTTTTTTTGTTTTTTTTTTTTTTTTTTAAACTGAGCTCTGCTCTGACTCCTTCAAAGCCAAAATTTTGCAGTCAGCTTTAACTATATGGTGATAAACACAAATCTGCTGTAAAGGACTGATTTTGCTACTGAGCTCCTCACCTGTTCCAGTTCTCGGGGCTGTTGTTTCGGACCTGAATGGTGACTGATCAAAATATGACAGGATGTTTAAATAAAACACACACACAGGCAAACCTGTGTGTATATATATTTATATTCAAGGGCAGTAAGCAATTTTTCATAAATAAATGGCTGAGGGTTGTTTTCCCTCTGTAAAGAAGGGAATAGCCGAGTGATAGATGGCAGTGCTGGATGTATTACCCAAAGCAATGCTCCCCATCCTGCTTGGGAAGCGTCACGCGCCTCGTGGAGAGAAGCCATCGCTGAAGTCTGGCTTCTGGAAATTCACATGGCTTTCGCTGTCACAGGATGTCATTAATGCTGATCGCTGCCCCCATTCTCTGGTGAAAGCCTGGCATGCTCCTCTACAGCAGTGAGCGAGCCAACACCAGCCAGCCTCAAAGGAACGGAAGGGAAAGCAAACGTATTGCAAGTGCTATATTACCTCCTAGGTGTAGATGCCATTTTTAATTTCTACCAATAACTGGATGAATACAAGAATAAAATGTTATGATGATGACGTGGAGTATGCTTCCCCAGGAAACAGCACAACCGCATCAGAGCAAGGTGTGGTCTACTTCTGGCTGCCCTGCGCCAGCAGGCAGGAACCACATCCTCCTCTCAACACAGAGCACGTAGAAATAAGACACGAGAGGACCGAAATCCTGAAATCATAGCGCTGCAAGAGGGAATCGCATGCCGCCTACTCCCAAACTGAGACAAGCCTGAAAGAACAACCTAGCTACTACCGCGGGCGTTTCAGCTCCGTGGTGGCAATCCCGCTCTTCTACTCATTTCTGTGGCATTTCTTAAAAATCAGCTTTTACCACTGACATTTTGGGGAGCGAGGGAGGTGTGGAGCCAGACAGCGTAGCTGGTGTTTACCACTTGAAATACCCACTCGTCCTCCTGACACTCACCCTCTCCCATGAAGCAAAGAGTATTTCCAAAACACTAAAAAGTACAATGGAAAAGATGACTCCTGTGGGTTGCTTTTAGAAAAAAGTCATCCACTAGCCTGGGTGTTATCATCCACAGCTTAGGAGCGTATCGCACGTGATGATTGGCTTGGCCGGTATTGCCTGGCAAAGCTAAAGACTGGATTTAGATTACCAAAATCAGTAAGGTTTATTTGCTCTATTTCTTGGAGAAATTTTTAAGGCCAAATTCAAAATTCACAGCGTGGGGTAGAAAAATTTTGCCCACAACAGAGCTTCCAGAAAAGCAATTTTGCAGGCCAGGAAAAAGCAAGTGTCAGTACTGGCAGTCATACGCTTGCTTCTCTTCCTTGCAGAGAGCCATTATGCAGTGTTTTCTAAAATTGTAAATGTTCTTTCTGGCTCACAATGGGAAACAACGCTAATATGCATCACAGGGTGTGAGATAAAATGCGCGGCGCTACTGTTGCCTTTGATTTGTCTTCCATTTATATCAGCTCTCAGTAAGAATTACACAAAGACAGAGCTGCAGATTTTTCTTCTCAACTTTTTCACATTTCATCCTTTGTTTCGTTCATAAATTCTAGGGTCTAAATAGGATGTTACATCAGAGACAGGAATTTACATTTAGATAACATAATGCAAAGAATACTAACAACCATAATCCTCCCCCGCTCCGACCAAACAGCTCAGAGTACTTCCCAACTGATCTCAGCTTTGTAAAACAGGGATCTGGCTTCTTTGCTTTAAATTGAACATTTCTTTCTCTTTCTCCAGTAACCTAACATCCAGGGGTTTTTTTGTTTGGTTTTTTTTTTCTTTTTTTTTTTCTTTTTCCTTTTTTCTTGATTTTAGTGAGTCTCGCTCCCTGTGCTGCCCCTGACTTAGTCTCTAGCTACAGTGATGGCTCCAGTTTGCTGTTTGGGAAAAAGCCTGGGAAAACACCCTGAGCACAACGGGGGAGTGTGATAACTACAAGAGGAAGGCCACTTTGTTGCTTGCGAGTTATCTAAAAAAATAGGTAGCAGACACCCCCAAGAACAGCTTTCTGATTGCAGGACACTTAAGAGAGAGCGCTTTTCTTCTTCAGGACCCTACACAAGGACTCACTCGTCATGGGCAAGCAAAAAGGCAGCATTAGAGCCACAGTAAATTGCTCCAGAGAAGTCTTCAGTCAGGTTTCTCAGGTCTGACATCTACCAATGTTGACACCCAGGTCCGGTGATTTACCAGATTTGCAGCTCAGCCTAAGTGAAGCGGGGGCAAGTACTGGGGGCTTTTTTGTCTCCCAAACAGCTTTATTCCTAATAATACTTCTCCTTATACGACCTCATTCCTGCTGTTTGAAGAGGTCCATCCTGCTGGTACTGGTCACACTGGCAACTTTATAAGCAGGAGAACAAGAGGTCAGAAATTTACTCTATGTTTCACACATATCAGAGACTTTTTGTATTAAAAGAAAGTAAATTCAAATAGCAAGTTAGATCAAGGCTGGCTTATGACTAGACCATAACTGTTACATCGGGTAAAAACTGGAGCAACTCATTTGGAAAGCTTAGGCACATTTTTTTGTCAACCATCTTGCCTTCACTTCAAATTATTGAAGATTCCTCAAAGTCCTGTTATATCTTAAGGCATCAAATAGAAACTGGAGGCCAAAAATACAAACCACATAACACAGAGTCTGAACCAAAGTCTTTAAGGAGGAAAAAAAGCTGGGGGGGGGGAACTTTCCATTTTGTCTCAATATGTTTTTTATCAGAGAATATGTTTTCAAAAAGACCAGGATTTTTCCCTTTAGCACTGGAGATCGTATCCCCTCTCTCCATCAAACACACTTTTAACACAGAGGTTGTTCTAGATGCCAGCAGACATAGGTCAGTATTTTCAAAAATAGGTAACTAACATTAGGAGCTCTTTAAAACAGAGTCTAGATCCTGATTTTCAAAAGCTCCAAGCGTCCAACAGCTCCAGCTGGCTTCAAAGGGTCTCACTTCATAAGGTGTTTGGTATGTGCTCAGCATTTTCAAAAATCAGGCCACCTATTTGGGATCCTAAACAGAGACTCAAAAATTCAATGCCAATTCTCACTGCACTAAGGATGACACCACCCCTCTAACCCATGCTTCGAAAGCTCAGTGACATTATAAGTAGCAATATGGCTTTTGCCTTCTTTTTCCCACAATAGAATTTACAGAACTGCTAATAAAACCGGTGTCTATCATGAAAACTGGCAGACTCTTGAGTCTAACAAGATAACTATAATTTTCCTTGAAGCTATTGAGCAAGTCTATAACATCTCCTAAAATCCTCTTAATAATTGACAGCTAACACGGGTTCCTTACAATAAGGTATCCTGAAGGCCAGCCAGAATACAGCAGCCAGTGCTGTGGATACTCAGAAATGCCACACGCCACTGAAAAGTACTGAAACTCAGGCTGGCACGCCGCAACACTTAGCCGTTCCCGTAATGCCATCCCCCTGCTTTGTGGTGCCAGAAAACGTAAAGGCTTACACTTGGGATCTTAGCACCAAAGTCAAGACCTCCACCAATTAAGCCAGAAGAGAATAATTGTATTAGCAGTTGATAGCAGCAGACTCTTGTCCTGCTAAAAGAGGATGACACGCACACATTAAAAGCATTTCCTCAAGCTAAAGTTCTTCAGATTGCTGGATTCGGACCACGTTTTATGATTTATTCATAATGAAGAGCTTCTTAGCTCATGAACTTGCAGATGCCCAAAGCCTTTTCATTATACAGCTTTCAACTATTCCAGGCAGAAAAGAGAGAGAAAAGAGAGAGAAAAGAGAGAGAAAAGAGAGAGAAAAGAGAGAGAAAAGAGAGAGAAAAGAGAGAGAAAAGAGAGAGAAAAGAGAGAGAAAAGAGAGAGAAAAGAGAGAGAAAAGAGAGAGAAAAGAGAGAGAAAAGAGAGAGAGAGAAAAGAAAATTGATATATTGGGGTCAACCAGCAGCCACATCTCCCCTCTTCTCCCCTTGAGTACCCACAGCTGGAGGACAACAGCGAGCTTTTACCAGTACGCAGCATGAGGGTCAGGATTAGAGGCTACAGATGCGCACTGTGGTCCAGACCTGCAAGAATTTGTACACCGGTCTAAGGACTGCCACTGCCCACAGTCTCCACGAACGCCTCGGCGTCTGTTACTTTCATGGGAATTACTGAAGCTTTCAAAAGAATGCAAAATTTGCTAATCCTCCGGTGCAAGTGACTTCAGCCTTGACAGACATTTTCCCAGAGTCACAGATAAACCTGAAGGATTCAGCCATAAAGGATTAAGAGTGGTGTCACCTAGAATTAAGTCACTGGCCTTGAACCACGTTTGTGTTCAGCCCTGTCAATAGCAAATTTCACAATCTTAAAAACAAGGTTTATTGAGTTTCTTTAAATATATATATATCTTCATTTCCTGAGTAGGTTTAAAGGTCTAGAAAATTCACATTATATTGTTTTATAGTTTCCATTTTTTATTACACTTCAGTGCACCAAAACCCATCAATCTGACAGTCTGAGGAGACTCAAACAACTTCTTTCCAGAACTGTGCACAGAATGTTTCTTATATACATACGGAAAGCAAGGAAACGAAGTAAACACCTTGCATGGCTCTTTTCATACAGAATCTGTTTTAAATACTACAGATCCTAAAAGGAAAGGGTCTGTTGCATAGAAAATAGGTGGTCTTTGCCCAGAGAGTTTATAGTTCACAGCAACTCTAGGTAAATATCTTGCCTATTTAGCTACCCTGTTACTCTACTGTAAGCACCTAAAAGAGGTCCCTGCACGAGATGCGCTTTAAGTTAAAAGTCTGTAGCCTTTCAATTATCAGGTGTAGAGATTATCTGGGGTGGACGGGGAGAAGTAAGCCTTGCGCCTTAATGGGTTGGTTCAGTTCACACTGAGTATCTGTGAGAATGCCGAGCACCGATTGAAAATCTCATGCGTCCTAGGCACAGAGCACCACCGATCTTCAGCCTGGTAAAACCTGCCGTAATTTGGGAGTATTGTGCAAAGCTAACTTTGACTTAGTACTGTACACTACAAGTTGACGAGGAATTTGCACAGCAGAAGCTAATCTGCATTTACACACAATAGCCACAGGCTGTAGGTTTGTTCAAGGAATATGGTATTGCAAAAACGCAACAGCTGAATAAAACAAAACCTTACTCAAACCTCAAACATACCTCAAACGCGGGGAAGGAGGAGGAGAGGGTAAGTCGCCACGCCACGTCATGTGGCACCTCACAGAAGTTTTGGCTGCTTTGCCTCCCACCATCAAAGCCTGTGAAAGCACCTGGCTCAGGCTGCAGACTAACCGGGCGGTTGGCAGCAGCCCCGACACCACGCCAAAGCCACTGCATCTACTGCGTCCCGCAGGCGGCGGGTGGTCCCGCTGCACAGGGAACAGACTGGAAAGGCACATGTGGAGTTGATCAAAATATTTCTAACAAAACCTTTTTCCTGAATCAAATTACTTTTTTTTTTTTCTTTTAAAAGAACAGATAGTTTTATGGGAAATGTCATGTTTTCAGGGAGTCATACAAATGTAGCCTGAGAAGCCCAAGATTTCCAGACAAACGTTGTTGACTCTTGCCAAAACCTTGAACTGAAGCTCTCAGATTTCAGTTTCAAAAATGTAAAAAAGTAAAAAAAACCTCCAAAACTTAAAAGGAAATGAGTATTTTTTTTTGATTTTGTAAAAAATTTTCACGGAGGGAGGAACAAGAGGGAAGTGCTTCTGACTAGCTCTCAGGAAGCGCCTATGAGTGTGCGTATTGGTCATTCATGCAACAAGTATTTCTGGCAGAGCTAAGCGAGCTATTCGTTAACCAGCAGGAGCTGGAGGAAGCCTGCTGGTCACAGATGATGCATATATAAGACAGCAGTACAACTGTGTTGGAAATCCATGGAACGGATACTCCAAGCAGGCTGATAAGCATGCAAAGCCTTGAAATTTAGGCTGTGCACTCCTTGGGTAGAGACAACCGTGTACGACACTGTGCACGGTATTACCAGTTCAAGTTCAGAAACTGTGTTGCATGATATATGGCGGTAATGATTAATGATGATGGTAACAACGCTAATGGTTAAAAAGATCCTGCTTATTCTTCTGCATGTTCCCTGTCAGCAAAATTATTCACTTGTTTCATTTCCTTAATATAATAGTAATTCATAACCCAAGAGATGACTTAATAGTGTACCAATTACGGTACAATAGAAAGTATAATGAAAACAGACCCAAACTAAGCTTGCTAAGTTCAGTTTACCAACTCTTCACTCTCACGGAGCGTTTGCTATAGCAAGCTTAAAAGTTCAGATTCATTTTATTTCTGCCTGTCCTTGGGTTTACTAACTCTGAATTAATGCACCTCCTTCTGCAGCCCAAACACGGAAGAACTCTGCAAATAGCTGAAAGAAACGATAAGGACTCCAGGTGACATAGATCACATACCGTACACAGAATTACTTTCCCCAGAGTGAGCCCATGTAGCAGTGTTTTGTGACATTTATCATTAAAGTTCAGTCCTTGGAGTGCTGCCATTGTGGTCATGTGCAGCCGGCTCTCCGCTGATAGAGGGGAGCTTATAACCAAAGGCCATCCCTCCCAAGGGCAGTGCAAAAGTGATTTGAATATCAGGCCTCAGGAAACGTGGTTTTCTACCCTTAGCTGGTTTTATTTCAAGCAGTCTTTCAAGGGCTGCTAGCGGGCCAATCAGTTTACAGTGCGTGACGGTTTATAGCAACAAAACTGCGAAGTCTCCAGAAACTAGAAACCAGTGGAACGTGGAAAAAGAGTTGCCTTCTTGCCAAAACAAAATTCCTGGTGATATATAGTGTTGGATGAAAGACAAAGTATATTGTAGAAACACAGAACTTGCACAAACCTCGTCACGAAGGCTCTGGGGGCTGCCGGGCAGCAGCCTCTCAGGTGTCCTCGGCCACCCTGGTTGAGCACAGCCAAGGCCGGACCAGCCCCCCGTCCCATCCTCCAGCTTCCCTACGGACATATCCTCCCAGCTCTGATTTATTCCTTACGCGGGGACACACATAACCAGCAGCGGGGCTGCTCAGTGAGTAGCTGGGGAGCCCCCCATTGCTCCGGGCAATGCCTCCTCAGCAACTCCCAGCAGCAACGCAGCGAGAGGACAAGCGACGCAGTAATTGTGAAGCGTGCCCGGCAATTTGTACCTGCCGCAGTCGCTCTCGAAGGGTTAGAGCTCACGTCATTTCCAAAGCCTGCAGCACTCCTGACTACTTCAAGCTATCAAGCAGGACAGCGATACAGTAAAGCACTGGGCAGCTTCAAGTGGTGCAATTTCATTCCGCATATGCGTCCTTTGGGTCCTGGGGACTTTGCCCAAAGATTCTTCCACCTCTCAGTCAATTAAGAGAAGGTACAAAATACCAGAGAAATGGCATTTCCTAGCAATTGTGATGAACAAAGTATATAACCAGCTACTTTAAAAGCAGACTTTGAAATGCCACTGGCTTGCTTCGTTCTGAGCACATTCCCAGGGAGAATGTCAGGTCGCATAACTCATTTGTTATCTTTACACAGAGGAGCTCGACGAAGCACCAGCCGTCGTAAAAATACTAACATTCCTTTTCGTAGAAAACAAATATAAAAGAAAAATGCAGCATCTCTCTTAAAAAAAGCCAGTTAGCACTTCGAAGATCACCACATGGTCTGTAAATAGCAATGTCAATACACCGGGGAGCTGCACTCCTCTTTGTTTAACAACAGCCTGAGTTACTCAAATGGAGGTAGCAATGTTGCGGGCCTTCCCCATGACATAAAACTACATCGTGCATTCATTTAGACACACTCTTTGCATTTTATTTCCCTCGACGGCTTAAAAAAATTCCGAGAATTGCAATAGCGTAAGAACAGCATTTCAATCTAGCCTTACATAAAGCGCTGCTCTCCTTTGGGCAGCGTGCACCAAACAACATCTACTTTATATATACCATGAAGGGGAGGGTCGGGGAGGAAACTGCAGTAATTGAGGTCACATCCTCCACGTTTGTGAAGAAACTCCCTCCCACAATTTTCCGTCATCCACGGACACTTGCAGGTATTTACAGCTAGGCATTTTAATTTTATCTAAATATTTATCTCCAGAGTGGCTAAATTAGTAGGTATTTAATTCTAGTGATACAAACACCTGATGGCTGGGTGCTCTCATGTGCCTGCAAATGTGAAACACAAGCCACTGAATTAAATTGCATGGCAAATGTCCACAGGTACCTCTGAGGTATCTGACATCCCACACAAAATCTGTGCTTCACAGGCTTAAACAGCTCTCTCTCTCATGCTTTATAGGGAGGGAGGGAAGAAGGGAAAGAGTTGTGTTTTGTTTTTTTTTTTTTTTTAATCTCATTTGCAGTCATACAGCTAAAGCTCGGAGATTAATAATAAAAAGTGCATATGTGACAATGCAGAAATAAATGCTGTTCAATATCAAATACAAAGCGAGATGCAAATTTATTTTTCTGTTAATTAACCAAGCTTTCGTCTCCACTGCTCTGATCTGTAAATAAAGCGCACAAGCTCGTTTCAAACAAGTCTGGGTATTAAGCAAGCAAAACAAAAAAAACCCAACCCCTAAACTAAAATACCCCAACCCAACAGTCTCCTAGCACTGGTTAGCCAATTATGTTCGCCATTTTTTATTCAGGGGCACCTAAACAGATTAAAACAGGTTAAAAGCAACAGAACCCTGGTGCAGCCCTCCTCTGAATACCACCAGCCACCAGACGCTGCCAAACACTCCCAAGAGCCAAGGGGCATCCCTGAATATTCCGAGATACAAATGACAAAGATGGACAGAAGGATAGATGGGAGGGACAGACAGAAGGGAGAGAAGAAAGAACGACTGGTCCTCAACACTAAATAACATTACATTCTCTTGCAGTTATGCCTAGCCTCCAAAGATTTGCTTTCCAAGTTCTTTCTTGAAATTGTTCAGGTCCTTAACTGATCTCCTGGGGGGTGAATGGCGGGGGGAGACACCACGGTGGACTGAAAAGCCTTAAGCTAATTAAGCATGGCTGAGACATGCTTGATGAGATGGGAAAACCACAAAGCTTTTGAAAGGGTGAAAAATTTCCGACCATCTGGTAGTGGCGTTGCAGAGAGAAGAAAGAGGAAGGACAAAGGGGCAGCTCTCCGCGGCGAGGAGGTACAGGACTCCTTTAATTACTGGGTCACTGAGACTATTACCGCTCCAAATGCCTGTGAAAGCCCGCGGAACAAGCTTAGGAGACTCAGCAAAAAACCCCAGCTCTTAGCAAGAAAAGCATCTGCAAGAAAGCGAGTCGAAGCAGCTTTCCCCAAGATACATCCGCTAATTGGAAATGATAGGTAATAGACAGGGGCGGCGAGGCCCCCAGCTCAGAACGAGACTTTTTCCGGTGACCTCTCTACCTCTCTCCTCCGACTGCTGTTCTCCAAGGCCCTGCAGATGGTGCTCTCTAAATTAATACCACCCCGCCAGCCAGAAGGAAGCTTCTGTTGTACTTGGCAATACAGGTGAACAGCCTGCATTTCGGTTTCAAAATGAATGCCCCAGGTGTTTCGCCAATATGGCAAGCAGCTGATGTGCTCCAGCCTCTTCAGGCCTGGTTAAGGCTCATCTGTGTTTTCCCATCTCTAAGACCGGCTAGAGAAAATCACAGCATTCAGAGGGCAAACTTTGCACACCGGAGCAAAATCTGAGCTATCTTTGCTCTAAATGGCTTTGTCAGCCGTAAGCTGCAAACTTGCCAGTGCGATCCAAATGAAGAGCCCTCCCCTGCCTTCTCCTCTCAAATGAGCTGGATACGGCTGCAGCTGACTACAGGTGCAGGCTAGCAAAGAGCAAGCTGGTTTCGACACCAGAAGCTGTGACCAAACCCCTGCCAAAAAGCAGCGCTACGCTAACTCTCACTTCGGGATGCGAATACGTGCAGCTGATTTCCTTCCCTCCCACACGCAGATTATTCTCCAATTATTTCGGCTGTGTGCTGTGATCCAGTCAGATTCGCAAGCTGCACAAGAGCAAGCTATATCCATCCTTGGATGGGAGACCTCATTAAAAGAAGGAAGCGGTACCGGCGATCTAACACATTGCACTGCACTGCTGTCTCCAGGATCAGATATAAAACCCCAGTCTGGACTATCTGTAGCTGTTAAATATCCCGTAGCAGCCGTGATAACAATAAATGGCATGAACTCTATCCTTCGGCCAAATCTCAATGAGAATTTCTCTCCACTAGGCTCCCCTTGAACGTTCACTTGGAAAGAGCTCCTGTGTCTTAAACTATCACACTTTTAATTCAGTACTGTTAAACATTGGCTGCGTTTAATGCCAGAGGGAACAGTTTCACAAGCAGATTCTGTGATCTCTGTATATATCAGTTTCTAAGATAACTTGGGTTCCTTTAGATAGGTATCAGATATATATGTATTTCTTATCATCTGCTTTTCATGCTCACACACTTACTTCAAGAGCCAGCTGGATCTGCAAGCAGAGCTGCATCCAGAAAATCTATTCCCCTGCACATCCCACGTAATGCTGGAAGCAGGCAATATTAGAAATACTGTTTAAGGACTTTTCCTTTTTCTTTCTTTTCTTTTTTAAGCACACTTGCCCATGTTGCAGGGCCAGAAGATTCAAAACCAAGCTAAAAAAGCATCCAAACTTTTGGATTCTTACCTGAAAAACAGCTCTGCTCCAGCTGGCCCTCGATGCTGTGGGGGACTGCAGCACCGCCATCCAGTTACTGACTCACCTGGTGCGGACCGTGCAGTTCAAGACCCAGGTTTATATGTGCAAGCAGATTTATGATGAGACAGGCGTTAAAAAAAATAACAATTGTATAAAGTGACCACAATAGCTGTACTTAGTACACACTGGACAGTTATTTCTCTGCCTTCCAAAGTAGTAAGACAAACAAAACCACAGAGGATGCCAGTTTTGCCACTCCAAGACCAGCGTGGGAGTTGTAAGCTACAGTCGTGTAAGAGGAGCTGTAAAATATCTGCTGTCCCAAGGAGGAGGCCCCAGAAAATGAGAGCACAACTCCGGTCTCTTTTGGAGATCCAGCTTTGCAGACCAATGTGACCACCAGAGAGGAGCTCCTGATATCCAAGGAAGGGACTGGGTGTGCTGGTAGGGACCGCGCCAAGACACTGTGAACGTCCAAAGTGAAATAACAAGAGCTAGAGCCAGCAACTGAACTGAGACGTGATTGCAGCAGCCACGAGCATCCAAACTCAAGTGAGGGAGAGGGACCGTGCCAGTGCTCACCACTGCCCTCGTACCATGCTAATCAGAGCACGATGGAAATAAATATGAGTTTGAGTCCCTCTCCATGCTGGAAGGGGTCAAATCCTTACCCTCATGTCCTAGACATCCCTGCAAGGCAGTTGTGAGGGAAAGCCCCTTCCATTCTTCCCATGCACACTGAGCTAACCACCACCAACATTTCATGACCCGTGGAGTCCTTTCAACACGCAGGAATAAGCAAAACAAAAGGCACTGTAGCTGCTGTACACTCAAAAGAGCAAGTCCTGCTCAGGTTTCCATCCTCTGTGGACCATCTGGGTCCTCAGCTGATGGAGGCGCCACGCTCGAGTACCGGCACCCAAGGGGGAGCTCCTCAGACACAGCCCTGCTGACTACCTCCCCGTTTAGTCTGCGAGCTTTTCTGCTACTCTTCTCTGTTGCCTGGACAGCTGGAAGAATCAGCCAATTTAATTTCCTTGAATCGAGCTGCCGGAGTCAGGTACTGATTTTTCAGCACAGTGACATCTTATTTTGAAGCACCTGAGGTATCTCCATTTGTGCTCATTTGACGCTTTTGTGCTACATTTCAGGCTGACAGATCATACAAACACATCCAATGAATGCGTTTTAACTGATGAAACACCTTGTAACCACGATAGCATTTGGCCACAAACTGGGAATCTCAATTTTTTCCAGCCACTGAGACAGTGACTTTGCCACCCTGACCCCCCTAACTATATACCATTGTTAGCTGTAACCAGGGGGCAATGGAGGAAAGATTATTGACTTTTTCCTCTTAGAATCCAGAACACAGTTTAACTGATTTTCTACCCAGGTAAGAATGGTATGAGCCTGTAAGTGACTGCTTATTTCCTCCACAGAGAAAATGCTGAATGTGTAAACATGCCATCTTTCAAGGGCTGTCAAGTAATGTAGGTATTGAGTGTTTTTTGACAGGATGCTGTAAATGGAATAAAGGCAGTTTTGGCCTCTGCGGTAGCTATGATTACTGGCAGAGCTATGCCCTTCACACTTAGCGACTGGGGAACAAACAAACAAACAAGGCTGCGCATCCACAAAGGGGAATAATGAGACAGAAGGCTTACACGTCCCAACATTTCAGGGTAAAGACCCTGCACCAGTGAAACAATAATGAAGGGTGTTTTGTGGTTGGAATTTTCTGGCTGCAGAACCTATGGATTTTAAAACTCAGGACAGAAGTCACAAGTAAATTCTGAATCTGGGAGAAAAATCCTTAATAAACATTTGAGCAAAGAACGGTGTTAATCAGGTATGGAACAATCACATTACAAGCATCCCAGCAAGTATACGGGTAAGTAAAAGACAATGTCATTCTGTGTTCTTCATATTTCTCTTGGATCTCAAACAAAATCAGATGTTTTTGCAGTTGCCTACACTTGCAACTCAAAGTGCATCATCCAGAGTACCTGCTTTGCTAGACTGGTGTAATTGCAGCTATGAACACAGGCTGCTCCAGAAAAGGACCTCCAGAGCTCATGCAAGATCCCAAAAAGGAGATGCTGAATGTTTTGTTAAATGACAGGAAGTCCCAAAAAGCCGCACTCCTGCACCAATATGTTGAGATACCACTACTACATGGTTAAGATGCAGGTGCAGTCAGAGAGATATAGGAGGTGAGATAGTTGCTAGCTTCCTCCCTGGCAGATAATTCACAGTGACTAGAGACAGGGTCAGCTTGGGCTGTTGGGCTAACACTATGGGCCAGGTATACTGGTGGTGACCTCACATGCTCATCTGGAGGTGGAATGTGATGAAAGCCAACCAAGGAGAGGAAAACTGTTCCAGATGGCAAGATCTGCTCAAGAGAACACTCACCTGTCAACTGCATTAGGAAAAGATGAGGGGACAGAAAACTTGCTGCCAAAAAATTACGAGTAACAGGCAGGAAAAAGGAAGAGGAGATCCAGAGGTATGAGGAAAGGGTAATGCTTCAAAGACCTGAATGAGATCGGGTGGGATTTTTCCTGCTCAGGGTCTGCAGTAGCGAGAAGCAGATTTAATCTCAGTCGGGGTCATGCCCTATCAAGGCAACCTCCACTTTACAAGTTGTAGGCACGCCTTTCCCCTCCCTGTGTAATAGTGCCTCCTTGTACAGCACTGGCCTTCCTCTCCAAGCGCCAGGAGCAAGGGCACCTATGAAGGCACGGCGAACCTCCCCAGCAGAGCCAAGGCTGTGGGGATGCGCAGAGCAGAATCACGCAGCGTGCCTCCGGACCCACCTGATCGCGTGCAGAGTGAGTAAAGGCCACCCTCCTCGTAGGAGAACAAGGTTAAGTACTCACACCATTGGGCACAACTACAGCAATAAAGCTACTGACAGAGAAGCAACAACGTTGTTCCCCTGCTCCCCCAAAAGAACAAGCGAGGTAATCTTTTAATCCTGATCCTAGGACTTATGCTGCTTTCTTTCAATTTGTTCCTGTTCTGCACTTGAAATAAAAGACGGTTCTCCCAATCATCCCCTCCACACTCCCACTGCTTGTGGGATTTTCCACACTTGGTTATGACCATCTATCTATCTATCTCATGAAAATCACTGGCTAAGTGCAGTTTCTTTCTCTGTTGCACTAAGTGAGTGGCCATTTGCATTTCTGAAATAGGTATAAAATAGTGCAACAGCCGGGGCAGCGTGGTACACCCAAACTTAATGTAAGCACGGGGGAGCACAGAATTTCCAGTTCCCAGAGCCAGCTCAGTCAGATCTGTGCGCATTCCATCATAAACAAACTTTATTAAAGGAGGTAGGATTCCAAAATTAATAAGTACGTAACAAAATGAAGCCTCCTTTTGCAGCAGACAGGGCACAAGAACATAAAATTTGTCCGGGAGAGATGGAATTCTTTCCTTGTGTAGCTCCCCGCTCTCCATTGGTCTGCTGGACTTATTCTAAATTAAGACCGAAGTTCTTACTGTTGCAAACAGGAATTAAGCCCACTCTTCAAACAGACGCCTCTGTACCCATATAGTATATTTAAAAATGGAGCCATTTCTCTGGAGGTGCTAAAGCTAATTTCCAGATACACTGTTAACTATGATGCCATCTGTAACAGTGCAGTCCTTGGCCAGCGAGCCCTACTTTTTCAATATGTTACAGGAAAAAGTTTCTAAAATGTCAGTGTCTCTCCCGTATTCCTTTCACTTGTTCCTTGGGTGCTATTTGAGATGATTTGGAAGAGATACGCATTTCGTTTGCATAAGGCACCGCTGCCTCTCTGGAGATCTGAGGTAAAACCAAAGCCTAGTAGGCTTGGACACCACCGCATGAAATATGGATTCTATTATCTTTCCAGTTTTCATATGCTAAAATGGCATTATCAGTATCTTAAAGCTCTTTAAGCCTTGTAGCTCACAAGTACAAAACATGTAACATCATGTAATACTATTATAAACATATGAGGACTTAGAATGACTTCATAGCATCTGCTTTTCAGTGGGATTTCATGCCTTTATATTTTTTGGCATTCCTACCATGGAAAATAAAAATGAAAATGGCACTTCAAAATATTCCATTAAAAATATCCAATTTCTCCCCCAGCTTCTCAGAGGATTTGATTTTTTAAAATTTCTTTTTATTTTCTGGATATGGAAAAGAGTTCTAAAAATTATTTTACTTGATTTAATGCCGCGTGTGTTTCAATTCTGTACTGTAACATGAGTTAATTAAACTAAACAAAAGCCACATTGTCAACACCTTCAGCAAGAACAAAGAGATGATGTTTTTAAATGAAATAAAAATTGCCAATTCATAATGGTATTTCTATTCTGCTTACTGAAAATGAAATGAAGAAAGCAATCAAATACACACAATAAACCTTAAACACTATCATTGTTAAAGTATTCCCTTTTCTTGTTTCTTTTTTTCTTTCCTTTTGGCTTTTTGTCTTGTACCCTACCATCAAGGCTGATAACATAAAGTGACTGTGACAGCAGGCAGAATGTTCAAGCTGAAAAATTCCTTACGTTTTCTACTTTTTATTAGAAAAGCACACAGAAAAAAATATATCATTTGTCATTGAAAGAGATGAAAAATAATTAAAACTTAAAACTGATCTTGCACCACCTATTCTTTACATACATTCAGGCTAGAATCTGATATATGGGGAATAATGAAAAGAAACAGATTCCTTCTGTGGCAGGAAAAAAAAAAAAAAAAAAGATTTCTTTCCCCCCCCAGGAGACTGAAATCAATATCTGGAGCAGACTATTGAGAGTGTAATAACCACCCCATCCTGCCAACGCACGGTGCTGCCCAGGCAGCACCCTTAGGGAAGGTCTGCAGAGGGTCTGCATCCCGTTTGCCACCTCTCTGAGAGCTGAGGAGGAACATCATTTTGGGCAGCACGTGCTGCCTGATGTGGTATGAGTTCTGCACTGGCCCATGCTTACAAAATGAACGAACCTCATCGCCTCCGTGGTCCTGCTGCTGCATACCACTGGTCATGACAGCCTGCAAGGGGACATGGACCAGGAAAGCTGGTCCGCATTAGTGACGCTCCCTCCTAACAATCCTTCTGATCCTTCGCCACCAGCGAAGCAGTTGCTGATAGCAGCTACCCTTTGCTGATGTAAGAGCCTGGAGACCTCCCAGTTCAGAACTGACAAAGTCACCACAAATATAACCATGGACACCGGGTGCAAAACACGCTCTCCTCTTCCGCAAGCTGCAACATCCAAGTGGAGCACAGAACGTGCTCGCACAGAGGCACTCGCAGGTGGGTCAGCCTCACCAGTCTTCAGCTTTTAACAGAGCTACCCCAATTCCATATCTACGCAGGATATTTTAAGGGCGCTTATGAAATTCCACATGCCATTTGTATACTTGCGGTCTCCCCTTCCAAAAGTAATCTTTTGCTAGGCTAAAAGGTTTCTTTTCCCTGCCTACAGTTATGGCCGTTGCTACTTCCACAAGGCATAGAAATTACCTGGACATATGTTTCTGCCACAGCTATGAAGCCTTCAGATGAGCAAAGTGCTTTGCACAGACGATACAGATCAAGCAACCATTGGACCACCACGTATTTACCGCAGCAGGCTGGCAAGCAGAATCTGGTCACAAAAGTTCCTCATCTGGCTGATATTGCAACAGCAAAGGTCACCTGAGTCTTGTGAAGTTCTCGAGAAAATAAAGGCATGTAAAGTGAGGCTTCTTAAAACCTAAAGGTATGCCCTGGATAAAGGCAGCGCTTTGGCTTTCCAGCGATAATCTTGTTACAGCGTACCTCCAACGACTTCCAGCTCCTTGCTTTGCAACAGTCCACCTCTCTGCGTAGCTTAGAGCTTTGGACATGAGAGTTTACAGACCCATTTACAATTTTCTGGTTCCACAGCACTTCCAGCATTTCTGCAAAAAGGTCCAAAGGTACTCCTTTTTTTTTTTTTTTTTTCAATTTGCCAAATATCAATACCTGCCAGAAGTAGACTTTAAAGATATATTTCATATTTAGGGCTAGACTATTCTGTAACAGCCCCCTAAATATCATCTGATTCATTCAGTATGGGTTGTTATCAAAGACCAGACACACTGTATCTGATTCATGATATTTATTCTTTTTTTCTTTGGGCAACAGAATAAAAGAAGTTGGAGCCTTTATACTAGATCTTCAGAAGCCGCAACCCTCCAAAATGTCTTTATATTCTTTTCTTTCCAAACAAAAAGAAAATCTTTTTTAAGAGATATAAGGAAGATATTTTAAAATCTCTTTTTTTTTTTTTCCAAAATGTCTTATCCACCTCCACTTGAAGCTGAAAAGTTTGGTTAAGAAATAAAAAACAAATAAATAAAATAAATAAATAGTAGAATATAAATAAATAATAAAACTCCAATATAAAACAATTGCCGTGACTCAATAAAGATGTTAGATTTGTCCAAAAAGATCTTTCTCAAGTAGTATTTCATTTCTCTATAGCCACAATGTCATATCAAAGAAAGTCATTATTTTGACATTATTTATGACTGTACCAATGCATGTAAAATCCTATAAATGCCTGAGACTGAAACTATAAAAAATTGAGAGCTCTTTTCCTCCAGGTTTTGGAATATTTAATTCTCTCCAAGATTATGCCATAAAATTATCTCTCTTGCTAAAGTATAGATGGGTAAATGACCTGAAAGTCTAGCTGTTTCACTGAAGAACGGACGAAATGATGGCTACAGAGTTACATAGCTATTCATGTAATGAAGACTGTTGAGCAAAACTGGACTTAGCTAGAACAGAAATTAGACAGAATTCAAATTCACAGTAAACAGGCACTGACCAGAAGACTAGTAAAGGAAATCAGGGATACTGCAAATGATTTAAACTGTGAAACCTCCCCAAGCCTGCCATAGCACTGCACGGCTCGTACATAAGAAAAGACGATTAATACAGTTCCCTAAACGTGGCATTCAAATAGGCTAAGACGTAACTGCACAGATATACCGATTGTAAGGACTGTGTCCTGCTCTTAAACTAAATCCCTGGAAACTTCAATATCCTTTTTATAGGCATTAATTATGGCATTTTGCTCCTTGATTGTGCTTCAGCAACCACCCGCTTCCGCACTTCTGGACTTGTCCAACAGAAAATAAACGTATCCTTTGCCCAAGGAGCATGCTACCCGACCACTCTAAATTTGTTTCTTGGGTGGAGAAACATCCCATGTCAAGCTCAGCTCACGTTCCAAACAGCACAAGGAGACAAAAGATTTTAGCCCGAATAGAGAGGAGAGCCAACAGAGAAATAACAGCTACTTCTGTTCATATTCCTGATAGAAATCCTATCCTCCAAAGACTTAAGCAACTTCCAGAGATGATCAGTGAGGGAAATCGTCATATCTAATGTTTTGACGAAGGGAGATTGAAAGAGGTGGGAAATAAGAAGATAGAGGGGAGAGCAGGTTCAGAGGAGGAAATGGCTACATATTCACACAAATAAACATGAGTTTTATTTCCGTGTGCTGCTAATTGTGCTGTGGAAAAACTGCGCTGATTAAAACTACAACTAAATGCTGAATGCATGGTCATTACAACATGACAGGGTTATTTCCAAGTCTACATATAAAGGGACTGCCGTGTACACTTCCCTAGTCAGCAAATAGGTCAGTGATCACCACTTACTCTGCTTTTTAATAAAGGGATTTGAGAATATTCCCTAATCTTATAAGAAACCCAGATTTTCATTATTCTTTTGTGAACTAGAATGAGTGCATTATGGTAGCTGGAAAAAAATTAAAAAGGCATCTTAGTTTGTCTTTTTTCTTCAGTTGCTCTACAGTAATATATAACTTTTAAGTTATGGTAGGAAAAAAAGGGAATAAATTGGCACGTGCTGTATTTTATTACTGATTTTGGAAAAAGCAACAGCAGGTTTTTATGAAACACACACAGTGCCTTACATTGTTAAATTCTTCAGAGGAATCTGGCTTGTTTCTTACTGCTGGCAATGGGAAACAGTCATGAGACTGCCAAGACTTTGATTCTTCGTTCCTCTGGGCTCCCAGCGCCCCAGAACCTCGAGAGCGCCAGGATCTGCGACTCCTTGGTAATACACGCACTATGGTGTGACCCTGGAGCTGTGAAGCCAAATAAACTATACAGAAAGGACTCGCAAGCCCTAAAATCCCCCAAAACACATAGATGAGCTGGTAGTAAAATTTGCACAATTAGACTAGAAGCTTACTTATGGTTTTTCAGAAGTTTGTGAAAACTGAGACACATCTCAAAACTGGCAAGAAACAGTCATTTTTCCATGGAAAACCAGGTCACTGAAAAATTTCCTAGCACGCTTCAAAGCCACAATCAGTAACTAAGCAGAAATCTAGCTTTAGGTTGGAAAAGGGACTTTGATCTTTGTTGGTCATTTAGTGGCTTCCACAGCTCCAGTGCTGGGGAGAGCACAGGTCACAGATGACTCCCATTAATCTAATGGCTCCCTGTGAGAGGGAGAGAAGCAGCTATATGCTACCCTTTGCTCCAGGATGAGTTTGGTGACACACAAAAAAGCACCAGATGTAGAACAGAAAGACCAGGTAGTTTGCAGTTTAGTAGTTGCTACGTTTGGCTATGCATGTAGATCTAGCACAGGTCAAAACCACTTAATATCCGTGTATTTCTAATTAATGGGACTATCTGTCCCATGTTAGCTTTTCTTCCCTGTGTTCTTAGACGAAAAGATGCCATTACATCATCAAATGTCCTGTGGATGCTGCTGAAAACTATTTATTATTAAAATGGATTAGTTTATGAGGTAGCACTTGGGTTATATAAAATGACGTTACATATTAAATCTCTCTCTTTTATGCCAGGTAATCTCTTTTCATTAAGAAGAGTCTCTCTTTGGGGAATATATCTTATTTTATCAGCCTGAACTTCAGCTGTTTTTCTTTTTTTACCTCTCTTTGTCCAGATCCGCCTTGCTTTGTGGTGAACTTTCAAAACTCAGATGGTAGAGTACGTGCCCACCAGACCTGGAAGCAAGACAAGCGCTGAGGGTGCTCTACATGTTCTTATACCCATAAGAATGAAACAAAGCAAGGGAAAGCCTTAATTTCCTTCCCTTCTCAAAACCCTGAAAAAGCACCCGTTTATTTTCCCAAAGACAGCATGTTCGGAAGAAGCTAAACAGAGTATCTACGCAGTTACCTGAGTGCTGTTACCCTGCAGGGAGACTCAACACATCATCTCCTCTTATTATTGAGCTGACCCAAAGCTCACTGAAATCAATGACAGTCCTTCTGTGAACTTCGACGAGCTTTGGATTAGACGAATCTTGCACAGGAACAATACCTGAGCCCCCAGGTATTTTGGAAATATGTTTGGAAAGAACCTTTTACTTACTTAGTACTTGAACTTTTTCAAATCAGGGGCAGGAAAAGTGCCAAGAACAACCCTTTTCTGATATTACCTTCTTTCCCTTACTGTTGCATATTTTTTAATAGTAGGTAGAACAGATGGTGAAATATAATCTCTCCACTGAGAACTAAATGACAGTGACTAGCTGTAGGGGACACTAAAGTATTAAAGAGAAGGAAACGTACAAATAATGAAAGTGCATTTTGTCCAACTTGCTTTTGATGAGGCATAAAATAAAATGTAAATAATTTCTACGAGGAGGAAATTAACATAACTACTTTGGTATTTGCAATCAGAGTGAGCTGGTATTATATAACCCGGATTTGCAACTGAGGTAGCGCAATATCATTTACCTGGATTTGAAGTAAGGATTATATCAATTTTATTTTCACCATCAGTGATAAAGCACAAACCCGATACCATTAACATGACTGATAATAAAGCGATGTGATTAATCTCAACTTGGATAGGCAATTAAAAAAAAAAAAGCAGAGGAAATGTTGTTTAGCTGTATACGAACAAAAGGGTTCTATTAACCAGGGTTTGCAGTGAAGAAAACTGTCAATGTTACTAACACAGGTTTGCAATTAAGTTGGTGTCAATGTGGCTGGGAAAAGGAGTTCATCATTAGGACAACAGAGTTAGTATTGACCTGAATTTTCAATAAAAATAATGTCTGCGTTTTAATTTGGAACTGTAAAATTCATCCATGTGCTCTACAAATGACGATATAATTATTAACTTGCAGTTACTTTGCAATTAGAGAATTATTTACATAATATGTTATTTTTTATATAACCATGTGCCTGTTAGAAATGGTGAGCTGAACGTAGGGTTCCCAGAAGTGTTCGACACTTAAAATTAAACTTCAACATTTCTTTGCAAAAGCATTACTAAGGATTTAAATACTTTACTCCCCCCAAAAAAATTACTGCTTCAGGAAGACTCTGTCTTCCTCCGCCAAATATTGGTTTCTTTATTAGAATTACTAGTTTTAGTTAATTACTACTTAAATCTCTATTAGTGACCTCACAAATAATTATCATACCCATTTATTGTAAATGCTCTCGATGCTTCTAGCGAACATGATCAAGAGGGTACTTAAATGGACATAAATTGGTTGTTTAATCAGCCTTATGCACGTTAATGCAGAAAACCAACAATGAGAACAGTGTTTATTTAAAAGTCACATTAGAAGCTGAGCGTGCACCTTTTTGCGCTTATTTTCCTATGTAAATCCAAGTCCAATACATCAAAACAACACTCAAGAACAGGCAAAAAAGGATTTTTCTTAGGAAAAAAAAACCAAAACAAAATGCTTTTATGTGCTTTTTCCATGTTTCCTCACAACAGAAAAGGAGAACATGAGCCCAGCTGTACTCTCTCTCTCAATCTATTTTATAAGTAGCCTCACCTCCTTCTTTGTCTTCTTTTCCTTCTTCCTCTTTTTCCTCTGCGCCGTGAATCAAAGGCATCTCAACTTCTGTTGTGTCTTCTTGGTTCAACAATGGCTCTGAATAAATTTGATAAAAAGAAGATGAACAGTAAGGCTTTTCAGAAGGGACATAAAAGGATTAACATACACTAGAGAGATTACCATTAAAAACACTGGCAGAGGAAAAGGATCCTTTTCCCTGAGAGGACAGATACAAAAGCTGTCTCGGGGAAATCCAAGGGGCTGTAGTTGAGAGCAAGGCCTTGATCCTTCAAGATGCTGAGCTTTCTGGGATTTAGCACAAAACCCCTACGTGCCTAGCTCCAAGCACAGGCCTTCACCGGGACTCGTCGCAAGCCCAGAGACGCACGTACTCAAGTGTTTTGCTGGACTGGGGACAGAGCACTCAGTGCTCTGAACGTACAAGGCTGAAGCACTTGTCATCAGGAACAAAAAATGCAACGTTCGCTTCTTTCTCTAACAGTCACAGCCAGCTTTTATCACCCAGAATCCAGCTACTCCACTGCTCAGGGCCGAATTTAGAGTTACCATAAGAAGATCTGGCTCCACAGATTTAGCTTTGTGGGTATGGAGAAAGAAAGGGAACACCGCTGATAATATCCAACAAACAAGTAGAGCTTTTGCCCGTTAATCTTGCTCTTTGGTTTTGCGGCACATGCAGTACCTTCTATTTCCATGCAGGAGCTTTGGGACTCTGCCCCAGTTTTCATCTCCTCCTCTGCAGGAGCATCCTGTTGTCCTGTTAACATGGCAAATGGAAAAATGACATCAGCATGAATGGCTGCGTGAAGGCAACGGCGAGTTCATCAAAACAGGACACGAACCTAACACATAGTATGGTACTTTTCAGCCAAGTACAGCTTTTTTTTCTATTAAATGAACAATGTTGGACTTATTTTATATCCGAAAATATCACTTAACAAACTCTAAGCATTGTTTGTTAAATGGCTGGTCGAAACTGTCCCTGCATCACTTTTTCTTCTTTCATAGCTCAGCCTTGACACACTGTTTCTCATAGGAGCTGTTGCAAAGTGCTGGCACTTGACAGTCAACTTAGCAGAAGGAATAGAATCACCCCACAGGCTTTTAGAACAACAACAACAAAAAAAAAAAAAAAGAAAGAAAAGAAAAAAAGAGGATGACAATAACAACAATGCTATGCATTCGAGATCAATATGGTTAAACCCACATATTTGGAGACAAGTGCCTTTTCCAGCGACACCTGAGATTACCGCACTACACTTGGTTGGCACACAACCTCCACTAGCCAACAGCATTTTCTTAAGGCGGCAGAGGTCAGGCTCAAAAACCACTGGCTGCTGAAACTGGAAGAACTAAGGTTTCCAACTGGTTCATTATCTCTGCCTTAAAGAATTTTGATACAAAACTTTACCTTTGGCTTGATCTTGTTCACATCCCACAGGATGCACCGGGTCACTCTCCCGTGCGCCTTTGGAGCCTTTCAGGGAGTCTGAGGAAACAGCAAACAAACAGACAAACAAATCCTGCAGCAGTTTTCATGCGGGAAAAGTCTGGTAGTTCACTTCAGACACAAGCAGCCCTTAGGTGCTAGCTACATATCTGGCATTCTGATACGCTGACAGATTTTCTATCTGTTTAATCACAGACTTACATACTACAAAAGTATACTCACGGGTTTCAATTTTTCACAATTATTTCAGAATCTGTACACTTACTGAGCAGTTTTTTGCCTGCAGTACAAACCTTAAACAAGGAGCTAGGAAGAAAGGATGCGTAAAAACAATCAGCAGCAGCGCTACCAAGAATTTTATTTCTAATGAACGGAGGGGCACAAAGCTATGAGAAACAGCACGAACCACCTACTTGATAAATAAAGTGATGTCTTATTTATTTAGAACAACACTTTTCATGGTTGGATTTCCACAAGCTTGACAAACATTGAGTCCTATAAATCCCAGCGCAAATCCCAGCCTCATTTCTCTTGATGACAGGACTCCCAAGGTCATTATTGTGGCAGACCATCGAACGAACTGCCCAAAGCCATAGCCTGAACCACCAGCACAGTGAGGCTTACATTAGACAAGCTAGGTCCAATCGCTATGCTATCTGCAGTCATAAACACGGGGCATTATTTTGTTGTGTCAAACGACGTTTTCTGACAACAGTCACTCCTTAGTTTTTGTGTGGTGATGGAGAAATGCATCGTTCCACCAGAGTCAGGAAATCACAGCAACGCAGCCACCCGTTTTAGCTCTGCTCATCTGCATAACACACAGCTTTCACTGGATAAAAAGCTCTCCTTGAGCCTTGTTGAAAACCACCGCTGATCTAACTGGACATTTCTGCAAACCACAGGGGTGAGTACACTTGAGGTCATAACAACGGTAACAGATAATCAGTATTTGTGTTACAGAGTGGAACGCTTTCTAAAATGCTGGTAGATGGAAAACTTAAGTAACAGTGCTGAAAGATCTATGGTGCATGGTAATAAATTACACTGTGACAGTGTTGTTACGGCTCCGCTTCTGGATGGTCCCCTTCTACAATATAGCAGTGTAAATCTTACAATATACCAAAGGATGCCCCTGTAAAACTCTGTTCCTGAAACTTGCCAAGAATAATCTCTGATGGATAAGTGAGAAAGCTGGGTTGTTAACATCTGATCCAAATTTAATAATCTGCAGAAAAGGTATGCACTGAAAGTGTGTGGCTTTAATTAACTGCAAATAATCCCCCAAGGCAAATATTTAATTACCTGCACAGCTTCCTACTTCTTTTGTGGCATGACAATAAGTTTATAAATCCAAGTTTGAAAGCAGAATATCTCACTGATGAACAATTTGCTAAAATTTGCCCTTGCTGCACTTTTTTTCACCCTACTGTTGACTTAAACCACTACTCACTACTATCAGCTGGACCACTGCGCTGGCCTTTTCCTACTAGGATGCCACATTGTGCTATGAGTTACCAGGGATTACCCTATCAGCCCGAATCAGAGCAAAAATAAATTAGAATTTCATCAAATTCCAAGTGTAATCAAAAAGCAAGTTGAAGGACCTCTTGGTATAAATGGGAATGGCACTAAAAATCTGTAGGGAATTTTTCAAGCAAACTTTAAACCCATTGAGTGAAATTCTGGCTTTGCTGAAGTTTTTGACAAAGCTTTCAGAATATCAAACAAGCCAAGATTTGCACCGCCTGGAGCCCCATACCCTAAATTAACATAAACTTTTTCTGGATGATTTAGTTGCATGCTTGTAAAAGGAACTGCACTGACAAAGCTGGAATCAGAAGTCCTCTGCCTTAAGTAGCGTGCAGCCAGGGCCCAAACACAGCCCTTCAAACAGCCAAAAGTGATGATAAAGTGCGATATTACCTGCTACAGATGGGAGAGCTGCCCGTGGCTCTGTCCCATCACACCCTTAGAGCCGTCTTATCCTACACCTATCGCGCAGTACGCCCAGACCTGTGCCTTTAACCTCAGCTCACAGGTGCCATCTTTTCTCCCGCAGTGAGGAATGACTCCAATTTCGTGCAAAAATCAGTCCCCAGCATGAGAAGAACAATTACGCGCCTCGGTCAGTAACGACAAATGGAGTTTAAGGAGCCTCGTGTTTGGCTGATGCACGTGCCCCATCGTTGCTGCAGCTTGTCGCGGAGCATTGCGGAGCTTGCGGCAGACTACAGTTATCACACAGCGCGGGGAGCGGTCGCTACCCCCACCCTTTGGCACATCTGGCAGTCTGACCCCACAGCTGCGCTGAGCGCCAGTGCTCGGCACCACAGCTAGAGACCACCTATGCTTTTTGGCACATCTTCACACGTTCCCATAGCTGGCTCCGCACAGCTTATTCTCACCAGTTTGTAGCTTTGTGTTAATCTTCCATTTTGATGGTAAACAGTTTTCTAATTGTTCCAGGGATCGAGAAAGCAACTTCATTGCACAGAATTCCAAACTATCCCCGGCCATATACAATGATAATTTTGCACAAGTTATTTTTTATCAAGCGTGTTTCTGAAAAGAGCAGAACATGGACAGGAGTTACTGCCTCGCTGTAAGAGTCCATTGCTCTTATTTCAGCGGTAGAAATCAGACTTTGCATTAGTATGCAGATTCTGAGTTTCAAAATCTTTAAGGTCAAGACCATGTCAAAGATTTCTTCTTTTCAAATGCAAATATTAGAACAAATATTCAAGCCCAAAGGTTCAAACTTAGATTTACTCTCAGGATTAACAAGAATAAAATAAATCAAAGGAATAAACCCAGATTTATGAAGAAAATCTGAGCCAAGCAAGAGTAAAAATGTAAGACCAAATGTGCCGGTCAACAAAAGCTGTTCACAAACTGGATATGAGGCAAGAGTGCCACCTCCATTTCAGCTGGCAAGCAGTGGTGGGAATCCCACAAATGCTGATGATATACTACTTTCGGCATGCAAGTTTTCAGTACGGTAGCGGTATTTCTTGGGCTCAGTTGGTTCTCTGTGCTCGCTTAGCCCTTTAGAACCTTACGCAACTGGGCATAAGCCAGTATCATAGTCCTAAACGATTCCAGGGCCTATAAAAGCTGTGGCCATCCCCAAAGCCTTCATTCATCTCTAATTGGCTAGGGAACTAACTCTGATTTTTTACACAGCATAAAGCCATGTCAGTCTTCTCCTAACACAGCTACCTATCCGTTAAAGTCATACCAGAGATTCCAAGTCAGGATATTATTTCGCAGCACAGTATGCTTAGCTTTTTGATAACACATGCTGGGCGCTATTTACCTTGGGTAACCACAAATTGGGACCGTAAGGGTTAACAATGCTCCAGGCAGGCCTGAAAATAATCAGTGTTTCTGATCCTACACTGAAGCACAGTTCCTAATGTCATCACTGATCATGCATGAATGAACCAAACATGACGTTTAGTGACATAAATGAACCAAAGATAGGCCACTTACTTCTACTGCACATCAAGCACTGAAGTGCTCGCTGAAGTCTGAGCATCCCTTAGCTCCTTCAAACCTGCTCTTACTTGGTGGCTGCAGCGATGGTGTCCATGTCGGGAGCGCTTGGCTCTGCACCCCTCTGTTATATTGAAACGACAGTCTTGTGGGGCTGCACGGTCAAACGCACCTGGGAATTGGCCCCAACCTTTAACAACCCGCGAAGAAAATATCTGGACTTTAAGCAAGCCCATCAGGATACTCCCCAAGTACATTCACTGTTGCAATATATCAACTGTACGCTGAATTCAGCTCCAAGAAAACCATGTAGCTTGCAATAAACTATCAATCCTACCCTTCCTGCCAATAATCAGACACTATTTTGCCTAAATACTGCATAAACCCCCATGCTTTTCCATGCCATTCATATTTTTTTTGACTGTCTAAAGCAATGCTGCTCACACAAAATTTTGCAAATGCTAAGGAAGAGGAGAAATGGTAAGATCTGAATGTTAAGTGGTTTTAATGATCTTTTAAAATTCACTTCCCCAGCTACTCTCTGTATGGCTTATTTACTGAGTCATTTCTAATGTGCAACACACCTGGGTCCTGCACACAGCATAGATAAATCACCATGTTTTAGGGAGCTGTAAGAAGATTAAAGAGGGAAAAAGCTGGTCATTATGAAAGAAACAGGTTCAGTGCATTTTATTTTTTAAGCATGATACTGTGAAAAATGACTGGAATATTTCCAGAGTGAAAGAAATCAAGCAGGCGTCTAAAATTACAGGTAATGGTGTGCACGGAGACTGCCACATGATTAGGATATTCTTTTGCCTCATAAACCGAGGAAAATGTGTTAAAATGAAGTACTATAAAATGGTGATTTATGAGAAGTTAGGGAGATATTCTTGAGCTTTGACTTTAAAATGTTATTTTTATATCCACCAAGATTTCATTTTAATCTATCTTTATGACAGATTAGATTTATTGGAGCCCAAGCTTATATGGCTTGGTAAAACAGACCTTTTTAGGTGCAACAACCTGTAGAGATATTTTTGCAAGTGTTCAGGTAATAGAGCAGGCAGTTCATCTCAGCAGGTGGGGTCCACAGAGTAATTCTCCCACCCACTTGTGCTTTGAGCAGACAGAAGGGCATCTCCTCTAACCTCACCTCCTGTCCACAAGAGAAACTCCAGGCACAGCTGGTATGATAACCACGGGCATCCTGCTGCTGCCATAAGGGGCAGGACCTGTTGTACAGGGCTCTGCGACAGCAAAAAAGATGAGAAAAACCTGGCCGCCTCGGTTAAAACCCTTCCCGAGAGAAGATGCCGCACAGCTGAAGGTAAGGGTTGAGGGGGGAGATGGAAGGAGTAGGCGCTCACATCGGACTGATGGGAGCGCAGCTGGATGGCACCAGGTCAGCTAATATTTAAAAATAAGTAGGATCTAAATAAACCAGTGAAGTAGATTAGCGTTAGCTGTTGTGGCTGCCTGTACTGGCAAAGGGTAGAGCAGAAATACCTCGAGTAGTTTATGGGCTGGACCCCGTCTGGATGCGCAACGCTACAGACAAGTCAGATTAAAAGGAAAAGTGAATAATCTGCATTATGCACAGCTCGAAGTGGCCATTGTGGAGGGTGTTAGGAGAACAGGCACTTGGTTGGATGGTGATGGTTATGTACCTGGTTTAAAAAAAAACCCCAGACCACAACATTTAGCTTGTGTTAGCTAATTTGCTTTCATAGAAATCCTTCTAACCAAGGGAGAGACAAATGTTATCACTGCAGCTGGCATGCAGAGCCACAGCTACCATTGGGGGTGTTGAAACTCTTCCATTAAAAAGGTTCTTTTTCAGTTACCTATAATTGAAAATTTTCAGGCTGAAATTTTCCAGGTCTAATCACAGCCCAAGGGTGAAGTAAAACCATTTCATTGGTAGCTGCTGAGCACTCAGCACTCCTGAAAATCAGGTCATTCATTTAGATGTCTTAATATATACTTAAGAGCTGATTTTAAACACCTCTTTTTGAACATATTGGCCTTTCAGTCAATCTTTTTCACCCACTTATCAATGTCTAATTTACGTCGATTTGCACAGCTCCCCTGCATTTGAAATGTTCTATCTTTCAGTTTATCCCTTCTCAATTGCTGACGTCTTTAGGATATCGAGATTTTTTCCATGGTGAGAACTACCGCTGGCCAAACACGAATTTTATATCCATTATGTTTTACAGGCAGGATACTTACAGGCTTCTGGGTTGCACAAAGTGAGTTTTTAGGGCTAACCCGTAGCCAAGGCATACACCCAATTCTGTTTCTGACAACATAAGCCCTCCAGCTGACTGAATCTGACTCCAGTTCAGAGAAGGTAGAAAAACAGTGACTTGCTTTAAATCGCACTCCCACAGGAGCAGAGATTTTGGTGAACACCTGGAAATAATTAATTGCTACTTTATTTTTAAAATTAATTAGCATGTTATTTAATTTAGTTGACCTTCAAATGAAAATTCAGTTCTTATTAAGTGCTAATGAATTAAAATCAGCGTATTGTGCACAGAAACTTTGCCATGATTGCATAAGGGGGAGTTCATTCTTCACCTGTACTCAATCCAGCTCCTTTTTTCATTTTTCTATCAGAAAGCCCTATCATTAAATCAGGTTAAATAGTAATTGGTAGGACAGGTTACTGAGATGAAGATGCGGAACACGGTCTCTCTCTCACGCACATATGCACACACATACTCTTCTTTAAAAAAAAAATAATCACAGGTTCAACCCAATCCACAGCTACATACAATATGGTCATTTTAAAATGAGTTTGTCGTCCCAGCTCAATCTAGTATGGACAGGCACACTAGACTGAGTGCAGCCTGTCTGCTACGTGTTTTATCTGCTGCATAAACATTAATGACTCTAATCACTTTGTTCTGCCCTTACACTTCATAAAGAGAAGCATCTCTAACTTGAAATACGCTGCGTATAAAGGATCTACTTCCATATGCACAGTAATGAAGCGCTACGAAGGTGCTGCCTAGAGAGATGTCAGCTCTCCCCTCAAGAGCTAATAGTTATGCATGCAAGTTTTCAAGGGTAAAATTGCAACATTTCTTTGTGGTATTTCCAGACAGTGGAAATAGAAACTTGGCACAGACTGGAATAAGAGGATACCTCCACAGCATAACATCAAACATCTTGATATTCTTGGAATATGACTGTTCTGCTGGGTTTTTTTCTTTTCTTTTTTTTTTTTTTTTCCCTTCGCTGAGGACAGAGCACTCAAAAAATTCAGACTGTTCAAAGGCCACATGAAAACTAGGCCCATGTGGACTTTTTTTCTGGACAGTGTCTCTTCTTTTGTGAATAACAGAAGAGATATACTTTCACGTTATTATGAGATTTCTAATATCACAGTAGGTTTTCATTTTACTTGGAGCCCCTCAAAACATGATTCCTGCACTGTTCCACACACTTACCACGAAACATTCCCTTTCATGTACCCATCCTTCCCCTTTTCCTTTAAAAAAAACTGATAAAGATGACGCAGGTAAGACAAAAATACTAGAACTTCATGGCAGCAGAGATGCAAGCGCTCTGTTTTGAATATCACCACGTTTTAGAGCAATAAATAACTATTTCAATGTGCTTGCTATATTCTAATCCCAGAAATATGAGAAAAAATAAGCAGAAAAGCTACTAGTCAACTCTAACTGGAGTCAAAATACTTGTTTTGGTGCACTCACCAGAACTGACATTTCAAAGACTTCTGTACTTCCATAGTAGGCTTGCAAACTTCCTATTCCGAGTGGTTTAAACTATGCATTTTGGGAATATGTAGCCTAGACTTATTTGCTACAAATCTCCCTTCGCCGTAATTAGGTGGAAGGACTGGGAACACATAATTTCTTTAAATGCTTTACATCCAGTTCATTTAGCTGAAGATAAACTACAGAAAAGAGTACGTTTCAGAACCTGGCAGGTTTTAGCTGTGTTAACTTCGTGGGCAAACAATTTGAAGGCTGAAAATTATTTTGGGAGCAGCAGGTGTTTTCAGAAATGCCAGGATTTTGTAAAAGTGCCATTTCCAAGTGGCAGCAAGTTTTTTGTAACACTAGTATTCATTTTAAAACAACTCAAAAAGCTGAAGAGCTGAAAATCTACTAATAGAAATAAAGATGTAAAACCATGGCCTGATGGATGCGGTAGCCTTATGATTCAAAATTCTTGGTCACATTTAAAAAACTAGCAAGCAAATCCCCAAACATGTTCTTCTCCCCACTATTCCTTCTCTCTACTTGTATGACTTTACAGACAAAATATAAGGAGGAGAGTCTGTCTCGCTCCTTTTTCCCTATCAGATGCTTTCCGTCTTTTGAGGAGAGGTAGGACATCAAAGAGAAACTGCCCTTTGGATTTCTCAGGGCACTATTTCTTCCGTCAACCTCCCAAAAGAAGAGGGGAAAACACTACATTCTTGGATTATTATAGGAAAAGTGAGACCTATAGCACCAAGATGGCTACTTTCCTGAGAAGAGACAAATAATACAACAGGTCAAGAAAATGGAGTAGTTACCCATTGAGACAGTCACTGAAAAGCATTATCAGAAGACACTGGCTTCATAGTCAGAAAAAAAGCACTCAAAGCAATACCAAAATGTTGGGATCTTCAGTAAGACTGCAGATAGCAAAAAAAAAAAAAAAAAAAAAATCCAAAGCCTCACCGTGACCCTCACATTACAAACCATAAAACCCACATCTGATGGGGGATCTTATAGAAACAGGATACACAAACAGGCCAAATGTCAGCAAAAAAGGAGAAACGAATGACAGGCAATCACCAATTATGCTGGGGCCGAATCTATCACTATTTCTGTCTTCCACCAGCCTTGCCACAACTTTAATCTGTGAAGATATCAAAAGCAAAAGCCAGTGCTCCAGCACGGGTTTGTGGCTTTTTTCTCTCCCTGCAGGATCAATCAATCAGTTAAGAGAGCACTTAAATCAACCCGCACAAGGCTTTGAACTCATAATCAGGTAAGTATGCGGGCTCTCTAGCATGTGTCTTTGGAACAAAAGGGCAAGATCTCACACCCCGTCACACTTATCTAGAAAAATGAGAAGCGAGTCAAGCACTGATGCTGAATTAAACATTAAATCTTTTAAAATAAATAAGTTAATGGATGTTAATAATTGTGTTATCTCAGTGAAATGCATTAAAATTTTCTATTAGTCTTTCTTGAAGGCTGTACTGATGGACTGTATTTATTATAGATAGCATAACTCCTGTTTTGAATTACCAGTAGCGAACATTTTATAAATCATCCAGGCTTTTTCCTGACGTATCCCCACAAAAAAATGCCAAAACCCATAGACCGGCACAAGCAATTAATGGTGTGATATCATAAGAGTATCAAAACCACTACATCTGTGCACTGGTTCCTGTCCGTAAACCAACAACTCTGCAGGAAAAATCCCAGCTTGAAACATTTAAATTAGATCATCTCTCCTTTTTGTTTCCTAAACTCCCTGTCATTTGGCCCCGTGACACTTTTAAATATTTATCACAAACTAAATGATCTGAGTGCCCAGCACAGTCTGCACAAGATAAACATTACTTTCTCCCTCTCAATTATGACTTCATCTCCTCTTGTCTCCTCTTGATGTGTTTATAGCTATTGTGTTTTTCTTTTTCCCCATCAGGAGAGCACCGAATAGGGAGCTAATATTGCCGAGATAGATGTGCATGCTTAACTTTACACCTGTGAGTTGCCCCAGTGAGCCCAAGCTTTGGGCTTATTTCTGATATGTCATGCATGATATTTTAGTATTACCTCTTATAACAAGGGGACTTAGGAACTCATGGCATCTCCCCTACCAGCAGAACAGCTGGTGCCAAGTACTTCGTTACAAAGACTTTTGTAAATGAAAATCCAAGCATTTACCTATTGCTGTATTGTTTAACTGTGATTTTGGCAATTTCCAGACAAAGGAAAATAAGGCTTTATGAAATGTCCGCTCGGGACTGGATATTTCAAAACACAATTTACAATCTGTACCTTTATCCTCACTCAGCTCTGTTTCTTCTGATGATGATAGACTGGCTACAGCTGAAGGTTTCGTCTCATCTATAGGAACCAAGGAAATGAAAGAGAAGTTATTCATTAGATAGGAAACTGATGAAGCGCTTTATCGGGGGGAAAAAAAAAAAGTGTTACGCCTTATTGAGGCAGGATACTAGAGCTGAATTTGATTTTCTGGGCTTCCATCCATTCACATTGCATTCACTGGGCATTATTGGTCTGATTGTCTTCCCTAAGCCAGGGGTAAACTTACATTACAATACTGCCAGATGAAGTCTATATTTCAATTTCTCATAATAGAGAGAGAGGAATAGCTATCAGTTTCATGGGTAGGCCGGTGTTGCTATTTGCTTTGAGGTTCCTTTTTTCATTTAATCCATCTATTTTGAGAAAAAAACAATTAAGCTATTCTTAACTTTAATCATGTCCATGAATCAATCCCATTGGAACCAAAATGATTACATGCAAATGCTTTCCTGAAAATGGAAGCTTTCATGAATCTTGCCTGAAATTTAATAAGTCCCTGAAAATCTGTGGCTTGGAGTTTTTTAATGGTAGAGCATGCAGGTAAAACTATTGTAGTTTATAGATAAAACTAGTACCTGAATTTAGCAGATTTTTTTAATTTGCACTATTGCTTTTCCTTGGCAATTTTTATAGTTCTAAAACATTTATAAGCCTTTGTTTTCATTTCTAGCCATTAATTTCTTTCAAAAGACTTGCCTCTGATGATTCTGACAATTTTTTATTCCCTAATAGAGTCATTGAGTATTTTTAACTAGCTTGAAACAAGAGCTCTGAACCACCTGCCATCTTGTTTTTCCACGTGTTAACTGTGAAGTTCACTGATGATAGGCTGGAGGCAGGACTTCAAAAAACCCACACAGTAATAGCTGAAAAATTTCAGGCTGGTCTTTGTACACTATAACTGGCTTTTTCACTACTGCATCATAAGAATATATAAATCTTAATGTAATGGACTGGGTAAGAGTACAGCGTCTATTTTTTATCCCACATTTTCTTTCACAATATCAAAGTATACGATTTGTGATTTGTCACACTCAGAGGAAGGTTATGCCTTTTGGTTTAGAAAATACAAATATGAACTTTAACATTCGATGAGATTGCTCCTTACAGCCATCTTTCATAGCGATTAGAAACATTTTAGGCATACAACTGCGTATCTTAGAAAATCAGGTCATTTCCTATTGCCAAGAAAGGGCACAGAAGCAGCAATCTAAAAGTTCCTGATGATGTTTTGTCTCCACAACGAGTAGAGTGGAAAGCAGCAGCAACTCATTAGCTGAATGTAACTAACTCGAGGTAATTGTACACCTTTCTGTGCTTGTCACTATGTGAACCTGTAGGGATAAATGTTAAGCCAAATAATTTCTTCCTGTAACACCGTGTGCCTGTGGCCGAGGAGGTGATTCATGGACTATGCGTAGGCATAACGCTATCTTTAGGCACGTACCTAAAATGTGTTCCTAAAATATGGCATTTTTTGGATCTGGGACCTTAGACGTCTGGATCTTTTCTTTGACACTTCGTGAGAGTAACAAAACATGACTACCAATACGAGATAGCAAAAGAATGTACATCATGGCTCTGATAAACCAGCTCTGACAAACCAGCTCTGACAGCTTGTAACGTAACAAGTCATAACGACGGTTTTGGGAAAAACACAATGCATTTAAGACACCTCCAGTGGCAAAGTAAAAATTTAGAGACGTACATGTTCCTTAATTCTCTTGGGAAAAATGAAATGTATCTCATTCAAACTGTTTTGTGAATCAAAATACCAGGGTGATACGCACCCCATCGGAGTGAACATAGCTGACAAGCTACGGGCTATATGGGCTGTATTTGGCATCTGCAGACAGTAGTATAACAAGGTTTAACAGGAACCTCTGCAGTTGACCTAGGAACTCCTAGCAGTACTAGCTCTTAGGTGAGCTAACAGCCAAGCAGTACTTGGTACAGTTAAAAGCTCAGTATTGCTTGGGCAAAGACATCCCCCTGCCTAGTCAGAGATTCAGAACAGAGTCTAGATTTAGAGCAACTCGTTCCTCCCTTCTCCCTGGTCCCTTCGCCTGTTTAAAATAGGACTAGTGTAAAATGAAAAACCCAGGAAAGGAAACGTGGTTGTCCTCCAGCACTTACAAAATACCACTGCATGCTTATCTTGGGGAGGATAAAGGGCCCTGGTCCAAAGTTTGCTGAGGTCCATGGGAATCTTTTTTATTCTGTAATACTGTGTGCCCATAGCTTCACCTCCCACTGCTTTATGCGCTGCCCGAGGACATAACAAAGAGGTGATAAAGAGGACGTGAAACATAGAAGGACTTCAAGCACTTGCAGACAGCATCAGCTGTTAACACCTAGTTGTAGAAGACTGACCTTTGGAGTGCAGAGAGAAATGCTGCACTCCCAAAAACATAGTGCCCAATGCATAGGACAGAAAGAAGGACCCTCATCAAATTAATTCCTCATCTGGAAACAGCCACTCTACAGTAAGCAAACAAGATAAGTCAAGAATCTAGGCCTTCTAATTTTTTTTTTTTTCCCCTGCATTTACTTGCTGGCCTTCTTCAGCTCAATCTTGCACGTACTGAAAACAATCTTCACTTCTGATTAAAAAAAAAAGAAATTGTAAAGAAAACTATTTTATTCTCTCTGGATTAAGTATGTGTAGGCAACATCCTGCACTACAATGAGGAAAAAAACCCAACACACAAGAAGAGTATTGTGTTACGTGTAATACTACACTAAAAGAAATCCTAAAGAAATAAGGGAATTTACAGATACTTTGATTGAGCTGTCACACTAGCTCTTTTGACAACTGATTAATTCTAGTTGTCTTTTGCACTGAACAGAGTTGAGTAAGACGAAAAATACAACCATAAACAGAAAAAAAATAGAAAATCTACTGTGAACACAGAGTGACATTGTATTTTAAAATATTGAACTCGCTATAATTTATAAGCATGCCATCTGCAAAACCCACTGCTCATGAACTCTAACATTCGTTCGCAGTATATGCAATATCTTTCTGTATGGATTTAAATCTTCATAACCCCTGAGATTTGTGTAGACAATTTATTAAAACTTGAAAATACCCTTTAAAATCTTCAGAAGAGCAGTTTTCTTCAAAGGAAGCCTGCTTCCTGCTTCTCCAAATTTCTGTTTCCCCATTTCTACTCTATGCAGAGGGCTACTCTGTTGTAGACAGCGAGAAAATGATTTCTTTCTAGGTAGAGGATTAGCTAGAGGTAGCCCACCTTAAAGGGAGAATGTAGAGCTGGTAAGCTAAAGAGGCAAGTCTGCATTCCTGCAATGCAATACATTCATTCATAATGAATGGAGTTTCGGTCTCCAATGGGAGAATTGCTCAAGACTTGAGCTAATCTGGTGAAAATGTACAAACATTCTCTGTCAATAGCATTGACTAAGGTTATTGTTCACCAAGGTGGATAAAACCTAAGCAAGTCCTTTAAAGATCTCCGCACAAACCTGATTCTCTGCTCTGGGCCTCGGTTTCTTTGGTGTTTTGCTTCTCTGTGCCATTACCACCTATCAAGGAAAACACATAAAAATAATTTATGATATATCTTTTTATTGGTAACAGCAGCAGCAATATTAATTGTAACCAATTCAGCACAAAAACTGCTAATTTACAGCAAGGTGCCGTGATAAAAGGGGAGAGATAGAAAGGTAAAGTGAAAAAAACCTGCAAAAATAACCAGTTACATTTAAAACAGTCGTATTTTCACATCTCAAGCTGCGGAAGAGTGGTTAGATTAAAGATTTTTACCTCAATAGGCACACTGGAAATATCTGTATACCAATAAAGGTATGTTTCCCTAAACACTGTTTGCAATAGATTAAATCGTTGCTCGATCTTAGTCTACGTATTTTATAAAGATTGTCTTTGAGGATTATTTTCCTCCAGTAACATTTCCACAAGATCCTTGAAGCGGCTGTGTTTCCGACTTGCAGAACCTACTTTAATGCCTTTGGAAGGTAAGAATAGGAGAGGGAGAATCGCCCAAATTTCATTTTAAAGCAAAAGGCACAACGCCACTTAGCACAAAGTATAAAAATGCATCACAAACAACTGCAAAGAAGAGAGCAAAATAAGCCAAAGGAGGTTTGAATGCAAGCTAGGATTGAGAGCATTTTTCCCCTTTTGCACATTCACATTCATTCCCAATTTTCTCCACTACTTTGCAGTCGCATTCATTATCCCTTTTCTTCCCTCCAGCTCCCTTTTGGAAGGCAGGTACCAAACAGCGAATTGCCACCGAGAAAAGTAATACCCCGGGGAACGGCTATGGACGCGGGATCAAGCTCTCTTAAGCTTTGCTTGTCCCGATTAGAAATATCTCAGGAAGTCCGTATTTCCAATGACGGGGAAGGCTCTTTTAGCTTCCTAATAATACTAGCGGCTGCAGTGCAGCATGCTGGATCAGATGCGATGGCTACGCTCCCTCTTTCCCAGCATGGCGAGATAGATGGCAAGAACAGCTGAGTACCAGCCTTAATGAGGCATTTGAAAAACTGACTGCTGAGCATATATACTAGGAGAAAAGAAATTCATTCCCGGGCCTGTAAATGGCTTGATAATGATACACATATTTTTTGCTGTGATCTTTCCTGGCTCCTGCGTTTTTCTGATTACAGCTTCTCTAAAGCAACACGGTTAAAGTTCCTCGCGCCTCCACCTTGCTTTTACTTAACACATGGAATCTGTTGAAGAGAACAGCAGTAGCCCAAATGCAATTAGGTGGATGGAAGAAAAACAGAGAAGGCGTGTATTTTTCAGAAGCAAACGTACATCTGGTGGTATGCTGCATTCAGTGAATACTTAAATGCTGAGGTATGACGCTCTCCCTCTTTCCAGCAGGCAATACATCCTGGCATCCAGCAGATGGGACTAGCGGAGAAGCATTTCCAGGCTGACCCTGCTGAGAGCTGCTCTCAGGAGGAGATGAGATGGAGCAGGAGTTTGACACCCCACCTGAGAGAGGAGAGTGGGGCAGGGAGCGGCTGATGGCCATCTGCGGGGACTCGGGCCTCCTGCCTGCTTGGTAACTCTTTGTACCGATTTTAACTGGCCTTAACAGATGACTAGCTATAGTGACTTCTTAGCACATTAGTGAGTTCTAACCTGTAAAAAATTGCATTACATGGATGACCAAAATGGCTTGATAAAACCAGCTGGGTTTTTTCCCTCCCCTCCTGCTGAAATCAAAAAGTGCTCTTTTCAAAATCAGCATTTTGCCTGTCCAGGAACAATAGGAGAACTGCATGCAAAATAAGAAGTTAGCTGTACTAAAAGATAAACTTTTCTCTCCTCCTCCAGGGTGTGTTTCAACGGGATAAAGTCATCTAGCTCAGGAGCTGGCAGAAAGGAACAGTGTGTTCATGACAATCCTGTAATGCAACAGTGCAGTGACACTTGAAAAATCTTTACCAATCTCTAGGTCAGATCCAAAGAGAATATTGCATCACCGTGAAACAAGCGGTGCCAGAGCATAAAGGATTTCATTACGGCCAAGTGCAACGTGTTTCGCTTTGCACAGAAGGACTTTACATTCAGAAAAAAGCAGGTCAGGCATAAATGGTAACTACCGATATATCACTGAAAATCATTTCAGCAATTACCTCACTGCATTCACAACGTAAAACTACATTTCCGGGTGATATTGTTTCTACATCCATTATAACAAATATGACTATAACCCTGAGTTATTTGGCTAAAACCAGGTATTTCAAGGATTCATTCATGTTTATTGCCAAGGCACTACATATCTTGTTAAAGTCACTTACTCAGAGCAAATTTAAACTACAAAAGAAAGTTTAAATGGTCATCTGGTTCATCAGATGATCACATAAAGCACATATTCATTAGTACGTTTTGTCAACCCGAAGTCTATTATTTCACTGGAGATTCACTGTTTAAAACTGGTATAACAGAACGATAATTACAGCACTATATACTGGATTCTCAACATGTTTCCCATCTAACACTTCATTCTGTTCCCTTAGAAAGAAAAACGTAAAAGACTTTAAGCAGAAGCTTCACCTCTTGTACTCTGACCCAGTCCAACAGACTGACTGGATCATGACATGAAAATTAATCTCGATCAGCATATTGAAAGTATGTGTCGTGCCTGCCAAGTGACTTCAATAGAATTAGAGAAAAGGAAACACTAAAAAATTAAGAGTGGACAAGTGATCCTCAAGTAAATGGCTCGCAGAAGGAAGGGTTAAGCTCTGCTTGGCCTGCAGGATCTCTTCATCTCAGGAGAAAGGGAGGAAGCAGAGTACGAATACGCCAATAAGAAAGCCAACTATAGGGTGGAAAAGTGACTCAAAGCGTCTGATGAACAGCTTCTTCCGTTGTAAAAACCCTTCTAATGAGCCTCTCACTGAGTGTCTTCTCCTCATGAAGAGTCTTTCCATAATTTTTGCTCTCTGTTGGAGCTGGGTGCAGAGCAAATGGAAAGGCTTTAAGTAGCACATGCTCAAGGCAAAGAGCTGGAAATATATTTTACAAGAGTAGCGAGCCAGTTTTTCACCATATTTTTATTCACCCCGGCTCTCCTTTTCTCCAGGCAGAAAAGCCAGACCCAGTGCATTTCCCTTGAGCCTTCCCCATGACATTATTAATAATAAAAATGTCTTTTCCACTAGATGGCTTCCACAGTATCTGCCATCCTTCTCTTTCCACTACTGCAGCAACTGGCGATCGCATTTCCTTTAGGTGAAAGCTGTCCTCACAATATCCCCTCTTCTATTATGCTAGTAATTGAACAGCAATCTGTCACTCACTCCAAAGGAGATAGAAAAAGTGGCGAACGACATGTCGTGTCATTTTAGGCCAGCAAATGTAAATGATTTTGAGCCACATCAAAAGGCAAATGGGAACATCTGTTTCTCTTCCTCGGCGTGGCAGTCAGTTGAAAAAACAGGAGTTTGAGAATTACAGTAGCACCGTACAAACAAAATAAGCACATCAGACACTAAAATACCTACTTCTGGCCATAAATTTTGCTTTCCTTTGCCAAGCTGACTACTGCCTGATAGGCGCTTGCTCTCTCCTCTTGGCCTTTTTCTTTGGGATCAGCAAGAAAATCCACCCCCCACCCCCCAATGATATATACTCTCATTTATTTTTGGTAGAAAACAGGCTAAACAGCGATCAATCAGCACACTCAGCAAGCTGGCAAAGCAAGCGGCACTTCTAACTAAACTAGAAAACCGGATACTCTGTGAGTGCCTGCCCACTTTATGTTAAGGAGAGGTATTTAGCATGCACAGTGATACGCCAGCTGCAGTAGCAGCCCCAAAACGAAGCAGATGATATGATAAATAATAAGCCGGCAGTCAGATGGGAGAGAGCTGGGACAAGATCCCTGTGAAAGTCCAGAGGACAAACTCTCAGCAGCGGCACCAGAGTGGGTTTTAGTATTCTTCCCATTTTCTCTGCGAGAGCCTGGAGGCACGTGGCTTTTTACATCTTTCACTGTTCTTGTGACAAACATGGCAAGTCAAAAATATTAATAGCCTGCTGGCCTCTTGGCTCTTCCCATTTCAGAGCTGAATAAGTGCCAGCTTTGCTCATACACCTACTTCTCTTCAGCAGTAGCTTTCTTCACAAGCAGTCAGCGACGTTCTTAGACCTGAGGCTAAAGTCAGTGTCTCAAAAACTGGTGCAAAAAGACATCACAAAACCTGGTGCAAAACCCCACATTTTCCAGAAGAAAATAGAATCGCAGATAACATATTTTTAGTCAAAGGAAGAAACTCCGCACAATCAGTACAAACCAGTCAACCTCTACCTCTCCAACATAGATGTTGGTCATAATAAAATTGTTTTCACTCCTGAGAAAGCATACTGTACTTATATTATCCATAGGGTATCAAGAGAGTAAGGCTCCTTCAAACGACCTCCTCCTCCTTGGAGTAGAAACAAAAGAGACAGAGGGCCAACGCCTCAGGCTCACATCCTGTTTGTCACTCTCACATATGTGTACGCACCACATCCCCGAGCATTGGGTTTGACCCCGTTATATCCCCGCGTGGCACTTGCCATGCAAGTCTGGGTGCATCCTCTAGTTCTCCGGGTGGCCAGTGACCGTACGTCTCTCCCGTGGTCTGGCCTGCGAGTCGCTCTCTGAGCTGGGCCACGCTTCTCTGACAAACGAAAATGCAAACCAAGATCTGGCAGATAAGAGATGCCAGTTTTGAATTATCTTTTTTACAGCACAAAAATATTGCCACGGTAATCATACTAATGATGTGGAGGTCCTTCTAGGATAACAGGGAAACTAATTAATGAGAAAATTAAAAATATAGGCCTTGATCTTACAGCTGTTACATTCTGCACACATGAGTAGATATGCTGACTTCAGTGAAACTCCTAATATGCGAGAAGAAAGCCCATGTATATCCGTATATACACTCAAGATCATAAAGCCTGCAACCATTCTCAGACTATTCCAGTGGCAAAATGATATCAGACATAAACCAAAAAGTACATACGCACAAAGGCCATTATTGCAGAACTACAAACGTATTAAAATGAATCATTAGGGTGGTGGCCTGAGGTTACTGAACATTTTCAGTTTGCATTTTAATTTCTTTTAATTAAATTATGATTTAGGTCAGTTTTAATCACTACTTGTATATAACCCCTTTGGGGTAAATTTTAAGAAGGGTTAGTAAAGAGTTATCTGCAGTAATTGTTTAATGGAGTTATGAGACTCCTTCCATCCGTGCTGCTTCAACAATTTACCTCACTGCAGATGCAGACCTGAACACGCTGCTGTCAATGCACCCAGCCTAGCGAAGTTGTCAGCGTAATAAATAACAGGTTTTCATTTTCATGCAGCATTTTGTCAAGAATTGTCGAGGAGTGTGGGAAAAGAATGAGAAAACTGTAGCTTGTGGGGATTATCTCAGAGGTTAAAAATAACACTATTGTATTCACCTCTTTAATGTCCTGAGAAATACAGCAGGCTAATCTAAAGCCCCCTGCAGTCACTAGGACTGTTCCCCTCACCTCACTCCTCCGTGGGCCACAAGGCACGTAACTTGGCTTCATTGTACCTTTCCTGGCTAGGCAAGAACCAGGGGACAAAGCGCGGGCCAACAGCTACAGCATCAAATTAGGTGCTTAGACGACACGAGCACTCAGATTTGTCCCGGCCCACTTCATACGTAACATTGCTGGGAGTGTTGTGCTAGGCTGGTTTTTCACTGGGTGTAATTCTTCTGTTTGACATACAGCGTGACTCAGATTTTGCAATACAGGTGCCTGGCAAGAGACATCTAGAATTTGATTGCCAAAGATGCATCATCGTTATTTCTGACAATCTGCAATTGTGACTGTTCAAAACAAATGAAAGCAGACATCTCCTGGAAGCTTGAGCTCTCCAACATAACCAGAATATGGACGTCGTACCCTAGACGTCATATGCAGCCCATAGAGAGGACAAAGATACAATTGGCATTTTAATGCAAAAAATACACACGCTGTGCTGCACAAGTATTATCACAGTATACAAAAATGGAGAGAAATCGCTCATGTGAGTTGATGCAAGTTGAAGAGCAGCCCTGACCCCTAGCCCTATGGGCAGTCCTATCTAAGAGACGGAGAAAGAAAGGGATCCCATACCTGAAGGTGCACGATATGATCACAAATTTTATCGTTACTATGCCAATTTGCTATTCCTTCATACTTTCCTGGCGTGCCTAAGAGACTAGGTAACTGCACGCTGCTAAAAACTGCGGCACAGCTTCTTTTCCAAGGCACAGGCAAAATAAAACATGAGACCAACTTTTTGCATACAGGTCATGAAATCACACGGCGCGGCAATGTAATAAAGTGAGGAAATGGACAGAGAAGCCATGCAGGAGATCACGCTTGTTAAAAACCACATAAAACATGAAGCAAAACATGCACTATTTTGCATTAATATTTCAGAATGGAGGGACTAGCCCTGTCTTCTATACTGGACCTGAACAAACACGATGGTTTACTGTTATTCACATCATGGTTAGGAATGAGAAATGAATTCCTTGACAGATGAGTCCCCTGCAGGTACGCTGGTTTGTCACTCTCTATAATTCTTCTCTGACAACATTGCATTAGTCACTTTAGTAACTTAGTATTTTGCACCTTAGCTCATCTCAGGAGAAAGAAAATCTACTCTGAAGCATCTAGTGTGAAAACAGGAATTGCAACTGTTTGCCCAGTACGGTTTACACACACGTACAATCGGCTGCTGAAAGAAACCCAAATGGGTAAATAGTCAAAGCAACAGGACTGCACATCACCTGCAGAGGCCAAAATGAGATGCGTTTTCAAAGTTGTCTTGTGTGGCCACTGCACGGCAATTTAACGAAACAGTAGAAGCCACTTCAGCAATGAAAAGAATCTTCTAAGAAGGGTTTGCTCGGAGAGCAAATACAAATAAAAATACAGATAATGTCCTGTTTTTCCCCTGGCTAAGTGGAAAGTGATCACCCGATATTCTGAGAGCTGTAATCAGTCAAGACAGATGGTGGCCTTCAAAACAGAAATGAAAAAAGAAACTATCAACCAAAAAGGACAGGGGTTAATAGCATCGCTTTAAATATAACCAATCTGCATTTAAGGTGAAACATTTTACAGACATGTTTGATACACATGCTTCCCAGGGAATTTCTTCTGTAGTACTTTATCTTCATTTAAAATTGTATTTAAGGATTTGGTTTGGTGGCAAAAAAGAATACAGTAACTTCTAAGCTATCTTAACAAGAAGTAGCACTTTTAAGGCTGAATAAGAGAGTGTGTGTTTTTGAAGTATAATTATGTGTCTAGATGTTCATTTTTAGTAGATTATGAGTGGAGCAGAAATTTATTGAAGAATATTACTGCCCTGTGGGATGCAAAGACGAAATGTAGCTACAATTTCTCAAATGATAAAAGAATTGCTTGTTATAAACCGAGGAACATTTTAAAACTAATCGGAAGTCGAATCTCATTAATATTAATCCATACCTTAAAGAGAGAGACAATCAGGTCTGCATAGTATTAGAAGGCCCTTAGAAAAGACGCCTTGAACATGGCCGTGCAATGGTACCACGCAGCTGCAGCAGTACGCACCCCCGGGGCCAGGGAGGCCTAAGCCCACCTCAGAGGAGAGCAGCACAAGCCAAGCACTGTTGACTCTTGCGGGCGCATCTGCTAAATCCCTCTCTATGAAGCTAGGGAGCGAGCAGCAAAGCTGCAGAAATTGTGGTCTAATAAAGGAGAACCTGGAAGGGGAAGCCTTACGTTAATCTCACAATTAAAGGACTAAGCCATCAAATGAGTTTTATTTTCTGCTCCCAAGACTATGCACTTTTTATCATTGGACAAAAACTTTTTGGGAGAAGGGATGAGGAGCCAGGGTGTCTCCCTCTCAGCGAGCATCCTACCTCTTCATCGTGACCTGCTGAACCAACGAGTTGTTAAGATGTGATTCCATTTCATCTCATTTCTACTGCGTACTTGAATCACTAGACTGACCTCTCTCATGGACAGAGCATCCACTGAGCGAGGCAGGAGTATGCTGGTGAGCCTCGGACTCCTGACACTGCCGAGCAATGTTTCAGACATTTGATGTGGCTCTTGAAAGCCAATGGATCGATAGTGTGATGACCCCATCAGGCAAAGGAACCAACTCTACCAACTATCTTAGAGGTGATTTGTGTTCATTTTGACCTTCCTGGCTTGGCTTATCCATCAAACTGTTCTCCTTCCCACCAAGCGAGCAGAAAGCAGACAAAGTTCTTCCCGGATGAGCAATTCCAACAGACTAGCTCCTCGCACATACACCGAGCCTCAGCTAAGGTGATCACGTGAGGACAATAGCCTATCAATCTATCAGGTAGAATCTAGTCGTTCATTTTGGGAGAAGCTTATGAGAAAAGCTGGAGCAAGACAACTTGCACAGCTCCAGTTCTTTCTTCACACCCCTCGAGGGAGGGCAAAGAGGATCCTGACCTCAGGAGACACAGGAATGGCTTTTGCTGCATGGATTGATTATCTTTCTCCTGGAGGAGGAGAAAGATCAGGCATTTGTACTACTGTTATTAGATGTATTAGTCGTCTTTGATACAATATTGATCACCTGCAGGCTGGACGGAGCAGCTCTTGGGCAGGCTCCGTTTTCTATCTCGCTGAGAAATCCTGTAAGGAAGGAAAGGGCAAACAGTTTTGCTTCTCCCAGTATCAAGAAAAATCTACTGCACACACCTTGCTGTTCAGTACGTATAGGAGGACATTCAGGGAGGTAGCTAAGAGAAATAAGGAACATTTTACATTTTTGTTTTGTTAAGACTTTTGTAAAAATTGTTTGGTTTTGCTTGGTGACAATCAGTAGGATGAGAACAGGTGACCTGTGGCATTTGTGCTAACTTGTGGCTGCTACGCTGTGACAAGTACTGCCATTTTGTCTACGTAATTACTTTACAATTGTGTTATGAAGCTACTGAAGTAAGACGTGCTAAGTTTTGTTTAGCACCGAATACATTTTTCTCACCGAAGACTTTACAATCACTCAATCACTGAGTGCACCTGACCAAGGGGAAAGGCAAAATTATCACTGGCTGATTTTACTCTCCCAGGACCCGGGGAGAGGAGAAGAAAAAAAAAAAAAAAAAAGAAAATTACACTGCATGTTTGCACATGTCAAACCTGAAATACTGCAGGGAACCTGGGAGTAAAGAATGTTTCTCCATGTATCCAGTCTATCCATTTCCCCAGACAATAACCTGTGCTACAATGAAAAACTACTGAGTACAACCATTGACAGGAGAATCTGCTATGCAGTTCACACTTGCTTTTCTCTATCAATGGTCTGAAGGCAGAGAACAATATATCTAATAGCATAATAACAGCCACTGTTAATACTTTAGAGGTTCAGTATAAAATTGCTTTCATTAGCATGTCAAGTGTTTATTTTAGCTTACTGCAAAACAAGCTCCTTACATACAGCCACTTATTCGACTTTCCTTGATTGCAGAGAGGGTAATAATGAAGGAGCCTACTTTCCGTGATCTTCTGTGGAGATTTTTACATGCACTGAAAAGATATTGCTCCATTACCTCTAGCCAATGAACCAGCTTGGCGTGCTGGAGAAAAATATTACGGCGGAAATATTACTGAACTCAGTGGAATAGTTTTTACAGACTGCCACAAGGGCATGCATGAGGCTGTTAAAATAGCAAGTTGTATTCCCATCTTCGGTCTAAAAGGACCCCGACAACTAAGCAGAGAAAAAAATGTCTGGTTCTTCCAGTGCCTCAGTGTATATTTGTTAAAATATTTTATATCTGGTCCTGTTACCAAGAGAAAAATAATATCTTATGTTAAATATCTTTGGACTTGCTTTTATTGCTAAAAGCTATGGGTTCGTTTGGGGTTTCTTTGTTTGTTGCTTTTTGCATTTTTTTTTTTTTTTTTTTTTAAACTTGGGGCACCTAAAGCACATGAACTATCCCAAAGTTAAGACACACTGAACACAAAGCACTTCAGTTTTACCATGAGGAAAATTCAAGAAAGTTGACCTCAGGAAGAGTTTGGCTTTATCGTGTTTTATTTGAGACTGTTTATACGTATTAGCTACTCAGAAGTTCTTTTAAAAAGAAAAAAAAAAAAAAAGACAAAAAAAGAAAAAGGCAGCTTTTTGGAAGTGAAGACAGACTCCTACCTAAATAAAAGTACTCAGACATGTAGTTCTGGTTCATGTCACATATTCACAGCTTTCATAATCTTCAAGGCTCCCCATTAAAAGTTCTTTTAATTAGTCAAACCCAACAGCTAATAATTAAAACAGTAGAAACTAAATCCTGTTCTCAGACAAATGTGTGCAAATCCCATTTACTTCAATGGAAATGGCTCACAGGTGTGTTACATTAGACTCTAGCCACTCGGCAGCTTTATAGGAATTCAGTGTCTGGAGCCTAACGGCTTGACTCCTCCTTCAAAACAGAGGCACAGGTAACGCTACAGATTCAGGTTTCTTCCCCAGCCCCCCTCAGCAAACACTTTAATTACCCCTTTTTTCCCTCCATCACAACAACCTTCCAGTCTAAATTTAGATTTTTCAACCCTAAACATTACAGGCCTGATTCCTGCCTAAGGAGAAGAGGACTCCGTCACCGGCTAGATTAAATTCTGCAGCAGTGATTATGTGTTACAGACCTCAATTCTGCATCAGCAAAATCTACTATACGGCATCAAATTCAAGGAGTTCAGGCATTTTACAGCTCGAGGGTAATGCAGTCATTCTATTGCCATGCTATTTACTTCACCCTTCCAATGCATTTGTTTGTGCTCCACAAAGTGAACTGTAGGTCACCAGGAAACATTGACAGGCATAGTAAACTAGGAAACTGTATCTAGTAAGGCACAGAAACAGTGGAACAACATCAGTTATTTTTCCAATGGAAAGAAAACCTTACAGTTTTGCAACACTTTCCCCCCCGCCTTTTTTTTTTTTCAAGACATTGATACAACGAAAGCTTTTAGCCACACTCCATATAAAAATATATCATAAAAACTATTGTTTCGCCTATTTAGGAATATGGAAAATGACACCACAATCCCACACACCATTTAGCCTGCATACAAATTGACATGTGGTTTGTCATCGCTGAATTCTCTAATCCAAACGTAAAATTGGTATTTTATTTTCAGTTGGGTTTAGTGCAGCATGAGAGGAAAGAGGACCAGCTGGGATGGGATTTCTTGGGTCCCCCACACCTTCTAGGCGATGACAGCTATTGCTTTAAGTACTTGCCATTAACAACCAGTCACAATGTTAGTGACAGGATGTTACTAGCAGTTACTTAAAGTGATAGATGTTAACATTTTTCTGCTCTTTATGACTCACACTATACCCCAGTCAGAATATTTTAGGAGCTGAATGCACAGCACTAGGTCAAAGTGGTGAAGACCGCGGAGCCACTGGTTGAGGTGCAGAATGAGATGTGTCATTTGAGGAACATTAGGTCAAAGAGAATCCATGATAAGGAACTGTGATGGATTAAAGATTAAGGTTCATCCTTTTAACTATTTCACATAAGGGGAATTCTCCAGCATTGGGGCATTTTGCTCTTCCATACATATGAGAGCAATGTGAAACTCTGCACTCTGAAAATAAGTCTTTGATGTTAACATCTTTTAACAACTCTCCCAATGAGATACCGATTAAAAAAAGATACGCTGATCCAATTTTAGAACAACATAGACCACATTTACCTCTGTACACATGGACAAGCTGCCCTGTGAAGACTCAAGTGCAGGAAAGCAGTCTTACAGGAACAACACTACAGGCATAATTTCAAGCACCTGTGAGTTCTGACCATGGATAGATCTAATACACAGCATAAGGTCTCGAGCCACAGACACCGTAACTGGAGTGGAAGAGGACACAGCAAAAATTTCTTGTAGAAAACAAAAGCAAGAATTTTATTGTTCTCTGTTTTGCAGCAGGTAGCTGATTTACCTGACCAACTTAACCAACCAGACAATGACCCAAGCCCTGCACAACATGCATTACATTTTTTATTATTAATTACATAGAGTCAGAACAGGTTAGAGATAAAACGGCAACAATTTCTCATTTTATATCAGCAATAACCAGTAGCCCATCACATAAAAATAGCATTTGTAATTCTGAATCTACCTTGAGATGAAATACACTTCAGAAGAATTACAGTCTCAGGATCTAGGCCAAAAAGAACTTTCCAAGTGTGTGCAAACAACAGTGTTAAATTAAAGTTTTCCAGTTCTTTCCCAAAAATTCAGAGTAAACCTTTCCCCACAAAATGCAAAATTGATTAATAGCTCTGAAAAGCTGTCAGACCACCTACCTTCAGCATCCTCTTGCAGGTCCTCAGGCTGCTCTGCTTTGCTCTTTGTGGGAGATGGAGGCTGGCCTTTTTGTTCCAATCCTTTAAACATAAAAAATAAATACATACATATATTACCTTGAAATTGTTTTACCATATCAAATATTACTGTGCGTGATACCATAACTGTGAGTACATTTCATCTATCTTTCTATTATTAAAATTAATTACTGCGCCATCTGTTACAAAAGTCTTAGTAGGTATCTTTCAGCTTGGAGTGGACTTTCCCCAGCTTTCATGTGACAGCAGTGAAGAAAGCTCATACTAAAATAACCTACTTCCTCGCAAGCTCTTAATCTCTTCAGAAATTAATCATGTCTTAATTTTTAGTTTTTAACATAATATATATTATACTGCATTATGGAACTGTGGAGAAATAATCTGAATGAAATGATTTCTCCCCCTCAGCTCAATTCTCCATTCGATGTTATAACATAGTAACAAATTAATATTGACTGAAATTAGTAATGAAATGAAAGGTAGGGAAGCAAGTTTGATAGTGAAGTAAAGTTAAGGAAATTAAAGCTTTACAAGATAGAAATGTTCTGGCTGAAAAAAATCCATTCCAATCTGCTATCCAGAAAGCAACAGGAAGACAGAGGAAAAGGAAAACCTCCCAAGTAAAAACAGTACCTGAGGCCACTTTAGCTTTAGGATCTCCCCTATTTGTAGGGACTGAAGTTCACAGCATTTAATATCAGTTGGTTAAACTTTAAAAATTATGACCTTTGTCTACAACATTTTCAAAACATCCTGTCATCTTAACATAAAGGATGAAATTACTGTTTGTTTGCTGTGATAGACCTCGAGGTGCAAACTGGTAGCACAGAAAGCCTATTAGTACAAAAGGGAGACCAAGCTGGAAATTAGTCATAAAGGTATTTGTAAATTAAGACATTTAATGAAAGCAGCTTCATTAATTAAAACATCCTTCAAACATTGTTGCTTAACCATGAAAGCAGAGAATGGCAGACAATTACAACTCAGTTCATTGCACCTATTGAATCTGTCGAACCGCGACGGGAAATGACTTTCTGTCATTTGACTTTCCATCACACCTCCCAGTTCTCAGTGGCCAGCTGAGGGCTTGGATGGAGGAGAAGCCTGAAGAAAACATACTTTTGTGGTGCTGGAAAGAAACCTTGACCACTTGTAACCAGGAAATTTAGGAAAACATATGACCTTGCTTGATTTACCCCTATTGCCGTGCTGTGAGAAAATAAGAATCATGGTATTACCTCAGACTAATTAGCTAATTAGGAACTGTGATAAAAGCTACCTACATGTGTATTATAAATTGCTTACGTGTTCTGAAAACTCGAGTCTCTTCTGCTGTCATACATACCCCGCAGAATCATCTACTCTGTATGTAACTGGATTCTTAAACGGCTCTCAGCAATCAGATGCCCAGTTCTCACAAAGGACTTGGCTCTGCTAAGAGCTGTAGATACTATCCTTTTATCTTCTACCCTTGCACAACTATATATATCTAGAACCAAAATGCCAAAAGTTTCCAAACAGGAGGTGTGAAAGACATAAGAGAGGACGTGGAAAGGAAACTTGCAGGGTCAAGGGGAATATTGTGTTCATTCGAGAGACAAAAAGGGAGTGAATTGTTGGCTTTGCATGGAGCCCAGGAAACTCAGAAATGTTCTCTGTCTGTGCTCCTGGGAAACTGGTTATTCTACTGTACTTACATCGAAAAAAAAAGAAGAGGCACGGATTGGGAAGCTGGCAGGAATTTACGTGAAGCAACAGCTCAAAATGTCAACAAAAGTTCCAAAATGGAGATCTGTGAGTAATTAAATTCCATCTCACTTGCTTAATTTTAACGAATGAGCATTACCCCAAAAAGCCGAACTGAATATCATTCTTAAAAATTTCTTCTACAACAGAATTTCTGTTTCATTATAGAATTCCATACAGTTCAGAACATGAAGGGCCCTTAGCGATCAGTAAATAAAGCGAGTTACTGCAAAGCAGAACATGCTTTGAGGTTTGGCTTGGTATCAAGAGGTAGACCTTTCCTGACAGCACTTAACACAGGACATGTCATGTGTCATGTCATCACATTTGCTCATCTGAATTTGAAATTCAAATACAATATTTTGAGGAAAACAAGAGTTTTCAAGTGCTAAGATGAATTTATTTCTGGAATGGTGAGAATGTAGGAGTAGCTACTAGAAATACTGTGGGCAAAAATAAAGGTGAAACCTGCCAAATAAAGACACACTTTGTCAGCCCTTTAAAGGGGTTACTCAGGAGCAACGGTGATAGAGTTCAACAAGAACTTCAATACAAAAGAGAGATCCTGAAAATAACCAGGCTTTTAAAGATTGATTCCTGCCAACGCTCTCCCATTCTTTTAAAAAATAACTTGAATATTTATAGTGGACTATATTGATGCATGGCTTCTTTGGTTCCAATGCCACTCTGAACTACCTGCTACGTTCCCTTTTTTTGGTTGACAACGATTCACATCGGGGGACCGAATCAATAGGAGTGTTTCAATCAACACTCACCCCTCTAGTGATGAATTTTATCATCTAACCAATCTGTGAGGCTTCCTCCAGTCCCACAAGTCAAATGTCAATCAACTTTAAGTGCAAGTGTCCAGCCAGGTCTTTCAGGAGTATCTGAATACATTAGATAATATAACCAACATCCAACTTGACAGCACAAAGACAGAGAGGGAGAAGGCTTACATTCAGAGAAGTCAGAACTGTTACTATCTCAAAAGAAATGATCTTTCTGCACTCTATAAAGAACCTTAAAATGCTCACAAAAGGATGTAGAGGCACTGTCCCAGGAGAACAAGATTTCGGTCACAATTTCACTGCTTTTTAGCAGATTTCCCTCATTTCAGAGACAGAAAAGGATTTGTGCAGGCTTCAAAATAATGTCTTTTTATTATGGTCAAAATACAACTCTTCACCCTTTCTCCTCTCTGACAGCGTGTATCTCTTTCAGAACAGTTAGCCAAATATTACAGAAGTTTTGCCTGCAAATTTCTGTTTAAAAACAGCACCCCTAGACAGGTGTCTGAACTGATCGCATTAAAAGCTTTTCTAATCGTGATCATCTGTGCAAAAAGGTTTCTGAGCTCTAACACTGGGAGAAATGATTCTTCCTTATAGGCTAATTCAGAGGGTCAACAAGCCACTTAAATCTCACAGTGTGTCTGCCAGTAAGCTATTCCCCAAATCCCTCACAACTTCCAAACCTCCTTGGTTACAAGTGATTGCTGTTTTCATCTCAGAAAAAAACCAGAAAGTCTCCCTCCAAAAAAAAGCGTGTATAAAAGTATAAGCGTATAAAAAAAGTATAAGAGTGCACACAGTGTGGAACATACAAAGAAATTCTGTATTTGTACAGCATAGTTTATAATAGGGCTTCCCTCGTTAGTGTGAACGAGATCCTTCATCCCGCCATCCTAGCTGGCTGTGGCTTCTGAAGTAATGAATAGGCGATTAATTAGGATGCTTAGGATAAAAATGGGATAACCAGCAGGGCATTAATTATGAACAACTATTAGATAGGAAATCAGAGAGAGCAGTGTGGCAACATTCACATAGGTGAGGTCAAAAGGTTTTGGTACCTGGTGGAGACTAAAGCCGGACAGGCTGAAGGAGAATATGGATTCAGAAATGAAACTCTTTTCTGTGTGCCTGGTGGTGGGTTTTGTTTTGGTTTTGTTGTTGTGGGTTTTTTAAATGGTAAGAGAATTAACTAATGTCAGCGTATAATAATGCAATACTACTGTGTAGGAATCTGGACTGCGCTTCTATAATTTCCACACGCAATCACTGCAATTGCGTACACAATTATGGCAGTATTAGGGCTTATTTTGCATGCTGCTGTGCACAGAGATGTGAATCTATGGGTATAAAAGCAAAGTCCTTCAGAAGCTAAAGTTTAGAATATTCTTCCCTTAATGGAGCTTAAAACATTAAGCATCATGACAGCGTGGTGTTAAATCACTGAAGTTAAAGGTAGACAAGACTATTAGGTCATCTAGTCCTTCCCTTTGCTTACGTAGGAAATCATTCATAAAGGAAAGCCGAGGTGCAGAACTGCACAGGTCCATACCTGCTATTACTATATCTGCCCTTTTGACTCAAGCCATTCCAACAGCAAACTGCGTGACATACGATAACATCAAAGTGCTTTGAATTAAATGGTGCCATTAAGTCAGCAGCTGCTACAAGATACAGTATCCAGAATAACAAACTGATAGGTTAAAATCCCACGAGTCAAACGCCATTAAAAAGAGTGATCTTGAGTGTGTATACTCAATAAGACTAGGTTATTTTGGTTTTTAAATGTTTTTCTTATTCTAGTAAATCCAATATATGCAGTGATGTTATGTGATTAACTCGCTAAAGTGATCATTCATGCTTGTTGATTTTATAGTATTAATGTAGATATTAATGGAGATTATTTGGCAGATGTAATTAAGGTATTTCATTATTTATTTTGAAGAAAAATCATAGAAAGAAAGGCCTTTCTTCATGTAACGAGATATTTGCACTTCGGGGTGGTAGAAACACAAGACAGATTACTTTCATAATGTATCCATCACTCAATGATATGCACATTTGGTCATCTGTTATTCCTTACTCCCGGCTAATTCTCTAGCTGTTCCCAAAGCCTAATCTGGTGTGCACTGAAGTCAACAGACATATTCCCACTGACTTCAGCTGACACCACACCGGGATCAGGTTTTTTTTCTTCTAATTGTTGCCACTAGGTTTAAATCAGGACTGATTCTGTAACTTCCACCTCGTTCTACTACATTGTTCAAACAGAAATTGGTACATATACAATCTCATTTGCATCCCTCTACTTCTCCATGTTTTTTCATGGTTTGCTATTGTCCCACAGAAATACCTAGCCAACAGGAAGTTGGAGGCACAGGAGTTTAGTTGAAATTTAGAATATTTGAATCTCTGCCAAAGGTCCTACACACGTGTGTAGTCTGCAACATGTGCTCTCCAGGAATCCAACATTTCTTTTTTTTTCCCTTAAGCACAGGAATTGGAGCAATAACCCCAAAGCAGATTGGATATGGACAGCTCAAAAAACCAGGGTCATCAATATTGGTGCCAACTGCTGACTCCATCTGCTGGAGTCATGACCCATGAAGTCAAGTGGAATGAAGAATGATTATTCAATTAATATCTTGAAGTGGTGACTAGAAGTTGCTACTCTATTTTTCCCTTAGAACAGTAAAAAGCAGATATCCTTCAAACTGATAAAAATCTGAGTATAAAAATGAAAACTCCCCTCAACGCAGAAATTATGTATTTTTTATAGTTCCCACAAATGCATCCTACAATCATTAAAAAGTTCATACACAAATCTGTCAAAAGGGCATAACTTCTGCGTATCTGCCCCACTACTGGAGCAGATATACAAAAGATACTTCTCTTTAGCCATGTAGGTATTGATTGCTGACAATCAATGCACTGATTCCCAAAATATCTCCAAGTGATAAAGAAATAACCAAGTACGTGCTGTTGAAGCTCATAGCACCCTACGGACAAACCTGTGAGAGAAGCTATGATCTCATCTATCTTATATGCACAAAGAAACAGACAGGTAGGGAAATATCTTCCTCAAATGACTTAATTCAGTGATAATTTCCCAGAGCAGTTATGTAGCTTCACCTAAATTAATGAAGCTGTGAAGGATGCAAGGCAAGAAAGAAAAGACCGACTATTAAGTGGAAATGTACTTCCTTTTAATTCTAATTTAAATGCTTTAAAAAAAAAAATCAATGTAATTTGCATAATCTCCATAAAAGCAACAAGACAAAAAGTGCAAAATAATTGGGCTTATAAAAGTATACATACCATGATAACTGTAAAAAATGAAATTGTAATGTTAGATGAATACTGCAAATTCAACTGCAGGATAATCTTTGGCAAATGTTTGCTGTATAATTACGGTCTTTATTTTTCTACTTTTATGTATGTATGTACAACTATATTAATCACAGTAATTGTATTAAAATTTTTAAAAGTTCCTATCCAGTAATCTTGACACCAAAAAGTAATTATAATTATATGTAATAAAATCAACAGGCCAGAACAGCCATAAAAGAATGTGCTAAGCCATCAGCGTAACATATATCTATCTGTATATCCATGTTTTCACATCTATGCATATACACCCTTCTTCAAGTACTTCTAATTTCTAAGCTAATTAACTGGTTGCATAAATCATCATAATCCATTTGTCTTTAGGACAATCTTGCCAATTTAAGCAACCAACATACTGCTTCAAAAGCTTTTACGTCTGTTTTCTGGCTGGTATATCTCTGCCTTTCTGATCCTGTATCTTTTCGTAAAGAGAAGAACTGGAAGTTCCTCCACAGTCACTGGGCTACGGTGGGATCAGGGTCACAGAAGACCTGGGTCTCGGTGCACACGCCTGGTGCACTGTCACGGATGGGTACTAGCTAGTTAGGAAGGAGAGGTGGAGAAGAAGAATAGGGGAGGTACGCTGCGTATAAAACGAGGTCCGTCACTGCACAGGAGTCTCTTATAGAACAGATGTGTGCCGAGAACCTCTAGAAGAAGGTCAGCAGGGAAAGTAACATGGGGTGCCATGGTGGAAGCCTGCTACAAAAAGCCTGATCGAGAAGATTAAGTGGATGATGCTCTCTACAAAAAACTAGCAGAAGGCTTCTGACTGGATGACTTTTGTGCTCATGGGAGATATCTAATCCTCTCTCCTCTCCTTTTTTTGGTCCTCAGGCCTTTCTTTCCTTTATATCTATCCATCATTTCCATTTCAAGTCTATCCACATCCACAAACCCTAAACATTGACACTTGTTTTAAACAGCAAACTAGGACGACCAGGACAACAGTCCTCTGAAATACTGTCCAATGAAGTCCAATATATTTAAGAGTTTGCGGGAGAGTTTTGCTACCGTTTTCATTGCAAACAAATCATGGGCACTAATCAGAATTGCAAATAACTCAAGAATTGCTATATTCACACCTTTTTACAAAGAGACTGCAGAATTTTAATTATTTTCCATTCATGCTCAAACTAGTTATTAATAAAAAGCAACCAAGTATCACCCAGAGGCTCATAACAGATGATGACATTAAAAAGGTAGTCTCAGCCATTCTTACCGTGTACTATTTATTATCAGGGATGGTTTACTCTATGTTATGTTAAAAACCAGAGATGACTGTCATAACATCGGCAATAAATGATCGGCACTGCTTATCACAACCAAGGCAATTAGTTTCGAGAATTCTTTCAGTTTGGTTGATGCTTTGGAGAAGTGATATATTTTAACAAAAAATATTGTTTACTCACCTGTCTCTTCAATGGGCTCAGGCCCTTCTTCATTAGCATCATCTGTCAAAAAAATGGAAAGGAAACAATTAATAAGAATACCAGGAAACATCCAGAATGAAATATTCCAAGTTTCAAATTGCCCGTATCTCAGTTTACCTCCTCCCATTTAACATTTTGCAGTGAGATCTGGAGGTGGATGGGAAAGGAAGGTTTTGATACTAGACGGTTACTACCGGATACAGGAAATGCAGGGAATAAAGATAGGGAATAAAATTCTGCATAATTTACAGAATTCTGCAAATTATGGCATGTATAAAATAAAATAAAATTGCATTCTCTTTTCTAGCAGAGTTTTTGGTTTACTCGTCAAGTTTCAGTTTGCTTGGTTTCCCGGGAACAGCTGGCTCTGTTAAGAGGAGAACTAGTTATCCAGAAATCATACCACATAAAGAAGTTACTATCAATTTGCCAGACAGGACTTTGGTTTAAGGCCAAACTTGGGCTAGCCAAGAATTGAACACCTGTAATTATTAAGATTATATATGAAGAAAACAGATTCCTTTTGGAAAAAGTTGCATTTTGGTAACAAAGGAATTTCTTACTGCAAGTTATTTTGATGACAAAAAAAAAAAAATTACTAGCCTTAGTTAACATCTAGGTAATTCTATGTTCCACAGCCTTAATCATCTAATGGAGAGCTCATTGACCACAGAAGTTTACGTGAACTACGTTTCTAATTCATATAGACTCCATTTATACACTTTTAAACGGATTTGGGCACGTGCAAATTCTGTAGCAAGCCTACAATTTCTGTCTAAAGCTTAACATCTTTCGAACTTGGATATGTGCGTATCATGACCACCATTTGAACCCAAAGGAGTTTTGCAATATTATGATCAATGGTTATGGAAACTAACAGGAATATCGAGGTCCTAATTTACAAGGTCAGATCTTTACACTATAAACTCCGCTGAGATCCAAATGCTGTCACACATGCTATGAGGATTAAGCTCTGCTTTCATCAAGATTTGGAGCCTGAAACGTCATTTTAAGTAGCATGAGAACAGAACAATCAGTTAGTTATAGAGGACTCCACTAGGAATTATGTTTGTTATAAGCATTAAAATCACAAGCGTGAGAATTTTCACAGATGCTTGTGAATATACAGTAGGTGGATCTGTATCCATCCTTCTCCCTCTTCCATCTCATTCAGACACGATCTGGAGGCCAGAGCTTTCAGAAGCCACTAAACGACAGCAGGTTACATTTCTCTTGAGTACACTTTAGCCCGGCACAAGGAATCAGGTCTAAAAAAAGTCACTGCTCATTGTACTTCCTTTCTCCTTATTCTGCAACCAATTGTTTTGGAGATCAAAAAGGCACACAGACCCCTACTGTACAGATATATATTTGTTCACAGAAACTTTAAGGAGCTTTGACAAGTAATTTTTGAGATAAGAAAATGAAAAGTCTTGTTAAAGCCAATGGGAATTCTGCCATTGACTTCAACAGAGCCAGGATTTTCAACTGGAGTCCTGACATTTTTTCAACAAATCACTCAGAAAACATTTGGTTAACACAGAGATTATTAATTATTCAGTTTCCAATAACATGTTCTTTCCATGAAAGTGTTTATAATGAAACCAGCATGATAAAATTTCAAATTAATCTAAGACTTGACACTAAATCAGCAGAACATAATATCTTAACATACATATATCACATGGTCTTCTGCGGAAGTTCTTAATTATAGTACTGTGACTCGGAATACGAAATTCCCAAAGCAACAGAATAGCTTCTAAGCTGGTGATAATGGACAGAGACAAGAAATCTGATGTTATTAAAAAGTAGTGAAGTCATTATGCAATATAATTATGAAGAGGCAAAGACTGCTTTTGTGAACTAATTGTGAATTAAAGGCTGGTTTTTGTTCTGGGAAAAGGAACCTAAGTCTCGCTGAAAGGCAGTAAAATCCTTACGTCATTTCTGAAAATGGAAGCTGGGCTCCCAACCGCTTGGTGACGTGATCTCTAGGTCGTTGTGGTGCCGCTGAAAATTCTATCCCAATCTAGATCTGAATCCGAGTTTCACTTTGGCACGCAGCACTCCCCAGTCACTTCATGTGTCTATAATTCTGACTCTCCCACTATCAATGTATCTGGGGGAAGTGCTTCCCTATGAAATATAAAGCGGTCTCTTTCACTGACCTTGGTGTGGCTGGCTGAAGTGGTAAATGCCACGTTTAGTTGACAGAGCTCTATGCCAAAACCAATTATTTGAGCTAAAACCCAGTGTTTTAGAAATCTGTATGCAAAATTCATTCACTTTCCCCAAAATACAATATTACAGGCAGTTTCTTGGTTACTGGTTCTGAAGAAGTAAAAGCAAGTAAAAATATTTTTTACTGAAGCTCTACATGCCTAATATAAAGCAAAATCAGTGCCAAGATTGCTATAAATTAAATTTGTAATACCTAGCAGTAGTTTGGTTTTTTTAATGTTCCCTATATGTTTTTTTATCCCATCTAGAGGAAGCCTTCTAGAGGTTTACTTTGGTTTGAAATATGCACCATAGGCAGTCAATCCCAAAGCAAAATTGAGTAAAACCACACGAGAACCCAAGAGTGAATCTTTGACAGCAGTAAACATTTCCTTAAAGACATATTGTCAATATTTCTTGCCCAAACTCCCTCATTTGAAAGACCAAAGGTGAGGCCTTCTGTAACTCTCACCCTTACTCAAGAAAAATAATTGACTAGGAAAACATGCTATAGTGTGTGCACGCACGTACCCACTCTTGGTTACTCTCTTGTCTGGAGAAGCAGAACAGTGACCTTTCACATGGCTTCCCCATTAAAGCCCTGGATTTTGGGAAGCTCTACCAAGATGACCTTGCTGGAAAAGGAATGACAGACCTTGCAGCCTGGAATGACAGGAAGACTGACAGTGACTCCCTGCAAGGGCCAGCCCACCCCTAAGAAAATTCGCATCAGTATTTAGAAGGGTTAGGAAACAAGGAAGCCATCTAATCCAAAATGTGTCATATGGTTGAGGGCGTAAAATTTTCCAGCTTACGAGTCGGGCTATAGTATATAAAAATTAAGATAGTAGATGGGTGATGTATGGGAGAGCAGTTTCCAGTCCAGTATAAAATAATTTACAGTTGAGAGTCAACCTATGAAACTCACCCTCTAACTCCTGTGCTATCTGGGGTAACTACATCTCTAAAGATCACAGAGCTTTGCATTTGGGAGCAAGTTGCTCAGAGCATGCACATTTGTTTAAGTCACAGGCTCTCTGGTAGAGTCATGTACCAAGTGACGCCTGCTACTCTTTCATTCTCTTCTCCCTTTGATACCTGCCGAGCTCTGTGAAACAGAATAATTGCACCATACCTGCTCTTACTGACACTGGAGAAGAAGATGCCTTCTTGTGTCATATACGTTTTTTTTTTCTTTTGCCTTGCTGGTCAGGTTCTTTCCCTGTCTCACTAGTCGTTGCATACAAACAAACACAAGCCAGATGGCTAAACCCATCAATCTGTGTTAAGATTTATGTTAGGAACAGAGAGGTGAAAGGCTCTAAATACCGCTGCTAATCCCCAAAGCCATTAAACTGCTGCCTCCTTGTTGCTCATGCTTCTATTTGCATTCTTCTTCATGTTAGCACGCAGAGAGTCAACGCTATACAAACACCTTTTATTTTTAACTGTGCATGCATTGAAGGGTTCTTACACAAGAGCCAGCTCCCCGCTGCAGGAGCCTGCTGTTTCATCTGCATTCAGGGTCTGCATCCTGGGCTGCCGGCGCTCCCCCAACAGCCCCTCATGCTGCTAGCTCCTCCCTGCCTGCCTCTAACCTTTCCTCAGTTGTCTTGTCTCATCCTTCAGGATTTGATCCTTTCCTCAGCACTTTCTGCTGTTTCCTGATTTCCAGATGTTTCCTGATTTCCAGCCTACCCACGTGCCTCAGTCTGCTCCTCCTTGCAAGCACAGCTCCATGTACCCAGTACAACCAGGGGAGGGGCTGGGAGGGCACTGGGGGACCTGACCAAACTCCCCTCTGCAGCCTGTATACACACGCACTGGCAAACAGAGCAATCGGATGGGCAGAGCTGCGCAGGAGGTTGAAGGGAAAGTTGGTGATCATACCACTGATGCCTCAAAAAAAGCAAAAACAAAAAACCCCCCAAAACAACCCCACCTCATGAAACCTTTCAGCACTGACAGCTGCAGCCATCCTGGTGAGCTTATTTGCTATACAAAAACAGTGGTCCTGCCCTCAAGCATTTGCCTAGCAGGTACTTCATGATTTGCCTGTACAGTTTCCACTACAATACCAGAGGACGTGTGGCACAACAATCTTGCAACACTGAGGAAAATTGGTCCCATTTTGGGGCAGTCTCTGCTTGCTTCTTGTATCCAATCTGGGAATGGGCGGCAGTGTGGGTCAAGGTACCCGCCTGACGCAAACTGTCTAAACTGTGATAATATCAGGTTTCCAGCAGTTGAAAAGGCCAAGTGGGTTCTCACTCTCCATATTTCTCTCTACCGCACTTGTCTTTCCAAAGCTTTGTCCCAAAGCTTCGGCCACCTATCTAAATGATCATCTAAACATCCTCAGGGGGTTTTCTAATCATGTGCCTCACATCCGTTTTCAATCCTCAGTAACTGACAAATCACTTTTTGATTGCTTATGACTCCTGCTGCTACCCATCAGGACCTTCACAATAGTGTACAGGCTCTATGTCCATCTCTGCTACAAAAGCATCAACTTTTTTAGGTTTAGTAAACCACATGAGAACACCCTAGGGTTTGATGAAGCCCAAACATCCACACGAGGCTTGCAATAACCTAGGAGCTCACGAGCTCTTTGGGTTGTTCTAATCCCTCCAACTCAGTTATCCACTGGGAGAATACAACAGACTGACCAATAGCACAGAAAAAAAGGAACGTTTTCTTTGAGGAAAAGCAAGTTTGGAAATCTCTGCCAGATGAGATCAACTAAACCCAGGCCTGACTCTTTTCACATCTACTTGTAAAAAATTCTATGTTCCGTAAAGCTTTCCCTCATCCTCAGTGCTCATAAGAGGAAGAAGAAAAAAATAAAAAGATCCTTCACAAAAAACCCCACGTTCTTCTACTTTGGAAGAAGAAATAGGACTACTTTTGTTTCTGAACATTTGCATCCTTTAATCATGCAACCCTCCATACAGAGCAGTAGGCACTATATAAACCTCCACCTGACGCTAAGCAAGTTTAATCAAATTTTTCAGTCTGATTATAAAAAACCTTCCACTGATACACCCTCTACATCCTGGCCTTACTGCAGCACTAGTGCAGTTTTTCTTTCTGTGTTGCTTAGTTACACCAGTCCCACAACACTGGAGTTTCACTGAATGTAAAATGTGTTTGTAGCTTTTGAAGCCATATCAAATAGAAATCCTCAGTACCAACCTCCTAAAAAGTTAGGCACTGGGGTTTTTTTTGTCACCACATAGATGGCTTCTTTTATGTACCGTATCACTTGATCTGTTGTAAAACACATATACCCGTACGAGCCTCAGCTGCATGTAAAGGCTACGCGGTAGCTGCCGTTCCCGCTGCGAGTGAACTGGACAACATTGTTTCAGTGCAGGAAACGGTGCTCACAGCCAGGATCAGATTTGGATTTCTATTTCCCAGATGCTTCTACCTTACACAAAAGGAATGAGGTGCTCCTTGGGAAAATATACACCAGTTTTTAAAAACAGAACCTATTGCAAAAGTTCTTTATTTCCTCTCGGCCCTAAAATACTGAAAGCAACTTTGTTTTGTTTACACAAGTGCTAAAGTAGATTTCTCACCCACATGTATGCTAATGTAGTAGTCACACACAGAATGGTATGTTTTGCATGTGGTGACACATTTCTAAATAGAAGCTTCTAACAAAATCTCATCAGTAACCTAAGGCAGAGGCAATCAAATGAGACAAACACAAATTTAACTGCATCCTTTGCAATTAGAAGCACTTGAGCGCACCAAGTGACTCAGTGTCAGTGACCAGAAAGGACAGGATATTTTTGAGCATGACATAAAATGCATTTGGAATGCTTTCCATGGGATGCCACAATATGTAGCACAGCAGGAAGAAAATACCCCTGATCAAATACGTATTCACGTAAGGTATTATATAAAAAAAGCTTCTGCTTGTTTCCCTTCTGGTGCCAGGCATCCGTGTGTGAAGGACTGAGAACAGAACAGACCAGCAATACATTTCCCTCCCCCTACCAGTCTCTCCCTGAGCCTAAGGTTCCACATAGACCGTGGTAATTAATAGCCACTGTTGGAGCAGTCCTCTCTTGGTTGAGTTAATCCTCTTTCTAACTCTATTTAACATCTACAGGCTCCGCAGCATCTCACAGCAAGCATTCTTATACCCTAACTATGTGTTGGGTGAAAAACTACTTCCTTTTGCTTGTTTTCATTCTGATTCATCATTTCCTGGGACATAGCGCGCTTCTTGCGTTACAAGAGATGGTAAATACTTACTCCTTATTCACCTTTCTAATTGCCTCACTCATCATCTTCCCCGTGCTCTCCCACGCTGTTAACACACGCAGCAGCCTGGTCCTCGCATGCGCATGACCCCCGGTGCCTTCAAAGGGCATCCTCATCGCCTGCCACTTTGCTGTTTCAACGCAGCCCTTATCCAGGTGCCTCCTGGGAGCTGGAGAGCTCAGGGATTTGGAGTGAGCGGACAAATACATCAAAACAGCCGTTTCCTCTGACTTCTGGACTGACCGCAGGCTCCATTGTCAGTCTCACAAAAGGAGACAAGGAAAACGTCTACAAGATGCTACTGAAGCAAAGAGGAGAAGTCTCCACTTAGCAAAGCAAAAGCTCCTGACAACAGCACTTTACTAGGTTATGGTCCCACTGTCTGTCCACACCCTGCTCCGAGCAGTGCCATTGCTGCTATCAGGAATGAGGAGGCAAACAATTTTCCAGACCACACAGCAGACAATACCAACAAGCCTCTGTCAAACCACGTACAACCAGAGGGTCCAAGCCCAAATTTTGAGGCGACCAATACTTGCAACACACAGCCGAAGTCTAGAGCAATGTTTTGTCAGCATCAGCCAGGAAATAATTCAGAATGGATGGTACCAGGAAGTTTTATTACGATTCAGACTGAAGCAGGAAACTGCACGTTAACTTTTTATTAGGTACCGGAAACCCACTGCCATGTTAGAAGGTGCTAGGAACCCTCTCTTGGTCTGCATATCTCTCAAGATGCTGAAAACAGTATCTGAGCCATCAATCACACACTCTGCCTCCTAGGCACCACTCCTGAGCTGCTTCATGGTCATCCCCCTGCACTACATTGAGACACTATAAAAGGGGCCAAGACAGACAACCCCAGTGAGCGGTAGAACTGGCACGCTCATTGCCATGGCAAATAAAGACAAAAAGCCATAGAAAAATTTTGTTTCACAGTTTTACAAACACCTTTAGCTTTTAGTTAGCTTGAAATTTTATGAGGTAAGTTGTTTCAGACACATTTTGAAATGGACAGATATTTTAAGCATTATGGCTATATTAAACTTCCGGATTAAGAACAATTTTTACAGCATCCTATTTACGTTGGAGTGTACTTTTTCAGGATCTGTAGGTGCTGTGAGAGAGAGCTAGAGCTAAGCCAGCATCCTATTCTGGTGCACAGGTGGATCCAGCTCCCCTCTACGAGTAGTACTTCCTTTGAAGTCTCCGCTACTGAGAGACAAGGAACCATCATGGGAAACAGCAGGGCTGTGCTTCTCCCCAACTGTTTTGAATTAAGTCCTTCAGCAAGGGGTCTTGCAGAAACCATATGAGGATGACGTCCTCCACTATAAAGACAGCTCAAAGGGGTGCAGAGAGCATTTTGCACCCATGTGAAATTGTCAGTGTGCCACAGCTTCTCCCAAACCACTGCTGCCTTCAACCCACCAAAAAAGCCTCACTCATCTCTGCCTGAACACAAGACTCGCTCCCCAGATTTTCAATCTTGGGGGAACATTAAATGCTGGCATGGAGTCCAGAGCAGGCCAGATGGCTGTGAATGCATAAATACCGAGTGGTACCCTTGGACGTTCTCAGTAGCTTGATACATAGTCCCAGAAAGGAAAGGGATGCATGGTCATGCACCATCTCATTGCACATTCATCATCTGAAAAGCCAAGCAGGATTTCCAAGTGGAAAGTCAAAAGTTTCACAAGCCAAAGAAACCAGAAAGTCCCCTGAGTATTCCCATACAACAGCGTGGATTGCAGCTCCATCAGACCTGCGGGCTCAGGGACACGAGACTCGTTTCGCTCCTTCCAGCAAACAGGCCAGGGTCGCAGGTGATCCTGCCCACAACCAGGGCACAGGTCAAAGGCTGTGACACCACGTCCCAACCTGCTGCTGCTGTGGCCAGTCACTCCGGCTCTGTCCCAGCTTCTGCTCAGCCCCGGACCTGTTCGTGTACCCACAGCAGGCGTCTGAACACAAATTTAGGCTCCGTGTCATCACCAAGGACCCAGCCCATCCACAATGCCTTGAAAGCTTTGTGAGGGAAAGCAGTGAAGAAAGGGAGATGACAGTGTGACTGCCTTTAGTTTAAACCTGTGAAAACAGGCTGTTATCAGCCGTGAACATGACAGCGTGAAAAATCTGCAGAGAGACAGGAAAAGTAGCTGCAACCAAAACCTTCAGGATGGCCTTCACTCATCAGGAGGAGAAGGCCAAAGGGATTTCCAGCTCCCCAAATCTTCCTGCCTAACGTCCGTTTCCAGGGGGCTCCAAGCCCCAGTGGCTTTTGCACACCTGCCTGAACCAGTCAGAAAAAACAGAGCCTCGTGACTTACGAGGCAAATCACTACCCAGGTGAAGCCTCAGATAAAGGATATCGGGTATTTCCAGTAAACCGCTTGGCACCTACCCACACAGTAAAATAAAGGCCATGAAAAATATTTTGTGGAATACATTCAGGTGATGAATTAAGGAAACGAATCGGCTCATGAACACTGCAAATGCAAATAGAGAGGCTAAATTTATCAAACGAATTACCCATCTGATACTGGATTACTTACTAAGAGCTAACTTATGATTCCTTTGCTCACACTGAGGACTGCTTCAGTCCCAGTGAAGTCTGCCATATTAAGCGGAGAGGGCGATGCTTCTCAATACCAGTACAGAAATTACAATCTCTGCTTAAGAGTTCACTCACGTATTAGTGCGGGGATCTGCCTTTTTAATACAAAGCCCTTCATTCAGCCATTTAGACACTTTCCAATTTGATTCCAAGCCTGGTAGATCTCTTAACAATGAATTTCCTCTGCAATTGTAATATATTTGCACATTTATGCACAACTAGGATGCTGTGCACCCTCCTGAAGGAACAGGAGGATTAATAAAAGACAGTAGCTCTTATCCATATGCTTTGGGTAGAGGGGACAGTGTTTTCATCAACCAGGACAAAAGCAGAAAATGCATTAAATGTCATAACCTGGAATAGAGGGGAGAGGAAGTTTTTTCAAGATGAAGCAATTTCTCTCTCTTTTTCCTAACACCAACTGATATGGCTCAAAAAAAAAAAAAAAATGAACAAGCTCTTGGGCTCAGCATCCTTTCATTAGCTCTGAAAGGACACAGTCTAAAAGCTTGCATCTTCCATCTATCAACTGGTCTAATAAAAGTGCAAACCTGTCCTCTCTAACAATTTTAGCTATGCTTTAGTGAAGTAATTTTGTTACTCTGTTTAAAGTAGTAAGAATGTAATATAACCTTGAATGCTGCAGCTTCACAGTACATACCCTTTATAACATTATTTTTGTCTAAAGAACATTTTCAGAAAGAATGATTCCCCTCTCCAATCCACTGATAACAGGTGGTAGATTTAGAAATACTTGAAGCATTACAATTTAAGATAAACCTTTCATAATATACAACAGCCACCATGAAAAATAAGCATTTGCCAAAGGTCCTTACAAGATTATCTATCTGACATATTAAGTAGCTAGGTATACACAGTATACAGGAGAAAAAAAAGTTATCTTTGCCTCCAGCTGGCAACTGTTTACAAATACTCTTAATTTTACTCCTACAAATAGTATCCTAGAAGTACATATCACTAAGGTAAATGTTGGTAAGCCCAGTTTTTCAAGGGGGACTATCCTTATACCATTCCCTGGTCAGTCTTATAAATGTATATTTAGCAATAAAAGTAATGTCTAGTATCTTGTCCTGGTTTCAGCTGGGATAGAGTTAATTTTCTTCCTAGCAGCAGGTGTAGTGCTGTGTTTTGGATTTAGGATGAGAAGAATGTTGATAACACACTGATGGTTTTAGTTGTTGCCAAACAATCAAGGACTTTTCAGCTTCTCACACTGCCCTGCCAACAAGAACATGAGGAGCGCCCAAGAAGCTGGGGGGGACACACAGCCAGGACAGCTGGCCTAAACTGGCCAAACGGATATTCCATACCATATGACGTCATGCTCAGTATACAACTGCGGGGGTGGTCGGGAAGTGGCACAGATCAGGAACAAGCTGAGCTTCAGTTCTGGATGGTTAGCAATCGTGCCGTGCATCATTTGTTTTGTGCATTCTATTATTATTATTATTCCCTTCCTTTTCTGTCCTATTAAACTGTCTTTATCTCAACCCATAAGTTTTACCTTCTTCTTTTTGATTCTCTACCCCATCCTACTGGCGGGGGGGGGGGGGGGGGGGGGGGCGGGGGGGAGTGAGCAAATGGCTGTGTGGTTGTTTTAGCTGCCTGACAGGTTAAACCAGGACATATCTAGGCTCCATGTAGAATTCGGTTAGAAGAAACAATGAATTCCAAGAGAAAAAAAATGTTACGAGTATCAGCTCCTTTCCCGGAAAGCTCACTCATAATACTAGTAGCAATGAATCCAGCAATGTAAGAACTACACATCTGAGCCAGAACTGCAGGCAAGGATATTTTATTTGCCTGAAAGATATGTAGCAAGACATTCCCTCAGATTAAGCAGAGAGAATTTCCCAACATAGCTGAAAGGAGAATGGCTGGGCTATCTCATTCCACTAGGAGATAGGACTCAATTGGTAAATCCCCCCCCCCCCCCAAAAAAAAACCCAACCGCAACAAAAACCCCACTGTTTGTTGCGCCTAATATGTTAAAACAGTGATCCATCTTAACACAGAAGGTTGGTGGTTCTACTGAAACAGTCTTTTGCCCTTGCTCTTTTTTCTACCAGGACATATAAAAACTTTTTTTCTGGACAACCACTAGAATGAGATCCTAAGTTTGAGTTAAAGGTTAAGCGGCGCTCCCTCTTGGAGCTCACTGGCTTTGGCTTGGGTTCTGTACAGGCTACTGATTACTGAGATTAAATCAGAAATGATGAGACTGTGACAACTGGTCTGTTACTGAACAGCTTTGCTACACTCCTAAGACAGGAAATTACTTAGAAGTCTGCCTCTTCTCCCTATATATTTAAAGTTTGCAAATGACAAGGCTCTTGGCAGTTGTCTTAATATCAGTACTATTACTCGACTAATTTCTTTGGCATTCCACTAGCAAAATAGGCCTAATGATATGTTCAACTAATGGAACAATTTCCCTATATCTATATTCCACTTACTCTAATGCACTGAGGTGTAACTCTAGCTTCATTTCATTATCACTCGACTAGCTCAAGCACTTGGATGTCTTTTTGGATTTATTAATGCACTGGGTTTAAAGTAATAACTATTTATGTATATAACTCTATGAATATATTCTTCTTTCTAAGCATTTTTGTCCACATCTATTAAAGTAGATATATTTCATACTGTTTCCGAATGTGAGACACACTTTAAAAATGTCTTGGTGTTTTTTCTCTAAGCTTAAAGCAATATCTCAGTGTTATTCTCTCCTGTGAGCGTTCAGATAGTGTCCTATCAATTTAAATCTAGGGCAAGTCTATCCTTAAAGACTTTCATTTCACTACATTAATAGATTCACTTCAAACCAAACCAAAACCACCAGTTTTGGCAATTCCTTCCACAGTCTAAATATCAGGAATTTATTGCCAAAGGTAGAGACAGTTGCTAATTGCTTGACACTGAGACATGTTGATTAAGTCCTCTGTGCGAGAAACCAGTCCTACAGAGAGGTGGAATATCCCTACAGCAGGATAGTCCGCTGATAACTCGCCAAAGTCTACTACATTAAGTGCAGATGGCAACTCACAAGAGACCAGAAAAAAGGAACAAGCAGCAGACATGATGGTCATCTGGTGATCACCACCCAGACCTTCAGCTGATGATCTCACCAGCAGGCTATAGGTAATTTAGGATGGGGCTGACTTCAGCTGACATCTGCTGAAGTGGTGGTACCCTGCAGAAAAGTGTGAATTCAAGAGGGCAAAGAAAGCCTCAGACTGGATATTAATCATCAGGGCGCTCCTCCAGGAGAGACACCCAGGTACTGATCATTTCTCCAAGGACAGTAATGGAGAGTCATCTGGGTAGCATGTGTCTTTCCTGCCTCTCCCTGTCTCCTCACAAGTTGAAGATCTAAGTGACTCCTACAAGGGCATCCCAAACCTCCGTGGTGATACAAACCATTAAAATCAGATCTCCTGAATTACTGAGTACTGGCTTAACCACAGGAAATTCTTCACTGAGTCAGGGATAAAGTTTTAGATGCTAAACCAGTTCCTGTTAAAGCTTCAGCTCACGAGCCAGTAGGTGCTCAGGTCCTTCTGGAAACCAGCATCATTAAGGTTTATCAAAACTGGTATTCAGAATCATTAGTTATGAGAAAATTGCAGCAGGGAACCTATGAAAACGGGTCCTAAGACCTTTTAGCAATCTATACCAAATTGTGGCTGCTGAGAACTAAAACATCTTTCTCTGGACAGCTGTCCGCGTAAGCATTGGATCAACCTTTTGCATAGTCACATACCTGCAAACCACTGGATTTGCTGCACCTCAGAGGGTCCCCACCATGACCACCTCTCTACGGTCACGTATCAAATTCCTAGTTTTAGTTCAACCAAAAAAAACTGTAAAAACTTTCCATGCATAAGAATAAACATACTTTTAAAACTATGGTACAACTGGTCATCTACATAATGTGGCGTAATACAATGCTAAATCTTTATATAACATTGCACCCAACACACAGGTTCTCTGTAGACAGGAGTTCAACAATGTCAGGTTTTGAAAACTCCAAAAAAGAAACACATCTCCCATCTCCCTCTTTTTTTTCCCCTTTGGGCTTGCCATGCTTCAGCTCTGAAGCATCTTCTTGTCTCTCAGGCTTTCAAACCCAAGTGAGTTTTACATTTATAACAACAATACCAGGCTTTAATCCATGATTTCAAAGATCTTAACGATGAAGGTGAGCATTAATACTCTAATTTGTTGACAAAGTGACACTGTAGTCTACTCTCACTTAATCTGAAGGGCAGAGACAGAGCCAGCAACAGTAGGCAGGGTACTGCCACTTCATCCTATGTGTTGGGGTACGCTGCCAAAAAAAATAAGTCATACAATGAATGGATTAGACATGAATGCAGTCTTTGAAATGCATGTTCAATGTGCTCCAGACAAAATTATTATTAAGTGGTTAGACACTATTCTATGCTACCTGAATAATTCAATAGGTCTTTAAGTTTCAGCTGCCAATCATTGCAAACTGGAGATTACAGAGTCATCTACAAAGAGCTTTCTTCTAGTGAGATGAGACAGAAACATCACAATTTCCATACTACCAGCCAAAGTGAAAGGAAAAAACCCACTGTGGCTACTGTGACAACATGGTCCTGTAGAATTAATGGAGACTCACAACACACCAAAGCTCTGCTTCCTATTACTCAAAGGCCCTTTCCAGCAGACAGACAGCATGGGGAGTATTTAAGTGAGTGCCACTTCTGAAATGGGTGATAAAACAAAAATACTAAAATCTGGATCTTGTCACATATACTAGGACTGATGTCACAGAAAACAAAATATAATGGGAGAAGGTTGATAAAAAAACTGAACAGAGATTTCTAATGATATACGATAAAAATAAATCACAGGCATATGTGGGGAGGGGGACTAACAAATTTACTATACACCAGATTTTCTTAAATTCTAGAAAGTAACCTCCTGTGTGAAACGTAAGATGAATGGCTAACATTTCCCAAGTGCTCCGGCGAGAGCCATCTTTCTCCCATTCATTCTTGCACAGGGACAGCTCAAGTTTAAAGTTCTCATTCAGACACAGTTGGGCTCTAACCCCTGCGGTATCTTTTCAGACCCAGAGAAACCCGACCGGCATCGTTAATGAAAGAGGAAAGCATGTACAAAGTGCATGGAAAAGCAATATACACTAGGAGCTATATACATTAGTGCAAATCATTTTCTTCTCAGAGTCAAGACAGCCAGCGCCACGCACCAGGTTCCAGGAGGAGATACGGATACGGCAGAGAATGAAGAAACTAGCTGTACTGAGCATACAAAAGCAGGCCTCGATTTTGCAAAAGCAGTATCACAAGTAGCTTTACCGGTTCACAAATTTTAAATGTCTGCATTTGTCCAGGATCAGAGCCTTTATGTGCAGCTGATCTTTAAAGAAAGTTCACATTTTAATATTTGGCTTAGGCGGGGAAGAAGAAAGGATGCCAACTGTTGTCTTTTTGCTGCATCATTTTTTAAACTCAGATGGCACTCTATTACTATACCTACCTAGAGGGAAAAATTCGCCCATTTTCTTCCTGAAAATTTTGTAGTCAACCTCCAAAAAGACGCAGAAGATGATACGATCCACCTGTAAGAAACAAAATTATTCATAGTGAAATGATCACAACCATAAACATTGGCAATAATAGTTAATAAAAGCAAAGAAACTTTTAAGCCAACACACTTTTATGCTCCAGGCAAGCAAGAAAACATCACCGGGATGCATATTTTCACTTAATTGTGCATTTGTGTTGTAATTTATAAAATAACATTTGCAATCGCAGTTCACAACTGTATTCTTTGCTAACTGCCTCCTGTTTATGCAAACCACTCTTGAGCACAGTATAAATGACTTTTGGCATTCTAGATAAGTACTAGGATGCAATGTTTGATGAAGGAGTCACATGGGGGGCTTCTAATAAGCGTACAAAAGAGTAAATGGGTAAGCAAAGAGCTCTTTTTCCAATCCTTGTCCGACAAACCTATTTGCAAAACCATTTAGTATTTTAAAATGGCTTTAAAAGGTTTCATGCGGTTTTAATTTACATGAAACCACTTACTCTTGCTATAATACAAGCAGAATGCAGCAAAAACAAAAGCTGATTAGATGACAGGTAGCACACGGGGTAAATAAAACATTTAATATGCCATCTACTTAGCAAGGCTGAGCATATCAATGAAACCACAGCCCATAATGTATGCGCCACCCACCAATGATTTAAAATAAATTGTTTGGGAGATCATTGTATGTGAAAGGCTTTTCTAAAAGAGACCAAAAAAAAAAAGCCAAACAAAAACCAAATAGAATTCCAAAGCCTTTGAGATTGAAAAACACCCACACGGGACTTCACTCTAGCCTTGCTATTTCTTTGTTTTATCTGTTTGCATAGCCCAGCACAAATTGCCTCTGCAGCCAAAACCCAGCTCCAGGAGGGAGCTGGGGAAGTCAAAAAGACCCTCCCACGGCTGAGCCGAGGGACCCGCAACCCGGTAATCAAGTTTTTCCTCTGAAGTGCATGAGAGCTTAACCAAAGAGGGATGAAGCTGAAGCAATAGGAAATTCAGCATCTTGGTTAGCATTACGCTGCCCTCGTGTCTCCACGGGCAATAAGCGGATCTGTCGTAGCAGAGCTCCTCAAGAGCGCCTCTGCACATGCTAAGAAAAGCACCAGCCTCCCCCCTGCAGGGAAAGCGGCAGGAGGAACGCTCTCAAAAAACCGTCCTCTTTCCCTTATCTTCAGTAGAAAAGCTGTTCTTTTGCTAGAGCTGCTCTTCAAAGCAAAGTACAAGTCTTGGCTTCAAAGATACCATTAAGCTGAGCTGCTCAGGACATCACTTTAGAGCTCATTTTGGAGCAGCCTGGTAGAATACAGACGGCAATGAGAGCAGGCAATAATTAGTTATGCTGGAAAATGCTAGTAGTTGCTAACAAGGACACGTCTGAATCAAAGCTGACTACAAAACCTGAAAGAGCAAACTGGGTAGGAAATACTGAAGGTACAGGTTACATATAACCTCCATTAAGGAAGAAAGAAGCTTGTGAACAGGAGAGAAAGCAGCAGGACAGAGCTGGGGCGGACAGTGCTTGCAGGGGAAGCATATCAGCAGATTTGTGAGCAAGAAAACTGCCTGTTGCTGCCTGCTCACGTGATGTTCACAGAAACAAGCTGTTCTGTGCATCCCTCGTAAACAAACCAGGATAGATCTTAAAAATATGCTGGACTGTGTCATCAGCTGCTCTTCACAAGGGATATAATAAAGAACCGAGATACTGGTTAAGTGCTTGAGCCAAAAAGCCATACTCAGCTGCGTACTCACAAATTTATAACGTAAAGCACCGGTGAAAAGAAGTGCCACATTTTACCAATACAAGAGTTTCCACCAAGTGAAGTCGTGTGTTTTCAGGAGGAAAGCTTTAGACAGCGAATGCTTAAATTACATTTATTGTGAAAATTGGTTTAGGATAGCGCTGGGGTGATGCTAGATTGTCATCTTCTATCTCCGTCTCCCGAGCAGAGCAGATATTCACGCATTACAGTGATAGACCCAATACGTGAACCAGGACAGACAAAAGAGCAAGGATGGAAACTTATAAACCAGAGGGGGAATGATATTCCCACGCAAAGAAGTTCCAAGTCGTCTTGCTCTCTATATAGTCTCATATCCTCTGCTGTAAATACTACGGACCTTTCTCTCGTTTTATATAGTTCAACTTCTCAAGGTGTTCCCTTTACTTTTATTTATTCTGTGCAGTTGCAATGATAAAAATTCTGCAATCCTGAGGATTTCTACTACTTCTAATACAATTCTTTAATTTAAAGATAGGGAATCTCTCTAGAAACAGCAGACTATTTCAAAATTTCTAGCTTCCCAACTGTATACATACTATATATAAACCTGTTCAATTTCTTCCTGGTGTGAGAAAAAGTGCTCTATTTTTAAGTATGCATAAGATATTGTGATGACAGTTGAAATCCTGTGTTTATCTGATTGAATGGCATGTGTTGGCAGAAAGTAAATCTGAAATTAAACCATATTCTATCATCCTGCCAGTCATTGACTATTTTATCTAACATCCCCAGCTAAACTCGAAATTAGGTATGGAAAGTAACTCTTGTCCTCACTGTTCCTGTTCCAGCTACAATAAGGAAAGGTTTAATCCAAGCGACTCCAAACCTGCCTTGCCTGCTGGCTCACAAAAGCTCAGCAGGCCTTTTGGGATTTGCACTTATGAAAGCCGCACCTTGTTCAAAGAGGAAATCTCTCCTCTCATGTGGCTAGGAAATGCCAACTTGATTAGACGTTTCATGCCGCCCCTTTACAGAAGGGAGGCAGTAGCCCCCAGAGACTCCCCCGAACGTGCCCAAGGAGCCCCCAGCGCCTTTTGTAGGTGCCCGGCTCCTCCACAGCTGACCAAGCACCGCTCAACTGCAGCAGAAGTTTAAAGGAGCTGCAAGTTGAAGGTATTAAAGCTCATCCTTGATTGACAGCTCTTTTTTGGAGGTCGGTATTAAAATCAGCCATCCCCTGTCAGAGCCTGATTAAATTCTGCTCGCTTCACAGCTATGAATAGGTGGATCAAAGAACCCCAAAATTAAGAGCGCTGCAACACAGGAAGAAGGGAGTTAAATTGCATGAGCTGTTCACTTAGTAGGCAGCTTCACAGCTCAAGGCTGCAAGTACATTGATTTTTTTTTTTTTTTTTCTTGGGCCCTGCTCTCCTTGCCAGGCTGCATTTAATTTTGAGGGGGATACTTTCCCGGCAGTTTTGTTAGCTGTACCTGATAAGGATCAGTAAATTTCTGGGGCTCTGCGTGGCTCACAGGGCTCAGGCTGTTTTGAAGTGGAATGGACCCAGAGTCAGTCATTAACGCCAGGATTTTACTAGGATACAGCCAAATCTCATGAACTGAAAACCCCTCCACTGGGTATAAAAGCACTGTTGGTCTTAAGAGCAGCAGCATTGATCTTAATGCAAAAAAGCTAGCAAAAATATTTCCTCCTGGTTTTTTTGTTCAGTGGGGGTTTGGTTTTTTGTTTGTTTTTCCCCATGAATTTGAGAGCACTTTGCATCTAGTGAGTTTTAAGTTTATTGGTGGGTTAATGCACCTTGGGTTAGTTCATTCATAGACCGCTAAGAGCCTAGAAGAGCTCCTTGGGAGGCTGGGGCCGGCGGGTGCTCAGGGACCGCACCGTCACTGCAGCGCAGGAACGATGAAAAACTGCTGAGGGTCCCACAAACCACGCGGCAGAGCCGAGAGCTGCACCCCTCCACGGCAGCCGAGCTCCACCGACACACAGACGCCACCGCACAAAGACAGCTCTGCCCACGGAAGGCGAATGGAGCAAGATGGACACGCACCGCTTGGAGAAATGATCGCAAGCCTCACCGCATCCAAGGCCGCAATAAAACAAGAGTCTGCTGATGCTTTCTGGCAACTTTACACCCTTTTTTATGGATTCTTTGAGTAGGAAAAAGCCCTGCCTTCCCAGCAAAATAAAGTACACGCCAAGTTCCCTAAAGGACCCTTCCCTCTACTGCAGCGTGGGGGAGGACGCTGCATGTGTATGTGCACATCTGTGTGTCCAGCCACTGACATAGGAGGAGTTTATACTCTACAGCTGTACCGATACACATTTTAGGATCGAAAATGTCTCTGTTTTTATCTCAGCTCTTTTCTGTGGCCTCTGGCAGGTTGTCCGATTCCTCTGACTTCTTTCCCTATGTGTTTAGGGGACAGTAATACTTTGTCTTGCACTTATGCATTGCTATAAAGAGGTATTGCCAAGCACAATCCACAGGACATGCCAAACGGTGTCATGCGTATATAGTTGTATGTATACCCAGGTGCCAAGCTGTATATATCAAGCATAAACTTGAAGCAAAAAACCAATCAAAAGACATTCTAGACTATTTTATCTAATGAGTGTTTCCATGTCATTGCCACCTTGTGTCCTAACAAAATAACAACTCTCAATGAAAATAAACCCAACTGCATTTCGGCACTCCCAAGTATTCCATGTGCATGCCCAGCTCCAAGACATTTACCCAGCAGGCATTGACTGCTTTTTATTATATGCGACAACAAGTTTCATGATAATTTAAATCCTACCAGAAAATACACAATAGAAAAACAATGCTAACTTGTAAAAAAATGTTTCCCAATCCCAAATCAAATTAATGGTAACAAACAACAAAGAGAATGAGGCAGCTTTCTGCTCTTTGTACGTATGGCAAGTCCCTTTTATGAAACGCCCGTGCCTGATCCCACCAGGACATATTACGAGGTGAACACCAGAAGCTTGCTGTAACATTTTTAGTTTATCAAACATTCTGTGGACTTAATTCAAAACTCAGTGAAGCCAAATGGAGGCTTTTTATTGACTTCAGCGTGCTTGAATCAGCGCCTATACTCTGTAACGCCAGGAATAACATTTGCCTCCTTAAAAATTAAAGTTCTTCTGATATTCAGATTTCATTACCCTAAATCTTCAGACACTTTCTCAAACATATCCTTAACAGCCACAGTTCAGAGCTGCCTGTACTCATTAAGTCTCCTTGACTACAGTGCTTGTAAGGGAGAAGCCCTGAACCTTCAACCATGCCACAATCCCACATTTTCCCTTTGTTGGGACTGCGGCTCAGATCAGTAGGAACAAAGCCACCTAAGTCACGTTTCCAAGGCATGCTCTCGTGGAATCAACATCTCAGTTGTGGGAAGCAAAGAATAAGGAGGAAGAGACTTCTAATGCACCACAGATCAGGCTACGAATGTCCTAGCTGGTCCCTGCCCACTGTGTAAAATTGCTTCTATTTCTGTGGCAAGGGCTCAGTTTGCCATTCTGAAGTCCATATCTCTTGCACTTATCTTCAGGGACCCCATTTTCCATCTCTTTCTTTTCTGGTTTTCTGACAGAGTTCCTCCCTGCCCAGGACCGAGCTGATGCATGGAACTGACTACATGCAGGGGTACACTTCAAAGAGACGGATATCTGTTTCTGCCCCCTTGAAGTACTGGTAAATGATGCTCTTGATGCTGACAGTCTCCCCTTCAGCCTACCCTCTGCCCGATCTGATCCTCTGGTAATCCTATTGCAACCAACTAACAGACGGAAATACCAGCTTTGTAAAGTAACGGGACCATCTGCCATATCCCTTGCAGCAGCTGCGATCCACTTTGCCAGTGGTGCCGCCTGTCCTGAGCACCATGCACATCTGGCCAGCTGTCCAGATAGCAGTCTGCCTGACCGAAAAGAGAGAGCGGAGAGGACTGCATCTCACTTGGAAACGAGCCATGATCGAGGCCAGAAGTTTTCACACACTCCTTCCAAAGGTGAATGCTTCAGGCCTTGTAAAAACTACTCATTTCATAGGACCATAAATTAAAATTCAGCCTCCTATTATTATTACTAATTTCACAGAAACCACTAAAGCATAGAGCCTAGCTGACTGTCTGCTCTTCTCGGCATGACATCATGGTCTATAATTGCAGAATTACTCTCAAAAAAAACTTCAGTCAAATATTTATGGCAAATACAAAGCTTCGGCGCCGCTTCCATCCTCATAACAAGATTTAAGTGGGGCAGAGGTGTCAGGCTGGTGATACGGTGAATTTGACAATCAACGAACTGTGTGATGATGTTCACAAAGCAATTCACCCAGCCTTAAGATCTTCACACCTGGCCCAGCTTCAAATCCACTGCAGACCTGAGCCAAAACACAGCCCGCGTTTATTTGAACTTGCAGCCTCCCAGATGAGCCCAGCTTCAGGCAAACAGGCAATCTCTAGATCATCCTTCGGCCCTGCTAGTGGAAGGAGAAAGACGTACTCTCTCAGGACAAAACTCTTTGTTTTCCATGGATTTGAGTTTTGAGATTCTTTAAATCCAAAGCAAAAATCTAAATAAAAATCCACACTACAGTAAACCTCCTGCAAGTAATGGTATTAATGGAGCGTTATTATATCACATCAAGAGCAAATACCCATTGAGGACTAGCTGTGAGGAAGCAACTCTTACTTAAACCATCGTATTACTTAGGCAGTCATTGAAAGAAAAAATAATACAAAACACATGAATTATAAAATGATTTATGCTTATCACAAATAGAGTGGAATGTTTTCTGTGGTGGTCTGACTGAAGTTAAAAACCAGAAAGTTATTATTAGTGCTTTAATATCCCACTTCATAACAGAAAACATGCTTTGCTTGGAGTGAAACATAATTAAAAGTCCAAAGGCAATTTAAAAAAAACCAACCCAAAACACCACAATACACCCACCAGAAATTTATTACAAGTTTAAAATATTAACACAAACAGCATCCCGAAGGAACGGTACATAAGGCTTTGCAGCAATCCCCGCCTCTAAACCAAAATGCAGTAGCAACACACTTGGCAATGCAACTCAAGATAAATTTAAAACACGGTCAGAATGTGTCTCCCTGTCTATTGTGCCTGGTCCTACAGCTTTGCTCATATTCAACAGATGAGGGCAAATTACTCCCTGCATCACACGGGTACCAGACACACCTCGGCAGTTATCGCTATGGCACAATTACCCGTATTACAGAAACTCATTAAAACCCATAATACTCTCCAGGGGAGAAGCACTTTTACCCACAGAACTCACACACGGGTAAGCGTTACAGTCTTGTGATACTTCTGATAGATCTTTGTCTCCAGGTCGAGAGTTGATGTGCCCAAGGTCACAGAGAGTAAGAGCAGCAGAACTAGACCAGGATCTTGGGATTTTTTTCTCCTGTTCTCTCTCAAACAAAGATGCTACAGGCAAAAAAAATAAAAATCCCATCAACGGTCACATGCGAAGTTCACAAGCTTCACCGCACACCACCAGTTTTCCTCTGGCATATCCTTTCAACATACCCATGTATTGTGAGAATCTATCATGATAACTCTATTTCCCTAATACATTAGTTGTTTTTTAAAGGTTACTTATTCTCCTTGAGACAATCCACTCCGTGCTTTCAATACCTTTTTAATACGGTGTATTATTCAAGGACAGGTAGAGCTTTCCTTTTTGGATCTGGTGACTGTTTGTGCTGTTACTTTTTTGCATGAACAAAGCACCTGCCGGACAAGCAGGGTGGCTGTCCTAAAGAAGCAATCTGGATCTAAACCAGGAAATTATGACAACATTTTCTGAGGAATTTAAAAATGGTCAGCAACAAAATTATGTGTGTCCCAGTTACTTATACATTGCACGATTATATGACAAATAAGACATGATAGCCCTGTAGTTCTAATATAAACACAGACAGACTAGAAAATATCCAGTAGTTAATAGTTCACATGTGGTTTTTTGCTCAACAACTAAAAGTTTCTCAGTTTCCTAAAGGTGAAAAAACCTGTAAAATCAGCCTAGGATTTAAGGCAACGTCTCAGTATATTTCTTTTGATGGTCACTAAAACTTGTCAGGAAAGGGCCAAGAGAGTAGTTTAAAAATGCATTTGTTTTTACCAAGATATCCATCAATCTGCACAATTCACTTTTATGCCACACAAACACCATGACATAAAGCCCATTAATCTTTTCCAGCTTAATACCTACTGTCCTTTGAAGATACATGTTTGGAATATCTGAAGGCGACCTCCATTTTTCACAGTTACCAGTCATAGGGCAGCTGACACAGCCAAGATAATCCTGTATTCAGCGAAACCGGGGGAATGAATGGATTCTGATGAATGTAATTTGCTATCTCAGTGACAAATGGCAAATGTGAAGAGAGGGTATGCATGCAAATATAACTGCGTTAAATAAGGGCTTGTGAAGGATAGTACTCTGAAAATATCTGATAGGCAGTTTTACAACAACCATGCGGTTTTTAGGAGATAAATCATCGGCTTACTTAAAGTTATCATTATATCCTCATTGTGGATCTCTGCTGAATAAGACGGTATTGTGGCATACAATCAAGCAGGGCGTTGTAATCCCATAGGCCAACTTTTTGCACCAGATTTTACCTTACAACAAAAATTTTTCAGTTTCTTTTCAGTAAAATTTGGACTTAAATACTCCAAAGCTCCCAATGATTATGAGTGTTCCGAGCCTGTTTGGGGGTCCAACCTGCGGTAGACTAATCCCCAGAAGATGCCACGAAGTTCCACTAACACCAAAAGCTCTTTGCTAGATCCCCTGAGGCTGAGGTGTCACTTCAGCAAATTCTTGTATTCTTGATGGTTTTGCCAGTTTTGTCGTAGTACCGTGCAATATCTACCAATACAACTTCCACTCCTTCCCAGGCCCAGCAGGAGAATCAGTACTACTTGCTCAGAGTCCACCATTCAAGAAAAAAAAAATAATAAATCTCCTCCTTGCCATCATCTTTGTGGCTGCTGCAAGACTCTGAATATAAAACAGCTTCAGGTTTTCAAAGCACACAGAGAGACCAAGTGATGGTACCTCCTACCCTTCAGACAGGTACAGTAATTTAGGTTTGGATGCTAGAGCCAGCACCAGGAGGAGGCCTGAGGCTGGGGACCAGCAGGGAGAGCAGTGCCCTGGAAAGGAAAGCTCCCTACTGCTGCACTGCTGAGGCAGGGGATAGCAGCGACTTCCGGGCATTACGAGAAGCCACAAGGTCCAAGAACAGTTGGAACCACCTGTCTGTCAGTCCCCAAAAGCTCTGCTTCCCTCGCTCTTCCCTGTGACAGGGGTGGGCATCCCCTCCTGCCGTAGGAATAGGAGGGCGTTCGCATCTCGTGGCTGGGACAGAAATATTTGTTTCTGGCTGAGCTGCTGAGCAGCCCTGGGCAGAGTCCTGAGGATGCACAATAAATGTTTAAGCTGCAGAAAAAGAGCAGGAGAAACATTTCTTAGAAGCAGCAGATGGTGGCTTAAATAACTTTAAGCGTGCTGTTACAGGCAGGGTAAATTTGCCGTCATGATAAACACAGCAACAATTTTCTCACTGAGGTCAAGCAAAGGTTTTACCTCACCTCAGGGGCTGGGGTACTTTACAACTGTTGACTGTTGTCACTTGGGCTTTTCATGTTATTTTTTAAATTACTGAGAGAGGAAAAAATTCTGGCTTGATCTTACAAAGTTGATTTAAAATTCAACTTATTTAGGTATTTCCATCAGAAGAGGCCAGATGACCCCCCACATAGAAAATTATACACACACCTAGAACATGGAAGGTTTCACCTTAGAAAGCTTTGCAGAATACATGATTTGACATAGAAGTCCCTCAAACCTAATGCAATTGAGAGCAGTCCCTGAAGGAAGCTCGCGCTAGGTACTTCCCTTGCTTGCTATTGCTTCTTTAACCATTCTCACCTTCATCCTACATTAACATTCGCATTAGTTACTCTTTACCCAAAAGCTGTTGACTTCAAAGGGGTTTTGGGTCAGTGGGAAGACAACAGCAGCACTCTGGACACCAAGTTTGTCTGACTACAGCTAAGTTTCCAAAAATTCAACAAGTGTCAAAAACTCGGCGCTTTTAGGGACGAAGAGTCCTCACTTAACCTGTATTAGCAGCACTACCACTGTGATCATCTGCAATGTATTGCAAGTTCTCCTCCCCAGCACCTCCATATATTCTCTATTCTTCATTCGAAGGAGAACATAGAGAGAGATAACATTGGTGTGGAAAGTTAATAATTACTGCCCACCGAAGGGATTAAAACTGTAGTGGAAGCCAAGTGAAGGGGTAATATACCTGCTAGCCAGGTTATAAAGGAACAACATACAGTTTGCAAAACTCTTATCCAAAAAGTTTGTTGCAGATAAAAAAGAGCCCTTCTAAAAAAAATAGAACATTAAAAAAATAAATTGACTCCCCCAGAATATAGGCCACATTGCATAACTTGAAACAGCTCTGAAACCATTGCTCTTACTAAAACCTGGACTGAATCTCATTTATGTAAATATTACCTTATCTCTCTCCTTGAAGAAAATGTTTTACGATTAAGTTATCTGTCATTTATAGATCAAATCAAATTCATTAATGCAAGCTATTAAAGACCATTTTTAAAGGACAAAGGCTCATTTTCTCAAATACTGTGCGTGTCTCATTCTAATGCTGGAGATAATCTTTTTGCCACCAGAAAAAGACAGAACCAGGCAGAAGAAGCAGCTATTACATTTCCAGTACTGCTAGAATAAACACTTCCATTCCCAGGATGGTCACTCCACTGTCTCTTCCAAAAAGGAGATCAACTCAGGATCATTTGCTTACTGCGTGTCAGAAAGATGCCAGGTAAAATATATGTTTAAAAAAAAAAAAGTCTATTTGTCTCCTTCCTACACAAAAGTTCTTTTTGCTTTTTGTAGAAAGTCACTTCTTACAGTCACAATTACACTCTATTCATGCCTGAGACGCTTAGGTAGGTACCACAACATAATGTGCATTTTTGTTAAGTAAGAATGACTGTAGAGCAATGAGTTATTTTCATAAGATTTCACAATGGTTGATTCCCAGCATCCTGAAAGAAACCAAGTCAGGAGTCTGCATGATCTAAACGCAACCCCTGCATGTTTCTTGCTACTCAGAAGGGAGATCAGGAGGAACAATGAGCAGCGAGACAAGAAAATTTGATGTAAAATACTTATTCCCCAAGAATTCAAGAACTTGAGCTGGTGGCTGGGTCAACTCGGGGAATGGCTGCACTTCAGAGCCCGCTTCTGGGATATTTGCACCTGTGAGAGTCTGGGACCAGTAAGGAAGATCTATGCTTGAGAGCAGACGCTATTATAGATTTGGCATGTAAGCTCGGTCTGCGATTCAGCCAAAATGTCCTCACATGAAAGGTCATTAAGCCAGCTTGATACAATTGACAAATGTCTTCCACAGAGGATATTGCAACTTTAATATAGGTTGCTTAGAAAAAAATAAATAAAAAAATCTGCTGGGATATAAATGTCAACTGTATGCCAACATTTTTCATAAGGATCAGGAAGGGAAAAGAGAGATTAATCTCTAAGGGATCACTTTTAAATTAATTTTAATAGATAGTAATAGGCTGACAGTTCTCTGAAAATAGCCAACAGATGTTCCGGTGCTTTACCTAGTCCTGATGTCTAACCTTGGGTACACCAATTCCACAAAATCCATCTTCTGGATGGAGCTCTGTTTCCGCAGTTGGAATGCTAATGATGGCTCTTAGTGGTTTCTGACTTCTACCAGTGTGTTTATTTCTGCGGCAGATCACAGCGCACAAGCCACAGAGGTAAGTGCAGATTTACGTTTTATTAGAAAGGACAGGAAGATACCTTATTTATGGTACGTTGCTATCTACCGATAACCTTTGCTCTACCTATCTGCTCATCATAAGATAAAAAGTATCTAAATTACTAAGACGTTGCTCAAATACAATTGAGAACTTTAACACAATTTATATGAGCTGCTCAAATGCACTGATGCATATAAAGTCTCCCAAACCATTTATTGTCAAAATGTCAGTGCTAAATGCACAAAAATGTAACTTACTTTATGCCATTAATTAACTAATGTTTGCACAGCACTTTGAAAATGTAAAAGCACTTTGAACACTGAGAGCTAAGCAGTATTATTTTTACTCGTGTGGACTCACTGTATGAATCATACATAATAATCACCTCTTGTGGAAAGTTTTTTTGGTCCACAGCCAAAACCTAACCTAAGATTTGGCACTTCTGTTCAGTAAAGCATCTGTAAATGGTCCTGTTCGGGTTTCAGCTGGAAATTTTCTGCAACACATTCATTACTGAGTTTTTCACAATATATGCCAGGTATAAGGTGACTTCACAGCTTTGTAATTAATATTGTATAGTGAGACAGCAAACATTTTATTGTATTCTCCTCATTTGCCCAAAACATGTGAGAATAGCATCTCACTAGTGTTAGCTGTAACTGAAGTCCTTCTCTTTGATCTGTACAAGATGCAACAGGCTTAATGGACACAACACAGGATTGGGATTCCCTTTCACTTTTGTGAGAGATGTAGTTCTCAAATTATTTTGTCATCTCCTGGTGAAAAGCATTACATAAGAACTAGACGGTATCATTATCTATCCCCATGCTGTGATTTCCTCCCCTCTGATCACCCTCCATCTGGGCTTTTTTTTTTTCCTCCTCTTATCCTTTGTGACTGAAGAGATGCCATGACCATGAGTTTTCTTTCCCAAGTGAGGGCACAGAAAGCTTTCACAAAGTCACATTTTGTACCTACAAGCAACAGCTGCTGCATCAGCCTTGAAAAAAATATATACTCAGCTATCCCATCCTTACACAAAATTGCTTCTCCATGATCACATTCATGGGGGAAATCTAAGTCTAAAATAACCAGAAACCAACAAAACCTCACCAGTCTCCTGTTCTGATTAGTTAACAAGAACAGTGATGACTTACAGCTGGCCTGAGTACCACCTGCAGTCAGGTCAGCCCCCTGTTTCCAGAGTTTTGGCTTCCTAGCTGACCTGGTGGTGATATGCTCCATCATTGTTATAACTCTCAAATCAGGAGATATTTTATGCATGCCTTGTATTTGTTTAAACACATGTCTATCTGTAATATAAATTAGTCTGTGTGGGATTAACCTAGCCAAGAATTTCTCTTCCACCAATCCGTCCGGATCTTCAGATTTAAAGAGTTTTAAAGAACCTTGTCTGTAATACACCACACCCATCTCTTATTAACAACTACCCTCGTATACCCTTGACAGCCCATAAGTATGTTTATTCAGCACCGGTTTCTACTCTTGAACTCACAGAGAAAGAAAAACAAGAGTGGGAAATATGTGATGTGGTTAACATTGATCTATAAAGCTTGGACCTATTTTCTCCACTTGAAATAGAGAAACTAATTGGGATATTTTTAAAAAGAAAGAAAAGAAAGGATATTTGAACCATCTGACTTTGAACAGATGAGACATTTTACAGTGTTTATAGCGTAAGTTTACAAACCACTCCCAGGACAGCTACACTGCATATCTTATCCATAAGGTAAACACAGCGAGATCCCATACTGGCTCCCAGCATCGTGCAGCCTTGCAGGACTAGCACTCAATTCAGCGCAGCTGCCAAGCTGGGCTCCGGAGGGGCCCCACACCCAAAAGCGAGGGGTGCGCCGAGCCTGTCGAGAGGGAGCTGAACTGCTGGAAATGCTGCTCAGCACCTGCTCTTATTCTGCCTGGCTCCATGGTGAGCGCTCAGCCTTTCCCGCTCACAAAGCAACATCTTTATCTCATTTTAGCTAGACAGAAAAAGGGAAAATGCAGGGAGGGCAGAGGACAGTTGGCGGCTGTGAATGGAGCGGGCTGGCCCCGGTGTAAATCAGGGTAGCTGCCGGGGGGGCTACAGCAATTTACAACAGCAGAGCCTCTCGTCTGGCACTTCGCTTTCATGCAGTTGCTCTCCAGGTTCGGTAATTTTTGGTGTTAAAAATCCGTATGGTACAGTCAAGATTCCAGATATATACATTATTCAACAATAATACAGACTTACGTAATACCCTCCACTGCCTTTTAATCTGCTGTAGGAGGAGGGGGAACAAAAGAAAGAATAAAAGCACATCTCATGCAAATGTTGCAAATAAACCATTTCAACTCAAACAACCAACTCCCATAACAGACATGAGTCTGCCTGGCACCTCTTTTCAATAACTCTTACTGATTCCCAGCTCTCTGCAACCTCGAGCGCCAAGAGGACGGCGAGTCCTTGATCTCATAGCCAGGGTAATTTGTGGCCCTTTTCCCCATTACATGGCCAGGACCTGACTGTAGTGCCTACAGAGATGAGCGTCTCTATTTGGATTCATTACTACTGACTTTGCCCGCAAGTACTCACGGAGCATCTGCAAAGCTGATCTCAGAGACGACTCCAACTGATTTAGCTTCTGACTCCAACGTTCAATAGTCCCATGTTAAAATCCACACAGCATGTCTCTGTATTTGCATTATTCATGATTATCAAAACCAAATTATTACTTGCTGTGGATCACGTTAACACCCACCCAAAGCTTCATGTTCTTCTATCTGGTAACTCACCAACAAATTTCGTTTCTGTAAGTCTTATATGCTGAGCGACAACTTGAACACGTCTAAATCTCTGAAAAGCCAAATCAATTTTCTCACGTATTTTCTGTTATAAAAATATCTGCTCCAGGGCTGTGATTTTTATGCCAAGTTTCAAAGCAGAATGACTGTATACAGTTAAATTACAACCCTCTAAAATGTGGATTTATAATACATATAATGGAAGTCCCATAACTATAACATTTCAAATGTGACATTCCTACAAATGCCAGTTTTCAAGGGATGTTATATGATGGTTTGAACTGCCTCTTGATCCACGGCAAGATGACGCTTTCTTGGGGGAGGACAACTTTCATTCTTTTACAATTATTGCACAGAATGAAGATGGCATCTTCCTCCTCAGAAGGCAACTCTGCCTACTAATAAGGGATCCCACTGGAGCGATAGATGATTGAGCTTCTGTGGGACTAATGCAGCTTTCAGTTCGTACGTGCCTCATTCCGTCCGCAGAACTGAAAACATACTGTTGCTGTAAACGCCATATTCACATCCTTACCCATCCAAAATCATGACAACAGCTTAAAAGTCACAGCATTGCACAAGCTAACAATTGTGGGTATCTCTTCCGCCTTGTCATTTCTGAGCTTTTAGGAACTCGAGTCATGTTTTCACCTGTGTTTTCCAACTACAAACACTAAAAAAGTACTAAAAGCACATACATGCAATTGCTAAAAAAAAAAAAAAAAAAAAATCTGTGTCTTGTATGCCTCCAAAGTTCAGGCTTTAAGAAAACCATCACATATCACAAGAGTTGGCAACAATGTAGAGTGTACTATGCATTCTTCAGAAGTAAACGAGGCAACCGCCAAAGCAGAGGCATATGACCTAGTTGAAACTCCCTGATACGATTTGCAAGGTTGCTCTGGCTCCAACTTGTTCATACTGAACTCAGTCAGGCTCCTTTGATTATGAGGGTGCTTGGGTCAGGCTTTCCGTGACCACTTGAACCTTGAACGCTTCTGCCTCCATGGAAGAGAACAATGGGTCACATCCTTCCTGCCATCACCTGTATCTAAGTGTCTCTGCATTAATATTTTCTCTTTACAGTGCTGAAAAGGGAGGTGGTTTTTTTTTTTTTTTTTTTTTTTTGTAGAATGGGTCGTTTTCTCCTTAAACATCAAAGAAGGGGCTCTGAGGATTTGAAGCAGCACCAGAAGGAACGGCTCTGGGAATGAGCTTTTTTTTCTGATGCACATTTTCTTACCATGCGCCCCAGGATGTACTGCCACTTGGATCTGTATTTCTAGGCTTCGTTTCCCTGCAGAGCTCTTCCACTGAAGCCTGTAACGTGGCACTAGGGAATAACACCAATGATATGGGGGACCTGCTGCAGCAATGCTGCCAGGCACAGAGCAAGCAACGTAGCAGCTGTCAGCTGTAGCTCATACTCAAAAAGCTACCACTATCCCAACCCTTTCTTCACTAAGAAGAAAGCGGCAAGAAAACACCAAAATAATCTTGAGAGGATCCTGCCTTTTGCCTTGGAAGAACTCCATGAGACTTTCCGTATGAGGTTTCAACCTGACCTAACAAGTTTACCTGGGAAGCTAATGACTTCAAATAATACTGCCGGTTGCAAACTCCCATGAGTGTGTGTTGTTGCTTGATTTGAGAGTCCACGATTCGAGGTGGTGAGTGGGGAAGTGCTGCAGACAGAATTCCTTCAGTGAATATCAGTACAACTCAAAACGAAAATACTCACTTTACAGTAAACAGTATAGCCACGGACAGGTTTTAAAGCCTGCTACTAAACACGTTCTGGCAACAGAAAGTAGCTATTAAAAATATTTTCAATCGGAGGAACTGAAACGTGCTCTCTTTTGAAATGAGGCAAGTATACAAATCACTGTTTTTAGGAGTTTTTATGGGCTTTTTTTACCCCGTCGTAACATTCAGAGCCATCTACTTCCCTTTTATTCATGTTGTGTTTATTTAAAAGGTTCAATCTGCCTTAATTCAGAGCAATTTTGATTGCAAATTTTTTTATCATTCTTTTATGTGCTATTCTTTTTCTTTTCTTTTTCCCCTGTGAAGCTAGGTTACAGCAGCTCATCAAAAGGAAGCAAGGCGGCCTGAATTTTATCTTACTGTTATTGTGATATAGCTGCAGTGGGCAATCTGATCTCATCAAGAAACAATTGCAGTAAAGATATCTAAGTGGATGTCACAGCTCTGCTGAAAGATAATAAAGTGAAATGAACCAAAAAAACAATCTTTCCAATACAAATCACATAGTTAAGTTGTAGTGATTTGCAAGCAGAATATGAGTGCGGGAGGAGGGAGATATAGTCAAAAATGCCCGACTAACACTTCTAAATTATTTTTAACACATTTGGTGAGTGCATCATTAAGGGATTTACAACATTAAAACCTGGAGCTGTTGTGCAGTACTACACTAAATGAGACAATAAGTAACAAGGGAAAGGGTGAATTACACCACCTTCCACTGCAGTTTGAACTACTGTCTCCTAAGATAAACACTATTGATCGCTTTTAAGCCTCCTCTCTATTAGAAAGAGACTTCTAATTTTGGGAAATCAATAATAAAAGATAGCAGAAAAACCCCGATTCTCTCCACATAAGCCTGCAAACAGGAAAGGGCAGAACCTCACATTAAGTGGGAAGATCATCCCTGACTGGCAAGGTGGAGGATTTGCCCCTTGGGCTGCGTTCTTCTTCAGTGCTGAATCTGCATCAGCGTCCATAAACTATTGTTTTAATTTCCTGACAGAACAAAAATGTCTTGCCACACGTGTTTTAACCTTATTTTTTTTTCTTTTTTTTTTTTTCTTCCATGTCAACTCTGCCTTCAGTGCCTGAAAATTAACTCCTTAAGTAGTTTAACAAACATCTTTTCTTTTCCAAAGCAAAGACTTTTGTTAGAGACCAAAATAGCATCAGCTTTCAAGCTGTGGGGTCCTTTCTACTTCTTTTGTCTGTTTAACAGCCAAGGAATGGTGTGGTGTATTGAATTACCAATGCTGATGAGTTAGGAGGCTGTTTGGGTCCCTGCTTTCTGGTGGGGTTTTTTTGAGGTAGAGCCATTGCACATACTATGTAAGCCCAACAGACAATGCCAAATCTCTAAGAGCAGATATACACAGAACACTTCATAAACCACATTTGGGCAGACACTGCGCATTATATACCAATGCAAAATGTTCAACTCGCCTTCCAAGAAAAACACCAACACCGACTGAACACAGGCCAAGGATTTTCTCATTAGCATGAATAGAGGTTAGACAGGCACAGAGCCTTTCCCCCTTCTGTTTTCCATTTACAGAGGTGACCACTCCCAGGCATATTATACCTAATACACAGCTGGATCTTCTACAAAGAAATAGTTGTGGGTTTTGCTTGACTTTTGCTGCTAAACTCCTGTCTGCTTGGAATTCACATGATTTCCTCTAAAATTGGTGAGGTTTACCATAATATGACACTGCTTTTCTTACAGTCTAACAGGGAACGGTCATTCCAGGCTGGTATTAAAACAGTAATTTCATTGGTGACTCTCTTGTTAAAGCAATTACCTGTGGCCATTATCTAAATGCATCACTTAGTCTTTGATGACAAATTGTTTAAATAAATAAGAGGCAACAAAAATAGCTAGGAAATACCAGGAGATAATTGTGTGGTTAACCCTATAAATGACAGTGTTAGGAGAACAGCAGAGGAATTTTTAATAAAGTAATCACAAACACATTAATAGCTTGGAAGGCAACAGGGGATTTTCTCTTCCACAGCAATGGGATTTCCAGCAGACCCAGACCAGCTCTTGTCTAAGTAGAAATATGCTTATCTATATCCATCTCCCCTGATCGCCTCACTTCTCACCATAAAGGGAAATCAATATGAGGACTTGTTATTCACAGGAGTCTCAAGAGTCAGGCACTGTGATTGCACCTTTAATCCTGCAGGAATCCATTTCCAACAACCACATCATATCAAATGCAACAGGTACATTGTTTACAGCTGCTTTGCAAAGCCTACGGTATAGGGAAGCAATTAAAACCAGATATGGGCTATCCAAGCTGACCTCCTACCTCTGGGTCTGGCTCTTAGTACCAAGAGTAGTTGCACTAAAATAACCCTTTTGATTGCATGCGTTTCTAGGATTGAGGCCTCCGTTGTTAGAGAAAATAGTTTGATTCCCTGCACGCTGCCTATGTATGGATTTCTCTTACACTCATTTGGCTGACCAGTTAGGAAAACAAGGGCAGCGTAAGGGTTAAACATCGATCGCTGGGTTCCCTTGGCATGCTACGGAGCTGCTGCTAATAACACTGGTGGCAGTTTCCTGAGCTGTAACTCGCAGCATGATGAGAACAACTTCTGATCTGATGAAAATTCCTCCCTCACTGCAGAAAAACACTCTATCGTTTAAAAGTTTTGAATGTGCTAACAGCTAATTTATTAAAGGGACTCCTGCAGCGTCCATGTTTACAAGGCTCGGGCTGCATACAAAGGAAAGGCCTATTCGATGCACATACGAGGGGGCAGAATCGAGCTGTATTTTAGGAAAGGCAGCACAATGTGCCAGAAGAAGGGCTGGACTGATGAAAGGAACAGCTATGATGTTGTGCTTGAGACTTCTTTCAGCCTCGACTAAAAAGAAAAGCACAACTACAGATCGGAAAAGAAGAACAAATAAGAGTACGTTGTATTTTACGAACATAAAGAAAGTGAAACGAGTTCAGGCCAGATTACAAGTACTGAGAAATACAAAACTTTCCTCGATGCTCAGATATAGTACCGAAGGAAAACGTATGTGAGGGCAGACAGACATTTTAACTGATTCCTTGTTGTGGAGTGTCTTCTCTTTCTAGAAGGGTTTATACTTTTCCCTATAAATCCCAAGCTAAAATTTCTCTGCCCAAAAACCAGGGGCATAAAAGCGAAGGGAGGCTGCATTTTCCAAAGACTTCTGCTTCTAACCAAGAAAATAAGATACCTTCCACAAATTTTAAATGAAACAAATCCTCCTATCTTTTGCCCCCAAAAAGCTGTAACAGACATTTTCAGCCATCTCCAATAACAACCACATTCCAGATGTCTCTGACAAGCTGTTAGACTGCCTAAGCCTGAAAATGGAAGAAGTCCAAGAAAGAATTAGGTGTCCTCTACATCTAACAACATTACCTCATTACCTGCGAGTAAATATTAGGCATAGCCCGAGTTTAGAAAATAAGGCTAAGTGCAAGGAGCACCTGGTTAATAAGCTAATGGGCTAAATAATTCTGTATCATTTTCACACACTAACACTTATGTGTTAGATTTCCTTCTCCCAGCTGTATCGCTTTGCTGAGTAGTGTTCATAAAATAATCTTAACAACTTTGCAGTATTCATTTAAATTAAACATATACACTTCAGCTTTCACTAAAATACCATTGTTAGAAGCCAACCACTTGATGTGTTGTCAAGTGACACTAATGAGTATGATTTTTAATGGCCTTTAAGTAGCTGAGGGGAAAGAAGTAAAACCACAGATCAAACACCGTGCTGAAGGTTTGTGTGTCTGTCTGGGGTGGTGCATTGTCCCTGAGCCTCTGACGTATGCTCTCTGAAAATACATGCTACTATACTGAGTATGCGTAGATAAATACATTGGCATTACCTTTTCCTTACTTCATTCGGCCTGTTTTTAAAGTATCAACTTAAAACACATGCACAATATTTTTGACTCTGTGAATAAATTTACATATTAAGTAGCACTAATTATAAGAAGCAGTGTTCCGCTCCTTGCAATGCACAGTCCATACGATCCACATATGTCTAGATGAACAACTTCCTTGCCTTGGTGGGGCCCCAAAACCAATGGTACGTGGCGCTTCCAGCACAGCACAGTCATACGTATGATGGGCTGGCCTGTGCACAATTTTTTCCTCATTCAACTTCACCTTCTGGCTATCCCCTACTATTTTTAGCCTCTCAAGTCTCCTTGAAAGAAGAAACAATGTTCCTAAATCCTTTAGTGTTTACTATGTTTAATCCTTTCTAACTTCCAACGAAGCTGTTCACAGCACAGCTCCATCCACTGAAGTCTTGGTAACCCCCCCGCTTGCCCAAGCTGTGATCCTACCGCTGACTCGTGGTTCCCCCGTCTCTTGAAGCAGTCAGGTTGCAGTGCGTTGGCTAGTTTTATCACGTGAAGTACTATTAATATCTCAATTTACCTCAAAAAGCTTAACAGTCATCTTCCATCTGTGATTTTCCTATGAACGGGACATTTCTGTGCCTCTGCCCCAGCCCGTTTCTGCGTGAGGCTGGCTAGTTCCGCCTCACTTGCCCTATAAATGGATTTATATCCAAGTTCTCCACCAAGGACTCATTAATCTTCTGAAGCTGGTCAGCAGTCTTTTCAGCGTTTTTGCTCCCTGCACCAGAAAGGTGCCTAAACAACATTCTCTGCCACTGTTCTTCTCAGGGAGGCACAGCAGGAAAGTTTTAAGATGACCTTAATGCCCCGCTTTGGATGTACTGCTTGCTAAGCTTCATTAGCGCCTGGCATGACTGACCACGGGCAGATGTGGCTCCACGTTCCTATCAGGAAAGCTGAGTGGTGACGCCCCACAGTGGGGATGTTGACAAAAAGAATCACATACAAGAAAAAGCTACAAGAAAAAACTAGTCTGGGGGAATTCACAGAGAGCCCACAGAAGAGGATTAAACTTTGGGGTTTAATCAGTAGGAGACCAGTACACACGCTTTACAGTAGTGCCAGGGCTGTGAAGAAACTTGAGGGGTTACTTTGATGCCAGTGGCTGTTCAGCCTATGGATCAGTGTGCTTTTGCAGCTAAGGATGCATATATATCTCTCACTTTGTCTGCGTTTGTTCCCCGTGATATTGGCTTGTAGTTTTGGACTCGTCACATTACTGTCTCTGTTAAAAAGCACCCTTTTGAGGCTTCTTAGATTGCTCGAAATATTTTGCTTATAAACAAGTCTGTGACATTTGACATGAAGTCATCCATAATTATAAGGTGCTGAAAACACATTAAAAATAACCTCATGTATTATTTTTGTATATATAGTCTTGCAATGGTGATAATATGCCCGCGCTAGGCTGAGAGGTCAAAAATATTTCAATAATCATTTGCAAAGGGCCAGAAAACTTCCCTTCTTAAGGTTAGGTATAAAATTAAGACAAATTCCTTATTTATGGATGACAGTCCTGTAAAAGTCACCACAAGGCCAGAGGAAGAAGGAAAAAATATTTCATACGTTGCCCTTCTGGAGTGTAACAAGGGAAAAAGTCTTGATGCCAGAAAGGACAACGTCATGGCAGAGGTAACTGTCCTGTTGGAAACACCCACGTCCAAGCGTGCAAATCCGGTCTGAGGTCTCTCTGGAGCGCAGCAGGAGTGTCAGCATACATCAAAAAGACTCACAGAGGGGATATGAAAGTGCCTGAGCCCTAAAAGCACAGAGCAGGAGTGAGGAGGCCCAAAGGCAGCTATGGCGTTTCCGGGCCATGGGTCCGGTTGTGGGAGCAGGCAGCTCCTTCAGGGGCTACGGGAAGTTAGGGAGGTTTTCAAAGAGCACTACAGAAATTCTGCTGTCCCCTCCTACTGCATCATCTCTGACGACTATCATAATTTTACCCGATAATGCATGCATGAATCCGAGATATTCAGAAGAGCCTGAATTATTTCAAAGCACCTATCTGATGCGCTTTCAAGAAGCTCTGGTACTAACAAGCTGCTTCCTTCGATGCTTTTGATTATTTTTCCGAAGCTGCTGGAGATTTTGATGGCAGTCATGAACCAGATTCCACAACAGATTTTAGTTCATAAACCCAAATTAGGCAGAGAAAAATTCCCTCTACTTATCTGTACTGCATTTCCCTGTTTATCACATATATTCCCAGAAATCCTGCTCATCATATGGATCATAAAGGCTAAGTCAGTCACTGCGTGAGGACGTAGCCATCAGCCTCCCCCCGATGGTGATAAGGACCGAATCCAAATAGCTTACAAGGTGCTGGTGGGGTTCGGGGCTGTTGAGGTTTTTGAGTGTTTTTAAGTTCTACCTTTTGTTGACCAGAAAAAGGAAAGCTCCAGCAGAGATCATTTATTTCTAAAAGTATATTTAAGTTCAAAAGTCAAAAGCACTCATTTTTGGCAGTCTCAAAAAATATACTGCTGCAGGATGTGCAAACAAAACCAGCAGAACCAATATCCAGGGCAGCATCTCTGAAGAGACATGTCAATTTGTTCACTGGCTAAGTCCAGCAAACTCTGTCATCATTTGGTACCACAGAAATGTCTGCTGGAAAAGCCTTCTCCCAACAGTTAAACGATATTTAAAGATTCATTACTTATGCTCTGTCTAATCATCTGCTCTGAGACTGTGGCTGGGCACTAATTACAGTAACTAGTGAAAAAACAAAACATATATTATGCTGTGTATTTTATTGAAAATATACTATAATGAATTTCAGTGGGAGAAGAAAGCCAGAGTATTTAAATCTCCTGGCAGAAATGTGTATTTAGGAAAATCAGCCCCTAGGATGAGGCGATGAGAAGAAAGTATTGTTACCTGTATACTAACAAGATTTCTGACATATGTACCCCTGTAGGTCAAACAACAGACAAAAAACCCCCATCCTTGGGACTAAACTTGCCCTTTAACATTCAACAAATTGTAGACTAATTCCAACCTGACAAGTACAAGTTGGACGGGACAATTATTCTCAGAGAACAAACAGTAATTATGAAACTTAACACTGCTTAAAGGACCCACGTGCAGACGAGACAGGGGTTTCTATCAATTTTTTCTACTTTTTTTTCATTCCTTTTTCTTTTCCATTAAATAAAAGCAGGACCTATTCCTCCCCGTTCCTCTGTTTTTTAGACAACCATAGCTTTGGTTTGGATGTGATCGATGGAAGAGAACTCCTAATTCATAACATATTGTCAAACTCTTTATGCCATACCTGGCAGATGGCTCGATAAATAAACTAGGAACATCAATAAACACAGCACAGAGCTGTTCTTTAAAGCAGAAAGTATGGTCCCAATCCTTGCTAACATACACAGTGCAGCTCTGGCATATGCAGAGGACACCCGTGAGATGCTCTCGCTTGCCCCAAGCGAGGAGCTTGTCTTGCTATGGCTTCCTTCGCTTAGATCTGCCAAGCTGTTCCTACACCAGGTGAGGAGAAAACCACCATGAGAGTGGGAGTCCTGGGGTGCTTTGAACCCCTCTCTCTCTCTGCACGGGGATGTGTTTGTGAGGGACCGGGTTGTGCACGGGTCCCTGAAAACGCCTTGCTTCAGAGGCCGGGGACTCACCGGTGTGTCCCTCACTGCCCCTGTTTCCCCGTTTCATGGGGCAGCTTCCCTGCGTAACCATGGGTTCCTTGCTTCTCTTCAGGCACCAACACGGCCCCAGCCTGTAACGCTCTTTGGCTGTGGAAACTGGGGAAAGATTTTCCTCAGCCTCTGTGCTGAGCTGCATGGAAAAGAAGAATCTGCTCTCGTGTCAGCCAGATACAAATGTGAAAAGACCAGGCGATTCTGAAGTGAGGAATTACAATCAGAAAAGTCTCTCCTTTTATCATGCACCTTAGAGAAAAAGAAGAAGAGAAAACCCGAGAATAAAGAAAGAATCATTTCAGCTTTCCTGCATACAAGGGCAAAAACCAGCTTCAGCTACCAACTTCATTATTTTTGCAGTCTTATAACTTACAGCTCAAACAAACTGCTCTCAGTTCTAACATTTGTTTCTGGTTTCAGACTAGTAGAAATCTAATTTCCTTCTCCCCAAGAGCAAATGTCAGCATAAGCTGGATCTGAAATTTGTTGCTTGACACCTGCAGCAAAGAGCTAAATTGAGAGTAATATTTCAAAGAGGTACTTGGGAGGTATGTGCTTAAATTTGGTTAACAACCAAGCAGGCCTGTGTATGTTCCTCCTGCATACTGCCTCTAAAATGTATCCTCCGTTGCCCTGGACTGACGTAAGGCAAACGAAAGGGAACTGCTAGAACTGCTCTGATTGGAACCGTGCAGGCCAAATTCAGCATTTTAAGAAACTTCATAAGTCTGCCTTCAGAAATGAGTTTACACTTCTAAACACACAGGCCAGAAGATCCTGCCTAGCTTTTAGATCATTTGCTGGGCTAACAGTAAAAACAGTCTACAAAGAAAATGAATGCCTGATATTTGTGATTCAGGATAATTCCAGATTAAAATCCTGACGGCTATACAGAGTTAGCATCCTCTCTCCTCCCACCCTTGCTTCGGTGTCTAGATTTCTACACCACTGCGGGCAATCTGCCTCCGAGTTTCGCAAGAAGAAATCAACAACCAGGACTGGCTGTGAGCTACTAACTGCAACCCCCGGATTTCTGGAGAGTTTATGACACTCGGCATCCTGTGAATAGGTATTCAGAAATTCAGTATTAAAATGTGGCAAATCAGGACATTTTGGTAATGATATTTATTGATATTTATTCCAGCTAATCCATAAAATGCACCATTCCAACACAACAGCTGGGCAGCGCAGCACGTGAGCTACCTCTAGTTTGGTAACTCGCTCCCGGCTGAGAAAGCAGGAGAACTCCGACCCTATCCAGGTCTGACTCCACGTAACAGCGGCTCACAAATTCACTATATGTCACTGTTTAACTGGTATGGCTGGTGTAACGCTTGGCACAGTTCTGAAATTCGCAGCGCAGATTTCTCATTTTGGGAACGGGTCCCTGAGCTGGAAACCGATAATACTTTGAACTAAGCTGGTAACTTCTGTTTGAAGTTGTCAAAGTACATTTACAGTTCTCACATCAGCCTGACTAGACACGTATCTTATTTATATATAAACAAACGCACACTCAGGACAACTGAGCCACAGAAATGTAAGCAGGGAACCAGGTAAGATTAAAAATCAAATTGCCTGCTTTTTTGTCCTCTGCTACAAACACAGGAGTACAACAACACATACGGCACTTCAGCTTAATAGAGCATAAATGACGTAAATTAACATTGCTTCCACAATGCAAAAGAACAAAGCAAAACTAAAAGGATGCGACAGATCTTAAATTGATCTAAATTGGCATAGCTCCATTAGAGTCAGAGGGACCAAGGTTGTAATCCATTCGTCTTCAATACATGAATAGCAATATTTGGATAGGCTAACAGTTATTAGCAATTCTACTGGCATGGACTTTCTTTAATCTTAAAATCAAGCAATGTCTCAAAGGCGCTAACTGGAAGATTGCCATTACTTTCAGCACCCTCTAAAGCTGCTACAGAACCAATAATTAATGCAAAGGGCAGATTATGCACACGCAGTAGTACAAACATATTAAAAGTTCTGATTTAAGTAAGAAAAAAGATTGCCTGTAGCCTGCCACCCACAGGGACCATTCTACTATTTTTAAGTCAATTAGTTCAACTTCTCTCAAAAGTCAGCCCTCTCTATCCTTGTTAGCGGTGACAAACACAGTTTACTGCACTTATTATTCCTTTAGCAGCTCATTAGAGCTGGAATACATTACTGCCAAAAGATCTACAGGTCATTTATCATCAATTTCTTGAAATACAAACTAAAAGAAGAAAGCCATCTAAAATCTCCAGAAGGATTGTGATTACTGTAAGTATGATAACTTAGAAAACTGAAACAAAAACCCAGCAACATCTAGATTTGTTGATCATTACTGCAGAATTAAAAGAAAGTGGGAGTCAGTTTCCTAACTCCTACTGGGAAAAAAAAAAAAGATAAATTATTATATTTTCTTAACTTCCAAAAGAGAGGAAAACACAGTCATAAAACAATAAGATGATGCTCAGACACCGCATTGATGAGTAGCACTGATGTACCAAGAGCAGGAAGAGTCTGACTGACCAATGCTATGAAATGCGGTATAGTCTTCTAAGTGCCATATTCACCATTAAATCTGGTTGTTTTCCAGAATAGTGACTGCACTGATCTAGTAAATGTCCACAAACCCCATATATTTCATTATTACTCACTTGTATTGGGCTTTTCCAGAAGTGTTGTATTATGATAAAAAGCATCAGATGCATTTTAGGAAAAACAGTTAAGCTTTCTGCATGAAAAATTAATCATTATGTATAATTACAACATAATAATAGGAATTACCAGATAAATAGTCTCATCAATTCCTATAAGGAAAATGCCTCTAGATGCCTTTAGCTGAAACTAATTGAGTTGAACAGAAAAATAGTCTGAAAAGCTGAAGAATTTATCAGAGAATGACAAGCTTTTTATATATTTTTGAACCATCTTATGATTTCTATCCCACGGGCATAGCACTTTGTGCTTCATTTTTTAAAAAAAAAAAACTTCCGCAGAAATATTAGCATTACCTCTTAAATCTCACAGTAATTTTTCATAGGGGAAACACTTTTCACATTTGGAGAAATCTTTAGTACATAAAAAAAGACTTAAATGTGTATGCAGTAGTCTGGGGGGAAAAAAAAAAAAGAAACGTATATTTAAAAACAGAACCAAAACAAATGGAAGTTCTTAAAGCCACAGGACAACAAAAATCCTACCCAAAATGGATCAAGGAAAACCATTTATAGCCTACACCTGAAGACAGAGATGGTTAAAAACATAAATATAAATAAAGGCCGGATAAAGACCCTTTTAGATATCCATGCCGACTAGCTCTAGCGTGGCTTTTGCTCCATGAGTCCTGCCAAGGTCAGAAGGGAGAGCGAAGAGAGGAATGCCAAATGCCAGCCCTAAAGAGCATTGGGTGCCCTCTGCCCTTGGTTAGCAGGAGCAGAGGATAGCTCGAGGTTCACCGACAGCGTGTCAAAAGCTGGCAGAGGGCTGAAATGAAGCAGAGACATGTCCTCTGAGAATTTGGGGACCTCAGAGAGCATCGCTGTGTCCTGCTGAAAGCATCCTCTGCAAGTGGGAGGAGGCTCACAGGCAAGAGGTGATTTACTACCAAGTTCCTTTCAGTCATAAAACACAATGCTTTTTGCTAAGGCTGGGATTTTGCATTTGAAAATTTAGGCTAGAAGCAAAGAAAGGTGATCAAGTTAATGCAAGTTAACAATTTGCAGCTCCTCACCTGAGTACAGCAACCCATCACTCCCAGCACTACCCATTTGTAAGTGAAACACTTTAACTTACAGCACAATACTTTAACCCCGTAACTTTATTTCACGCAGACTTTTTAAGCAGCATCATAAGCCATTTAAAATGGTGCATTATGGAAACACCCGCAATTTTTTCTATACGGACAAATTAGAGCCATTGACAGTAGCTTCTAATTTTACCCGAACCTATGCAGGTCAAAAAGACAGTTTTATAAAAGCATTAATGCTTTAATGCTCTGAATTAATGTAGAGAAGCCTCAATTAGTCAGCTTCTTTCCTTAGGGAGATTCTCTCCTCTCTATGTTTATTTTAATTAAATACCAAACAATGTCACTAAAACACATTCCCGGCACCGAGCAGGAAACAAGGTAGTTAATCCGATTTTTTTCTTTTTGAGGACATAAAGACAAATGCATTCAAAGAAAGGGATAACTGCTTTTAAAATGCAGAACCGATACACCCTACCGAACATAATAAATTGGAAAACACAAATGTATCTAATGCATATTTATGAAAGGTGGCATTTAATTGCTCTATAACATACAGTATAAAAAGGCGGAGAAGGTCTGTGCCGCTTATTCTGAAGGTGGTCTCATGCATACGGGCGAGCAAAGGTGCAGACACCAAGGGTCAGGCGCGAACCAAACAACCTCTTCGCTCGCTACGGAGTAACGATGAAGGACGGCAAAGGCCCCTGCGTGGGCACCCGCTCCAGCACCCACGCGCACGCAGCTTCTCGGTGCTCAGCGCTGCGTGCAGGCGAGACCATCGGCATACACAGTAACGGGTACACTATGGCTTATTGTTCTTATCTCAAGTATTCCCTTTAACGTCATAAAATAAGGAGCTTGTTGCTCTCAAAAACAGTTTGAAAAGTCCACTTTTCAAGACAAGTGGTCTGAGACATTTTACAGGGCCCAAGTGTTCAGCGTTATTAATGTTCTATCAGCTTTTTCATCATCTCATTGCTAAATAAAATATCAGCTGAACCCTTCTAAAGTTCTACAGATATATGAGGCAGTTGTTAGCTATATTTATATGGGACATTTCTGCCTTGCTGCTATAAACTATTCTTACTGCAGTAGATTCTGATTCAGCACTTCCCCTTCAGGTGTAAAATTCATGCAAAAAAATACCTGGTTTGTTCATTTCCTAGGGAAACACTAAGGAAAGTCATGCTTAATTAACTTAAGCGTAAACACATTAATATAGTAAGAGTATGCATCCATACCTGATAAATAGCCAATGTAAGGAAAAAAAAAATCTCTTTTCGAAACAAGTGTAAGGGGTCCCCTGTAGTTAAGCCGAAATTACTGTAAGCGTTGCAAAGACAGCTACCACTTTTCCCCATGCTCCGCCTGTCCAGTCACTGCCCGGCACCACACGTGCTCGGGGAAATGGAGGTGAAGGCTCCATGCCATAGATACTCTGCAGCGACAGCTTTTGCTGGAGGAGAGGGATGTACAGCGCTTAATCTGCAGAGCTGGTGGCTGGGGCTGGGCACAGTTCCCGCCCGGCCTGTGCCTTCTGCGCAAGGGCATCCAGGAAGGATTTCCTTCCCTTACGCTTCCCTTCCCCAAAAGTACCAGCCCCAGGAGGACAAGGGGGCATCAAAATGAAATGCTTGCCAACCGTTTCAGAGGAGTGAGAGGGCCAAAAAGGCAAATCAATATAGATGTAGAGAGAGATGAAAAAGGAAATACAGCTGTTGAAAGAACAAAAAAGAACAACTAAGATGGTAAGGAGACATATTACTTATTTATACATGCTAAAGACCATTTTCAATAGCAAATAGAGAAAGCCATCCTGGGTTATAATCCCTCCCCTCCAAATACACAGGAGCCCAAGGGGCTTCTCCTTGCATTGTCTGATCTGGACAACCAGCCGCGGGGATCTCTGCTCCCATCTCCTCCACTCTGCCCAACCGCTGAGGAAAAAGAGGAGGAATTTTCTTTCTCTTACAGACTGCAAGTTTGGAGTAGAGATGGAAGACAAAGAGCAGTGTTGGTAAATGTGAGATAGAAGGTGAGGTGTCATAAGCTAAGAAATTCAGAATTAAAGCTTTTTCCTTGTTTCAGATCATATTTGCAGAGCTTCGTGCAGCGGGAAATCTCCCGAGACACACCTAAACGTTGCTTTGCAATTAGGCGTATAGGCACAAGTTAGCGGTAGCGAACTCCCAAACTGAATTCTTGAATGCTCCGAGTTTAGTTCAAACCAATTTTGGAACTAAAGCATTTTTGCATTTAGCAGCAATCTTGCTAATAGATGGCCACTGACCATGGGCTCACATCCAAAGTATGTTAACGTCACTTCAGTTCTGAAACACAGGAACTGCTATGTTAGAATAGACCGAGGGTCCAGTATCTTTGTCAGTGCCAGATGCTTCAGAACAAGTTAGATTAAATTTTGCTGCTAGCAAGATTAATTCACATACTAATCAACTCAGCTGAAACCAAGATAGTGGTGAGCTCTAGACCAGATTTTGACCCTTACTGTACAATTTACAGCACAGGAAAATAAGAAAGATTTCTTCTGACCACAGCAGATGATGCCCTGGAGCAAAGTGACTGATAAAAGATTGGCAAGCAGTGGTAATTTCATTTAAGCTAGTGTATCCAATTTGGTGTTTTGATCTTTGAGGATAATGTTACAGGATAACATTTTCAGAAGTGCCCAAGCAACCTTAGCCCTTCGGCTCCACTCGCTTTCGGCGGGGTTTATGCACTAAATCACCCAGGGACATTTGAAAACTTTGCCAATACACTCAAAGCTCTAGACATAAACAGAGGCAGCCAGGCTTTGCACTCTGAGCTCCACAGGGATTATTTTCTTTTTTTTTTGGGGGGGGGGAGCAGAAGTGGCTTTTCTTTCCTTCCCTGGTCCGCACCAATTTTTTACAGTCAGCAGAGCAGCAGTTGTCACACCTCCATGGCTGCACGCCACTGCATCAGGAGAAACATGGGAAACGTCAGTCTGTTCTCCGGCAGACTCCCAAGTCCCCAGGTTGTGCTCATCTGGCCAGGTCCAGAGCAGAGCAACCACACTCCCACTTCCCAAAAGTTGGGAACTTTGGGGGCAGCCTGGCTTTTAACAGGCACACTGCGAAGAGGCAGGCTATTTCCTGCTTAGTGCAAGGGTAAGGAATGCATCAGAAACGCAGGTCAGTTAATTTTGAACGCTACTTTTAATTACAGACACTTCATTATTTATTTTGTACTCTGAACAGCTTATCAGGATGATCCACTCCTTGTATTGTTAATTAAATTCTGTGGGCATAACGTAACATCATCTCAAATCTCTCTTTCTGCTTGTTGTGTGGCCGTATATATCACCTCATCTCTTTGAATCTTTGTTTCCTTGGAACTATACGCTGTTTGTTGAACTCTCCCAGATTCTGTTCTCTGAGTTTTCTTTTTACACTGCATTCATCCCAGGATGTTAAAATGACATACCCAGAACACCACTGCAGTGTGTGTGTCACTGATGATGTCCTGGTTTGGAAAATATGCTCCCAGTTTGATGGATGAGGTAAAGCTCTCTTTTTCAGGTGGGAACGTACTGCTATGTCTATGCAGATGGACTATTTTTCCTATGGTAGAACAACATGAATATGGATATCCAGCTGTAGTGCTTAGGTGTAATCAGGGGGGGAGATGCAAAAACACAATGACAAGAAGGTCAATATGTTTTGGTCTAATAACAAATCCTACTCTTGGTGCAGCTGAAAAGAAAAAGAGCTGAAGGGAAAGGCAGGCATTAAGAGAAATATATTTCAATAATTATTTCATTCCAGGAAATGCAATAATTGCGTATGCACAGAGTAGCCACCGGAGACCAACTGCAGAAGATATGTTGATTGGAAATGCATTAAAACAACAGATTAATACACAGTAAATATTGAAAAGATAAGATGTATTAAATGATGCATCAATTAGAAGAAATACATAATTTATGTGCATCTAAGTATTCTTAATATAGGGGAAAGCCTGTCATGTTCACACATGCACACCCCTCCAGTTGCAAGTATACTCACAGCCAGCCTGTGTATGCAGACATGTTAAATATAAACTGAGGCACCGGAGCAAGCTCAGCACAGGAAGACTCAGCCGCGAACAGCCAAGTCTGGGGATGGCGTGGCCAATGCCATGGTGTGGCTGTTGCTGCGAAGGGCAGCAGTCATCTTCCCACCGCCTTCGCTGAGATGCCTACAGGCAGCCCTGTGGCCTGTGGCGGACGCAAGGAGCTCAGTCCTACGCCCTTCTCGCTGGGGCATCGTACCCAACCCTGCAGTTCCCTACACAGCAGAACCGGGTAGATGGGGCAGCAATCCCCGGCTACAAACCCCTGCACATTCGCCACACGCGGAGGTGCAGAGCGCCTGTGTTGAACGGCTCTTTGCCTCGGTGCTGAACAGCACCATGCCCACAGGGGGAGAATGGAGACTTAAAAACAAGCAAATCTCTCTATTTGCCCGTTCCCATGCCTACTGCCGCAACAAAAGCAAAAACCGAGGCACTCCAAAGTACAAAAAAGCCACACTTCTTTTGCATGCAAAGTCTCTTCTCTGAGCCTGCGGGGCCAATGAGAATGACAGCACGACACCATAAGCCACGACATTCCGCATTTTACAAATTTCTATGCCGTATCTGAATCGTGATAGCCAAGAAATATGAAAAGATCACCCCAAAAGCAGAATCTGTTTTAAAACACTAAAAGAATTAGCTGGATAACTGGCCCCTGTGAATCTCCAGTGCTTATTCATGCACCACTACACATAAACTCTGCCTGCTAAGTGCAGTAAAAGACTAAATTGTCGACAGCAATTTACAATAAATCAATTCATTGATCCTTCCACTGTTGAACCAATATATATTCCCATACTACTTCAATTAGCCCTGTGAACAAACTGACACCTGGCAAACAGAACCATAAATTACCCTTTGATGTTATCACATCCTAAGGCGAAGTACACAGGGGTTGATATTTTACTAGCTGGTCCACATTCCTGAGTATACTTTACAAGAAAAAAAGGAAGAAATGTACTATTAACACCTTTGTCTAAGGGACACTTCTGTAGCTGTTAGGAAGTCCCCAGCCCTTTCTTCCTTAGAAAGGAAGAGAGCAATAAGGAGGTGTCTGAAAACACCACCACTGGAAGAGATGTGACAAATATTATAACATCATAAATAACAGAAAACAGAAAATGCTGAGGTGTTTTCTCAGCACCCCTTCTAGTCAGCAAATACATAATGAAATGCAAAAGTGAAAAAACCAAACCAAAAGGCTGAATGGGGAGTGTTTGAAATCGTGAAAGGCAACGAAGCGTGCAATTCAGAGCCCACAGCCAGAAGAGTCCTGGATTCTGCCACTAAATCATTCTTAGAGAAAACAGTCCTTAAGTGTCCATCTCTTTATCTGCAAACTCTCATAACAGCAATTCAATTGAGTTTGGAGTAAATCACTTAATATTCAAGAGAAATAAAGTCCTTTAATAGTGTGAAGTAATACTATAAAATATCACGGTTGCACAAACAAATCGATAACCTGAATAAGGAAGAACAGCCAAAGACTGAATCAGGGAGATGAGAGATGGCAGTCCAACACAATGAAACAATCAAAATGTGCTATCGATATTTCTGAAGCTCTTATGTTCTGACAAACAAAGGTTCAGAAGGTCTAAAAGTTTGGAGTCGACATTTGAGGGTTTCACACAGAATGCTAAGCGAGCAAGTTATGAAGCCATGACTCAGCTTCTACAATGACAGAAAGTTTCATCTATGTTGAGCACTCTCAGAGCTGCTTCCTAAATCATCCATGGTGATTGCTCCCTAACCAACATTTTGAACAAGTACTGTTTAAAAAAATTAATTAATTTGGAGTAATTTTTGAAAGCATTTAAGTGGTAAAATTTCTTAACCTATATCCAGGATTTTGTCCTCTTTCTGCTTTGTTTTCTCAAGTTCACTATCAAGGAGCCTGAGACATCAGGGATCCCCATCAGAGACCGAGACGCCCTGAGTGGATTTTGCAGATTTTCCCTCTCAATCAAATCAGCTCCTGGCATAGTTTAGCATTAGATTAGGTATATCTTGCAAGATACCGCACTCAATAATCGATAGCATGTTATGCTACATTTTTTAAAAGAAAAGCAAACAAATAAAGCATTAAAACCCACAATATACATTGAGGGTGAATAAACAGAGTAATTAATAACACACTCTGCCAGATATATTCCAAGTCTAATCGACCTAGAGGACAAAATGACAGACACAGCACTTCACCAACACTTCGCCACCAGAATTTCTCCTCCAGGACAGCGTGTTCTGCAAAACTCAGTGCCAATGAAAAGTACAACCCTTCTGACTTTAGAGACTTAGCTCAACTATACAATAGTTGTTTTTTAAAAGCCCAACTCTCCTTTAGCTTCCAGCTGAAACAGTGCAGGCCAGACCCTCATCTGCAGTTAATCAGCGTGACTCCACCAAAAATCAACAAATCTGTGCTATTTAACACTAGCCCAAGAGCTGACCCTGTGTTATTTCCCAGCGTATTGTCTTCAGTTGGGACTGCAGATGTAATTATTTTGATTCTGGCATCTGAAATATTTGATCAAGAGTGAGTTAATTAGGTTACTGCCAGTACAGTGTCTTAAACTCCCATCATTTTTGATGTTCGCTAAAACAATACATATTCTGCAGCTGAGTAAATATTTCTTTGGGGAACATAACGTATGAATTGGTTCTCACTCCAGATGTAGATCGCATTTATACAAATTTGCACTGTGGCTTTGATGTGAATCCTATCATCCTCTGGTCTGTAATAACCAAATGCCTGTAGACTCACAGCTATATCAATAGCGATATTCTAAACTTCTGTAGTGCCTTTTTCTATTTAGTGCTTTATACGCATTAATGAACTAAGCCACAAGGATCCCTGTGGGGTAGGAATTATTCCATTCATTTTACATATGGGAAATTTATGATGGAGAAAGATAAAGCCACTTGCCAAGGTTGTGAGAAGTCTGGAGTAAAGCTGGAGAGAACTGCAATCGATACCTTAAAAAAGTTCCAGCCTTACTAAAGAGTAAGAAATGTTCGCAGAATTCAAGCGACATATTAAAATGTTGTTAGCTGGACAAGTGTCATTCCATATAGAGGCAAGAAAGAAAAACTCATGTCATTTTGCTGAATGAGAATTAAACGCAGTGCATATTTATTGAATATGAGAAGGCTCTCTCCCCCTCCCCCCCGCCTTTTTTAAAAACCTGCCCTCTGTCATGATATGTTGAAGCACAACAAAAGCACGATTCACTGATCGTCCCATAAGAAATCCAATCTTGATACACGGATTGCATTTCCAAGTTAAATCGTGCAAAAGGATTGTAGACAGATATTTAAGAAGATACTACAGATCATACAGCTCAAGTCAGACAATGTTTTCAAATAATGATGGTTAACTTGACAGTCAGTAAGACAAATAACTATCCGTGGCATTAATGCCTGCGGCAGCAGAATGAAACACTTGGGGACCAAACAACCCTTGACTCCAGAATGGCTCTGACTGTAGAGATGAGTAGTACAGTATGTTTGAGAATTACTTTAGGAAGAACTACCCTATCATTAGCCGTGTAGGCTCAGCGGTTATAAAGACAGCGATGCAGATGCTGATTCAGGAAAGCTTCCTCCGTCAGGAGGGGAAAAAAAACCAGGTCACACCTAGCTGAAGTCAATGGACCTCACCTTGTGCCTTTGAAGAGGTTTTGATGGGGGCTGTACTAAGTGCCTATGTCAGTGTTCTAACAGTACAGAAGAAAATGACAACATCATTTATTTAAGAAGCAATAAGATTAAGCAAAATAGACTTTCTAACAAATATCTTGCTCTACCATATGTAAAAAACTCTGCGTATGTATCAGGTTGAAGTAAAAAAAGCTATCAAATGTTTTAATTACTAGATAATATTCTCTCTTTAGTATGGAACTGTCTCTTTTCCGGGCTAATAATCTGCATTTCCAGTGGAAATATGACAGTTTATTGAAAATGAGACTCTGGTCTTGTACATTTTCATATTTCAGAGGTCAGTTTGCATACTAATCATGCACCTCTTCCATATTGCACAATACAAACAAGTTCATTCACAAAATGTGGTACAAATTGACAAGGGATAATAGTTTCTGTTAAAAATACAAATACATGAACACTGTTGAGTTACAGCTTAAAGCAGAACTTTCTTTTTGGCAATGTTAATTTGCCAATAGGGTACACATGAAACTGCTGGAATTCATGGTACAGGCAGGTTTCAGAAGAGGAAAAATTTAAAAAGTGGAGAAATAAAGATGCTAGGCAACACTAGAAAGTAGGAAATGGCACAGAGATAAAGATAGAGAAAAGAAACAGTAGAAGGACGCATGTTTTAAGCGGAGATGAAAGGGCGGCAAATGACGGGGAAATGGTAACAGAAACAAGGCTGATGTTCAGCACAGGAGTAAGGATCTCACAAATAAAACCTATTTCTTGACCCCTAAATTGTGCTGTTAGATAGAACCAAATAATTCACTAACATTGCCTGCTCCATAAATAACTACTTGCAAATGTGTGCCTTCATGTTACTTTTTTTTTTTTTTTTTACCAGCTCTTCTGCTGGCAATAAACATTGGATAGACCTGGCTTTTATAATGTTCTTTTCTGACCAAAAAAAAAAAAAAAAAAAAGAAAATTTGGAGGTTTTTCTTTACTCATTCTTCAGTGACACACAAAAACACTAACTGCTCATAAAACACTAAAAAGAAAGCATCGCAGGAGAGTTCTTGCATGGCTGAAAATAAAACCTAAAATCACATCAAAAGTGTTGGCCCAAAGTCATTTTCAGTGAACCACAACTGTTATTTCTCCTGCCAGCTGGGAACATAAAGAGATTTTATTAATGCATGATTTCTGCATTTACCTCATATTTCTAAGTTGGAATAAATTAGAAACAGACTTAAAGGCCCCATTCCACAGCATGAAGTAAACAAATGTGGTTTACTATATATGCTTTTCAGAATGAATTAAATTCACGCAGCATTTGTTCTACTTGCTCACAGCAGACAGCTTTCATTCTGTACAAAAGTCTATAAGGAAAACAGACAACACAGTGAAGGCTGGCACTTAACCTTCAAACAGCAACAGTCCCATCTACTTCTGCCTCATTCCCACCACTGCTGGGTCGCTGCACTGAACAGCAATGGAGCTAACTAGATTTTTTTTTTTTTTTAAACAGTAAATACATTTCTGTGACTGCCAACTGAAAATATAACTTCTATTCTGCATCGTGTTGACAGGCAAGAATACTGATACCTCAAAATTTAACAATAATTTAATGTGGGAAGAAACATGGGAATTAAACTCCCTGCTCATCCCTGGCAAAAGCGCAGCAGTTAACGGACTGGGGATGTGGTGGCTCTGGAAGGCTGCCTGCTGCTCAGAGCTGGTTACATCTCATCCTTAACAGTTTCATCTCATGGCTTGTTCAGAGGAGGACTGTCCCACAGGTCAACGTGTGATCTGTTAACAATACCTAACGAGAAGACCTTCTACTTTTATAAGCAAGCTAAAATGGGTCTTGACACTTGTGGGAGGTCTTTTCTAAGTTGAAGAAAAGAAAGAGCACTGCTATTCCCAAACTCGAACCCATCAGATGCTTCTTTCTTTGCTCAAATGGGAGCACCAAATTCTGCTCCAAATTCAACCTCATGGATCTGAGGTTGAACTGAACTGAATGAAAGCTGGGTCAGAATCAGGATGAAGCTTCTGCCTTCTCTTTGCAGAGAAAGGCCCAAAGAATCACTGTACGTGCTCCTCAGGTCACTTTTAGCAGCTTCTAGATCCACCACTGGGACAAACGCTGCATGAGAATATAGCTCAGAAATGCAATAACTACCTTGTAACAACATCTGAATTGCTTCTGTGAATGATAAAAGCAGGTTATGCTACATCAACTACATTTTTCCCAACCCAGACTTTCAAAACGTATCTCTATCAAGGAGACTAACTGATGATGCCAGCCTCTCACCATAACCAAAAGCAACCACCGCAGTTCATGTGCACAGGACATCAGGCAAATAACTTTAAAAAAAAATCATCACCAGAATGGATTTTGGATTAAAACCTTAGAAGAGAGCTAGCAACTCATTATTAAGCACATCATTTTGGTATTTTTGCTGAGCAGCACTTTAGTCTTCCAAAAGACCCCAAAGAAGTCAATAAAGTTGAACTAAACAACTTTAAAAAATACTCATCATCTTACACCCGGGGCAAAACCGCTAAGGGTAAGTAACTTCTCTGGAATATCGTTTACTTGAAAAGAGAGACTAAAAGCACCATCAACGCTCAAGTCTTTTCTCATTTGCTGTGGTGAATACCTAAAATGTCTTGGTGTGTATCCAATGGAAATAAAAGGGAACTCTTACTTAAGCTAAGCATGAGAATTAGCCTAAATTCAGAATTTCCCCGCTAATTATGGTTTACAGTGAGACCTTAATAATATACGCAATGAACAATATGTTGTTTATATGACAGCTACTATTAAGGAAAAAATGTACGGAAGAAGTAATAAATCTGAGAAACAGAGGTGTTTGAAGTTAAATGCAAAAGCAGACCTTACAAAATACATGTTCCAAGCTGTTTTTATGACAATTTTTACAGACATATGGGAGTTTTAGTAGCATAAGCACAGATTTCCATAAAGAAATTCTTAATCAGATTTACCACGCCTTTATTTCTGTTTCATACCAGTTTTTAACATCAATGAAAATAATCTGGCTATACTAGTGAAAGACTGGATTCATATACTGGGGTGTCTCAACGTGAGTTATTAATTTACTGACAGCAATTTAAGTTCCAGAGGAGAAGCACAACACATAAGAAACATAATGACATGAAATAAAATAAGACAAAACATTAAATCTTGAGTTAGCCCCTCTGGGATAAATATATTCAGATGTTCTGAACGATTAATGAATCGGGTCATCCATATAAATCTCTCATTTCTTAAGTGGAGTGTCTGTTTAGGTCCCATGTATGCTGCATTTATGAATAATGAAAAGGATTGTACATCTTGTCCGTTCATACTGTGTCGGACCTCGTGTTTTCACTGACAGGGATTCTAGCCATAGTGTAAATAAGATACATCCTAACGCAAAAGCAAACACATAATAAAACTCCATCTTTAAGCACAAATTGGAAGGAAAGGTAATCACATTTTTAGCAGGCACATTTTAAGGTCACTGAATTCAGGTGTTAAGCAAATGTTTTAAACAACCTTTCATTACAGTGTTACACATACCCCTCCTAATCATCGCTGGCATTGGCAAGCTCCTAAGAAGGTTAACTAATCTGCCCATCACGATTAAAAGTATTGTGAAACTCTTAACACCACTCATGCAAATCAATATCAGGTTACTGTACATTTCGAAGGCAGCACTATTTTTCTTGGAGGAAAGGAGATGGCATCTTTCAGGTGTATCGCTATGTACGTTCAACCAACACGCCGAGCGATACAATTAAATTAGTGAAATGCTGTCCATGTATAACTTGGGGGCAAGAGGAACAAGGGTCTTTGGGTACAAGTTCTGGCTCCAGTTCAGGAGAGCACTTTAGCATTCTTCTGAGCTAAGCACTGAGGGTCTTTAAAGCCACTGGATCGTAAGCAAATGCTTAATTACAGAATTAGCTATTTTCAGAATTCAGTCCAAACAATTTGATCTTGCAGTAGAAAAACACTCTCAGCTGCCACTATATTGGGAGTTGCTAATCCTCGGTGCTGAAGCGACTGAAAAGTTTGGGTGCTAGCTGGGAAGCATGTCTCTGGCATTATGGAAGAGAGGCAGAGCTGTGCCAGGGCTGCAGATCGGTCGCTGTTCTTCCCTTAAAACATGTTCAGCACTTGGAAATGTGGTACACCATCTTTTCTCTCTCTTTATCCTTTATTTAAACTACTATTTCTATTTTGTTTACAAATAACCTACAGGGAAAAACATAGAGAAGGATAACTCAGAAATCCAAAAGGAGAAAAAAGCTCAAGATCATAAAGTAGGTTTGAAAACTTCATCTATCCTCTGTGGCCAGAGTAGTTTGTGTGGGGTGATTTCTGCCAGCAGAAGTGGATTGTAAGTGTTTTAAGTGAATTCTAATAAAAGACCCCTTTTCAGCCCTACCTTGTTTTTAGCAACATTATTTCATTATTAGTAGTATTCAAGTTTATTAATTTTCCATTGCATGCCTAAAAGTACTTTTGGGGAGCTATAATAGCAGCACTTTCTGTGATGGAGAGAAGACTTTGTTAGCACTTAGGCACTTGAAATGTGTTAAGTGGTTTGAGAGTGGTGCAACTTGAGCCCTGGGTGAAAGTCTAAGTAGATTCCAGAATATCTGGCGAGTGGGATTTAGATAGGCAAGTTTAACAAGTGTACACTAATGCAAATGAATGTCAAAACAGAAAGGAGATATGTCACCCTCAAAATGGCAAATTTTTTTTAACTGCTTGAGACTTTAAGAATGCATATTTGATTGCTCATTAAAGTGATTATTGTTACAGAGGTTCTTAAGTGCGTTACACTGCCTCTTCACAAGATTTTCTATCCAAACCATTCAACTCTCTCTGTTTTCTGTTTAAATAACATTTAAATTATTTAACAGAAAACTGGTGCAGTCTGGTGACCAAAAGTTCAAAAAAACAAGCTGAACTTGTAATGAATAAATTGTTGGAGCAATTTGAAAATTGTAGGGCTTAAAGAACACTACAAGTCTCATTTGAGGAAAAAAATCTCAAAGAATACGATTTAGCATTTCAAACACATTTCCTTGCCTGCTGAGGAAAGAAGGGAGGAAGAAGCCCGAGATCTTTAAGACTGAGCAAGTGGCTGCGATTTTGTTATGAGAACAGATTGCACAATCACAGTAGCCCCGGCCTCAACCTTCAAAGCTCCAATGTTTCCTGTTGACAATTTATGTACATCAGAGAGGCCAAAACCTTAGTACACAACAGCAAAAAAATAAGGCCAGAAATCCACTCCTTTTTTTAAGAGTACATATAAATCTTTCCTTCCTTCTTCATATATATCCATTATGCTATAAATGCATTAACCTGTAAGAAGATGCAGTCTCTACCCTAATCAAAAAATAATCAAGAAGCTTGCCTATAGAAATAATGGCAGTAATGCAATACATATGCGTTAATACCAAAATTAAATTTTTATCTTCCATAGCTTGTCTAAATAGGAATCCTTTTAAAAAACCTGCCTTTAACTGTGCAAAATGAACTGTGAGAATCTGGCCCTTCGGTGTCAGTGATTTAACAGGTATAAGACAGGTCAAGGAAAAGGTAAGGAACAACTGAAAACAATCTGAGGATACTAATTTACAGAAGATGGTTTCTATATACTTTCTCTCGTGGATTTCTTGTTAATAATTTACAGGAACCACAGCTGAAGTTCAGATGCAATACATTACATGCAACCATACAGCATTACAAAATCTGCTTCCATTCTAGGAAACATTAATGAATCCAGCAAGGGTCACTCATTTTACATGCAAAGATTAGCTCTCAAATTACTAGAAAGTTTGAAAATAGAGGAAACTTTTGCACTATGTCTACATATTCCTCCTAAAAATGTGGAATTACTTTTCCACAAAAGTGTACTATCTTGAGTACCACTGGGAAGTTCAGCCACGGCGCTGAGATAGAGTTCCTACTCAAGTAAAGGTTAGAATTTGTCAAAAAAACCCCGGCATTCACACAGATGGCAAGAAATAAGAGATTTACATTGAGATTCCTAGTTTTATGATTATTTTGAGTACTGCAGACCTGTATTCACAAAGAGTAAAACACTTGGGTTTTCCTAATATTTCCCAAATGTATAGAAAGCAGGTGTTGCAGGTAGTGTAATAATATTGTCAAGTTCTTTGCAATGATAAAATTTACTTTTTTCTCTACTTGTAAAAACAAATATTACTCCAAAGAGATGTTTAGTCAAAACATTTCTGTTCTTCATTAATATAGATTTTTAATTTTTGTAATCACACAGTTTTTCAATTTAGGTTGCACAGAAATTGGAGGAAATTTTGTAAGTGTATCTATAGTCCCATAGAGTTGACCAACAGCCACATGCTGAGCCCGAATCCAGTGGACTATAATATCGCATTTAGCCCTTACTCTCAGCAGGCCCGTATCGATACAGCTTTAGGCAGATTTGTAGCAGCTAAGGATTTGTTGTTTACAAATTACTATTTACATTAAGTTTCTTTGATTTTTACTAAATCATAACGTATAGGATGGAAAACAAATCATCATCTAATCAATTTTAGAGACCGTAGTCGTCATTCTAGTAGTGTCACTACTGCATCCAGAATGACATCATCGCATTACTAGTAAAAGTACAATGTGAAATCTCCAGTGTAATTATTTTAAAATATTCATGACCAGAAAGAAAAAGATATGAATAAAGCTTTTCTGCATACATGCGATATCCAAGGCATTACTGTTTGTCAGTTACCTGTTGACAAGCCAGGACACCGACACGACAGGCCTCTGGCTTGCAGCATACGACTAATGGCGCTGAGTCCCCATCCTCCTTGTTTCTACTCTTCACAAGACAGCCATGCCATTAGCATCGGTCCTTCAGGAGTCTGCCGACTATTTGACTTTGTGTCTTACAGGAGCTATTGCCAAGCTATTCGCTCTTACAGGAGTTATTACCGAGCTAGTCGCTGTTTCGGTCACGTCCTGGGCTTACTGAAACACTCGTGTGTGGGGCCTGGCGGACAAGGCCTTGTCTGCGCAGAGAATTTTGCACAGCCACACTGTAAGAGTTTAGCACTCTGACCAGGTAACTTTGCAAGACAAGCCTAATACAAAGTACAGTAAAATGATATGAATGTGTATGACAAGAGACAAAAAAAATCTTTTCCTTTTCATGAGGAGAACGGATTTAATGCTACTTCCCACTAGTCAGGGAAAAGAGAGCCTGAGCATCACTAAGGGAAGCCGAGGGCAGCAGCAGCAGAAACATCGCTTTCAGTATTCCTCCCTCAGCCACCACGACAACCTCCACGCTGCGGGGCCGTGAGCCGGCTGGGGCTCTGCCCGAGGCAGGCTGCAGGTAGAACTGCGGCTCCGGGCCCGCCTGCTCGTAGCACCTGAAGCTCACAGCGTACACATTCCAGTTTGCTTCCAAATCCTGGCCCTGCCGAAAGGCCGATTTTCACATTTGGTGGCAGTGTTTCGCAAGTCTCTCGCCGTCCGCCTCCCAAGCTCTGCCCTGCACCACCCTCCGCAGGGAGCCCAGATGCTGAGCACAGCGAATGGCATCAGGGAACTGATCCATCACAAGACAGACACGGGGTAAAACTATGCTTTTTCAGCTGTCAGGCATGCAAAACGTCTGCCACAAGAGGCTGTGCTGGCCAAATGGGTTTTCCCTTTGGTTCGAAAGGTGAGATCTCCGTCCAAAGCGGAGACCTTCTGCAGGGTATTCCCTGCAGAGCGCTGGCTACAGACCCAGCTGCAACCGGCACGGCAGCTGCACACAGCCGGCTCTTTCCCTTGGTAATTCATACGATCTGGGTAGCTGGCTTTGAAAGAATAAAGAAAAAACTTGCCTAGCTACAATCTGGCCTTTTATTTCTTTATACCATGCACTGTACAATAATAGTGGTTTTCACTATCAACCTCCCTCAGCCGAGGCTTAAACCTTTGCAGATGCCAGCAAATCTTCCATTTCACTTCCACGTGAACTGCAGAAGCCAGCAATCCTACCGTACCTTGTTACACATTTCCTAATATTAACCTATGCAGTTTTGAACCCCAGCAGAAATTGTAGGTGCGTGTTTGAAAGGAAGCTGCCACCCACTGCCAGCTCCCCATTTGGTGAAGGCAGCATGGCCCGACCCCATGAGGAGCTCTGCGCACCTGCCCAGATACCGACCTGACACACAGAAGACAATGGGTCAGAAATACCACCTAAATGCCAGTTGTCTCGCTTCGCTATTATCTACCATGACTTCCTTTGCCTCTGTGGAGCCTGTTTTCTTTTCATAGCTGTAGAATTCAAGTGAGGGACAGACTTAACGAGATCTCAGGTGTCTCTGTCAAACAAATCATTTAAAGGCTTTTTGCTATATGTCACGATATTAATTCAGTAGCATTCCTTCAGCTCCTAAGAGCTTATCTACTTTGGGTAGATGAGACAGACGACCCACAGCTTCCCAACACAAAATCCAAACTCTTTTAAAGCCCTGTGTTGCTATGATAACATGCACACGAGGCAGGCACTGTTCAGTAAGCAGGAAAGCCCCATAGCCCCGTTTGCTTGGAGGCACTTGTATTTTAGAACCAGGCAATAATAAACAGTTATCAGAAGCCATGTCTCCTTGTTATTGCTCTTTGCTTTTTTTTGCAGGCGCCTGGGTTTGCTTTTTGTACGATACCATCAACTGTAGAGGAAGTCACAGTAGTTACAGGCATCTTTACTCTCCCTGGAAGTTAATATGTCCTAATAGTTTAAAAATTCTCAAATCCTAGATAAACCTTAGATGTTGGAACATCCTTCTGTGCTCTTATCTATGGCCTATCACGTGACTAAAACCAGCTTCAAAACAAGTACAACACTGCTCCGTAACACCACGCTCCTGCTGCTTTTAAAAGTGGATGATGTGAATTTGGGACCGTGCTGGAGCCTGTGGTGATGACCCCGCCATGCCCGGGTGTGGGGGGTGCTGGGGGTGCAGTGGAGGGCACAGGGCTGTGGCAGCTGAGCCCCTTCCCTAAGCCAGAGACCAGAGCTGACCCGGGTTGTGCTGCAGCTGCCGGCTTCACGGGCCCTAGAGCTGGGCCTGCGTTCAGGAAATCAGCTCTGCTATAGCTGCGCATCAAGAAATGGAAAGTAACAAAAGCGTATTAAAAAAAAAGAGGAAAAAAAAAAAGCAGCATCTGCAGCAATTCAAGTTCTTCTTAATGGTGGCCTCAGGTAATAATCCCGGGATGCTCATATACAGAGATATAGGGCTCTCCGGTGCAGGAAAGCATTCTGTGTTTGCTTCTGGGTTTGATGCACTGCTGTGCCCCGAGAGAAAGGGCAGTTATGTTTTATCTCATCCAGGAGAGCTGTGGCTGAATTACTGAACTACAATACAGGTGCTTGTGTGAAAAGAGATAGCTTGCCAGCCCACAAAGCAAGTTTAAAATGGCTGGGGATCCCTGAAATCATGCATTCAACCCCCTGCCTCAATGCTTCAGGTTTCTAAGCAAAGTAAATTGCAGAGGGTGCGTTTTAGGGCACGGGGTCTCCCTCACCAAGACGAAAGTGAGGAGAAAGGCGGGGGTCTGCCTGCCACTCTGGACAGAGCCATGTCAGACCAGCCGCAACTCACCCGCCCTGTGCTCTCCAACTAGGAGGAAAGTCAATTCCTGTTCTCCTGGGTACTTCAAATGGAGATGGAGAAAACATTAAAAGATGAGAGGGATGAGGGGAAAGTAAATACACATTATTACCGAGCCCTATTCAGTGGTAAAGAAAAAAGATGAGTAAAACTGAAGGTTTTATGCATCTTTAAAGCCAGCGCTGGTGCCCTCCAGACTCTCATAAGCCAACCCTGGTGTTCTAAACACAGTCATAATACACCTATACATTACCCCTCTGTCACTTCATCTGAATCATTAACGTCACGATGAAGAAAACAGTCTTACTTCCTAGGTAATTACTGTATATCTATTAAAATGAATTAAGTCTCTATTGAAAATGCTTGTTTGTTCCATATCCATCCTGTTAATGTGCATCTTTTCCTTCATTATATCTGGTAAAATGTCAAGTCCGCTATGTTGGGGAAATCAATAATTAAATAGCTTTACAGTAATTACTCCAATAACACAGATTCTTGCCACTTAACAACACAAATTAAATTCACTAAATTAAAATTTACACTAACAGGCAAAGATGGACACGTCAAGCACTGGCCCTTAAAGAGTGTCTACACTGGTCAGAAAGTCATTACACTGAGCGACAAGTCTCCTGCAGAATATTTTATGGAGTATTTTATTTGCTCATTTGTCTTTACCGTCAGCGTGTTTCAAGGTACGAGAGGCGAGTCAATACAAAAACCACAGCAAGCAGCAGCTCTAAGGGAAAGGGCGTGCTTTTCTCATACGGCACAAATTGAAATAATTTGCAAATAATTTCAGTGTGGCTGACCTCCCTGCACCTGATCCAGTATTTACAGTAAAAGCCTAGAGACATAAGTAATATGAATATAATTTTAATATATACATTAAAATAAAATATTTTCATATGTTTATTTAAAAGCATACATTTACTGCTTTGATAACATGTATAAGCAGGTGCATAAGATACTAGGCCTTTTTCTTATTTCAGGAGGCTTTTTTTTTTTTTAAATTAACTGAATACTGTTCATTTCATTATTTATCTGAGAATAAATATTTTGGCATATTCTAACCAAATAAAACCAACGTGCCCAAACAGGCGTAGCTGTGGACACATAGGCACGTTCATCCTGGATTACGCTAAATGCTTAAATTGCAACGGCTCACTTCACCATTATTAATCCCAGCCCATAGGAGAGATCGATGGCAAATGTTTAATACCACAGGTTCATGGACAAAAGCCATAACAGAGTCACACAGCTAAAATAAGGAAGCCTATCCTCTCCCGCCCACCCTGACTGCTTCCTTACTCCCGAGTCACTTCCTCCCTGACGCAGCCTCACAGTAAAATAGATTTGGGATCAGAAAGGGTAATTTTAATCTCTGTCATTGCCATTCTCCGTCTCCACGGGGCTTGCCAGAATGGCGGAGACAGAAATTATGATCTGGCAAACCAAAAGCTGAGGTATCTGGAGTGTTGCTGAAGGACCAGCTCCAGCCATTGTGTTTTCCTTTAGGCCAAATTCTCTGTCCAAGCGGTAATTTTAATGGCTTATTTTTATCTGCTGAGATATGAACATTTTCAGATTCTCATTTTAGAATAACCAATATTTTGGCTTCGCCTACCTCAGGGAAAACACTTCTTTTTTCTACAAGGGGAAAAAAAATAAACAATCTGAAAAACTCAACTGAAGTCAAGGCATAGGCAAGAATCCTGCAATTACTTACAAAAAAAATCTGACACAAGTATACACTATTCAAACCCGCTCCCATTTTAACTATCACGTCTTCATAGTTTGTAATAGGTTTCTGTGCCTCACATGTGGAGTTAACCAGCAAACCTGAATTTCCCAATTGCACTGCAGTATATATTAACATTGTCTTGATTTTCATATAGAAACAATTTCATTTATTGAACATCATTACCCAGGCTTGAGCGCTGAACACAGATGGATGTACGGGTGACTTCAAGCTTTCTGTTCAGCACAGTGCTGCTCGCAGGGAAGATTTGTGACGGGCTTCTACAATGAATTGGAGATCCGGGCCCACAGCGTTATTGAGGCTTTTCTCTCATTTAAGACAAAGATTAGAGTCTCTCATTTTTCAGTTCAGCTAAGCCACTGATATTCAATTTTTGCTGAGAAGTTTACAAAATAATCACTTGACATTTCACAAAAATATCACAGTATTTGTCCTTATAAAAAACGCCTTGCTCAAGCCTTAAGTAGAGGAAATGGATGTACTAGACCAAAGCCTTCAACCCACGCACCCTTCGGGGAGCCAACCATGATTCCTTCTAATCTTAGTGACCGAACCTTCACCAGCGATGACCAAGTTAATTTCAATTCAAGGCCATTGGTTCATGCAAGCATATTTAAGATTATTTTAGATGTTGCCATGCAAAAATCTTTAGCTGAGATCAAGTGGGCCGTCGAGGGAGCAGGGAGAGCTGCTATCTTGTCTCTACCACCAGCCTCGCAATCCCGGACGTTTCTATTTTCACGCCATGCAGGACCAGTGCTCAAACTTCAAGAGTCTGTTTTGGCAGCAGGGAAGAGATGCCCTAGAAGAGTCTGAGAGTCAGCTCTGCTATCGTTGAACCTGAAGAAAGTGCTCTGCATTAGGGTGACTGATCCTTGAGACGAGGGTGTTTCAGATGCTAAGTGTACTTTCAATATCACACGGGTCAGGAAAGGCTAAGAAGTGTGGAAAAGACCAGAGAGGGAATGAAGTGTAATCACAGGGAGAAAGAGGGAGGGGAAAGAAGCAAAAAGATCAGAGATATCTACTGTGAAAAGCGCTGCGTTATCTACTGATGCTTAACATAGCTATCACACAGAGCGCTACTCATATCTTTTTTTATAATATGTATCTTTTTTTCTTGCCTGGTCCAATTTATATTTAACAAGACCTTTTGTTCACCCTCTCTGCACCCAAATAATAAAAATAAAAAAATCAGAAAGAAAGCCCCACTGGGACTCAAATAAGCTAACACTTATATACTTTTGATGTTAGGGTAAAGAGACCAACAAAATCATGGTCTCTTGACCTACATGGGAAGCACTGCTATTACGCTGAGGTAGCATAGGAAAAAAGATAAAATGCTTTCCCTTGAAACAGCTATGAAATAATGCAGACTTTGCTCTGTGCTAAGCGCACAGCTACTGCTGCTCTGGCAAATGCTGGCGTGTTTTTTTCCCCCTCATATTGCTTCATAAGATAAAAATTTTAAAAATCCAGGAAAACACTTGAAAGGAAGCTGAAGTTGATTTTTTTCTGCCTTTTGAGTTTCATTGCTAGATAGATGTTTGACATCTCCCTTGACTGCATCGGTGTTCATCTAATCCATTATTCTCACCCAGATTTTAAATTGTACATTAATTAAGAGGATATGGCAGCAGCTTCTGAACTGGTGCCCTGATTGTATTACACCTGGGAAACAGGATTGTATCAGCCTTCAAAAAATATAAATAGAGTGTGAGATTTCTGAGTTATGAATTATCCATGGATACTAAATTAACAACAGATTACCAAAATGTACCCTTTTCATCATATTCATCCCAAACAGAAAAAGACAGTGCCAAACTGCCATCAGTTGCATGATTTTCAAAACAGAAACATACTTTCTAGATGTCTGATATTTGTGTCACATCATGCTACTTGTAAGCTGTCATTTTGGGCCATGCTCTCCCCAGACTGCAATCTCCTCTGCCCTCTCCAGATAAAGCAGCCCTCTGCACATACACGCTTACTCTCAACAGAACGGTCATTACTTGGGAGGGTGAGAGCGTCTTGTTGAATGTTGTTCTAGCCAAAATAACAGAAGTAGTTGTGGACAAACATCTATGGTTGCAGAGAGACGGTGGTAAAGATTGCCATACCTTTATAATATGCATGTACAGGACAGAACTGATAGGGTTTTTTCCCTTTCGGGGTTGTTGAGACTCCTGGAGTCATTATTTAGCTAACTTGAGAACAGCTTACTCATTCACGGAAGAACTATTTAATATTTGTGGAAGTAATGGACAAAGACAACTATTGCATCTCATTAGCTCTTTAGATAATGTTTATTCCAGAGCTGGGAATAACCATATGTTATTGCCCCGCAAACGAGCGATGCAAACCCAAAGCGCCGAGAGTAAATTCGCTGGCTATTTAACTGAGCCAGGTTCCAAATCCTGCCCTGGGAAGCCCCCCTAACACGTGGCCGACAGGCCCACGTCCTCAGCTGTAGCTAAACGGGCTGGAGCACGGCATCAAAGTAAGCGGCAGGAGCCCGGCTCAGCCTTCCCTACAATTTGGCGGTCGGACTGCTACCTACAGTAAGGATCTCCTGAGCACGTCCCCCTGCTGGCATCTCCTCTAGCACGTGCATGTAAAACGTGAGGCGGTCGCGTCAGTCCATTTCCCAGCTTTGTACCCAAGTCTCAAACACTATCACCGAGCGCTAAAAACTACAGCGCAGCTCCTTGCTTTGGCTGAAAAGACATATTTCTAGCTCTTTTTTGAAATACTATGAAAGTTATACCAAAAATGAATATGTCTAGAAATATGGAGCATATTAGTGAATGTTAAACTTCTTACAAAAGAAAAAAGCAAACAATTTTTCCAGATTTTCTGTGCTTTTAGGGTATGCATTTTCCAAGTATCACAACAAATACTAAATACAAATCATAATTAAACCTTGTGATGGTCCTGCAAGACATAACAGATACCTAACATGGCATGCTCTCAGCTTTTACATTGGCAAAGAACACATTCATTTGTTTTAACTACACCACGTCATTTCTTTCAGATGCAAAAGAAGAAAAGAATAACGTGTGCTCTCAAAAGCACACCAAATCTAAACATTTTCAGTCCCTGAGCTGGTGGGTATGGCAGGTTCCCAGTAAAGGGGATTTGTGGGGCGATAGCCTACCTAGCCACAATATAGAGCTATAAAGACCCATGAAAGAAATTCTTTGTTCAAGCCAGTTCTTAAAAGTAATGAGTACAGAAAATGCAATCTTGCTTTTTATATTATTAAGTGGTCCCTTCGAGCAGTGGGATGGAGCTGTAATTTTTCCTAATTAAAATATCATTATTACCCTATGCATACTGTTTAAAGGAGCTTGAAAATGTCAAGGTTTCTGAAGAGAATCCCTTATTCTTTCTGCCTACTTAACAACTGCAAACTACTCATACCTTTTATATCGCCAGCGAACACCTAGGATTCATTCAGTCCTACTGAGAAGCAGGCTTATACTGACTGTCCAATTTTTATAGTTAGAGGAATATTTGGGTAATAGAGTTTGTCTGAAGCCAAATTAAAAATCAAATAAACTATAATATTACATGTAATCATTTTCTGTGGCTGATAGCTTAATAATAAGGACCCATTTGAATGCTATGCCAACTCCATAATCCCACAAAATTGAATACATCAAAATGCATACCTCCCCTATTATATTTAGTTAGCAACTTGCTAATATGGTTCATCTGTTCCAATATTTTCCCAAAATCCTCTGCTTGGAACGGGGCATTATTTTATGATTGAAAAATCTGCAAAAATAAAAGGAGCAGCTGTTAACCTCAGCAATCACAGACCAGATGTAACTATAAACGCATAAAGTACTCAATTTTTTAAAATTACTTCTTATTTTCATTTCTCTCCATTTGTTGAAATCCAAGTTTGGATACACCAAGATGTTGCCAATTAATCTAACACACCCAGCAGAATGAACACTTAGCTCTAAGCAAATTATTCATATTACATCCCCATTCATATTTACTCTACAGCTTTACGGTTGGACATAGCCAATAACCTCCTCGGTAGCATTAACTGCTCTGATATTTATAAATCCAGATCAAACAGGACGGACTGCAGTGGGAATCCACTGAACCATCAAAACGCCACCGGGCTTCACACTTCTACTTTGCTCGGTGGTTTTTATCAAATCTCCGCCACGAACATTACTTCTAAATGTCGATTACTGAAGAAGGTTTATCCGGTGTCAGAGTCACTGGCACATAAGTCATTCTAAAATAACTACTTGTCTCTCATTTTAAATGGTGTTAAAAAACCCATGCTGACGAGAAACTACAACGGCATGTGGAAAACGAGTCTGTGAAAGAGGAGCAGGGGAAGCAGATCTGCCAGGGCGGCAGCTCTGAAGAGGGGGCTGACCTTGCTCCAATGTAAACAAGTAAACCCTCCGTGGGTAAACGTAGTCTGGGAGAGGAGAACACAAACAGGCGAGATGGACCGGTATCACATTAAAACTGGGTGAAGGTGGCAGCTACACACATGAGGCTGGAGAGCAAGACTAGAATTAAGTCTGGGTACAAAGATCATGAAGAGAGTTGGGAGCCTTACAAGCAAAGACTTGGCTTGAGCAGGCAGTGGGAAAACCAGTGGCGTAAGGATATTTAGGGGACGCCAAAAAGTCCAGGTTAGGGGGCCAGGCAGTTTCCCCTGCAGGGTGCCTGTAGAAGTCACCGCGGCATCTCGCCATGCTTGTCTACTAGCAAATATCTCAGACGCTTTGTGGTGCCTCTCTAGTGCTGCATCACATCAAGGCTAACGCTGACTTCTGCCACCAGCTCCTCTCTTAGTGAAGTGCAGAGGGCCCTGATGAGTAACAAAAGGCATCAAGTGGATGCCTCATCACAGTTTCTTCTTTTAAAACCCTATGCAGCTGCATTTAAATAACTTTCTGGTGTTCTTTTGTGTAGGTAAGAAATGCATGAAATAAGTGGCCCACACAACCTTCCTTCAGCTGCCTTCTGCATATGCAGATGTCATGGCAATCCAGAGCACGAGCAACACGAGGCAGCTGGATTCATATTGGAGAAATGCTCTTAACATTGGCATTTTTTAATTTTTGACTGCTTTGCAACCATAATAAAGCCTCCTTCTTTTAAACACTGCCATTTTTACGTTCTTTAGTAGGGGGCTTCTGAATGCTGTAATTACAGCGCGCTATCACATTCGTTGTACCTGCTCTCTGAGGCTTGGTATTGAAATTGAAGCCCCTTGAGATCTTCAGCCTTTTTGTTCGACGTATGTAATCTTTTCTAATATGAACTTATATGTAGGTTTTGTAGCATAAAATTCCTTCAGGCACACGCTAATGCTTTTTCCTCCTGGACTAAATTGTTGGAATGAGCTGCTTTGAAAGCTGTCACAATGACATAAAACACTTACTCTATCTGCCTCTTCCTTCACCGCCAGTGGGCAATATTATTTCATAAACAGTCTCCTTCCCGGCTGATGTTGCCCACAGTAAAAAAAGGCCATAAAGCCAAAAGCCAGTCTTTTCAAAACATACATTTTAAGCATCGCATAAGGTCTAACCACATGTACGGTGTCACATAAAAACAAATGGGAATATTTTTACACTACAAATTAAGTAGCTGGTGGAAGCGGAGCAGAAACAGTGACAGAACAGCTATGGCATCTTGCTAGAAATGCACAGGGTTTTTCCAGACTTATGGCGAAAATAGTCCCCTACCAATACAGCTGTAATGGGCACACACGTTCATGGCCTCAGAAACTGTAGTTTAACCAGGCAAGATGGTCTACTGCCACCTCAGCTGTGGGAAGGCCCTCAGAGACTTTGACCTTCTGATCATGAACGCAGTCAGGGAGTATTTATGTTTCAGGCTGGACTCATCCTTAGATATGAAAAGTAGTTTTCTGTCAAGTCAATGCTTCTCTGAAAGTAACCGCTCTGTAGACGTGCTCCACTTTTTGTGAAAAAAGACTCTCTTTCTGAGAGATGAAAGCGTCAACCCAAACCAGCCATGGAGCATCCACCACTCCAGCACCTTAGAGGAGGAGCTGCTCATCATCTGCTCTCATTCTTCGAGCTCTGGACTCCCAAACCAAACTACAACAGTCCTGGCACTTCAGACCATTCCCTTTTTTCAAGCACAGTATGAAAATCACGGGGCCATGGCGTAAAGAGGCATCTGACGGAAATTTGTTATGAAGACCATCAGTGACTTTTCTGATACAAAGCCTTTTCCCCCAGAGAAAAAGAACAAAAAAAGAACACAAACACAAAGATATAGTACATATTTTCTCAGTAACTTCTACAGTTAGATCTTTAACCAGATCATCTGAAATGGTAAATCACAACTGAACTTTGAAAAAAATTTTCATTTATGATAATATACCTATCTTCACCGTCCAGCTCATGACTGTAATATCTACCCGCCTGCAACTGCATAGAAACAACTTTAAAAGCCAGTAATATCTTGATCCTGCTCTACTCAAATGACTGCTGCAATCAAAAGAAAGCCAGTAGTAGATGAAAACCTATTTTCACTAATGCAATAACGATAATTCTATAAACATATTAACAATTTCCTGCCTCACTCTTAATTTTATTTTCTCTCCCTTATATTCATTTAGAAGCATAATGATATCATTTGTTATTCTGTCTAATCTTTGTTTAGCATCCAGGCTAGGAGAAAGACAAATGAGATTGTTGGCATTTAGACAAAAAGGCAGATACTGTGGGACATAATTTGGGTATAACAAATTATTAGGCAGGTATGTACTTGTAATTGGTACTTAGTTCTGCAAGTTTATTACAAATGTGGTTGCATTTGTAACAGGTCCACAATGCGCTTCCAGCTATTACTCGAGAGAGCAAATCTTACGCAGGCAAGTTCAACAGAATTTAAGGCAAACTCTTCCATGGTTAAAGCTTGCAGAAGCCAGTGCTGCATGAGTTGGGATTGATCAATATGCATCATTCATGGGTTTGGGGGTTTTTTTGCTTTGTTTTTTGATCAGTGTTTGTTTTGGTTTGGTTTTTTGTTTTTACTTTATTACTTCAAATTAAATTTATCTGTAATTTTATTTGCAGAAAAACATTAAACCAGCATGCTTTCAAATAAATCCTAATTACTTACAAATGCAAATGCATCAACTAGGCTTGGACATGCAATTAGATAGCTAATTATTATAAAAAAAGACAATTGCAGATTGTAACACATGCTGTCAAATCCTGAGTTCACAAAATATAATATCATCTTCGAGTGGCCCTGGAAGAAGCTTTTGCTATTTTTCAGGGGATATAAGTGACGGATAGAGTCACCGGGGGGATCAATAAGAGCCTGCCACAGCGGGAAGTGGTGATGTGTCACCTCGCGCTTTTCCCAGGAGCCAGGCGGGAGCTTACAACAGCAACCGCAGGACCGGGGTGCTGGTTAGGAACATTTCTGAGCTGTGGCCTTCCCCTGGGCGCTGCCAACTGCACCCGGGCTCCAATGTCAGCAATGCAAACATCAGAAGAACTGGGCAACATTTGCCAGTTCCACGATTTCAGTATTCTCTTTGCTTGGGGATTTTTTAAAGAGAAGTTTCACTAAACTTCAAATATTTTTTACAATTCTGCTTGTCCGCAAAGAAACGTCTCCATGAAATCCTTCCTGTATAATGGTCGTACTCAGATCACTGGCCTCCCCGTAATCCTGCAGAGGCCTCACGCCTTTTCTTCTTACAGGCACGCAGCCTGACCCAGCAACACCACTCCAACAACCACCCGCCGTGAGCAAAGCTGGGAGAAAGGGAAACCAAAGCTCTCCAGAGTTCATGATAAAAACACATTTGCCCAAAAAGATTCTTCAGAAGCAATACCTTGCTAACGATACACCTCACGAGCTGCTCACTTGCTGATGTCAGAGAGATCTTAATCCTCCTAGAAAAATCACCAGAGATGAATAAAAAGCTGTGTTTATTTTATATGTTATTTTTAAGCATTTTCCTGTTGATAGAGTCTCCATGTTTCCAGATGCTTTTGAAACTTTATATATCATGGCTCTGACAGCAATTAAGAGAATGCTACACAAATCCGTCTGACAGAAGTTATCTTTTTGTGCCAGGATTTTGCCATGTAATATTTCCAGCTGCATTCTTTTTGAAAGGCTATTACCGCTACAGAAATGTAAAACAAATCTGTCATTTACCTTTTTTTCCACTGTACCAAACACACAGAAAAGCATAAAAACACTGAAAGCATTGTCAAGCATTCCTAATTCGCTTTGCCTACAAGAAGCTAAAACAGTTTTCCAGATCAGCCCATGAATCGAGCATCAATATAAAGTGCAGATGGCAGTGCTATTCGGTGTGCAGCCACACCAGCCAACTTCCCCGTCGGACCACTCCTTTCACTGAGTGTTTTGTAGCCTGTGACACTGGCATGAGGTTGCTTCAACTCATTGATTCAGCTCCTTCCTAGAGTTACACATTAGAAACGGCAACAACGGTAAAAAGCACGAGCAGGAACCGCGGCAGCCGGATGATGAGCCTTGGTATAAGAGTACGTTTAGCCCAGCGATCTCAGCAGAGGCAACTGTGGCAAGATGGGATTTGTCATCAATCCCTTTAGATCCCGTACAGTCGGTACGGGTGCGTTCGGGAGAAATGCTAATGTCATCTGCATGACCTAGGTGGCACTCAATGTACCTGACCTTGTTTCTGCCCTTTTTTAAAAGCACTCTCAGGGATTTCTCTGCTTATAAATCCCTCACAACTCACTTGCCATTTTTAAGGCTGTGCTTTGAAGCAGCTACTCAAAATAAATAATATCCTACTGTGTGAGTAGCCCCCATTATACGGAAGGAGACCATACATAAGGTGAAGTAGATCACCGTGATTAAAGGACTGCAGCACTTTTTCCTTAATCAGCAATTCACAGCCCCTTTTTGGTATACAGTACCCATGGCTACTCTAACTACAGCGTGAGATACTTTTCCTCTCAACAGCTCCTTTACTTCCTCACTCACACGCTTTCATATTATTTCTGTTTTCATAAAGCTCAACTTGGCTACGAGACTAACTTCTGTTCTTATTCCAATATTCTGGGGGTGTCATATGATTTTTTGTTTTTCAAGACGGGAACAAAGTCAAGTCATACCAATTCCAGCCACCACAAACATAAAGGAAAACACTTGCAGTCAGGAGCCCCAGGAAAAAACCCTCAAGGTGCTTGAAATGCTATACAGACAGGATATATGCACTGTGCCCTATCCCTGCTGAAATCTTTGATTGTTTAGGCAGCAGTCTATGTCAAAATCCATTTCAATAATACCCCAACTGGCTCAGCAGCCTCCTCTCATTTAGTAGATTCAATCATTTCTTGCTGATGGAAGGCAGAAATTGCAACTAAAAGATGCCATTTACAGTACATTTCTCCCATAACTGTAATGTTTTATCACTTACAATCTTTTGGACAAGATTCCATATCTTGCTCAATGTGTCATGAAAAGGGAAAACAAACATGAGGCAGCAGCAGCTTTGTCACATCTTTACTGAACTCATTAATCAATGTTTGTACCGCTAGTGAACCAAAAACCAGGCAGGACAGCAACGGCCCAGGATGCTGCTGGCAGCCTTGGGGCTTTTTTTCCCCCCAACGTAAATAATTTGCCTGAATTTTATACTGCTAAAACTCCTATCTACTATTCAATTATTCAAAATACTTCAGCATAATTAATATTTTATGAGCCCAGAGTAAAACCAGGTTAATTGGTTTGTGTCAGATTATGAGTCTAATCCAGCAACTCCAAGCCGTCAGGTCAGATTAACAGTACTTCATTCCTTTCTCAGAAAAATCCATCACACTGAAAGGTCCTGATCCTGTACAGTTGAAAAGTGTGGGAAAACTGTCGTTAAACTGAACAAGAACACTTTCAAACAATAAAACCAATTCAATCATTCTTGCAGTAGGAAGGAAATATATCTAATCAAAAGTAATTTAAAAGGTTTCACATATCCCTCTTCCTAAAAAAAAAAAAAAAAAAAAGCACAAACCCAAATGCAAAACAAAAAACCTATAAATGAATGTTTTCCAAATATTTTTAACAGAAAACATTTATTTTCAGAGTGCTTTGGGATGATATATATATTTCTGGCTGGATAAGTAGATTATTGGAACTAATTTTCTTTCCCTGCATGTTCTGCACGCTAAATTAAGGAGGAGGGAGATCTGGTGGGGTTTTGCAGTAAGAAGCATTCATTCAAGGAACGCCCTCCGATGTGTTTATGGCAACATCAGCTAATGACTATTCATTACATCAAGTGAATGTCTTTACAACTTGCTCACCAGGTCTGCTGCTGAAAAGAGCAACAACAAAGCCATTAGGAAGAGTCTGGAAGTCATGTAAGCATACTCCCCCTCTGGAAAGCCCCAAATGATGAAGTCTTCCCAGATGGTCTCCTCATTTCTTATGGGGAAAAGCCTTGGCTGTCAGCCGTGTTGAGCACCTATAATTCAGTCAATACAATTTCTGTTGTAGGCTTGAAACAGAACTGATTACGGAAAACTACTGAAACCCCATCATATTCACTTTGCAAAGATTGCTTTTCTTGTTGTCACGTTATATCTTTAATTTCCATGACAAAAATGCATACAAGACATAAAGGACACAATGTATTTAGGCCACATCTTCCAAGGACGCTCCCTGGCAAAAAAACCAGAGCTGAATATGGCTTATTCATTGAGTGTGCACAGTGGCTGGAGTAGGCTACCTTCGACCTCCCCTTTCCAACTTCAACTCAGCTCTGCTTTGCCCTTTTTGCAGCTGATTTCTCTCTTACCTATTATACTGCCTACGTCCTTTGCTCTTAGGTTGTAGAAGCCAAAAAGGGGATGTTTTGAAGGAATTGGCTTCAACTTTTTCTTGCAAGAAAGATACAAGAGCTCCCTATTCACCTCGCATAAAGACCATGAGTACTTACTCTGTGAGGGACTGGAAAGACACTGAAAACTCACAAGAAAATATCAGAATCCCATTACTGCTGTGAACATTATTCAAGCTCAGATTTAGATAAGCAATTAAATCAGAAACAGCAATTATGGTAATCATTTTTTCTACTCCCATCTAAGGCAAAACCCATTGGATCACAGATGATCCTCAGTATCCCCACCTCTTAGCCCAACTCTTTCAATGACTAATTCTATTCATGTTTTCAATAGTCTCAGGGAACATTACTTACTACTACTTCATCAATTGCACCTGAATTCTTATCATCTTCATAGATCAGGTAAATCAAATAATAAGCCAGGAAAACTCATGAAAGGCTGACTGTCATGAAAGGACAGCCATTTCTGAACAGAATCTGCCAGCATAATTTATATTGTTAATCGACATAAACGAGAACAAGACCGAATGGTTGAGAGATAGCCACTCTTTCAGAAAGGAAACAAAATGAGGATCTTCTCATCTTTACATTTTGGTGATGCAAGATGAAGGGGGACATATGCCCAATAATAGCCAACTACACACCCTGTATTTGCTGTAAGCAAATAATTGACCTGCAGATGTGACACACTAAAATCAATAAGTGCACCTGTAGGGATTCTGTAATTTACCCTGCTGCGAGACAGGGAGTACAGGGCAACTGGTTATCCACAGAGGGTATGATTACCCAGCATGAAAAGGAATTTAACGACCTTGCAATGCCCTCTCTTTGATAGCCACTTGCTCTGTGTGATCAAAAGTATGAGGCTGCATACCACACCATAGAGTTAATAAACAGTTTCTCCAGGAAATCTTTTTCCAAGCACCACGAGACTACAGATTTCCACACATACAATTGACCTTTACATAACACTTAATTCCCAGGTGGTATCTAAAAATGACCAACCCATCTGTAAAGTCATTCTTTCATCAAATTAAATGCTTGACAGCATCCAGCAGATTTAACTTTCATCTAAGCAGAGATATAGTAACTTTCCCTGTTTTAAACACTCTGAATTTTGAAGGTGAGCTCACTGATTAATTATCTCTTCTCTTAAACCACAGCCATTTTTAAGATAGACCTTCAGCTATCTAGTGGGGAATATGCCTATAAAGCAAGGATTAAAAAAACCCTCAGAATTGAGTAGATGCTTTATTTGAGATCAAAGATAGGCAGGTGTCAAAATTCATCTTTGATAACACACCATCCATCAGCTTTGAGTCTCTTCCTAAAGTCTACACTGCTACAGTAATGACATTTTGCACAACGCATCATGCTACACTTCATCTTCTCTTATAAAAGCGTTTCTCATTCTTGTTTCTAAGTCTGTATCCAAGCTTAAGCTTTGCATTTTTGATAAAGTAAATCATATAAAAGGTAACACAATTGACAAAAATGCATTCTTTCCTATTTCAAAGTCCCCAGTGATTACTAGCAAAAGACAGCATATACCCCATTAAGAAGTGTTATGCTTCTGTATACAAACTTTACTCCTAATGGCTTGTTCTTTCAGAATAAGATTACCTCATTAGCATGGTGGAATGAGTTTGGGTAAATGAATGGTACCTATATTGTCAGTAACGCTGAAATACTATTACATACATACTTCTCTAGGGAGATTCAAGTAAGATTTAAATCAATTCACAGCACATTTTTTATGATATAAGAAGGGGGAAGAAACTGGTACATCTGGTGTGAGCTGACCTTCCCTTGGGACACAAAACTATTGATCCCATTTTCTCCCAGCATCTGTTAGATGTCATGGTAAATGCAATTAAATATGCGGTATGCTGTAATTCTCATTTGTCATGCTTTTCTGCAGGCAGAAAGCACCTTTCTAAATTCTACTGTTTACCCGTTATAATATCTGTCCCCACTGTCAAGTAATAACAGCTGGACTTCACTAATCAGGAGGAAAGTTCACTTTACATTCCCTTCTGAACTCAGACCTCTGATGTTTCTCTAATGAAGAGATGACAAACTCCTCTCCTCTTCATCATCTGATTTCTTTATCATCTATAGGGCACTGACCTACTCAACACTCAAATTCACAGGTGCTAAACAAACAAGCTCTAATTAAACCATTTACTACATATGTAACATCACAACCAAATATTTTAACAGGGGAAAAAGCTGTTGTTAATATGTTGGAAGAATACCTGCATTCACTTACATTTCATATGATGCCTTGCCACAGTTTTAAAATAGATTTGGTATCACAGATCCAAAGGATTTTAATTGCAAACTTTGTTTCACCAACCAATTCAACGTCACATGCATTATACACACAATACTCCGTCTTTTATCTGTATTCCAAACAGAGATCATGCTCCAGATAACTTTTTCATTATTAGCCAACAATATTTACACCAAGCTTTCTATCTTTTGTGCACAGATGAAAGATTGAGACCTGTGCTATATACCCATGGCATTCAGAGACCATAACCTCTTTTTAATCATGAACACCCCCCCCCACACACTCTTCTTAATATTTGGTAGCCATCCAGTCCTAAATGGACTGAAAATCAACCTATACCTTTCCTATACCAGCCACTTCATCGCCACTAAGTCTTTTATTAAGATTTCTGAAATTATTTTTTTTGGTGCAATTTTGAAGTCATTCACAGAACTCTGTAGAAAAATCAAGTCAATAGAAGGAAGCTATAAAAGGATCAAAATTTAGCCAGTTTTTGTAAGAGTTGTTAGTCATTGTGAAAAACCAGAGCTTAGAAAAAGTCTGACCAATTGTTTTCAAATATGGAAAAAAAAAAGAAAAAGCTATTTTTGTCTATGTAACACACATATCACTTACACGAGGCCTTTAGTGAAATCTTCATTGAATTTTGACTGCGGTGATTACACAGCAATTGCTTTTACAGGTAACTTGCTTAAAATTCATGACTAAAAAAACACCTCCAAACAACTCCTCCCGCAAGCCCCCAGCCTTGAAAACTTCTTTACAGAAAGTCTTTCATTCAGTGCCACCATGCACCACCATCTTACAAGCTGAAAGCCAACTCCACACCACTAAACCAAACCACCCCAAGCTGTGACTTTCAGCAGGAACCTCAGTCTGCATTTCTATGAGCACTGGGACAAAAAGGTGGAGAAGACTGGCCACACAGGTGGCATATGGAATCTTCCAAAATACACTGACCTGCTCTAGGGCAACCTCTGAGCAAAACACCATAACTCTCTCTTAGTAAGAGCTGTTATTCACAACAGCTTCGTTCAACTTCAGGATGAACTTTCAGAGAGATTTACCTACAGAGAAAATGTGAAGGTTGAAAGAAGCCGGACTTTAACATAAAACCTCCAGTTTGCAAACATGCTAAATTCTAAGATGCACTCTTCCTTCATATTTTAATGGGACCTCAGATAGCTTTAATAAATCTCAGATAGATTTCTGAATGACTGCTCCTGAAGTAGAACACCACACAGCAGGAATAAAACTCTGACACTGAGTGATCTGTAATGTAAAAACTGTCAGATTTTGCAGGTTTTTACTAAATCTTCAGCCTAAATTGCTTTATTAGTCAGAGCTACAGAGAGATTAACATGGCCTTAGAGCCCTAGAGCCAACTTCATTTGGTACTGCTGTCTGTATGAGCTAGTTAAATGTTTTTGCGTAGTTCTTTTCCCATCCCTCTCAGATGCTCAGACCATTATGGGAACCTGAGCAGGATGACTACTTCTATCAATCCAAAGTGCAGAAGGCCATTGCGTTTCTTTTGGCAGCCATTAAAATCAGAATTCATCATTTGAGAAAACATCTCCATCACCTCAATTAGGGCTTGCTCCATTTCTTTTTGGGACAAAGACAAAAATGAAGTGGGGTACAATTACTCCTTCTGGAGAGGGTTTGTGAGTAAAGAATTTTGGGGCAGGGGCAGCTGATTTTATCCATCTGACCAGTCAATGTAATGACTGTACATTTAATATATGTGCTATAACTAATTTTCTCATATAAAGACCCATCTTTCCTTCCTCTCTGCTTTTGCAGGGAAAAGGCTTGAGGTCTTAGCACATTTGGAACACACATTGGAACAACTTCTTGGCAGTCACACAGGTTCTGAGATCCAATTTGAGCATGATGAAGGAGTAGTCCCTGACCCAGGAAAGCACTTAAATGTATGCTTTCCTTTACGGTAGCAGTCCTAGCAGTTCAGTTTTAGTGAGCTAACACTTCCCTAATAAAACCCATCTAGTTCTGAGTATGCAAAAATAGAGAAGGTGCCTTCCTGAATCTGGGTTTTGCTTTGCAAAGGTTTGGGGAGTTTTCCCTTTGCTGATTTCACAGCTCAGAAGAAGTAGAGGGACAACTTTGCCTCTTGACTGAAGAAGATGACTGTCCACTTTGCAAAGAGAAAGACACAATTTTCTCTTTGCTGCTCAAAAGTCATTTTCAAAAGAAGTGAAAAGGCTGGAAAAAGTTGGTTTGGTGTAAAACATTAAGGCTTTATTCTCAATCACCAGCTTGAGTTTTTGACAGGAGAGGGAGAGGGTAGACTAGCAGCCTCAAAAACTATCTGTGTGATAAACAAGTGGGAAACTCCTCAGGACAGCTGACTTTCTGTTTAAGTGGAAACAGTCTTGACTGTAAACTCTGGGGAACCTGATCAAAGCAGGTCACCCGCCTTTGCAAAAGAGACCATCTGATCTCCATTTTAAATCAACAATAGATGAACTGACGAACTAGCCAGTCTGACATAATAAAGGCAAAAAGCTTTCAGCCTACAATAAACTTACCTTGAGGCTACAAGAATGTCATCTTTGAATGTTTTCTGGCATTACTTGATCTGTCTCACCCAATTAATACTAATACACTACCCAGCTAATACAAAGACTTCAAGGATTTGTTGCCCATCATCATGATGGTAATGAAGCATTCAGCACAAGGTAAGAGTCATAAGGTGGTTTTGTTCTGTTTCTAAAAACGTATTCTGTGATGTAAAATTCCAATATTATTGCTGCAATACACTTTTATTATGTGGAGGTTTATAAACTCTTCTCCAGCATCGTGTGGCTCGAAGCTTCTTAACACTGTTATTTAAAAATCTTAAAAATTCACCTGCTATTTGCTCTCAATGTCTTGTCTTTTAGGAAACTCAGTTTTAAATACACACACAAGTTTGTATACATAAAGGGATGTACCTACAAATATATATTCCAAAGCATGGTTTATAATTCCCAATATTTCTATTAGCACTCTCAGAAGTTAAACATTCTCAACAGCTTCATTCTTGAAAGAAAAAGATCCATATTTCTTCTGTATGAAAGAATGTGAGATTTTCAAATTTCTTCCAGAAACGTGCACGAGCTAGCAGTCCTAGCTGTATCGGCATGAAGGTTCATTTACCTTGATGAAAACCAGGGTAAGGGAATCTAAGCAGAGCCTCCATACACTTCCAGGGCTAAATAGCTCCTCTAAAGCTTTTATCTACACTGAACTCCCACTGGGAGCGTCAACATACCTTGATCTCTTTGTACTCTATTCCCCATCTATAAAATGGGGATATTAGTCAATGCCAAAAAGGAGATTTGTAATATATTAGAGTGTCAGGTTCTTCAATCACATGAACCACAAATTCCTAAGTACCACTGCACACATAAGGTCACTTCTGATTCCCATGCACAAAGTTTTGGGCTTTAATTCAGTATTAGATTTTTAACATCTCTTTGTAAAATACAAAACCTATCTCTTTTGCACAATCTGAACAAAAATAATCTCCTGAGATAGCTGCAATCTCAGCATAGTAATTACTGTATCTTTTAATACGCTGATTTTAAAAGGCATGCTTGCTGAGAAAGAAACTATGTGATCCTCTGTGTTTGGCAATACCATAAACTGAAAAATAGCGATAAGAAGTTTACAAATACATTTTATGGGTGGAGAGTAACATATTCCATAAAAATTGATTTTATTATTTTGCATATCTCCAGACATTGGATCCCCTCTGTCACAAATGCTCTTACTGCCAGTTAACCTTCGATTTTAACAGGCAGCCCATGCCTGACATTTAATTAGTGACCCAATTAAATCTTTTGCTGTTCTCAGCTTATTTTACCATTTAGAAGCAAAAGAAAGAAATCAAGACAGATTTCCACGAGGAAGAAATTACAACTGCCTTTATTAGCTGTTAGGAATAGTCATTTGGGCAGTATAATGAGATAAGTAAGGACTTTGACCATTTCCTTAATATTGAGATTTTTGTCTTAGATCCTCAAAACCATTCCCAGGGATTCTTTCAGCAGTTTTACGGGAATGAGGTAGTTTAAAAAAAAAAAGTATCGATGTATTATGTACTGGCTATACTGACATTAACAATACTAACACACAGTTCACCTGCCAAGGTACGACAGAAAGATGTCCATGGGGACAGCGGGCTGTTATGAATGGATAATGAGCATCTACATGCTGATCTGTGGAGTTCTGTGTCCTCTCTTCAGTTTCATTTTACTCACCCTACAAAGTTTCCACCACTAGCCAGCTATACATTGTGAAGTTATGGCATCTGCTCAGGGTGGTTTCACAGTATGTTTACACAGCACAGTTAACATCTACAACAATATTAAGCTCCTTTCCCTCTTCCCAGCCCAGGAGAGGAAGGTTTTTGTCCAACTGTTCCCTTTTTAGATATCTTTTCCCCCGGTTCTTTGTTTTTGGAAAGATGCTCCCACAGTGGAAAAGTTTTCTGAAAGTTACAGCTTTTAGTGAGAAGCGATTAGGAAAGCACTGGTGCAATGTCCGTGCTAGCAGCAGTGTCCCTAGCTGGCTGCCTGCCGCCTGCCTGCATGCGCTCCCGTGACAGTCTCGGGAATTACTCCATGCAAATGAACGGATTGAAGCCTAATCCCATGAAATCTCTCCAATTGTTACTGTTCTTGTATCCTCCTTGTATATTATCCTTCATCTGGATCTCATCATATATGCCTGGCATTACAGTGGTACCACAGGGTCAGCCCCAAATGCAGCGGGCATCGAAGATCTCCAAGAATCAAACCCCTCTGCATCGTCAGGCTAATGGAGGCAAGCTGAAGTCCCCCACGTTAACTTACAAAATCCAGCGGGCCACATCACCCAATTGCCCTCTTAGCACACATCAAGTGCGTTCACATGAAAGTTAAAGCAGAATAGCTAACGTTCTGTTAAATCCCACGTTGAATTACTGCAGTCAGCCATCGCACACGGGCAAACCCAATTAAGGGCAACTAAAATCAACTGTTCTGCTCTTGCTAGCAGGGATCTGAGACTGATGTTTATCTTTAGCAGGAAGGGAATCAAGGCAGGAAATCTTTGTACCCAACCCCACTAACTTCAGGTTTTATTTATGCCATTGCATGTATCGAAAAATCAAAGAGAATTTTCTTTTTTTAATAATTAATTATGGAATTGTTGAGGCAACAGCCAGAAATGTCATCAGTAAAAGTCTGTGCTAAGGGTGTCTTATTAGAAGATCTGTTTATAGATTTTTGAAATTTATTGCTCTTTCTTTAAATCAATTTGAAAGTGACTAGCGACACATAATTTCCTATTTTTACTAATTACAATTAAAGAGCAATATTAGGATGAGACAGTTCTAAATAAAGCTTGCTGAGCAGCATGTTGTCATTATTTTATAAAGCTTAAGTTTTGCCAAGTTAATAGATGGAACTCAGAGCACATGTGGAAAAAACAGATTTTGTTAACCTTTGCTGCGCTAGTAGCTGAAGACCATTGCTATTTCATTAAAAAAATCCTGTGCTACATCAGTATTTACATCATTCTTTTGTTGGTAGTCAAGGAGTTAATGAACATCTGGAGTGTGCCTTTTTAAAGGCCATGAACACATTCAAACTACTTTTATCTTGGAAGCGATTTGGTGCATCTGATCTACTGTGGTATTAAACTGAAGGAGCTGTCACATACAGTAACTGAATGGTTTGAAGGGAAAAACATTTCCAGCTGTAACATACAACAGTTTCCATATAACTTGGAATACATTTAGTAAATGATCTTTTTCATGAGAAAGGGCCTAAGTCATATCACAGAATTGAAGGACAGCCAATGAATATACACTAAAACTGGGATTTTAAATTTATTATGGAGGATTTGACAACTGGATTTTCTGAATTACGAGCTCCGTCCTCCAATTACTGAACTAACTCTTTCTCCTTTCTGTACTATGAGCAGTAATAAAGTTTCGAGTCTGAGTGAAAGAGTTTTGTTCGATTAATTTTTCTGTTGCCAACACCACCTATAGTTAACAAGCTTTGGGCAGGTTCCAACAGGCAACTGGCTAGATGATGGTAAATTCACAAACCTACACAAGTTAATAAGATCTGACAGAAGGACAAGAGCTCCAGCACTGAAACGAATTGTACGATGCAGAAATACATCTGTAGACTCATGGCACTAGAGTTCCCTTGAATCACAGCCTGGTGAAGTTCTGGCTGTCAAACTTCCACGTGGTTAAACATTGCAGTCTTTGATAGAGTTTCAATGAATTTTGACTACGTATTAGTCTGTGCACATGCTCTCCTTTGCCTACCAGGCAGGCTTAGAATCTGCAGTCGAGTTGCAAAACCATTAAATGACGTTGGAGTAGATAATGATGATCCTGTCGCTTAGGGTTGGAGTAGTAACAAGCTGACCACCAGGACAATGTGGAATCTTTTCCGATATGTGGTCACGGGCTAAAGCAGCTAGTGATAAGTGAATACTTAGCTGTAGAAACACTGGGATCTTCTAGCTATGTGCTTGGTGGGAAAGAGGGGTGACCTCCTTGGTGGGCCTGTCTTACAGTAGGTTATCACTGCATCTGCTGTTCACAGTTAATTTACAAATAATTAATATCTGTGACATTCTATAATGTACTAAGGAAATTGTTTTCTACTGGACTCAGTCCTGTTGTCTATTCTGTATTTTAGGATGCAAGAACAAACACATTGAAATTAACCCGTAAATAAACTGTCATGTGGTTTATAACTGAATGCTCAGATAAGACATACATGGCCAGAAAAGCTGTGTTCGCTTTATTTTCTTAATATTGAGGAATGCAACCTCTGCAACAACATACTCTTACCTGATGCTAATCTACTTTATCCTCCTGGATAAAAATTGCATATTATTTCCTCCCAAATATTTTGGAACTGCTTACTGCTGGTCACACAGGTTTATATCTTACCTGGAACTAGCAGGTTGGACAGCCCTCTTCTGCTCAGTTTTCAAGATATGGAAGTGGAGGTTCTTGAAAAGCGTTTCACTACCCTGATCTAATATTAGGCAACTGATGCATTTGAGCTTGTCCTCAATGGACAAAGAACATTAACCTGTGGAGTTTTCAGTAAGAAAACTACATGTCACCTATCAAGAGGTTTTTGCAACATGGCCTCTTTTGTAACTCACTTTCCTCTCCCGTATTGTGTGATGTTACCTGCTGCAAGAACCTTATGTATACTCTGTCATATTTCTGCTTATTGATTCTCAGTTTTGTGCAGTTGATGAAACACGTCCATCTATTGCGATGAAACAGCTTTTTTTCTAATACTGTGTCTATGTGAGGAAAATAATGCATAATTTTGTCACTAAAGACACTCTCATAATACTCCTTAAGACTAATCACTCTGTATTTTCTCCCATTCTTTATCTTTATTGTATACCAAATTATTCCATTATTTATCATTTTCCCTTCTTTCTAGAGGTCTCCTCCCCTTGATTTGCCATATTCTTTCTTTTCATTGTTCCTTCCTCCCTTCAACTCCCTGCTTGTCTGCGTATTCAGAAATTCCCATTGTTCCTTTGTTCTCATCATTTAGTTTCTCACATCTGCGCAGTGACACACATCTGCCAGTCCCAGTCCCGCCCCTCGCTCCAGTGTTGCTGTCCAAGTTTTCCTCCCTTTCTCAGGTACTTCCTGCAGACTAACAGGGCTCCCTGATAACTCCAGCTCTCAGAGGAAAGATGCCTTCAATTCAAAACTAAGGTATCTATTACCCGAGTTAAATAATTTGCTGCTTCACTATCAGCAGTGGCACGCTCCCTGCCCGCACACAGGCTAGCTAATAGTGATATTGCTCATTTTTCTGAATCTAGCAGGGTCTGTATTGAGCCCTGAGTTACACCCTTCCAAACTCTACTCGTCTTACTGTACTTCTAGAACCTGGAAAATATAGTCACTGATTTCCTAGAGCTTTACTTCATCCCCTGCTTTCTTACAGCAAGACTACTTCGTCTTTCCCTGAAGAGGGACTGGGGTCGAGCTGTCAGTCCACACACGCTGGGAAATCGGCAGCCACACACATTTGTGCATTAATGGTTTCTGGAGCTTTGCTCAGTTCATCAGGCAGAGAGGAAGCTATAAAAACCCAACATGGCATCTGCCTTATCTAGAGAACATCCTTCTCTGGCAGACATATAAGACAAGCTGCCAAGTCCACCAGAGCAACGAGAAAGATCTTGAGCAAGTTTAGTAATTAAAGTCACTGTACAGCTTCCTGTTTGCCCTCCACAATTATTAAGAAAGAAGTGGTATCGTTTGTTGATTCAGAGGCTGCAAGATACACAGAGAGAGGAAATAACAACTCCATCTTACCTGAAAGCAGCATTTTTACCCTTTGTTCCTCACTACAGGTATTAGCCTATTCTTCAAAACACAAGCTCTTTGTGCTCTCCACACAGAGGACTGACAGAGAAATGAGGTTCCAACGCACTCGAGGCTGGCATAGCAAAGAGGTGGCCTCTGTTCCCACCGGTGCAAAGAGCAGTATAGCTGCCTACGTGGTTCAGAGACTCTTCAGCGTTGAGTTTTATTTAAAAGCTTTAAATGGTCCACACTCTTGTTCCAAATGTCTTCTAAAGACGACTGATATTTATCTTTTAAAGATTATTTGTTTTCATGTCATTCTACAATAACAAAAAGTGCTTTTTAATCTATGCATGAAATTAAATTTCCCTGACAAAGGAAAGAAAAAGAAATAGTTAATCTTCTTTTAAATTGTTCCCATTTCTGGTTGCCCTGATTTCTAAATGGTGCTTGTACCACAGATGCACTTCAACGTTTGAATTCAGGCACAAAAAGCGCTCTCACTCTTCCCAGGAACCAGCTGGCTAACAGGGCCTGTAGTGCTCGATCACACAACTCCCTCTTACAACCTTAAAAAAACATTTCTCCCCCCAGATAGCAGTGGCCAGGTTTCTCCCTTTTATTCCTAATTATCACGAAGATAGAAACTCTAAGCTGCAGTCGTCCTAATAGTAAGGATCCATTTGCTACTAGGTAGGCTTCCTCCTCCCTCAATGTTATAATCTGCCACGATAACAAAACAATTGAGGAATCAATAATGCTGTCACAAATGGACAGTTTTAGTTGCATTTGGAACAATTTACAGGTACCAAGGAACTCAAAATTAAATGCAGACAGCCTAAAAATCAAGATAGACATGCAAGTAGATGAACATCCATAATGCAAAGGATGCAAAATTTACCCAGCAAATGCCTACATGCAGTTCTTTAGGTCAATTTTGCACCTATGCACTATTCATACAATTGAAATGGAAAACCAGGCAAGATAAAAACAAGGAAAATTAATCGGGATTTAAAAAAAAAAAAAAAAAGAAGGATTTGCATTAAAATAGCAATTTCTAAGCACTTGCTTGTAAGGATTGTTCAAAAAAAATATACCACTTTAAGGCAGACGGTGCCAAAAGATACTATTAGTCCCTTTGGGGAAATAGTTGATATATAACTTGTCAGACGTCACAATCAATAAGATATCTTTTATTTTAACATGTTACACACTAGTGTTTACAAATGTAATCTTTTGCTGTCTCTTTGGAAAAAGACTCAGAGATAGCATTACATTGTAATGCAGAAACTGGTATAAACTAGGTCTTGTGATCCAGCTGAAATGAAAACATTGGCAAAATATCCTTTAAAAAAACCAGCAATATGCAAGTCCACCCACAAAATAAATACTCTAATGCCTTATTGTCTTTGAGAGGAACAGAAAGTCTGCATGTATAAAGCTAATGAAAGGATTGCTCAATTTATCCGAGCAGAAGTGCTTTTAAAACCTTGATAGAACGTGCAGATACTCATTAAACATTGCAAGTAGCTCACAGGCAAATGGGCATAACTTTCTCCCATGGGAATACGCAGCAGATGATCAAAGACAAGCAATGAAGAATAAAACTGGCTAATATGACAGTCAAGGCTGGAAGGATTTGCTGAGATAAGAAATGGTTCTCAGCGTTCTGGCAAGTGTATTGTTGTCAGACGTTCAGCGCTTTCCATTTACAGAGAGTTTCATTGCTCTTTTTTATTTCAAGAATTAGCATATCAGAAGATGAAGCCTGGAGGTTTGTGTTTTTTGCTTATTAGCTAATCAAAAGCATGTGTTTCTATACCTTTTGATTTAGAGTACAAAGAAATAATGAAGAAAATAATTCTATCCATCTTTCAAATTTCTTGCTTCCCTGAAAATACTTACAGGCTACCTTGGCTGAGGAAATGACATAAACCCTGCTCAGGTAATCAGAGGATGCATAACGGTGAGCAGTAGATGAATGTAATTTCACAATTGATATTACACAATTGATTTGTAATAATTTTTTTTCAATACAGCCATAAATTGTACGGACAGTTTCCTCAGAATTTCTGAAAACTGCAGGTGAAAATTCTGTAAGTCTATACAAAGACAAATTCAGCATTAGATATCATCTCGAAAAAATAAAGATAGACTGACCACATTTCAAAGTCATGAACGCCTTCACGGAAACGATCAAGATGTGATTATTTTTATTGTGCAAAGAAAATAATCTGTAATAGTTTTAAGGAAAGTGCTTTCACCAAACCCAAAAATGTTTATGTACCAAGAAACAGAAATAAGGAGTCTGAGTAAGAAATGTGTCAGATAATTAAAACCTGTTTAAATATATGTCATCAACTGCCTCATAACTCAGAATCAAGAATGAAGGCTATCTATACGCAGAAAAAAAAAAATTGGCACAAGGAAGAAAGAAACCAACCTTCACGAATAGACAGGCACACATACTTAGAATGGCTTAAACAGTGAAAAACAGGGGTGGCCATTAAAAACACAAAGTCTACCTATATGTACAGGCCCCGCATCAACTTGCAATGTAATCGTGCGTGGAGATATGCATATATATTTGTTGATTTGCATTACTTTTGTTACATGGTATATCAGTAAGGCACTTCACAGAGGTAATGATGCAGTGCAACTAGGAATTAAAGGAAAAGTAAGAGCAGACAGAAAAAAAATGGGCAATTATTGGAGGTGTGAGTAATGAAAGGGTTTGTTTTTTTTTTTTTAAACTGTGTTAGGAACAAAAGGAGTCGCAGCAATTTTCCTTGTTGATTAGCAAATGAAAATGATTAGTTGTCAATACTGATGTAAAAGGGTACAAGCATTCAATAAATTTCTCTCTCCTGTATCTGGAAAATAAGGCAGAAGATGAAGTCATACCATTTAATGATGATGACATTTATCTTTCATTCTAAAAGTAACCAAGGGTGATGTTAAAGAGAAACTTCTAAAGTTAGACCTTTTTAAAGCAGCAGGCCTGCATAAGCTTCAGGCCAATACCTTCAAAAGAGTATTTTTCAAGGAGCAATTTTTACCATCAACATCAATTTTGAATAACTCTTTGAACACTAAGGAAATTCAAGAGGTTTGGAAGAAAGCAAACACACTAATACAGCAAAAAGAGTACTTAGTGATGTAAGTAGGTAGAGACCTGCCACCTGAAATCAGTCCTGGGCAAAATTATGGAACAAGCAGCACAGCCTTTTTAAGTAATTAAAGAAGGACTATATCAATCAAAAGCGTTTATGGTCTTGTCAATCTAACTCAAGACATGCGCTGATGACATTACACACTATAGGGTTAATAAAGGTGCTGAGATGATAACCTTCCCTGAGGTATGCAATTCAGTGTTGTGTAATACTTTAAGAAATAACAACACTACAAATTTAACATAATGCATTAAATATATGAAAGATCAGCTAGCTGACAGGTTTTAAAATTGAACTGGATGTTTTCCAAGCAGAGGCCAAAAAGGCCCAAACCTCTAACCTACTGCTACTGAACATAAATCCAGAAACAAAGGATAAAGACCTAAGGACTTTATTCTAGAAAGCAGCAACTGAAAAGGACACGCTGGTCACGATGACTAAGGGTGCTGAGCAGCCACCTGTTGCTACTGCAACATCATGTTCAAAAACTTATGACAAGTGTGCCCACGTGCAAGAAGGGAGAGGATGAGAACACAAGAAACTACAGGCCAGTCAGCCTCACCTCAGTTCCTGGGGAAATCATGGAGCAAATCCTCCCAAAGCCATCTCCAAGCACATGAAGAACAAGAAGGGGACTGCAGGTGCATCAGGCATGCATCAAGGGCAAATCTTGCCTGACAAACCTGGTTGGTTTCTATGACTCAGAAGACAAAGGAGAACTAGCACGTATTGGTGACCTTCATTTCAGCAAAGCTTTCATCACTATCACGCACCATAGTATCATGTAGCTAAATTCTTGTAACGTCGCTTGGATAAATGGTCTATAATGTGGGATCTTGATCCTTGGAGCAATTCAAAACTCACCTGGACACAGCTCAGAGCAGAGCTTTGAGCAGGGAACTTGGGCAGCGTGTCTCCCAAGCTCCTTTCCAATCCGAATTACTCTCTGATTCTGACTCTACAATCAACCAAGCATGAGCTCCTGATACAACATTACAGAGTCTTTAACCTTGCAGATTAAAGAAAATTACTAATAATACAAAAACAGTTAACTAAATTTAGGCTAGAAGGAAGGTGCAAAAGTTAACAGTGAGGTAACTAGAACTTTAGTGACCTTGCCAAAACAGTGATGGATTTTCTAAGATGTATTCCAGTTCAAAACTAAGGCAAGACGTTAAAGTCAGAGTACTTCCATATCTTGGCTCTTCCAAAAGGCCTATGAGCTCATCACAATCCTCTTCTCCAGCCTTAGATTATATGCATCTCTGACAAGAAAACAAGACATTTTTTTTTCCCATTCTAATTCTTGGGAGAATTATACTCTATTATCCCTTTGATGGAAGGAAGAAATAATACGGGAAGGTGAAACAACTGCAGCGCAAATAAACCAAGAGTAATGTTCCAGCTTTCAAGAATCCAAACATTGAAAGTAGTCCCGGCAGAACATTAAATCACTGCTCCAGGATGCCATCAGAAGTGTAAAGCTGGGTAAACTATTAGGAACTCTACAATTGCAAGTATCACTTGGGGAGAAATTGTGACAAAGAGAAGTGATAGACACATCATGTTGTGAATATACAGCATTATTTCTTTAATGTTTATATGCCCAGAGTGTTTCGAAAACAAATGCTTTGTGCATAAAGAGACATAATAAAAATTCTTACTACTTCACAAGATCTCATTTTTTGTGAAAATATTTTTCTCTATAAACATTTGATGTACACATCTGCTAGAGCTAAAAGAAACTTAGAAACTTTTTTTTTTTAAAAAAGCAATCACTAGTACTAAAACCTGCAAAACACACAAAACATACTCAGGGAGTAAAACTTTACCTGTTACATATCTATATATCCAAAATTAAAAGATTTACAGGATTCCTTTTGCAACCTTCTCCATTGAAAACAATATTTTGAAAATTTTATTTTTAATTGTGTAACATCTATGATGTTATTCAATGCACTGAAATCCACAGATGCAATTTTCAAAATAAAATTAATTATGATTGGTTATAGTTTCACAGGCAATTTGAAGAAGTTAATTATACATTCAAAGTGCTGCTTTCTTGAAAATTTTCAACTGAAAACCAGAACTGACACCAGCATTACTTAACAGCTTATATAACATAATTATATCCTTTTATTCGTGCATAAGCTACATTTTTATATCCCTGATTTTGTCCAGTGTTTATTTCCTGCAACCAAGACGGTTCCATTGTAAAATTCTGTTTGGTTTTTGTGTTTTGTTTTCCAAATAATGAAAACAAAGCTCAATGGATTTAACGTATAAAAACGCAAGATATTGCCAGGTTTTCAGAAAAGAGCGCCACAAAACCTGATGCAGCTTCACCAGTTCACCCCTATTTGTATCTGCCCTCTCCTACACTCGACACTTAGGAACACACAGTTTCCACTTTAACTATATTTAAAGACTCAACTGTCATTTACACTTATCTTTTATCCTCTTCTCTGCTGTTGGATCATCCTTTCATCTCTGACCACCCACACAACCTGACGGTTTGGATTTCAACAGAGCAGACATTCTGTAACGTCCACAATACATATATAGTTTTTTGCCATATGCACTTCTCTTACCACTTTCTTTTTAAGGACTTTTCTAATGTCACTTTCTGACAACAGGCCAAATGTTTCCCCTTCCATCGAAAAAAACAAAGAGGAGACAGGAGAAAAACAAAGCCAAAATCCCCTTCCTAAATAAAACGGAGATGATTTCCCTGTAACAAGTAGCAAATTGGCAAACGGAAGAGGTGACAAACCCAAAGCAATGGTGGAAATGATGGCCCAGAGATGTAAACATCTGAAACACCACAGAGAAAAATACACGTGCAATTACACTCCAGGTCCTCACAGGAGCACATACAAGTACGGCTGATGACCACCCTCAAAACATGCAGTTTTCCACAGAGTAATGCTGCCAAAATTGCAAATCTAGAGACATATTTCCCTTCTTTTTTTGTGCATTTGTTTTGTGTTTGTTTTCTAGCCTATTTGTAGGCCAGAAAAAAAGTACCAAGCCAACAAATAAGAGAGAGGTACAGAGTATCTTCGATGTATTTCAGATTTTCCTGACTATCATGCAGAATAAACAACAGTTACTGTTTGGTTACAGTTACTGAACTAATGGGTTATTAACCTGACAGTGATTTTACAACATTCTGGTGAGAGGATATAAAATGCTGCAAGAAAAGATGCAGTAAAAAAAGAACTTGTAATACATTAGGAGCAATAAAAATGAAGGAAAGGAAAAAGTCTTTTACTTATAAATACTAAAGTAATGGACAAATGGACATGACCGATGCATTCAATGCCTTTTTGCTTTTCTCTTTGCAAAAATGTCCCATTGTGATCAAACCCTTAACATAATTAATTTCAACAACAAAGAAAAGGGATGAAAAAAATGAGATCGAATACATTTGAAAAGAAGAATTGTCAGTGGAGTCTGATGAAATCACTCCAGAGAGCGCAGGGGAATACTGACCATTCTTCTGAGGAATTCATGGATGATGAGAGAAATCCCAAAAGGACAGGTAGGAAGCAAGGAGGGGAAGATCAAGACAATGAGGATTTAGGAAATTACAGAGCAATAAATTAGAAAGGGTCTAATCTAGAAAACCACATTTAACCATCCCTAAGCAAACATCTAGAGGATAACAAAATGCCTGAGGATGGCCAGCATGGAGCTGCCAAAAACTAAAGCTGTCAAACCAACCTAATGTCCTCTAGTGGTCTACAGTGGGCTGAAGAGAAACCATCGGATGGGATCTACCTTGACTTCAGTCGCGCTCTTGACGTATTCCACATGACATGCTCCTAACCATACCACAGAAATATACGTTAACATGAAGCCTTAACAGAACAGGTGCAGGACTATCTGAAAAAAACCTGCTCTCAGGAACAATTACCAGTGATTTCCTGGCAAAAGTAGAAAACATATCAACACAGGCATCAGTGGCTCTGTTTTGGGCTCTGCTGCTTGATTGTTGATACGATTAATGATGGAATGAATACGCATATGAAATTGGCTGGTGAAAAAAGTGAGAGGAAGGGCAATTATGGTGGAGGATAAAGTTAGAAAAATCTTGCCTAATTGGAGAAGCAGTCTGAAATCAAAGACAAATGAGAAGCATTTCACCTATAACACACAAGTCATAAATACAAATGGTCAGTGACAGACTATGAAAACAGGATTTGAGGAATTTCGTGTGCATCACAGGATAAGTGAATAAATGTGATGCAAAATTTGCCACAAAGGATGAAAAACATTATTCTAGGAGTGCACTAACAGGAGCGTCATTCGTAATACCTCAGAGCAATTAGTCCGGTGTGCTCACTAGTCCGACAACAATGAGGTCTCAGGTGAAGTACAAAAACGATAACACCAGGCAAACTGGTGAGACTTCAGAGAAGAACACAGGGGAAAGATTTAGAAAGGCTTAGAGAAGTAAGTGCGTGTGTGTGCATGTGCGCACACGCGTGCGTTCGGCCTACGAAAAGATAACTGCAGATCATGCTCCAGCAACGCACTCTAATGTGCTTGAGTGGACTGTGATCATCAAACACTCCATGCATCTGGTCTGGGGAAATGAGATCTCATCAGCTGAACTTGCAGCAAGATACATTTAAGGTACTAGATCAAATTACCTCACTTGTACATTCAGTTAAGCACTGGAACAGAACCACCTACAGAAATAGCAGAATCCACATTATTGGAGGGTTGTTTCAAGATACAGGTTAGACACCTCTCCCAAAGACATAAGGATACTCAGTACTGACTCAGATCAAGAGGATTCAGTAGACACCTTCGTGAGAGCCTTCACAGGCCTGTCTGTCATCTGCCTTTATGTTTGCTTATTGCCCAGACACACGTTTCTGAATTGTCAGCTGCTTTAATAAGCACATTACTCAGTAACAACTATATTAGTCAGATGAACTTGAATGTAGCTTTAAGAACAGTTCAAACTGAGTCACCGAGAATCCCAAGTTTTCACTTTTTTTTTTCAGCTGAAGTATATTACATTGCGGCATGTACAAGCCTTCAATAACCATTTAAAAGTGTTGGCACACCCACCTACCATTTCCTCTGACAAGACTACAATGAGATACAACCATACAACACATGACGACGCACGCTTTAATGGGGCCTCTTTTAGAACAGCTCACTCTCATGTGAAATGACAAATTCCAAACCTGTCCTTTTTCTTGCCCCTTTAGTCTAAAGGGAAACTCAGATCTGAGTCTCATGACAAAGTGCCATTTCTGAAGACTAGCCAGGACTCAATATTTACTAATACTGTGCTTTCTGCTTGAAGCACTGTTACAGATACAGCGGCCGGCATGCTCAAGTTTATCCCCCACTTCAATGGGACAAACACATTAATCACAAAACACACCTGGCAAGAGCTCAACATCAACAAGGCTGATAAAAAGCAGAAGTCTGAAAAGAAGATGTGGGGCTGTCAAGGTGAACATGTGGCACCTTCAGTGAACTAGCGGATGCTTCAATTTTTTCAGCTTGAGTCACAAGTTCAGACAGCAAAATCTGCGTAGAGTTCTTAGCCTGTCTCCTAAGGGTGAAAGCCATTAACTGTGCCTGCTTGGGCAAAAGGCAGTAATATAAAGCAATGGTTATTTCCGCTCAAAACTTTCTTAGGATTCTTTCCCCCACCCTTGTCTTTTTTTTTTTTTTAAGATTCCAGAACTAGGAATTTAAAATGAGCATGTGTCTAAAGCAAGTACAGAAATAGAATCTCTCAACCAGTAATTTATATCATACTACTCTTCTGCAAGGGATGTAAACAAAATACAAAGTGCTATTTTAGCATACATGCAGCCTCTAGGGTTCGTCATAAAACATTCTGGATCAGTTTTTCAGTATCAGATGCATAAGTTATGCCAGAAAAGAAAAAAAAAACCAAACCAACAGAGCGCAAAGCGGACTTCACTGCATGCACTTGTCCCTTCCAGGCACAAAGTGGATTCTGCCTCACACAGCAACCTGTCTTCAGTGTGTCATTCTCTGCTTCTCACAATTAGCAGGGCATCAGGCCAGAAAAACAAAACCATGTGCTGCATCCCATCGCCTTTGTATTTTTATATATTTGGCTGGTGAATTTGAAAATATGCATGCTTAATTCTAAATATATGCTGCCACATATAAATTGGCCAAAGAATAAAATGCAAAATGAAAAAACTGCAAACCCCAGAAATGACAGAAAAGATGCACGCTTACTTTGTCTTTCAAAAAGAAGAGCAATCGTAATTAGCCTCTTCCTTTGTTCTTCCTCCATGAAAAATTATGTTTAACAGATCTTCAAAATCAAACAGCCAATCCTCACAATAATTTGTGAGACAGGTGAATATCCCATTTCTTTTTATAGAAGCAAGCAGAGATGGATCAAGGTCCAGGCTGTAAGCATTTACTCACCAGAGTCATCACATTGTTGCAGCACTAATTCTGTGAAACAGCTGCTCCAATATGGAAGTAAAGGTTCACAGGTGGGCTTTAAATGATTCTCTCAAGTTCACAGTGCAAACCATTACCAGAAATTCAATTTAATCACAGGAGTTCCCGGGGGTATTTTATATGCTCAGTCCATTACAGTAAGCTACCACTAGGAACAATGATAAGGTAATAAAGTGGCTCCTGAAAACCTTATTAGATGTGCTTTTTGTATCACCGATACCCATGGAGATGACTGAGTTTTTCAAAATCATCAGGCCATTCTACAGATTGCTTTACACAGAAAGGGTCACAAATCCACTTCAGCTCTTTAGCTTTGTATCTATAAACAATTTAAAGTGAAAAGTTTCTTTCAGGTATTATGGCCATCAAGATGGGGCTATATAGAATGAGTATCAGGTCTGCAGAAAGCAAATTATGAAGAGAGTGTCACACCTGAGGGGCACGAGCTGAAAATATAACAGGAAGGGGCTGGTTCATAGAGATCACATTATGTGAGTGCCCCATATGTAATCCATTTGGAAAACAGAGGAGGCTAAAGTGAGGCCAAATGGCAGCAGATGTGGAAAGACACAGGAGAAGACTTCTGGCCCAAAGAAAGTTCAGACATAATCCTGGTGCTAGCATTTAGATGAGATGTAGTGGTTCCTTCTGAGCCAGAAAGCCCTGAAGAGGTTATATGTGCAAAATAGAAAGACCCGCTATCTATACAAGCGATTGCTCCACATTTTCATAGCCTTCAGAAATGCACGTGCCTAACTCTATGCCCAAACTTCATTGCTTCCACCGGGGAGGGGCAGCCTCTCTTCTCCTCTCTGTTTAGCTGCTTTCCCCATTTCTAACACCATCCTTGCATTAATTTCAGCTAATTACACCCTGGCCTGCATTCAAAACCAAAAGCATGGGTAGCCAGGCAAGGTAATGGTTCCTGAGAGCCACCTGAATTCCCCATCTATCTTTTTTCCATTAGGAAACCTGCTAGTTCTTTGGATATAGCTCTTGGCAAGTCTCTTTCCAACGTTGCTGCACCTGAGACAGGGGCTTTTATCAGGCTGTGTTACACTACACAAATGAAAAAAAGCTGCCAACAATTTACTCGATTCACACACCTAGCAAAAATATTGCTTAAAAGAATTAGTTACGAAGTTATTTAAAAAATTATCACTACAACTCATGAATACTATCACTGAAGTAGTAAGTATAGCATGTCATTGTCAGGCTTCTAGGTGTTTTGGAAGAGGCCTGCTCTATACAGGAAAGCTCGTGGAAAATGAGTTAGGACAGTAGCTTATGACACAGTATTTCCCGCCAATCTCAGTATGGCTATTTTCTGTCTCCACAGCAAGGGTCTTTCACAGGTGCAGCTTAATGTGTCTGAGAACAGGTCAAGCATTGGGAGTACCTGAATCTACACAGGTAATAGGATCTCAGGAGCTGAGTATTCACAATAGCTGATTTTAGGCACCTGAAGTCTCTTTCAGCAACCTGTCCCCAGACAGGATATTCCCTTGCAGAGGAGGCCTCTGCTGCAGAGCTCAGGGCAGGTCCTTGCTCTCAACCACCACAGAAAGCCTCTCCACCAGCTAAAAAAAAGCACCTAGGCAAGCAGATCCACACCATGCGGCAGTAGAGAGCTGCTAGCAGTCTATAAATTCCCATTACCGGCCCTACCTCCTTTACACCCTTGAGCAGAAAAGTCCATTAGAATAAAACAGCGTTCGGACAAATAAAAGCCCCTCACGGGGGGACTATTCATATAAAGAATTTTCCCAGTGACTGATGTCTTATTTCATACTGTCTTGTCTGTGCTGCGCATACCCTATCTAAAGGCACCCATAATATTTCAGTCTTGCAATAAAAGTTGTGAAACAGGGATTCCAGATGTTATTATTTCTTAAATCCTGGCTCATATACTCCCCAACCCATTTGAACAATTCATTCCCAAGTTATGTATGCACTAAAACAACTTAAGTCTGTTGTCAACAATTACAATACAAAATTTCTCTTCAAGAAGCTCTGCACTTTATGATAAATGCTAAAAGAAGATTAAGTGTCTGTGCTGCAGCATCACTCCTGCCTGAAAAATCATGGAGAAAACCCTTCATTTATTCTTGGCATTCTAACTAATATTTATCCATGGTGTTCAAACAAATTCAATGCTTGTTTTCAAGGCAAGCAAAGCCAGTAACTTCTAAATATTATACAAGCTATCGCTTAAAATATTGGGGATAAACTGTTCATTAATGATGAAATGATGACCTGTATTATTACACTCCAAAACCCACTAATTATTGTTTCCACTGGTCACTCTTCGAAGGAAAGATGCAATAAGCTAGTAATAGGGCATCAAGATGATAAGAAACCACTGACTTATGTCTTTAAGTCAGATGAATAATGCGAATTAGCACCAGGACATGGAACACTTGGCAACAACAGAGTTTGCAAAATTTAATACCTTTCATTTTAGATGTGCTTATTATAAAATAATGATCTCTCCAGAAAACTTAGCTAGATAGGAGCTGCAGTAAGCCCTCTACCACACACTGCTGTAACACAAACAGGAAAGGCTACAGAAGAAAGGTTTCTGACAGTAAAATACGACGAGCAAATTTTTCAGCATATAGTTTACAGTGACTCAAAACTGTCACGGACAGCGAAGCCCCAGGAGGAATTAATGAGGTGTCAGTCCTTGGACTGCAAATGGTAAGTGTCAGTTAGGCACTTGCAGTTTCTTACAAATTTGTTACAGGTAAAGCAGACATCTTATGGACAGGTGGCAGAGTTTAGACAACTCCTTCTACTGCGTTGCTACTAGCAACAGTATATATCTCTAGCTATATGCTCTTGAATCTTGTCCCGTATGAATACAGAAGATTTAGTCAATAAATTTTTATGAATCCGAAATTGTTGTGCTGTACGTGATACAACTAAATCTTATGGTGCTCCCTAAACCAGACTATGAGGTACAGTAATAACTGTTGGGAATGCCAAGCTGGTAAAAAACACATACTTTTTGTTGCTAAAATGTGAAAACCCCGAAACAGACAACATTCCTCTCTGTCATTAATCAAATCAGTCTGCATGAATCATGCAGAATGAGATATTATTATTTTTCCCTATTTCTGACCCTCCCCCCAACACAACTAGCACATTTACACGCCTGCACAAAATTCATTGTTTGTATCAATTCCAGGTGATTTTCTGATTATTTTGTACTTTATTCACCCATCTTTAGTTAAAACAAGGGCATCATTTTCAGTTATACCCTCGAAACCTCAGCGTGGGAAACAGTGGTTGGAAACATTATTTTCGTGATACAAATCATTGCTACAAACTATCGTCAGTTTTTCCCCTCTCCTCCCTTTCTTCAAACTGCAGTTAATCCTCCCCACCATTTCCTACATCCATCCATTCCCTCTTCCTGCCTTAAGGATAAATCTCTCAATCTGCTTCTAATCATCCATCATCACACTCCTTTGCCTTGGCTATTTTGTACCAAACCATCCCCTACCCAAAATGATTTTATCAAAATTTTCCCTCTTACTGTTCATTTCATTGACTTCAATCTCTATTTCTCTATTTTATAGGTCCAAGCAAAGCTATGGACACATACACACAAAAAAAATCTGCTTTGTTCTCTGAGTTTACTACCCAAAATTGTAAGTATAACTTTGAAGTAAACTCAACGGTTTGGGGTTTTTTCCCCTCCATCTCTAAAAACTCTGCTGGCGTCAGAAGTGGTGGCAGACACCCACATATGGGGAAATCAGGGAAAAATACAAATAGCACAGTTCTAGAGGGAACGCTAAGTGATGGTGAAGTGAGATCAAAAGGGCTTTCGCTGAGATCCTAGAATTGCGCTAAGGTCCCACTGACCTTTTGTGCACCAAAGTTAACAGCGGATTGCTGAGGGTAAAAAGGGTGAACCCTGCACCCATTTCACAAACGCCCTCCTGTCAGCTAAACGGCAGCAGTGGCAAAGCCCTCTCCCTTCTCTCAATCTGCCGTGCCTATCAACAGGCACTTTAGTAAATTCATCTCCAGTTACATTCTTTCTCTCTGTCAGACACTCAAAAATTATGAATCGACTTTAGGCAGTAGAGTGTTTTCCATATAAACTGTATCCATGACCACTTCATAGACTTAATACAACCCGATGACCAATCCACGGCCCTGCACAAATTGCAGAACACACCAAAAAGACGCATAGCCATATCACGCCGTTGATTTTTAAAATGAACTCTCGATTGGAGTCAATAATGAAATACGCCTAAAAATCAATGACATGCCTAGTGCGTGGTGATTAAACCTGTAAAATGAAGAAAATCCATTAAAACTTTGATACTCATACACTCCCAAGTCACTAACATCCCTGTTTCTGAAACTCATCTTGACTGCACGTCAAGACGATGTATTTGACTCAACTGCAGCAATTAATATCACAACTCTGAAAAAATCCCCAAAAGCAATTTGTTTTTCAAAAGCTACAACATAGAAAAGCAATGTATAAGTGGCCTTAAAGTGCCTCAAGGCCACTCTTTATACAGATGTTATACCAAAATGGCAGACAAAAATCTTGTCATTGCCACTGAGATAAAACCAGGTCCTGGCTACAACCACCTGCAGGAAAGCAGCACTGACAAACACTGAATATTAGCCAAAATTAGGGACGGAACAATTAGTTCGCATTGATGTCCCCATGCGTAAAAAGAGAAACAATCTTGAGTTTCAGGTTCTGCAGCTGTCAGGGATGAAAGTGAAATAAGCTGGACTACTAGTTTGGTCCAGATGGCAATCTCTGTTCCCATGGGTTTGGGAACTTCACTGAAAATAATATTGTGGTGTTTTCTTGTTAATAAAAATGCAGGTAAAAACCACAGCATAACAGTGATTTACTGTACACATGTGTACAGCAACCATTAATTACCTTTATCTCTGGTTGTTCCAGCTGCAGTCAGTAGCAAAAAGAGCCAGTTTCAATTATCCAGGGATTCCTCCTTCAAAGTTAAATACCCACCACCCAAGTCCCCACCCAGAAACATGGGAAAAGTTGATAATTTCCCTTGAGCAATCTTTATAGGTAATACAACTTTACTGACTTGTAGGGTTTCATTACTGAATAGCAGGGTTTACAACACAGACAATCCTGCTGGTAGGTGGGAAAGGAAGAAACATCAGGAAAATTATTAAGTAATAAATCAGCGTAAGTCTTTCAAGTGAGATTCCAATCCCCAATGGCATCTGGCAATTGTCATAGCTTCAGCTCTCCTCCCACGATTTTGGGTGGTTAATGATGCAAAACTTGTCAGCGGTAGTTGTTTTGCACCACTCGTTCCACACCCAGGCACGTTTACAGGTTGGCAGAAGCCAAGACTGTTGGAGGAGCCCAGAATTTCAGCAGATAACTCTGGCCAGAAGGGATGTGCGGCTTGGTGAAAATATTGCCACTATAGAGCACGATTTCACTTGGCTACAATGGTTTCTTTGCACGTTGCTTAAAAAGAGAACCTGTATTTTACAGAGTATTTCTCTGTCTTCACAGTTATCCACTGGCTGATCTTTCTTTCACAGCTTTAAAGTCACAGAAAAGGATAGTTTTTCCTCAAGTTTACCACAAAGCAGTGCAGGAGGAAATGAAAGTTTACCTTGTTAATTGATTTTATTCCAGCGCTTACATGTACGCATCATAACCGTCTAAAAGCAGGCGTATAAACTGCAATAACAATTCAGAGGCTGTTTCAAGAAACACTAGACAACATACTTAAATCCAGGCCCTGTGACTAATAGCATGCATAAAGCTAAGCAGTGTTGAAGTGTTTGTGAAAGAGCACCGTGTACAGGTACAGACAAAAGACTCGCATCCTCCTCTTCCAGTCAGCAGGCACATCTACTTACCACCCGTGGCCCTGAAAAGAAATGAGCCTTTGCAATGTGCCCCGAAGGTCAATGTAGCAGATAACAGAAGGCATATTTTAAACAACATGCTTTACAGTGAGCGATTAAAGCACCTGTTCAGCATTCACTTCTCCTAACAGTTTAAATGATTTGCGAGGCCTCTAATGTTTTAAGTATATATATTCAAAACTCGGGTAACATCAGACTCTGGAGAGGGTAGCGATACTGTGCTTTTCACTTTGACCGCTCTAAAAGCCTGGGACACAATAATTCAATTATACAAATACTGAGCGGAGCTTTGGTATTTAAGGTATTTTACTCCTGGTCTTTGTTAGACAGATTTATATTTGGGATGCATCGGCTGACTTAGAAAACATCCAGAGTTAGGCAGTTTTGTTGGCATTAACCAAAAGATTGGGTAAATTATGGAACCAATAAAATTGCCAAGATTTGTACTTTTCAAAACTAGTTGCTGCATTCCTGATTTATTAGCTAGAACTTCAAAGGTTTGTCATAAAGATAAATAAAAGAGCATGGATGGGAGCATAAATACATGGACTCGACAGCTCTAAAATACACTGTTTACAGTGAACCGGGAGAGAGCAGCATTTCAGGTCATATTTTATATCTAGCAGAGCAAAACATCAGAACTGATATAACTGCTGTAAAGAGTGCAAAACCATTTTCCCAAAGATGGAAACCCTTTAGATATAGCTGACCAGTGTCCGGCTTTAAAAACTAAAAGTAGCCGAAGCGTTAGAAACAGACTCATGTTTGCTGTGATCCCAGAGCCTTGGCAACAAAAATTGATAGCCCTTTGGGAAGGGGAAGAAAGCAAGACCTGTCTCTCTCTCTCTCATATGACAAACAGAATGTAAAAATGCAAAAAGTAGCACAGTTAATTGATTATGAAGATTCACGCATCGGAAAAAAACCGCCCCTTGTGCACCACCTCGATAAATTCAGGACAACAAAACCGATGATACTTTATCCTTCAAAACTCTCTACGTTTGATTCATATGCTGTAACAGTACTTACAAAGCCACGCGAGCAGGTAACAGACATATGAAACCAGAGCAGCAGTTCAACGAGTTTTACTCCGCGAAGAAAAGAATCGAAGTAGACAGTGGCTCACAAATGACATCCTGGTACTCTGGTAAGGTCATTGCCAATTCTGCCATTCAATTTGCTGAGGTCAGGCTTTCACGATGTCCCATTGCATTGTTTCTTGGCGACACATGCCAAATGCTTTTTCACTTTGAGGACCAAGCTGTCATTTTTTACTTTGTTACCCTGCCCTTTAACTGTCACTAAAGTGACACTGATGTATATCCCAGGAAACAGAAGGATTTATTTTTTTTTAAATTATTATGTGCCACTAACTCATTCCCTTTTAAATATTACAGTTGCCGAGTTGCTATTGCCTTGTACCTTATTAAGGCTAACATTTACAATGTTGGCATGTACACAGTACACTCATTAACTGCTTTTGCAGTTACCGAGTTTGAAGTTAGTATTTAATTACCTGGAAATACTGGGGGGGTTAATTCAAATTCTTCTCTATTCATACTATTCCTCTTAAAAATTCGTACATTTGGTATCTATATTCAGTTTCACAAACATAAGGTTTTGGGTTGTTTTTTATTAAATAACTATAAGCAATTAACTGGGAATATATAAACCAATACTGAATTTTCCAATTACTGATTAAAAGTGAAACTTTCCCAATCTTAAAAAAAAGCATCTCCAGAAACACATCTGTGATTTAACAGAAAAACTATGGCTAAACACAGTTAAGCCTTGGCATACCACAGTTCATTTCTGGACAGAAATAAAAAACAATATTCCTGAAATAATGAAAATCATTGGCTGAAAAAAATACATATCAATGAATTTAGTGAAGGGTTACCCTTTAAGGGATCAGATTCCAAGAAGGGATAATCTCGTCTTGGGAGATGAGCGCACCGCAAGGCTCTTGCGGGCAGCCCAGCCGGGGTCGGGCTGGTGAAGGCGGCAGATGTGTCGGTGGCCGCGGGGCACGCTCTTCCGCAGCAGCCGCGCAGCGCTGCCGATTGGCATCTGCACAAACCAAGACTTTCTCCGACTCCTTAAGAACAACCCTCAGTTAGCCATTCCCTGCCAGGTGTGAGACACTGTTAATGAAGATTTTAATACGGCAGCAAAGGTCAGTTCCCAGAATTCATGCTCTAGGGGACCCAACCTCTAAACTCCTTGTTGCCACACTAGATATTTTCTTTGAGAGAGGTGCTCCCTTCCCGCTTTTGTGTGTCGTCAAAGCCTCCTACACACCTTTCACAGAAGGATGAACAGCTGTCAACTCAGTGGTGTTTCAAACAACATTTTCATTCTCTCTAAAGACTTTTCGTGCACCTAGTTTTCAAATCAGTACTTGTCCTTTTTTCTTTCTCTGAAGACATACCCTCAATACTTCATGCAGGGAGAATTTTTACACCTGTTATTGCCATACATCGGCAAAAAATCTGGTACGGTGGGTTACTCTCACCAGTGGCCACAGAGCTCCCATGCGTGGCACGGACCTTGAGCGTGACACGGCACAGCAGAGAACCCTGTCACGCAGAAAAACACGCTCCCAAGCCCTGGTCGCGGAAGGGCCAGTTTCTTTCAGCTCCTCCAGTCGGAGCCACGGGATTAGGGAGCACCCACAGGAACTGGGAACATTCCTGGGGAAACTGAGTCCCTCCCCGTACTGCAGGCACCGTGGACTCACCGGAGAGTGACACTCCCTCAGGCTCCCTCCTAATTTCCCCCTTATTTCATGCACATTTTGGCCTCTAGAAAGGAAAACCAACTTCCTGGCTCCAGTGTCTGTTTTAACAGTTCATTTTAACATGAGTTTTGACAATTCACAAGGAGATATGGAATCCGCTTCTGCACACATCTTATATTCTCCACATTTTAGTTTAATTGGGATTTTTTTTTTTTTTTTAAAAAAAGCTTTCAATGGCTCTTTTATTTGAATAACGATGGAAACGGCATGTTATCATTCTGGCTAACATTTGGAATGAACAATAGTGCCTTTACTTGGCCAGAGCCTCACCGTAACCCAGTGATCTGATGTTTTCAAACTTCAGAGTCCATAAATATGCACGAATGTTCTCAAAGGCTGCTAGTGTAGCCAGGCTGAGCTCACAATGCAAACAAAGCAAGCAAAAAAGCCAATGCTCAAAAAGAAGTTTTATGTAACTGTTCAGAGACTGAAATCTATATAAAGACCCCCAAACACTTTTTAGAGTAATGCCTCAAATTGAAAAGTTTAACTGATGACAAATTCAGTGAAAACCAAACCAAACTCTTCTGGCTGTTTTAGCCTTGCTTTCCCCCCCTCCTTTTCTTAAATACTTTTAAAATGTCACTGCTCAAAAAAAGCCAAATTAATGCCCCCAGATCCTGAAATCCTCTGCCCAAACTGTCTAACAACGCCGCTACCTTCCAGAGCAAAGAGGGTTATAAGATTTTGTACCCATTTCACCACTGACCTTTGTCAAACCTGTGCAGAAGGGCAACACAGAAGAGCATAGAGAAAAAAAAAAAAAAAGCACGTGCCCACTCTCCAACAGGCTGTTCACTTCATAAAATTGGCCATCCAGCAATATCACAATTTTCTGTAATTACCTGCCCGCAGTCAAGTTAAAGTGGTCAAGTCTAAAGCCTCTAAGCTTTTAGTACTTCCCTTGCGTATCTAAGACTAAACATACCATATAAACCAAAAATTTAGTATTCAAAGGCGAAGTTAATCTTTGGCTGTAATTAATAAAACAAAAAAATATTTTCTGAATGACTTGATATAGTAAGTGCAACAATTTGAACTGAAGTTTTAATTAAAGAAATCTGAAATATCTCTTTGTAAGATTTTTTCATGTAACAGTACAAACTTCAATGACCAGTTCTTTGCTAAAATAAAATTAATGCTCTCCAGAAACATAGCAATTTTACTTAACTTCCAACATTTTCACCAGCCTGAGGGGTTCTATGACACAGAAACAGCACGTTGCTCCCACCTGAACGCTGTCCTGAGGACTGCAGTTATTTTAGAAAAAAGCAGAAAAGGAGCCGAACTAAACAACAAGACAAATTCCAATTTGAAAACTTGTAATTTCGCATTCAGCTAAACAAAAGGATAAAAGTAGGCAGTGAGAGGAAATCCAGTGTTGGGAAACCAAAATAAACCATACCAAATTTGCAGTTACATCCAAACTTCTAGTAGACTTCTAATACTTTCTCTCTTGATATACAGTCCTATATTCTGTATCTTATAATTGACACAATTCCACTCAAAAAGCCAGAAACAGAAGAAAAAAAAAATCTGATAATAGCATAGAAGCACCATATAGTTTTCTCCTGTAGCTCTGTGCTCAGGTAATGAAGTGGGATGACACCACAATGATTTTCTGCCTGTCACTATTGCTGAGCAACACGTTGCCTTCTAATGGATAATGTGCCTGTGTCCTTAAAGAAAGGGAATATACTGACACTCATTGCAGAAATATATATTTTCTTGAAATTGAACCATTTTTGCTGTCTCTCAACCTTACCAGCTATATGATTAGTTATTTTTCAAGCCACAGGATTTAGGTAACTTGGAGAAACTTGAACTCTAGATGATGCATATTTCTACAGAATCGCACGCTGCACTGTTCTCCTCTCAGTAAGGAATACCCATAAAAGTTCTATTTCATGACATCTCAAATGCATTCCCTCTAGTAGGTTAGAAGATTGAAATTTTCCTAAATATCCAATTCTCAGCAAAAAATGATATCCTGCATCAGTTCAATGTAGTAAAAATACAACATGAAGAAGTTGCAAACAGTTATGAATGTATTGTCAGTTACATACTCCAAAGATGCTTTGACTTCAGATCAGCTAAATCCATCTGACAATGCAGTAAGGTGTTCTTGTTGCTTCCTCAGACAGCAATCCTACTGCACTCTCTAACAATGCTATATAATCAAGTTGCCTATGCAAATTAGCACATCCTAATTGGCAGCAGCTGAGCTTAACTTCTAATTAGCCAATCCAATTGTATATGTAAATGTCTTCTGGGATTGATTATTGGAGCTAATAGCATTTGCTGTTTGGGTGGCTTGTTTGTTTCCCCCTGTCCACAGAGTTTTAGGATACCCTCAAAGCAAGCAACATCATCTCAATTTGGCTACAAGCTATTTGGTCATGGACCTTGATTTTAGAAATATTTGATCTGAACAGTTCTGAATTCTGATTTAAGCGTGTATGAAATAGGGTAGCCATGTGGTAGCACTTTACAATTGTATTTGTAAAATACACTAATGCTCTTCTCAAGAATCACTTGCTCTTACAACAAAATTGACTATCTGTCCTTGTTCATGACTTATTTTTTTCTGAAACAGACTAAAGAAAGCAGCAGAATTTCTGTTCTCTATTTACATAGCCCACAGTCTAGACTGGCCTAGAGCACACAGCTGCTGTACCCAGTGGCATTGCAGTGAATAATGCAATCACCATCCTTTGTGGCAACTTTGGCCTCTTAACCTGTATTGACCAGGTAGCCATCAATAACTAGCTCAGAGGGGGGTCAGCCTTCAGCACAAATTGACAACTGCTTTTCCAGAGTTCCCTAAAATAGGATTTTTTTATGTAAAAAAAAAAAAGCTTTATATATATTTATATTTGTATATATGCTCCTTTTTAATATATTAAAATAAGACTGATATAAACAACGCAGAATTTTGAACTTTGACTTTACCCATTTTGGCATAAACCTGCACTGAAGTCTTTGCAAATAAACCCACAATTCCAACGTAAGAGCTGTTACACTGCAGCATGATAAAGGTCTACACAGGATCCAATTAATTGCTTTTATCACCAGCCAATAATGGATGCTCATATAAGAGAGGATGAATTGGGCATGCAAATAGCGGTATGTCCCCTGAACGCCATTTCATTACCAGGGAGAAAGTGTTTCCGAAGGCCAACAACTCTCAATGTAAAACCACTCCACACCGAGACCTCAAGGTGGGTTGGCAGCGGCAGCAGCTGAATGTGCCGACAGTCAAAGTGGTGATGACTCATCCACAGAAATGTTCCTCATCTGTAATCACATCTTGAGGCCACCAGACCATGACCACTTCTTTCTAGGATACACTGCATGCTGCAATCTGCACTCGAATCTGTCCACTAAATAGCATTTCATTGCCTCCCCAGGACCCAACCCAACCTGTTCCCATGCACTTCCCCACAAGTGGGAAGGATTTTGCAATCTGCTGGGCAGCATTGTATCAATCCAAATAATATCATCTCCACAGCACTTGTCAGCTGAACAGTGAAACGAGTCATTGATTCTTTCAGGAAAGAATTTCACAGTCTGTAAGTGAAAAGCTCTGTTTGTAATGAACATTTGCTTTCTGATGCTAAGAATTTGGAATCAGGGAAAATTCAGATTGACTGGTCCCTAGAAGAGAAAAATGTCTAATGTAACACTGGTAAATGGACCGTGGGTATGGGTAGAAACATCTGTTACTTGAGCAACTTGGGCTTTATTTTTCTTTCAACATGGTAATATGAAGCACCAAAGAGAAACGACATCTGGCACAGAATATTTCATTGTCAGCTAGACCTTTTTGTGACTTGTAAATGCACTTAAACTGGGGATGCAGAAAACAAAACTAAAATATTTCCTGGAGCAAAAGCATTGGGTGGAAAACAGATTAAGGTATGTGTATACGTATATTATTTTTCCCTTTTAAAAAGAATATTTTTCTCCTTTCATACTCCGAGTGCAAACATCAAAATGTTCTGGAAATCAAAACATTCCTGATGAATTTGTTTGTATAAGTAGAGTAGGCAAACGTCAAGTGACAGCTGGCACCTGAAATTTTGTAGGAAATACCAATACTATCACTCTTCTGTATTGTTGCTGACCAGATGGTTATTTATGGGCCTTTTGACCTCAATTTCTTTTAAACTGAGAGTAGTAGAGTTGAACAGAATCTAAGATAAGGGTAATTATTTTTAAAGAACTGCAATGTAAAACCAGAGCATTATTTTTTTCCAGACTGACATCAACTTCAAAACAAACCAAAGGCAAACTGTCTGGCAGGAAATGAGACCATTTCAGCTGCTGATTCCAACTTTTACTTCACATTTTTTATTTCCCTAGGTAGAATATATCAACTCTAGAAATCATCACCAAATTTTGCTAGAAATTACCCCCGAGACTACTCAGTCTATATAGAGAAGTAAAAGATTTATCTTGATATCATTTTGAAACCACATGGAAGTGATATCTTTTAAATGCAACTTCTGTTAAAGGTGGGTTTTAAATCACATCCATGCAGTAGATATTCAAATAACAGTGTGAGTAACTATGTTTTCTTTTTTAACAAAGGCAGCATGGAGGTTATAATCTTTCTAAAATCACCTTTTCAGACCCACTCAAAGCCTGGTGCATTTAAAAAAGAAACCCCAAATTAGCTCAAAACAGATCATGACAGAGCTAGACAATAAAGCCTGCCTGGATATCTTATCTTTTTGAGCAAGAGAGGAAAAAAACCTGGTCCTGAACACACACTGCTGCTACAATTACAAATATGAACACCTACACAGCTACAGCTCTGCTAAAACTGTGCATATTTTTACTAGAAGTAAATGTAGCTTATGACATTTCACCTTTTCTTTTGAAGAATTCCAGACTTCACCGTATCCCCTACAGCCTTATCCCAGAGCCTTGTCTACAATGGTATTTTGTTATTTGTTCTATAAATCCAGCACAGAAGACCTGTTAGCTTCCAGCTCCCTGCAGACACTACTTTGGATGATCGTATTCTTAAAAAGCTGATGTTCATTTATACTGAGACATGCCCATGTTAAAGGAGGCCAAAACTGGTTCTGGTTCGTTCAGAGAGAGGAGGGGCTGAAACTGTTTTAATGGCCTCTTATTCCAAAATTTAATTGTAAGAATTTACTATTAAGCCCTTTAAAGATGTATAAGCCTGATGGATGAAGGTCTCAGTAACGCGCTATCTGGGCTCTGCAGAAGACAGGGATGCAGTACACATTCTCACGCACCTTTATAGGTCACACACATTTACGTTTTCTGTTTGAAAGCGACAGCGTACAACAGCATCCAAAGAGCGTGTATAATTGGCATGGCACTACCCTCCTGCAATCTGCCTTATGAGCAGAGATAGACAGATGTGGGAAAAGTTACCCAGTATTTCACTCACAGAAGTAACAGTGAAACAGCTAAGGAAAGGATAACACCAGATGTCCTACGCATTGCCCATGTCTACAGAGCAATTTGTTGTGAGAACTGGTGCACTGTAGCTGGAATGGCAATTACAACAAACACACATCCACTGAAACAATCCGGGCCTGTTATTCTGCTCTATGGTGGCTCCATTCCCTATGTTGTTAGTGAGGAAAAAAGTACTCCATCTGACACGCCGTAAAGACGACGACGACACGCTATGAGGAAATAATGCACTGTGCGCCTTATAAATAGGTGCCCCTCAAGATTTTGTCAGTATTGAAAAAGCCTACTGAAAGCAAACATAAAATAACTGGAGGACATGGAATCACAGAGAGGCATGGATAAAACAAGGGAAACTTGTTTGTATGACAAGTAATGAAACCAACCTCCAGAGACAAGAAAGGATAGCCATGAAAGAAACACAGCAACAAAAAAATGCACAATATAAGACCACAAATTCTTGCTCCCCCATAAAACTGCCATAGCTAACTTTATCATGTTTACATGGGATGTTGGCTTGAGTTTAAAGGAAACACTCACTATACTATATATAGTTGGCAAGAAAAAAGGTTCTCTCCAAAGCTTCTGGGAGCATGTGTTTTTCTGAATACATGGAATAAAAGTAGCGATTTGTGCCATTAGAATATATATTATTCTAAAATGTGTCTGCATGGCTCAATCAGATTTCTTCATTTAACAATATAATGCAATGTAATTTTATTCAACTTTTTAGAAGTGAAATACAACCCATGAATAACCTCTTTCAAATCTCTGCCATGAGAGCAAGTTCTCTAAATGTTATTCTGAAGCACCAGATAATGACTCCCAGCATCTAAACCCCAAACCACTTGTGAAAATTCAGCCTTTCAAAGTGCTCTAACTCTATTACTTCCAGCTGCTTGCATCTGCCCAAATGTACTGAATCTCACACACAAAGCCAGTAAATCAAAGGAGGAAAGTGGAGGAAAACGAGAGTAACAGAACTCTAAAAGATGCGTACTGAAAAATAATTTGCTGCTATTAGGGTCTACTGAATTCTACATATTTTCAGAAACACCACCAGCATTGAAGTTCCTAGACAGCTTTTTCCACAAAAGAAGCCATTTCAATCTTAAACGTGCCTTATATTTCAAAATAATTTTTTCCTCTAAAACCTGCCCGTTACCACAGTCAAGAATGATTCCCTGAGAAATCTCACAGTAAACGTACACGCTAGTGCAGGATGTTTCAAATATCTGCATATATATAGCAAGTAGCATAAGACAGCTGAAATTGTCTTTTACACTACAAAGACAATACATTTTAAAGAGGAAGCTCAAATATGTATATAGCCAGTGCAAGTAATCTGCACATTTCTCATCAGATACTCAGGGGTCAGTAAAAAGTAATGTCAGATTTCAGTAACTTTGAAAACAAATAGCTTAAGAAATTGATACAATTTCTGATCCTTTATAATTTTAAGGCTCAGACTTGCAAACACTCTTGATTCTATTAAAAAAAAAAAGAAATTAACAGAGGTTTTGTGAAATGTTAGAGTACTTCTGATTTTTCTTTTTAAAAACACTTTTCTTTCCTTCCTGCTTATTTGGAACACAAGAAATTGAGATTGCAGTATTTCTTCACCCCCTTTGCTTAGGTTTATTTTTAACAAATATGTAACCAAGATAAAGCTCATATGCAAATGCATTCACTAATGAAGTCACCAGAACTGGACTCTTTACCCTTCCTCTCCAAAACATTTGTCCTTCCATCACCAGAGCTAAAGGACACTTGTTCCATTCGGTAATAATAGCAGTATTCTCATCCTTCCCTTTTTGCTTGGCCTCTGGAGAACAACCTCTCTCACACACATGTACAAGACCAACATTTGATATGCCTCTCCCTACCATAAAATAGTACAGTCCGTTTTGAATGTCTTCAGTTTTTCAATGGGACTTCATCTTTGACTTCAATTGAAGGAAAACCTCAAATACATCAAAATGCAAGGCTGGAAACATCTTTTTAAGATAAGTATCTTCACAGGTCTAATTTTAAAAATCTTAATTGTACCTTTTATTAGCCCAAGTGAATTAGCCATTTTTTTTATATAACTATCTTCAGGTGGGAGGCATGTATGTCCATTATCTAGATAAGTCATACAGATGGCTTAGTTTACCTTTCCTTTTAATTTCCCTATATTTTGCCAAATCTGGCAAAATGCTTTGAGGTACAGCTAAACGCAGGAAATAAAACCAGTTTCACTGAAACCAAAGAATTCACTATAAAATTCAATGGGAATAAGATTTCCGTTTAACGGCAGGCCTTGAACTGAGAACAAAGTAAAACCACAGAGAAATTTAAGACTAAACCAAGTTGAGAACAGAACAGAATATCCCTACGATGACCAACCTGCTTTGAAAATACACTGGCAGACTTTGCGAGACCTCATTGCTAGCTCCTGTGCTACTATATACCATGTGTATACATGAGCAAACAGTCACTCTTTCAGGTGCTCATCCCAGTTGGAAATTAGATCATTTCACAAAAAAGATGGTTGCTGAGGAGCTCAGACCTGACATCACCTCACTCTTAACTGTTGAGATTTTCCCAAATAAACTACTAATGTGCCCAGGTAGAGATGCACTATATAATCTATTATCTTGAAATCTAAACAGCAGGTAATGACAAAAACATCGAGTCTTAGGACACACAATTATTAAATATTTGTTCTGATTCTTTCCTTGTTAAAATTGAATATATCAACGGAGCTGCAGTTACAGAATCCACGTCTACCTGAAGTGAGATTGTAATCTATGAAAATCTAACCCAATGAAATAATTGACCTCAGTGAATCACGTGTCAAAAATATGGGTTCCTCTCCAAGCTGCTTGCGCACAGCGGGCACAGGCCCTATGGCAAATGATCCATCCTCCCCTTTGTTTCTGAATGGTCTTTCCACATCTTTCCAAAAGAGGAGCATTTTAAAAAACCTGTGCACTTGAAGAAAGCAAAATACAGACAAGATTTACACCATTTGCCCTTTTTCCCCCTCATGTTAATATTTTAGGTTGTTTTTTCACATAAAGTAATTACTGTTTCTGTAGTTAAAAAAATAAAAAAAATCTGTCATCCCTATCCCAAGCATTTTGTTTCACAGCTTTGAATTGTGGTAGAAAGTAGGGCTTCATTATCTTACTAGACCCATTAGTAAGGACTAGTGGTTACAGTAATAAGGTGACTAATTTCCGAGGAAGAAAAAATTATCAACTTCACCCTGTTACACCAGTGAAATATAGAGAGGAAAAACTCTTACACTTTCCTACCAATAGCTCCGTCAAAGGAATCTGTATGTGTTTGAACCTTAGAAGGAAATTTGAGTGAATAAAGATGGTAGATCACAACCTTTCCCAAATCCATACCACGTGCAGTCACCCATTCAAACTCACGTCTGGGGCTTCGGCAGACTCCTGGTAGAGCGCAGCTAAGCCCCGCCAGCGAGGCTGATGATTTGTATCAAACGCGGTCAAAATTTCAGTGATTCACACTGATTGAACTGGAGAATGAGCCAAATTCTCAGCCCAGTTGAGCTGATGGGGTTTGGGATGGGACCTGTTTCTTTGACGGCTTGATCCTGGTGTTGAATTGGCATGACTGCTCCCATGTGCTTCCTACCCAGGCAAAGATGAAGAGCAGGTATCACACAGCCAGTATGCTCAGTGTACGTGTGCTGTTAGTGAGAAGACTTTTTGGTAGCCACGAATTCTCCTTTATTACTGACACTTACCAATAAATATTCATGTGGTACTTAGAGAAGTGGAGGAGAATAACATCTTTAGAAGCTGGCCCAGATGATATCCGCTATAAATTGCTCAACATTGAGCAAAATACACACTAAAATGACAGCAACATATGTTGAAAGCTATCAGGCCAATGCGTTAAATTTGAAATTTCATGGTGGGATTTGTAAGAGAAAAATAGGTGAACTGTCTCGCCTAGGTAAACTAGACTAGGAGGTGAAAAGAAAATTCCAACGACACAGGTGAATGATGTAGCCAATATGGGAGATGAAGATTTTAACTGGAAACTCTAAGAAAGAGTAATGCTGATGCAAAGCAAAAAACAACTTTCAGAGACATTCCACAGAAATGGATGTGGTCCAGTGTTCAAACAGTGTTAAAATAGAAAAAGATAAATATTTGCATGGATTATTGATTGACAGAAAATGGAGAAATCATTTTTCATGCTGATAGAAGGGAGGTATCCAAAAAGGTGACATGGATGAGGGATGCAGCGTGCGCTAAAATGGTTAAAAAAGTGAGGCTGCCTTCAGGACTTGGCTAAGAAAGCATGTGTTAGAATAAGAGTTCTTGGGAGTATGAAAAAAAAGAAAGGGTTTCCTGAAAGATATAATAGTCTAAACATTTTACCTAACATCAAACTCAAATCGTTACTATTGTACTTAAATAATTAAATCAGCACTCAAGCGGTTTTGAAAAAAGTTGACTACTTAAGCTTAAATCTTTTTTTTTTTTTTCCATGCTTTCTGACCCTCTTATTACTTGTACTGTTGTTACTTAGTAGACAGGTCATCCTTTTCTTCTCCACTCACTTTTTTGTTTGTGATTTTATTTTTTTTTAACATGCTCAGTGAGATACAAAAAAGGTGCACTTCATCTTGTCAGGTTGTGTCTTATCCTTGCTACCATTCAAAAGATATAGAAGTCCTGTCTGAAAGAAAAAACTAATGGCATCAAGTGAAGCCTAAAATGTCAGCGTGAAACATGAAGGCAACTTCTTTTTCACATAACTTTGACCATAAGATATCAACACTTCCAAAGCTTGCCAGTTCAAGTAGAAAAGGAAGGATTAGAGCCACAAGACAGCCAACGGAATTCATTCACTTGCAATCTGCTTCCGTGCTCAGGATCGCAGGCATTAAGAGTCTACGTGGGCAACATAAACAAGCTCTTACAGGGAAAAGCCCACATTGCACTGCAGCGTATAATAAGAAAATGTTCTTTATTTAGCTTCAAATATAAGGCAGATAAATATTTACAAGATTAGCTCAGCACAGTTAACACAAGACTTCTAGGAATTTTGTAAATTTAAAGTTACAGTTGTCACTCTGGACAAACAATTCCTCAAGTGGAGGTAAATTAAGAGTCTTTTCACTCAGTATTAGCAAATATCATGGTGTGCTCATGACACACTTGCTTGAAGTTTCAGAGTCACTCTAAGAGTTAAACTACTGCTTTATTCAGACTTACTGCCTCTTTCAAAATACTAAATCCTTTTCAACCATATACATATGCAGCCAAACATCTAATTATATTTTGCCATACAAAGTAGTATGAAATAAACATTCACTTTAAATATCATTATCTTAATTATGGTAATGGCTTCAGGAGAAACCCACAGAATTATGGTTGATGATATCAGTCTGCTCAGTCTTAGAAAAATAATACACACCCAACAGCTACATAGATCTAATAATAACGAGAAACAGCAGAGCAGAAAGGTAACTATAGCTGAAGCCATCCTTACAATTTAGTGAATGCTGCTAGAATCAGTGGATAAAGATGGACAAAGATGTCCTGTTTTCAAAGGAATCAGAGCTCAGCCTAGCTTTTTAAGTTTAGTCAAGAGAAGATTTCTTATTTTTGTACTGATAATACACACATTGGTTTCCTAGCTAGTAACACACTTTCTGCCCGATTGGAATAACTCATTACTGAATGAGTAGGCTTCCATAGACTAGAAATCCAGAAAAACTTTTCAAGAGTTTTCCAGCCTGTATGCAATAGGCTGCACTCCACCATGAAAGATGATGGAGGAGGAAACAAAAACAGGAGAGTGAGGACATGGAAAAATTTGGCATATGGATAAACATAAAGGATCTATGACTAGAGGAAAGATGGGGGGAGAAGAGAATTTGGAATGCCTTTACTCTGTGTAGATGATGTTGGTTTGCCCCTAATCTAGTGTCATTGTACCGTGCCTCTAGCAAATGTCATCATGGGAAAATAAAGCATAAACATCATGAACGATGATGTGCTACCACATCTCATTTATTTCAGACTTCAGTTTAAGAGTAAATTTATTTTCTTGTAATAACTGCAACAGGAACTGAATTGGTTGCAGTAGGTCTTACCAAATAAGACCTACTGTAGTTTCAGCTCATTTTAAATTCATGATGGTTTCTTTGCTGCAGCAACACAGGAACAGGAGCACTGTCTGTGTGCTGCGCACAACCGAGGGACACGCGTTGGACAACCAGTCCGTGCCCAGCCTGGTTGTCCCACGCTTACTGAGTATATCTGATATTCTGAGGATGCCTCAGAGGAACTGTACTGTTCATGCAAAACTCCCTCGAATGTCTGCTGTTATTGGGAATTAATGAAAGGATACAGATGTGATTCTTGCTAGTAAAAGGAAGAGGTCTTTGATCATACTATACAAATGGATGGCACTGTTGTCACTTTAATTTCAGAGAAAGAGATCAGCACTTTTCATGCCATATGGTTTTCTGAATCTGAGAGAATCACCACCAGTCTCTAAACACCCTGATTTTGGTGACAAATGCCTGCTTACTATAAAATGAGCACAATAGCTGCTAACCATAACAATTTTTGCTTTGTTTTGTTTTCTCAATGATGACTATCCACCAGGAACACACTTCTTCCTTCTCTTCCTTCCAAGGATTTACATTGAATAGCAGAAAGTAGACTAGACTGAGCCTCATACAGATAGTGATGAGATTTTACGCTTCCAGTGGCAAATCTCAGCCTGTTGTTCTTCAGATGAAGAACAGCTGGTTATCTACGAGGTGTATTTTCTGGCCTGACAGGGACGCTATGCACAGTATATTTCAGCAGAGCATAAGGAGATACAGAGTCTTCTCACCATCTGGGAACATCCCCCTAGTGTCATTTAAAAATAGGTTATACAAAGGGCATGCTAACGGCAAAGACTGTGATAATAATGCACAGGCAGAAACCCCTTCAGTTATCAACAGCCTGTCTGGCCCTGACAACAATAGCTGCTGCAGTACTTCAGAGGTCATCAGCATGGGCAAGGCTCACTTAAGAAATATTGGGCGAACACGAAAAAAAATAGTCCTGAATTTTACAGCCTCATTATAAGATAAGAGACAACAGATGGACGCAGAGAGATGTCAACTATTTTGTGAGTATTATGGATACTCAATATACAAAGGATATTTTAAGGAAGGACTGCAAGGGTTTAACAAATTTTAACAAATGTTTTTGGGGAGAACAAGGGGAATAATTTGCAGGATGCATAAAAGGTCTTATCTCAGAATATAACAGAGAGAAGCTATCCGAGCTGATTTCTCAGTGTGGGATCATACGGAAAAAAAGGCCAGAGAAGCGAACACGTCCATCTGTTGTGCTGGAAAAAGGCACTGCAAAAAAAGGAGTAAGATGGCCAAGGCAAGAGATAAGGATATGACTTTTACAGCAGCATCCCCAAAAGACAGGAGGCCACAACTGAATTTGGGAGAGCCAGAGGAAAAATAAAGATAGCTGAAAACAAAACATGAGATGATGTTTGGACTAGAGTTTCAGTTCTGTGGCTAGCTGGGGAGAGGGGGAAAAAAAAAAAAAAAAAAGGTGACACAGCATGGATGTGAAGCCCTAGAGGGAAGTAGCAGTGGCACCTCAGAACAGAATGAGGGGCAGCAATTTAGGTTGCAGTGACCAGTGAAGGAGACAGTGGGAATTATTTTGGGAAATTTGTTTGTGACTGTTAGGAGCTAAGGCAAGGATTTAAAAACAGTAAACCTCATGCTTGGGTAACAGAGAGCTCACCCTCACGTACGTGCTTTAAACAGATTTCTGAATAACAGACAAAAAACCCCACAACAGTTTGAAATCAAGAGTCCTCTCTCTCAAAAAATAATAGGGGTGACAGCATTGGTGCAGTTTTCTAACTATACAGAACTGTAGTACTTTATTCTTATGAGAAATAGTTTCCTGAAAGAAACTCCCTTAATGCATTAAGCTTTATGTGCTTCAGTCAAAGACGCACAAAGAAAGTGAGAGGAGAGCAATGTATTTCAGGCAATTAGATACACGATGACATAGCTGTCATTGCTCATTGACTTCCTTTGACAATATCTACTGCAAATGGCACAGATCCCTATGGAAGTCTTTCAAAAGCTCACACTATTTAATCTGCAGGCATTTTAATTAGAAATAAAAGTGATATTTTCTTCAAACAGTCTGAGAACAGGGTGAACAACAACAATCCAGACAGTCTTAAGGCACTTGAGAATAAGGCTTTCAACAAGTGATATGCCTTGCTCACGCTCACAACCCGTGTACATAGCTTGGCATTACGGAAGACTGAACGGCAAAATCAGGAATCTGTTTTCAATGGCACAAGAAGCAGGTGTTGTTTGATTCATTCTCCAAAGAATCTGTCTTGTTCAACTCAGAGACAAAAGCTATAGGGGGTAGGGGGAACACACACAAACACACCCCCCCCACAAAAAAAAAAAGAGAAGAAAAAAGCCTTAATGCAAGATGCGACTAGAACATAAAATCCTGCCTGGCATATGTTATGGCATGTTATTGACAGAAACATGCTGTGCCCGCGTGTCGCTTACAAAGAGCTGACCCTACCAGTAATTTTGTGAGAATGCTGCCTCTCTGGCCATCCCGTGGAAAAGCTCTGAAAAACCAGCTTTGGCCAAACATCTAACAGGAGGCGAGGATGAAACCAACAGCGAAAAGTTCTAACCTACAGCACGTGGTAATCACAAGTGGGTTTTCTAGGCTGAGGATGAAACAAGCCCCCATCTTCCTCCCACACTGGTAGCCACGGTTCAGCTTTGTGGTGTTCATGATACAGAGCCCGTGCCTCGGGCATTCAGCCACGGTTCTGCCTTTCTGCTCAGTCAGCCCTCACGCCTGCAGAATTCAGCTGCCAATATTTTAAAGGGGGATGTACTGACTGTTCAATTTACCGTTTATCCAGGCTACCCCATCCTGCCAACACCCCTGGAGAGCCCAGAGTCGATTGTCTTAGGCGGATTCTCCCAACAACTCGCAGCTCTGACAGCAGCTGGCCATTGCCAGCCCAGGCAGCAAGCAAAGAGTGCTACTCTGCCAAACCAAGGCATTAGCCCTTTATCATTAGTTGCCACTTTTCTCCCATTTTGTGACAAATTCCAGACAATCAAAAACGTATCGAGCAGAAGCACAATTTACACAAGTCACTACGTTTATTCCAGCTGCGTGCCTCCTCTAGGAGAAGGAATACCTCACTTCTGAGCAAGACATCAAGCGAACACAGAGCTACTGATGCTGTTACATCAGTAACGGAAGTAAACACCACTAATGCATGAAAACAGGAGAGTATCATAGTATTTATTTTGCATCAAATTTCCACCTGGAATCAACTGTGCACTGCAAGATGAACCAAGGGAACCACAAAGTTTTCAAAAATAGGTGACTTTCAATAAAGCCACAAGGCTGCTGCTCCTTCTCTGGTTTGGGGCTCCAAGATACAACCTCTGACATAGGCCTGTAGTAGTTAAGCAATTATTTTATGACCTAAATATTGAGAAAACAGGACATATGGATAAAGCCAAAGTCCAAGCAGCTGAGAAGTTTTATGGCAGACTAAAAGTTAAATCAAAAAATGACCAGGTTGTTCCCATAACAGGCCCAAGTTGTAAAAGCTTTGCAGACTCTACTTCTAGCCCAGCAGAATATTCATTTCTAACAGAAAAACACTGCGGAGAAGGATGCAGGCTGAACAGAAGAATTACAGGTAAAGCAGAACTCTCTGGGATCTGTTTTTGTCTTAAGCCCAGTATAGGTTCTCCTTCTTCAACAATTTTCAGTTTGCCACTCTATGCCATGTTTCTCAGCAGCACAAAGTCTCAAGATTTTTCCTCTGGAGAAATCTTGCACAGATTGCTTCCACCAGTCCAGCCACAGGCTGAGCAATCTGTTCCTGGTTTTTTGTTTTGTTTTTTTCCTCCTTGGCTTTACCACAATGAGCTCTTTAAAGGTACCGCAAGCTGTTTCCTTCTACACCAGACAACAAAAAATTGTCCTGAAATTTTAAGTTCACCCTTTGAATTCTTATGTTTGCCACCAAGAAGTACAGGCTCTAACTGGATGTTTAGCTGAGCAGAAATACAATAGCAGACATAGACTCATACTCGCAATTTGAGCATTTATCATTTTTGACACAAGACCTCGTAAAAGATACAGCCATATAGGTATTATCATTTTGATAATAAATTGCAAGGTAAATTTCTAAAAGCATCTTTTCCTCTGTTACAGACCCCAGCCTTTTTAGGAGTTTAGTACCAGGCGTCTTCATGCAATCCAATGACAAGTATGTTTAGCTCATGTATTTTCTTAGATCTACCAACACAAGTCTGGTAGCTTCTTGGTACTGCTCAGGGATTAACAAAGAGGTTTGCCATACTGTAGCAGTCCAAACCACTGACCCACTGCATTACACGTGATGCAGAAAACTTCCGATTCATTCCCATAAAAGAGGAAAAAAAGGCTGTCAAAAATTGCCTCAGAGTCTTCTAGGAAAAAAAGTCTTGAAACTTAATGCATGCCAGTTTTCTAACGGACAATTCACACAACATTGTTGAGAGATGAAAGGGTTTTGACCACCTTTGGTTTGTGTAAGTCTATACCATTTCCCCATTTTACAGACAACAATGAAGTTGTGATTATCTGATTTAGAAAACCCAACGAGTTTGAGAGCGCACCAGAAAGGACCTCAGCCTGCTGGAGTCACTGCCCCACACGCTGACCATGAAACTTCTCTTGTTACCGCTTGCTGTCTCTCAGGACTGAGCTCTTAATACGCAGTCACAGAATCTTGTTTTGTGCCCAATAAAAAGTATATTGTTGTTGCCAGGGATTAACTGCTCTTGAAAAATGGAAGGATGAAAGACTAGGTAGCAAGAGGACAAACAACATTTCTAAGTATAGATGGCTTGTTCCTAATCCCACGTACCTTAGGACATCTAACTGCCGTTACTGATCTGTGTCAAAAACAGGGAGGAATCTGCTGCAATACTGCTGACAATAAGCATGAGCTCATTTTTAATGCAGAACCACAGGAAAAAAGAGAGAGTTGTCTCGACTAAATTACATTAACTTCAGATAACGTGCTCATCAGGCAATCCTCAAAGCCATAAATAATACTCCTTTTAATTCTATATGTTCTCATTGATACATCTCTGAGCATGTAGATAAACATGTTTTATGTTGTAAGTTATAAATGGCAGATTACTTCACAAGACAAAATTTATTTCTTGTTCATGGGGGATTTCTTGGTAGGCTTTTTTTTGGTGGGTTTTGTGTGGTTGTTGTTCCCTCTCCAGAGCAGAAAAATATATGCTTTTAATGGAAATGAAGAGGAACATGGATTTAATAATGAGAACGAGCAGAGGGAGAAATTCACAGAATTCAAAATTCACTTTGCGATATCCAAAACGTTTGGAAAGTGTTTTATCTGCATCACAGAACTTCAAGCTGTACTAAGTTCCCCTATCCCTAACTTCAATTGTTAGCTTGCTAAATATTTTCCCAGAAGGAATATGAATTAAACATGAAAGGAAAAATTCCACTAAATACAGCCTAGAGAAAGCAGGTGCAGCTCTTAGAGAAGTGCCTGGCCCCCGTTCAATTTGATGGTGTAAATTACATCTCCAACGTCCATGTTGTTGGCATTAGATTAAATTAGGAGTGGATCCTATGAAATGCAAAAAGTTATGCTGATGTAAAAACACGATAAGAGAAGGGAGAGCTGGCAGCCGGGAAAGAACGATGAGAATAAGTGAGCGAGCGTGGCAGAGCAGTGTAATGTGTATGAACAAACAAAAGCAGTATGAGTTATAGTCTCCATTAATTCCTTTCCTTCCTATATTTACTTTTTTGCCTAGAGGGAATGTAACATAAAGGAGAATTCCTTGCTTTAGATTATACTTCTACTATCCAAAAAAAAAAATTTCCAGAACCAACATGAGTCTGGAGACTTCAGTAATTGGACCCATACATCACAGTGGGTTGTCAAAATAAACTTTTATTCTGCTTTGCAGAGCTGGTTATTCCATAAGTGAAGACCTAGGAAGGGACCAATGCTAAACAGTGCTGAATGCCTCCTGCAAGGTGCTAAGTGTCTTGAACGTCCATTAAACCAAGTGAGAATTGAGAGCAGCCAGCACTTCACAAGAGATGCTAAAATGCTTTGCAACACTGAGCTGCAGATATGTCAGATCCCGAACCCTTTTCTTGTTAGGTTTTTTTTTCTTTTTAACAAGGTTTGTGTGATGCCACTTTGATCCCTGTTCTTTAGAGGCGAAGACAGCACTGGAAATGTGCTTGTACGCAGCACTCTGCCATTTTATAATCCCCTCTGGTCTTGTTCTAACCGGCACATACTGATGTGAAGGAGTAGGGCTCCCCGCGCTACTGATCGGCACCATGGGAACCTGCTGAGCCGCAACGGCAGCCCGAAACAAAGTCAGGAACCTCCGTCCTCCCCAGCAGCAGTGTTTGGCCTTGTAGAGGAGCGAGGGCTCCCGCTGAGTTCAGATACGTTTCTTTGCTCTCGAATGCCAGAGCGTGCAGCAGACATCCTGTGGGAGCCAAGCGCACCCTCCACGCTGCAAATGGCACCTGCGACGCACACCCTCCCTCTCCCTGCAGCAGCGAGCTGGTGGTGACCTGCTTCGTCCGTCCATCCGTCCGTCCATCCATCCATCAGTGCCAGGCTGGGGGGGGGCGCTTGAACGCATCTGGGACATATCTATCCTGTTTACGCAACGGCAAACAGCATAGGAAGGGTGAACCGCGTTCAAAACCCGGATATCCAGGCACTTCCCGAAAGGGAATAGGTCCCTGTTTGTGACATGGTAAAACTTAAATTGCTGGATGGTGGCTCCTTACCTGTCCAAACATACAAATGAACAAACAAATGAATTATCTATAATCTGATAGTTATAAAGGCCTGGCTACAATGGAGTGGGGGATTTTTACCAGGAAATGCAGAAACAGACATTGGCTGCGGTGGACAGCATAACGCAAGGCACTTTCATCTTGTATTATCACAGCTTGTCGCATTAACAGAAGTACTTATTTCAATTTCCATGGTTTGGAGCAGCCAAAGGAAAACCTGCAGCTGATCTAAAACCATGAAGCAGTCTGAGCAGCTTTAGAGCAGGCACAGTATTTTCACAAAGTAAGTACAAGTGCTTTCTGGGAATACAAAAAAATACTACCGTGACATGACAGACCTGATCTTTAATTACCTCTGCTCAGTACATGAGCATTTGTCTGACATAATGAACATCAGGAATAAAGCAAAGAGGAGACCCTGTGAAACAAGGGGTCGACACAAAAACTCTTTCGATGTGAATAAATTGACTCTGAACAATTTCTTGTCCACTGATATTTTGACAATCAATTATACATTTCCTGTAGGATGCCATAATACATAAAACAAAGGCACAGCAGTCAGACTCACTAAAAGAAACAGACCTTTAAAAAAATATGACACAATCCGTTCCCTGAAAAAACAGGAGGAGGAGGGAGAAGGAAGAGAAAGCAAAAGGAGGGGGGGAAGAATAATCTCTCTTCCATTTGACAACATTTCTTTTATATAAAAGTTAGATCTAAGCAAAATTTAGGATGGTATGATTTCAGCCTATGATTCAAAATTCATAGGCTGCCTGATATAAAGTGACGAGGCATTGAAAATGTCCCTTTCTAAAGCATCAGTTCTAATTAACCGATTTCCATTTAGTGCTTGCCGATATAAAGCTTTGTTCAATCTTTTCCCCCTTCAAATATGTGTCAAAGAACAGATAACCACTCCTACGCTTTTGTTTCTCTTTAGAAAATTTCTGACTTAGAGTAGTAAATGGGAATTGGTGAGACAAGTGCAAAAATAATTGGGACCTGCATGATCTCTGTTGGTATGAACATCCCAAACCACAACCCAGCCATTAATAATGTAAACTGCAAAGCTTTGGGAGGCCGAGAGCATCTCCTAGGATACATCCTGGCATCCAATCACGACCGTTTCGGAGAGGAGCACCACTGGGGACGTGTGGATTCGGGAGGTGTACAAGTGCCGAGGCCGCACGAGTCTGCCTGCGATTGCGAGTGACATTAGGCAAGTGCAAACTTGCAAACAGAAGAGACAGTGCAAACAGAGAGAAGCCAAACATAATCAGATGGGAATGGGTTTATAATGCTCAATCGTCATAATAAAAAGACATGCCAGAAAAAGGATTTGTTAAAACATATGAGAAGGACTACGTTTTCAACACTGAAACACAGTCTATATTATCCAGACCTAACCTCTTTTGGATTAAAAACAAAAACAGCGGTGACATCTCCCTGCAAGCAAGACCCTGATCTAGGAAAGCAATTCAAATGTGCCATAGCTGTTCCGTGTGTTCACAGCCTAAGACAGATATAACCAATTTAAACAGCCAGAATGTAATAACCTACTACGCACCAGCCCTGACAGTTTACCTACAATGCTCTATTAAAAGTCGTAGGGTGCTTTTAGAAACCTTTAGCTACTAAAATCAATTCCCTGATTCTTTAAGTCAGAACCTTTAAAAAGTCTTAAAAACCTGGCCTGGCATCACATCTGTAGTTGCCCATGAACCCTTGGAAAGGCACGCGCAGCTCTGCGGCACCAAGACTGCGGCTCGGCTGTTACTTCTTTCTCCCCTGCAGCTCAAGGAGAATAGGCACGGCTCTCCATAAGCCTGTGTTATCAGATTAAACTAAAGCTCTAGAGGGCAATTCTGCAGCCAGATCCTAAGTGGTTGGAGATAGACAGATGAAAAAAAAGGCCCTGACCTTACCGCTTGACTTTTTCCGCTAACCCAAAATAGGATGCAGAGAGTTCTGACAAATAAAGTAAAAATGAGAGAAAAAAATAATCTATCTGAATGGTTTAAAAATTGTACTTCACAGAGTGCTCAGACTGCTTTACCAGGCACTGGCCTTGAGCACGGGGAGCTGAAGAAACAGGAAGGATTTGTAGGAGCAAATACACCACAGTGCTGTGGAAGAGGCGGCGGCGTTCTGAAAAACTGACGGCATTAGCTATGGTTTTAAGGACAACTGTTAAGCAGCTGCCTAAACAGGGACTCTTATCCCTTCTCAGTGACAATGCAGCACAAGAAAGAAAACCTCTCTCAGACTCCAGAGATGAACTAATACAAATGAAAGCACAACCCCCCCCCCATTTTCTCCTTTATAATTTTTTTTTATTATTGTAAAGACAAGCTATCTCCAAACGAGTGAAAATAAAATCCCGGTATAAGACACACTGAATGCAGGATCAATGTCAGGAACCCTCAACACACTAAGTCTCTCTATGATAAGTACCGTAAGAAAGAAGCATTTTAGCAATTGCTGCCATACTCAAATACCCAAATCCATCAGAGACTGCTTTTACTGTCATGGGGCAGGTGTCCTCCTATCAGCATGGTAGATATAAGTTATGACCTTACACGACCACCAGAAGCGTATACATTTCTACATATTGATATAGTGTTATCGAGGTTAGAGTGGCAATCAGAGGTTCTAGAACACAAGACGCTCTTTGTCAAGACAAGAAAAATAGTAAAGGTTACAAAGTAAATCCTGACCTCCAGGAGCCAATGACACAATTCCCATTGGAGTCAACAGAGCTGCAGTCAGCCTACAGCCCCTGCTGCAAAAAACTTATGAATTAGATTCTTACCAGATGACAGGTGGCATGAAAACAGTCGGACAGTAGGATGAGTTGAATGTAAAATGAGTATGTCTGCATAATAAGTGGGAATCTAAATAGACTAAACCAGCAATTTTCAGGGTACTAGTATTTTATAAATCTTCTAGGTGAGTTGAGTTCAATGGGTGTATTTTACCTCCTAAGCGATGAAAGATAAGTAATGGATTATGAAGATATAAGACATTTTCAATTCACTTAAGTTCTTCATGTGACAAGGTTAAAGAAAGAGTTCAATTACAGTGCAACATTCGAGTTAACATGGAGATAACAATAGGCAGGTACTTGTTACCTGATTAGCTGAACAAAAGAAAAATGAATATTTGCAAGAAAAAAAAAGATTGGCTAAAAAAATAATCTTGAGTACCTACCCAACTATAGGTGACACTCATTCATTCATTAGATTTGCAGAAGCATTTTTTTTTAAGGAATTTATTTCACTGGGATTTCTAGACTCACACACTCCCATTCTCCATTTCCTTAAAGAAATGTGAGATTTTTCACAACAATCTACTCACTAATGAGAATTTAATGATTTGATATTATTTGTTGCTTGAGACAGCTCTGATAAAGCGAAGGATAGCAGCGAATCTAATGTAGAAAATAAGACTGATAAATTCCTTTGCACGTTACCTGTCACAGTCTTTTTACTTTGATTAGTAGAAAGTTAAGAAAATGTAATTAATTCTCACAAGCTATACCTACATATAAATGACATATCACCTAGGGCAAAAAAAAAAGATAATTTATCAGTGGTGTTCATATTTCTCTGTTCACGCAAAAGGCAAATGTCTCTTTTCAGAATGGCTATGCAGCAGAGTGATCGCTATTTACCAGAAATACTAGAAATACCTCTTAGATAGAATCACATTGTTTCTAATGAACCGTAGTTTCGTTTCTCGAATAAGTGCAGAGGCGTGTCACATTCTTTTGCATATTTGCAGAAAGGTACATTACATGCAAACAAAAACATTGCTGCTAAATATGCTTCTACTGGTAAGAGTATTTCTAGGAAAATGTTTTACTCCAATTATCTCCTCTGCCACTGTAAACCTGAATGGGAGATAATAACGATAGTGCAGTACGAGCTAAGCTTTTTAGCAGAGAGGAATGCTAGAAAACCAGTATAGTAGCGTACAATCTCCCAGTAAAGCATGTAAAGCCAGGCTGTCGCTGCACTACTCAGGTTCTTTCAAAGCTCTACAGATTTCCACAGTTACAAGTTACCAGATTCTTAGAAGTGCATGCTCTTGCCAGGTGACTTAATGTTATCACCAGGTAGAGCTGGAGAGAAGGAAACTATGCAAAACATTGGGTTATCATTAGAGAGAAAATCTTGCGTGTTCTGTTTACAGTGAAGCAACATTCACCATTGCCTGCACAGGCTTCTGTCTGGCTTAGAAACTGGCACAGAGTTTCAGTGTTCACTTACAGCAGTCTTATTCCTCCTCTTAAGAAGCAGGGCAATTATTTTCTAGCATCCGACTCATCACCAAATACATTTGTTAAAGCGGCGATTTCAGGAGCTGCTGTTTCCGGGGACAGCACAACTGCCTAAAACATATTGGGATTTCCCATACTCCATGCTTTGGAGTGCTGCATTTCAGAAGCCCAGTGACGGAAGAGTCTCTGACCACCTACCAGTTACTAAAACCTCTGCTTCTGTGTGTTTCAACTTTGTTTGCTAAGTTTTGGGGTAGAACAATGAGGATAGAATATCAAGCACGTTTAGAGTTGCTTCCCCTCGTCAGGAATGGAAAATCAGCTAGTAAAGGAAGGTCAATTCTAACAGCTTGACTTGGGAGAAATTTCCTCAAGGTTAGTGGCCCTATACTGATGTAAAACATCTTAAATTCTAAGGGTGACTCCTGAATAAATATCTGGAAAACCACTCCAGCTTAGGTGATATGATAATCAGCTTCTCAGTTTTTGGGGCTGCTAAGTGTGCCTGTGACAAGAGCTGCTGAGCTAACTCGGCATACAAAGTTAACTGATAATTCTAAAGACGGGTAGGATAGAGAACTAATTGGAAAGTCCCCTAGCATTAAATAATTCCCATCTGTCTTCAGAAGCATAGTATCAATCACAGCGGCTGTTGCACTCGTCTTCCTGTTCTGGCATTCTCCAAAAAGGAAATGGGAAAAGTACAGAACATATAAATCATTTTGATATAAAAAGAAAGTGCTTAGGCAGCCATGTAATGAATCCCCAGCACTGTCATCTAGGTTAAAGGCCGTAAAAAGTTTTGTAAGGATCTGAGTATAAACAGCATAGAATAATGGAAACCTGGCTTACAGCCTCACACAGCAATAGGAAACTCTATCGTAAACAAACGCACAAGCTAAATTCTAAATAACTCCATAAACCAATAACCGTAGTAAGATAAGGACTAAGCTGCATGTCTTACTCTGAATATTACTTCGGTTTTTGCATCTTAGCAGCAAATATTGGATTGCCAATTAGATAAGCCACTTGCAATTATTTCCATATTGTGAAAAATGTCGAGGTGGTTTTCAAACAGTCCTTCTTCCTTTCCCACTTATTAGAAAGCAGGAACTGAAGCATTCAGTGGAACTCAAGATCCAAAGGTGATGCTATCTCACACAGCACAGAAAGACTGCAGTTCAGCATTAATCATGAAAAACGTACAGAACAACTATCAGATGAAAAATAAAATGGTTTGTGCCTTATTCAGAACAGAACCATGCTCCTCCCTGTTAACAAAAAAAAAAAAAAAAAAAAGAAAAACCAGGTAGGGCTATTTTTAGAAATGAACAGGTTTTCTCCATCCTACTCAACACATGGCATCCTGGACAACTTCTAAGTCATGTCAGCAAATGTTTGCTGTGGACTCAGCAACACCCTGTGTCTGCAATTGCATTCTAATCATTTGTATATTTGTGTCTTGTATATTTATGTTTATCCAGAACCAGCAGCTCTTAATGTGGACTGAGAGACGATACACACGCTAAAACACACATACCCTTGAAGAAAAAAAATCAGAATTACATAGATTTTGTTTGACGTTTTGGTAATGAAAAAGAGTTGATATCCAATGAAATTCTGAAGAGATCTGCATATCCAAGGTGGGTCGTTCCCTCCCATCGGCAGCCCTTCACTGCTATGCCTGCCCCCCCCCCCCCAAAAAAAAAAAAGGGACTGAAGAAACGGCTGACCTGGGTGTTTGGACTCACGTGGCTGAGACCAGCCTCTTCCTTTTTACATCTAAGTGGGCATCTTAACTCAGTCTGGTGGCTTATCCCTGTATGCACCAAGCTGGATATAATGAGACATGTATGTCCTCACTAATAATGGTTTGATGTTTGCCAGTTGTCGTGGTTTAACCCTAGCCGGCAGCTAAGCACCACGCAGGCACTCACTCACTCCCCCTCCAGTGGGATGGGGGAGAGAATCCGAAGAGTGAAAATGAGAAAACTCGTGGGCTGAAATGAAGACAGTTTAATAAGAAAGCAAAACAAGGAATTCATTCACCAGGTGTTCAGCCAACCCCAGGAAAGCAGGGCTCCATCATGCATAACAGTTACTTGGGAAGAAAGTCACCATCACTCTGAACGTGTACCCCCTCCTCCCTTCTTCTCCCCCCCCCCCCCCCCCCCCCCCTTATATGCTGAGAATGACATCATAGGGTATGGAATATCCCTTTGGCCAGTTGCGGTCAGCTGTCCCGGCTGCGTCCCCTATCAGTTTCTTGCGTACCCCCAGCCTAGTTGCTGGTGGGGCAATACGTCCTGGCAGAAAAGGTCATGACTCTGTGCAAGCACTGTTCAGCGATAGCGAAAACATCCCTGTATTATCAACGCTGTTTTCAGCACAAATCCAAAACACAGCCCGATACCAGCCACTATGAAGAAAATTAACACAGCCCGATACCAGCACACCAATGAAAATTAAAATATAAAGTTTGCACATTATTAATAACGTAAAAGAATAACTGGATGTTGGCTTGTAGGACCCTTGGAAGATTCCTTGGCCAAAGTATGATGCAGAACAATAGACAATTTCAATAATCATGAATATATTAAGGAGAGCATTTTAAAAGATACAAGAATTTGACTTTACATAAAATTATTATGAGATTAAGTACTGATTAATTTTTTTAAATTTAATTAATATAACGACACTGATTTCTAATATACTATCTATCAAGCTGATAAATATTCATGTTACTTTAACGCTGTCACACAGAGACAAATGAACATGACATATAGCTCACCAAGAAGAAAATCTGCACATGAAATGTATGCATTAGAGAAAGGATATTCAACTATGACTATATAACTCTAAGCTCCATTTAGTGTGGTTTAAGAAGAGATAGGCAAAAAGCCAAGGCTATTTAATAACAACATTAACGAGGCCAACAAATTTTATTTCTGTTTTCCACAACCTGGCAGCCAATTCCATATTTTAGAAGGTATAACGATTCCTCCGTCTGAGCTGTGGATATCAACGTAGCACTTACAAAGCTGCAGATTACTCATGTTAGCTTGTAAAACTTATCTTCTGCTTTCATCAGGCACCATTAGTCCTTCTGAAACTTTAGATATTTTTATGTACTTAGACTTCTCTCCTGATTCCTCCCTGTAGGACTTTCAGTAATTTACCTTTAGCATATTCACTTCCATAGTATACTAAGTGGATTTCCCTAGCTTTTGGGGAACAACTTTGCTCCTTTGTCAGACAAGTGAAAGAAGACATAAAGCACTTCTGCTACTGACCAAACGTTGACATTCAAATGGGACAATCTGATTCAGATTTTAGGATACAGACCAAATAACGCCAGTAATGAGGGATTAAAAATTGAACTAAATTAATATTTTTTCTTAGCAATTTTGCAATCTACAGAAAAATTAGGGCAAAACCAAATAAATATTGATAAAGCGCAAAAACCTCAAGGTATTTCAATTAATTAAAAAAAATCAGTTCTATTTGGTTTTGAATTTGCAGCAGCTTCTCCTGTGTGCAGACCGTGGAAAAGGACAATTTCCTCATTCTCACAGTGCTCTCCACCGTAGCAATGCTATGTGCCTGTTTGTCTAAGCCTTTTTCCACTCAAAATAAACCTAGAAATCTTGGTACCTCCTTTGCTACAGCACCAGAAGCCCATATTTGTTTCATTTAATGATATTCAGTCATATGGTACAACTCTACCAAATGTGGGGGGGGGGGGCACATTAGACTAAATATGATGTATATATAGATCTTGTCCCAAGACAGACAATGGGCAAATTTGTTACAGATAGGCTGTAACAAAACCCATCTGACATTAAGTTTAGGTAGACAGATCCCTGATAGCTGTGGGATAAATAATACAGAAAGTTTTGGTTTTGAATACCTAGCATTGAGTTCAGAAAGTTTACAATTCCACGTTGCAGAGTTTGACTGACATAAATTTACTCTACAAGATCACACTAGTAAAAAAATTGTTTTTATGAATTAACAGTCCTGCAGAAGCCATTAAGCTTTATTAGGAATTATTTCTATTTTCACCCTCATTCCTAATAATTTAAGCTATCATAAGCTCCATATCATCACATGCTTCAGGTAATTTAATCATACGCCTGCATCAGATCAGATAAAATCTGTACTTCTATTTGATGCAGTAACGCACAGATCTAGTATTTACAGGCATAAAATGGTGGTCTACATTTCTGGTTCTAATTGTTATTTACTTAGCCAGCAATTTCTCTTGTCTTTTCCTTATTTCTTCAGAAACTCATTGATAATTTCCATCCACATCAGTAACGATTCGGAGCTCCATCAGATACTTATTTAACGCACGTGTCTGTATAGACAGTCTCAGAAAGGCTCAGTGTCAGGTAATTCTTCAATATGGAGAGACAGGTTCACATATAAATCTTATTTTAAACTCTCAGGCTGAGGGTAACTGAACTAAATGCACAGAAGTACATGGAAGAAATGAGTATTTATGATAATTTTTAGTCAGGCGGATTTAAAACTGACACCCAGCAAGTCTTCCAAAGTCAAAGGCTAAAAATACTGTATCTCACTTGGAGAGGACTTTCTAAAGAATAAGCAATAACTTTTACTATTAAATAAAACCCCTAGTCTATAAAGCTTTTGTTATACCTTTCAAAATGTAATTTTTCCATGAGTGTGCTGCATCAGTAGTTACCCGTTGTTGTGGTTTCTTTTATTTAGCTGAAAGTGGTACAGGCCTTTGCCAGTATTAAAGGCGCCACAGTAATTGCTGTAGCTATCCAGGATAAACATGAGAATTGTCCTCAATATTCATTGCCTCTTACTTGCATTCACTTTTAAATTTGGCTTTTGATCAGAGCATCGCTAACTACACTTTCCACTATTGCCGCAAACTTTAAAAATAACTGTATTTTCTTTTATTTTCATTCTAATTTTCACTATGAATTTAAAGTTTGTGATTGATGAGATTTAAAAAAAAGCAGTTCCGATCCTGGAACTGCCAGACTGAGATGACCAGAACTGTTAATACACTTGATGTCAAGGACACATTTCAGTATGTATGTGGCTGTCAGCTATGATGGTTTAGCTAAGTGGGATGTTTGACCGGTCAGGAAAGAAACACAGATTTTGGACTGGCACAGGGTGAGTTACCACTCTCCCTCTGATACTCAGCATCCCATAAAAGAGGTGACCATGTGAAAGGAGACAAGCAGAAGGGCTTGTAACTCACCTGGAGACTAGCTGAGCAATCAGCAGCTTTTCATCTGCTCTTGAGAGTGTTGAGGGAAAGCTGGAGATTGGAATTGGCTGGCTGTAGTTACAGGACCCATGAAAACTTCTTCCAAAAAAGAGCTGTCTTGCCCCAAAGTAAGGAAGGTATCTCACATTTTTCTTATGACAAAAACAACAGATGCCACACAGGGAAAACTAACTTCTTGTCCACCCACAGCTCAAGAGGAAAAGGGAAACTAAGGGAATAGGGCTCAGGGCAGCCGGTCGGCCAAGAGTCAAACGTCAGAGGTAAAAGACAGCAGTAGCAGCTTGGTGGCCCCTAGGCCAGGGCCAGAGACCAGCCTGCCACAACAGCTGCTGGGCTTTTGTCCTGTACAAGACCTACAGATCCATCTGAAGGATTGTCTAACTCTTTCCTCAAGGCTCCTAAAGGGATCAGAGAATTTGATTTCTCTCTGTTATGGAACATATCCTAAGCCTTTCCAAGCACTGCAGTGGACAAAGCTTATGCCAAGTCATGGACATGTAATATACAATCTAGCCTGACATTTAATCCCATATGAGATACTTGTATACAACTTTACCCGCACGCCCAAGCCAACAGTCTCATAACATCTGGCTGCAGTCTGGCTTACGTTATCACAATCCACACAAACTAAGAGCAAAGCTTATTTCATTCGGATGATGGGGTCGCTGGCATTTGGCAAATGCTAGGCTGAGTGTTATTGATCATAAACAAGCAAAGTGGTAGAAAACTGCTATAGTCAATTGGATGACGTCTCAAAGTTTTTAGCAACTTGATAAGTGCACTGCTGTTTTTAATTGGGCCCCTCATCCACAGGTGGCATCTACACACACCAATACCTGAAGGCATGGATTATGACAGGGTGGCAACAGTCTTGTAAAGAATACTACTGGTATTTTCCCCTGATCTTTTCTTTCTCAAAAAACCACATCAAACATACAAGAGACCCTGAAATTACAATGACTGTATTAAAAGTCTGCTTCAACACACTCCTACTGTATAGAGCCTCTCTTACCATTTCTCATCTTTCATCCATTAATTTAACTCATTTAAAACCCATGTTTAAAATATTCTGAAATAGACAAGCAGCACTACGCATTGCAGTTGTCCAACTGAATGTGTTACTTGAAGAAAGTTTTCCTACTTATATTGTTCATTTTTGTACTAGCTGTGAGAAACAACCAGTCGTGACAGTTTATTTGAAGATTTAGATGTTTGGTGTTAAATGATGCTGGGTTTAGAAAGTGAGAAAGTTGTTGAAGAAGTTTATAAAATACGTGTTAGCAATTATTAGGCAAACAATTTCTGTTTACTAGAGTACTTCTGATAATAATCAGGAATAGGGGAAAACCTCCCAAAACCATTAAAAAAATATCATTAAATTGTCATCTTGCTATAAATCCCCATTCTCAAGTATGTTTTCCAGTTGCCAGCTTCGCCAAGTGGAAGATATATTTATTCTCACAGCTGGACTAGAGAGCTATATGAAAACACTTATTTTCCATGGGATGTCTTATCCACATGCTTTTACTGTGCCTTAAAACATTAGCTTATACCAAGTGGTTGTTGCTTAAAACTACGTTACTGTGTGTCATGACAATTTCAGGTTTCTTTTCGCTAGCTGGAAATTCAGATCCCGTTACTGTAAATATACAGCCATGCTGAAAATATTTAGATAAATCAGAATTATTAAAAACAAGCTTGCAAATAATGAGGGGCATTCACCATTTCATGAATCTTCATTGGTTTGGGATCTACAAGGAAAGAATTACCTAAAATTCATTTTGCATGTGCAGTGCTTAAAGACAGATGGGATTTACACAGGTCTGAGAACTGTATATGCCCCGAGGCACTGCTAGATGCTTACGTAGTCTCTGAATAGAGAAATATGAGTCCAGCCGCTCACCCTAGAGACCAAGCCATTCATAACACGAATGCTGTACTAGCTGTCTTGCAATCATTTTACCAAGCACATTTCAGAAAGAGCTGCTTAAAAATCTTAGTGCCTCTCACTAGGATTTCTGACAGTCCTTTAATATTCAGTGCGAAATGTAGGTGCTTAGCACCTCTGAAATCTGGACTGTTCCTATAGGCGTCCAACTTCAGACACCCATATCAAAAACCATCTACAATCTCTCCCAGAGAGGCTGAAAAAATGTTTATCATAAATCTTCTATTAACACGTTATGTGTTCTCTAAAAGTTTAAGCTATTTTAAATTTGCACAAATGTTCAGAAAGATTTTTTAATTTTGCCACATATCTCCATTGAACAATACTAGTAGCTTCATACAAGCTTTTATTGCAAAGAACATGATTACAAGGGTATTTTTACGTGAAAATTTCACTACCGTGCCTAAAATTCTCATAGCACTACAGTAGCTCTGCGATCTTGATGAGATACATATAATTTCTATGCTACATCTGTTGCCCAAGCGTAGCTTTAAGTCGCTTGATCTTCCACAGAGTTACAGTCATGCAGATGACTTAGGGGAGCCCTGGTAGGTGCACCAAGGCTCCAGCGCCCGAGTGCCAGCCTGCCCCACTGTTCCCCTTGGTACTCTGGTTCCTCTGCCTTCAGCAAGGTCTGAGCGTGCGTTCCCTGCGCAGTAACAGTGGACAGTGCTCACAGTAGGCTCACGGTCCTTTATAGCGTAGAGACAACTGCGCTGCCGCTTGCAGCAAGGCAATGACAAAGAGCTGAAGAGGCACAACTATTTCAATAGACCTGACTGAAGGAAAGATTTTCTTCTCCGCTTCATTGAGAGCAACTCGCACTTCTGTTCCTCTGCGTGACTCTTGGCACGACAGAGAAAGTGTTATGAGAGGAACAGCACGTGAGAAGTACTTTCTATCAATAAAGGAGAAACAGCAAACACTTCCTGAAGAAAAACGCTTTTCTTAGTAATGAAGATGATGACACAACTAGTGCAACTCAGCTTGGCAGCTTCTCTAACTAGAGTAGCTTCAGGAGTCCTGCTGCGGCAGAAATCAGCGCACAAATCAATCTTGTGAATGACAGGACAAAAGTCTCATCAGGACATGTATTTAACAATGGCTGTAAATATCAGAGATTCTCTAAGACAGTGAAGATTAAAACAAGCCTATGTTATCAATCTGTCTGGAGAGACCCAATGTGAGAGAATTAGGTGGTGCAGTCTCACTGCATGAGTTGATGATAATGTGCAAAGACAGCCTGGACATCAATATTTAAAAAAAAAAAAAAAAAAAACCAAACCACAAAAGTGGCCAGTTGCTCCTTGTCTCATAGGCAGCGTGACGAGGAACACCAGACTAATCTCCCAGAAGGTACCCCAGTTACTTGGTGCTGCCCTTGTACCCTACCCTACAGGAAAGACGGAGGGACCCACATGCCCTGGCACTGGGAGGCAGGAGACCCCACTGCGGCTCCCAAATCCCTCTCCGAGCTCACTGGAGCCGCTAAACTGTCACAGACGTAGCAGGGAAAAAAGGAGAAGCGCTCTTGTCTCATCCTATTTTTTTCCTTTCTTAAGTTGGAGACCTCCAGGACAGGATTTACACTATAAAGGCTAAATGCAGTGTCCGACGCTTTTGGTAGCGAGTGCAGGTACTACTGTAAACTGAACAATAAGCAACTACATAAATGTAGTCTTCAAAATCCCATAGCCTGGCTTGCCAATTTGGCCCTGAGGATCAGAGTGCGTTACAAAAGTTCCTTCTCTTTTGCTTCACAAGCACACATTTAACAGTAGTCACAATCTACTTTTTACTGCAGAAATAGAACAGAAAAATTTGTCATGGATTCAGCTGAAAACTACATTTTAGTATGAATCATATATTCTAATCCCCCCCACATTAAATTATTCTCTGGATAATGAATCAGATATTCTTTTATTAGCATATTTCATTTCTAAGCCTTTCAATACATAGAAATAATATTTTTTAGCAAGAGACATCTCTTAGACAATGAAAAGATATTAAATTGTAGGTTTAAAAATTTCCTTTCTACTGGAAGTCCATATATATTGAGAGGGTAACAGAACAATTGTGCTACCTCAAGATTCATTAACTGCTGATCTCACTAACAGACGGGCAAGAGAGAAAATGAGGAAGGAAACCTTTTGAATATTTCATTAACTCTGATATTCAATTATTACAACAATGCCACTCAGGAGGGCTTGTACTGACTTTCTGTTAGAGATTGTTATTTTAAGAAAATGATAACTGATCAATTTGAACACTCACAAGATTGTTTTGCAGTTTCATTAATAACATATATTACTCATCCTCCCTTCAGAAACAGGAAAAAAATTGTTTATATTGCACTAAAATTCTTAGAATTTGAAGCAAAGTCACTTAAAAACAAAATTCAAAACTTACATCTTTTTACAGGAATAATGACAGATGCATATGCAATTTCTGTATTTTACATAATGGCACATATACAGCAAGAGGAGTAATATTTTTTTCTTTCTTTCTTTCACCTCACCAGAGCCTACTTATATTATTCACCAGCTTTTTTCAAATTGTTCCTATTTTTCACATTATTATATTTCTTCTCAAAATTTTCAACATTTCTCAACAATTCTCCTGTAGATTTTGGTAGCTTGCAGCAAGTCTCTTCCTTTTAATAATTAATAGGCACATTTTTATTTTTCATTAACTAGATATCTACCATATAAACAGGTCCTATGAAATACTTGCCATGTCATGAAAAGCCCTCAGCAGAAGTTATCTTTAAACAGCTCTTGTATGAAAGTGATGTAGCATTGTTTCCCCTGCTGTACTCCCCACCCTCCTGAGATATCTAGAACTGCAAAGGAAAAAATGTTGGTTTAATGCCTTTCCATTAAGCTAATTAGAAGCAAAACTGCTTCTGAAGGTAAATTAGTAATAACAGCTACAACAATAGACTCAAGGAAAGAAATCCTGTGTCTCAGCTGATGGAAAACTACTTGTCAGTTGGAGGCATGGAAACTGAGTAGAAAAAAAATGTGCACATTTATTTCCAAAAGTATACAAATGAACACCAGTAAGAGCCTTTCAAAAGACATAGATGGGAATCAGCAGCTGTTTGGCACTTTGTTCCCTGCGGAGGAGGAGGTGGAGCTGCTCCTAGCATCTCCCTCTCAGTACCAGTGAGACTCTCCCGTCTCTGCAGATGATGCAAAGGCCTATGCACCTCTTCGCGTTTCACTGTTCAAACAATGGAAACTTGGCACGTGCGTCACTTGAAAATTTTCGGCTTTGGGAACTGTTTTACTGAAATCAATACTAAGACATGATTCACAGTTTAATTTTGAGGCTAGTTTGTAATATCAGAATACTCTATAGCTTGTCACAATTACATTTCCACAGTTATATTCAGAGTTCAATACACATTTGAGAAAAGACAGGAGGTTGCTGTTCTCCACAGTAATCTCCACTTTTAAAATGCTAATTATTTTGCAGTCTCATATTACATCTTTGATATAAAGATCAGATGTCACAGCCACTAGTGCTGGTTATCTAATTACAGGCAAAGCACATCTCTATATTTTGAAAAACACAGTTAATGCACACGTTTCTCTTGCTGAAAGCCAATTTCCTTTAATTTCATTGACTTCAGCAATAGTGGATGAGCAAAACTGTCCCTAAAACACAAGCAGACAAAACCATCCCAAGACAATCCTTTAATCTGCAGCTAACAATTATGTGCCATTAACGCTCTCACAAAAAAAATTCACACAAAACCCACAGTGAAGCTAACAGAAGAAATCAATTATGTTCAGCAGAAGCTAAGCCACATATGAAAAATGTGTCTCTCCTGCACATAGCTCTAGCCTCAACCCAAGCTCTTGCAGTGTGGTCACACAGATAGCCATTTGTAACATTACTGCTAATGTTTAAAAGGTTTTAGATTCAGGAATTTCCAAGATTCAGGAATTCTGCTAATACTTCTGAAGTCTGTCAAAACACACACACATGAAGAGGCACATGGGAGTTCATATACTTTGGTTAAAGCTGCCTGAGCCTTATGTTCCCCATTTGTAAAACTAAGATGACAATACCAATGCTACCTACCAGGGCTGTCTGAAGTTCGCTGGCTAATATTTGCGAAGAGCTTTGCGGTACAAAAACCAAGTCCCAAAGTTGTTCTTTGAGGCTGACTTTGTCAAGATTCTTACTGTCCAAGGCCACAGTCAAATAAGGCTTGAAAACAAGCGGACCACTACCAGACAGGCCACAATATGATCAACTGCACTTGAAAAATAGCTTTAAGAAACAATTAGGTTTGCGGTTAACAGGATCTCTCTATATAGAATGATTGTGCTTAATTACTGTTAACTATTATGCATGTATACAAAGAGAATTAAACAAACACATTTAACTTCAGCTGCTTTTGTCACAGGAAAGGACTTTGTTCATATAACATTGAGAAAGATGATTTTTTTAAATTTATTTTCCTCAACACCGTTATTGGAAAAGATATTTAGTGTAAAAATTAGATACACATTCAAAGTTTTTCTCTCAATAGATAAAACCGACACAAACATATAAATTCCCTTTACTTTATTTTCAATATAACCATTTTACTTCAGCTAAAAACATGTTTATTAAAGGTTCAATGATCGAAGATAAACTAATCTTTAACTACTGTTGACAAATGATTGCTTGGGGACTCCTGCTCATCTAATAAAGTGAATCTGCGCTCCCCACATTTCTCCTTGCTATCACACCATAAACTATTTTTATAGCATCTTCTATGCAATGCATCACCAGGCACTTTACATTATAAGACTAATCAGCAGATAAAACACCACTGGAGCTTATAACACTGACATAAAATTCAACATCTAGTAAAGTCTAAATAAAAAAAAAAAGTTTTCTACATCGATTTGCAAACTAAGAGAAACACGCACTCCCTGCACTTGAGGATGGGAGAGAAGTCCAGTGCTGTGGAGCACAGCAATTCAAAGCTTACGTTCAATAAAGCCTGCGTGCAATCCTTAGAAGTTACTTTGGGAGATTTCAAAGGGCCTAACACAGACAGAATGAAAATGTCAGATGCTAAACCCATGTAATGCACAGTCTTCTAAGAACGCAGGTTTTAAATGTGCCTTAGAGCCTTGGCCAAAAGCAATTCCAATTCTTTCAAAATTGCCTGACGATTGCTTGTATTATCTCCATTTTGGAAAGTAACAAGCAGCTGTTTCTCTCACTACAGAAGCACTCAAATTATTTTATTGAACCACTGAGAAGGTAAAGGGCTAAAATAGTTTGGAAGGTAAAATAACTCAGCCAAAACCCGATAGGAAACAAAATGATTCAACACTTAAGTTATTTTGAAAATAACAATCTCATCTAACAGTTTATTTCAGAAATATTTGTCAGGAACCCAGTAGTCCCACCTTCATTTATCAGGATTTGTGTATACAATTACATAAAGTCAAAGCAATCCTAGATATCAATGAAATATAGGGAATAAAAAACCCAACTGTGTTAACTTATAGTTGAAAGCGTTTGCAATACTTATCTCAGTATTAGTAAAGGTACTCATCTATAGGAATAGCACTCCTGCAATAGTGATTATCAACCAGATTATACGGACAGAATTCAAAAGTCATATAAATCAATCTTCAGTGTATTTCAGGAAAGAAGGAGCTTTAAAGAGGCTGAAAAAATCAGCAGTGAAATACAAGTCAGGACTTGAGAAAGTCCAGAGCTTAGATGCAAAACAACACTACTCCATAGCGAACTGAGAAAAGAAGGGACCTTTAGCTAAAATACCCTGACCTATACACCATTTTAAAATCAACAGTAGCAAAAGACACACTTCATGTTGAAAAACAACAGTGTAGCAAGTTCTGCGATGTGGGATGAGGATACATCACAAGCATCATCATAGGACTTTATATAGAGAAAACACCATTAGGTGGGCTGTACGTGTTAACAAAACCTGCCTGAAGAGTTTTCATACAAATTGTCCCATGGAAATATTTTAACTTGAAAAATCAAAGTAAAAGACTTCCCCTATAGGAATAACTAATAAAGAATCAGAGAGGGAAAAGGGGGTTGAGACTGTGTGGCTAAAAAGGCCAAAGGATGGCCAAGCTAAGCAATACTACAGCCTATAATAATAAAACAAGATCTTCTGAGATCTACGTACAATTCTATGTATTATAACTGGATTTGCAATTCAACCGTCAACATCTATTCTGTCATACACTGTGAAAGTGGAAACCGCCTATAATTATATTCTTCTAAATCCAACTAACATATTAGCAAGGTACCAGTTAAATCCCAGTACAGTAAGAGTTTGTTATTGCTGCAGTCATTGTAGTGCTTGGCTTTCAACAAAAGCCCAAACTATACAACCTGTGTTACTCATAACACAGAACAAAAACCAAAACGTATTTGCACACCTGATATATAGAGCCAGGTATTACACCTCTGCAACAACCTAAATAGACATAGAGAACAGTCTGCCTTGACCATGCTTCCCTTTCCTCTGGTGAAGAGAGGTGATAACGGTAACAAACATGAGTCTGCAAGGAGCAAGGGAGGATGACACCGGAGATTAATGTTTGAGCATTTGACTGGAAGACAGAGAATCTGACTCTCTTCTAGGCAGCTCCTCCACAAGTACACTCAGAAATGAGAAACAAGAAAGTGTTAAAAAAAGTATACCTTGATACGTGGCTTAAAATCCTTGCAAAATAATCCCCAATCCTCTTATATTTCCCAGATCTAATCCACACAAATCACAAAAGCAATAACACAGAGGGAGTAACCTTGGATATGGCCAAATGACCTTGCAAGATACGGCAACAATATTCATCTGTTGCTTATGACCTCGCAAGGTCAAAAATGAAGTGCTTCAAGGTGCTCGTATGGCTCCTCATTGATCTTAAATCATCGAGGCAGCAGACATAGCAACCGCGGTATCATCGGCAACAGATGCGGTATACTGTATACTCGGACAAATTCCCTCACAAAGAGCCAAAATAGGGCTGTGAATAATTATGGGGAACAAGTAACTATTACAGGGAGCGTGGCCTGCAAGTTGAACACCAGTAACAAAGAGCTAGATTGCGAGGCTTTGTGATGAAGAGCAACTGAAAACCCCTGCTCAGTGGATTGTGGTTTGAAAAGCTCTGCCTGAATTGGCCAGAAATTTACATGATGATCAAAGGTAAAATAAGTTTAGCTGAAGAATAGCAGAAACGCGCTTCCATTTTTATAGGCAGGATGGGAGCTGGCACATTGCAGGCAAAAAGATGGAAAGGAGCCTGAGTGTTGCAAATCAAGGTCGAGACATTTGTCATTGGATCAAAAATTCAGCTGCACTTAAGACTTTTACTGATATGGAGGTGTTTGGTCACTGCCACGTGAAGGCTTAGAATGTCAAGCCCTGTGCACCCTCAATAGTTTAACAGGACAGAATTGTGACCATGGCCCTTGTTTACAGAAGATATAGGGCGCAGAAGCAGCAAAAGTGACAAACTGAAGATCCCAGCTACAGAACTGGAAGGCAAGGGGTCCCAAGGGTACTTCTGCTTCATAACTCTCTGTATTATCACTGGCACAAAAATCAACCTAATTAGTGCTTAACAGCATACGTATCAGACAGCTGTACATGCACGTGCATGTGAACATGAAGAGTCTAGAATAGAGCTGATCGAACATCAGCCACGGCTGTCCCACTTGTCTCCGCATTCAGGACTCACGTTGTTATGTTAGCGGGACATTTCTATTGACAGGCAGATAGATCACATTCAAGAATTCATCAAGCAAATAGACAAAAATTTTAATACCTAGGGGACAGCCTCAACCTGAAGTATCTCTTTGGTAACACAGAATTCAAATAAGAACCTGTTACTGACATAGAGTTGGTTGTCTTACATATTCCAGATCTTAAGTTCACTGTCTAATTAATTAAGCGCTGAACTTTCAAATAAAGTCAGTGTTCAACTGTTAACTAGTAATAGGTAGTCGCTTAGCTCACCCGTGCTCAGTAAACTGAACTCCAGTCAAGATAGAACAGATATATTCAACCGCACGGCAAGAATGTAGTGGAAGGCGTTAATGACACTATTGAGAGGCGCGGAGGATGCCAAGAGATTAACAGATTGTCATAAACTTAGTGTCCTTGAACAGCTTTCAATTAGAAGGCCTTAGACAAGTTTACAAGTTGAAATAGTAAATCACTACATATCTGAGCAGCATAACTAAGCACACTTGCTTCCTGGCTTAATTACGATCTAGTCAGAGAAGTACATTTTTATATATCAAAAAAGTCTATAATCAGAAGAATCATTATCCGGAAGTGCACTGTTAAATGGAAGATGGCAGCCAATAGCTGTATACATAATTCAAATAGTGAGCTGGGATTACTCACTGGTGCACATCCTCCTGGGCCTGAAACATTAGCTCCAGTAGTCATCAAAACAGCCATGCAACAATACAAGTTGATGAACTCACAAAGGAAAATCATCTCACGACTGTGAATAGACATTTACTAATAATAAAACATAAAGAAATGAAAACTCAGGACAGTGTTAAGTCTAAAACGTGTAGGGAACATAGATGTGGGAGAGGAAGCATCTCCAACAATTCTGTTTCTCACAGTTCAGCTGCTACCTTGTTCCCAATATTTGGCACACTCTGAGCAGATGATGAGGAACGGACACTCAGCCCTAGGTCAGTACTGGAGAATTCAGCAGTTGGAAAAAAACCCACGTTCTCTGCAAAAAACAGTTATTCCTGTTTGCAAACCTGCAAAATTTTTGATGGAGTGTAAAATGTCTTTCCAATGTAGACAGATGAGCTCTGACCTATGACTACCAAACATAACATTTCTCTACTCTGATGAAGAGAGCAGAGTAGAAGTGAGACTAGATTCTCATTTCAGTCACAGGAGTAAAATCAGAACAACTCCCCTGACGTACCCTCCATACAGCTAGTGTTTGGTCCTTAGAGTCCAGAAATACAACCTGACAACAGAAGCTCAATCGTCCTTCAGAAAATCATAGTCATCAGCCTTTTTAAATGAGCCAGTGCTGACTAAAGCATAGGGTCAAAGAGGACCACCAGCGGTTTGACAGTGGTTACATCAGATTTTCTGGCAGAACCTGATGGAAACGTGATGCACCTAATGGAAAGTCCTCCACCTGCATGCAGCATTCATATAGACAGTAACATGCTGTGCAAGGCATTTGGGGTCTCAAAATTACTTAGGGATATCACAGAATCATTGAATGGTTTGGGTTGGAAGGGACCTTAAAGACCATCTAGTTCCAACCCCCCTGCCATGGGCAGGGACACCCTCCACTAGACCACGTTGCCCAAAGCCTCATCCAGCCTGGTCTTAAACACTTCCAGGGATGGGGCAGCCACAACCTCCCTGGGCAACCTGTTCCAGTGCCTCACCACTCTCACAGTAAAGAATTTCTTCCTCATATCTAATCTAAATCGACCCTCCTTCAGCTTGAACCCATTACCCCTTGTCCTGTCACTACACTCCCTCATAAACAGTCCCTCACCAGCTTTCCTGTAGGCCCCCTTCAGGTACTGGTAAGCTGCAATTAGATCTCCCTGGAGCCTTCTCTTCTCCAGGCTGAACAACCCCAACTCTCTCAGCCTGTCCTCATAGGAGAGGTGCTCCAGCCCTCTGATCAGCTTCGTGGCCTCCTCTGGACTCGCTCCAACAGCTCCATGTCTCTCCTGTACTGGGGCCCCCAGAGCTGGAGGCAGTACTCCAGGTGGGGTCTCACAAGAGCAGAGCAGAGGGGCAGGATCACCTCCCTTGACCTGCTGGTCACACCTCTTTTGATGCAGCCCAGGACACGGTTGGCTTTCTGGGCTGCAAGCGCACACTGCCGGCTCATGTTGAGCTTCTCATCCATCAATACCCCCAAGTCCTTCTCCTCAGGGCTCCTTTCAATCCATTCCTCGCCCAGCCTGTAGTCGTGCTTGGGATTGTGCCGACCCATGTGCAGGACCTTGCCCTTGGCCTTGTTGAGCTTCATGTGGTTCGCACGGGCCCACCTCTCCAGCCTGTCAAGGTCGCTCTGGATGGCATCCCTTCCCTCCAGCGTGTCGACCCCACCACACAGCTTGGTGTCGTCGGCAAACTTGCTGAGGGTGCACTCGATCCCACTGTCCATGTCACCGACAAAGATGCTGAACAGTGCTGATCCCAGTACCGACCCCTGAGGGACGCCACTCGTCACTGTTCTCCACTTGGCCATTGAGCCGTTGATCACAACTCTTCGAGTGTGACCATCCAGCCAATTCCTTATCCACTGAGTGGTCCATCCATCGAATCCATGTCTCTCCAATTTAGAGACAAGGATGTCGTGCGGGACAGTGTCAAATGCCTTGCACAAGTCCAGGTAGATGATGTCAGTTGCCCTTCCCTTGCCCACCAACGCTGTAACCCCATCATAGAAGGCCACCAAGTTTGTCAGGCATGATTTGCCCTTAGTGAAGCCTATGAACATGAGAAAGAATACTAGAAAGCTGTAAAAGAACACATGAAAAAAAGTGTAATCTTAATGAAACAACAGAAGCAACGTTTAAAGCAATCAACAGTAAAGCAGTTACAAAAGAAAAAAAAAGCTGGAGAAAAATACAAAGTAAAGCCTTCAGTGCAACGTGAGCTGCCTCTCAGCTGCATTAGCAGACTATAAAGAGGAGGAATAAACTTCCAAATTACAATGCAATTATTTCACCAGGTTCTTCCTCAGAAAACGTAATCATACTCTTGCAAATACTGAAGGGACACATTAAAAGAATCTGAACTGTGGTGGTTCAAGAGACATTTCATAGTCCAGAATATCAACAGCAAATTCTACCTTCATCTGAGATCCAAAAAATATTTACAGGCAGGGTAAAGGAAAAAACCACCCAACAAAAGAACCCCCCAAACCAACAACAACAGAAAAGTATCTCAAATCAGCAAAACCCCAATTCAACCAACATTTCATTTTATCAGCCTGGAGTTTAATTATAAGCTAAGCTGAAGAAAGTTTAAAATAAGTTACTATATGAACTTAATGAAGAAAACAAGCCTGGTTCAGGGAGAAGACAGAAGTCTGGGAGGTTGGCTAACAATTGTACCATGAACAACTAAATTCTTCTGTGCCCTTTAGCTGCATTTGCCAGCAATAAAAATAATATCATTCCAGATTTTAAGCATGACATCCTGGAGAGTTTGGTCCGTCCCTCACAAGAAGTTAGATTCTACTAACTGCATCATGTACGCAACATTAGGCAAAACGCAAGAGAAAAAAAAAGTAGACTTAGGGTAGTTCACTAGTCCTTTAGCTTCAGATGCTTCCAAGCAGAAATGATGCAAATAACGTCTCCTGTAGATTTTTAGGATCATATTTTTAACGTCATGTCTTTCACTCTTTACATGACTTGAGGCATACGTTGATGTGTTCCTGTGAAATCCACTTAAAAATCCACGCTCTGCACCCAAAACCTGCCAGAGGTTAGGTAATCTTCAAAAATATATGCAATAATTTTTAAAATAAGCTCCCTCTGTATAACTCTTTATAAAAGAAAACAGACTTAAAAATAAATTTCTGAGATTTCCTTAAAAAAAGTAGGAAAATTAGGGTATTTCATTACTTCAGCCTTTGCTACTTCACAGGCTTTCCGGACTGTTTGTCTTTGCTGCCTTGGGGAACAGTAACTATGATTACACAGTGCAAAATAAGTAGCATTAGCCCCAAGGTTGGATGAAACACCTAAAAATTTCTGACTCCTTTCAGGGTTATGAAAATGTACACTGACTTTCCCCCTCCTCCCTTAATAAGACGAGTAAGTTGTGCCTGAGGCCAATCAAGTTCCAAGCAACTTAACTAAGGAGCCTTAGCACAAGTGTGATTACCCATTGGCTTCTTCTGGATGACCATTTTGAGTTCCTCTGTACATACAAATATGCCTTAAAAATGTACACGTAATTTTTTCTTCCAGTAAACTTGCCTTTAAGGTAACATTGCAACAGTGCGGGTGCAAATTTGCCAGATGACATCACATTCTTTAGGAAAAAGTGACTTTTTATATTTTCCCAAACTTCCCCAATAAGAATAAAATAAATAAATAAAAAAGCTGTCTTTCCTTCCTAATAACGAATGCTGATTGTCCTTTTTAAAAAAGAAATGTGGAGAAAAGCAAAAAGACTCAATAAAATGTTTGCCTGCACAGGTTGATAAAAGATGAATATTATAAAGAAACAATAGGCGTTGATCAAAATACTACTAATTTGGTCTAAATGCTTAGGATTTATTACTCTGCATGTATCGATTTATCTAAGTGGTTTGGGCAAGCATTCATATTGCTATAACAGAAAAATAGTACTATTGT